>NC_091047.1:5625000-6250000 GCF_963966145.1 Tenebrio molitor
CGACAAAAAATTTTTGGAAAATAACCACGTACCCCCCCCTTCTATATCATTTTCACTTCGGAAAATCATTTAAACGCCCATAGCTCCCTTATTAAGCCACATATGGCAATGAATTTTGCATCGTTCGATTGCTCTTGTCAAGGCGCTTCTTTTGAGCCGAAAAAAATTTACCTGGATTTTTTCGTTTTAGAGAAATTCGCAAAAAACCAAAAAATCCATATTTTTGCCTCCAACAGCAAAAAATGGGTTCAATGGCCGGAACTTTTACTATACCTGAATTCAACTCATCCTATACAATAACTGACAGCAATTTGGTTCGCATCGGCGACAAAAAATTTTTGGAAAATAACCACGTACCCCCCCCTTCTATATAATTTTCACTTCGGAAAATCATTTAAACGCCCATAGCTCCCTTATTAAGCCACATATGGCAATGAATTTTGCATCGTTCGATTGCTCTTGTCAAGGCGCTTCTGTTGAGCCGAAAAAAATTTACCTGGATTTTCTCGTTTTAGAGAAATTCGCAAAAAACCAAAAAATCCATATTTTTGCCTCCAACAGCAAAAAATGGGTTCAATGGCCGGAACTTTTACTATACCTAAATTCAACTCATCCTATACAATAACTGACAGCAATTTGTTTCGCATCGGCGACAAAAAATTTTTGGAAAATAACCACGTACCCCCCCCTTCTATATAATTTTCACTTCGGAAAATCATTTAAACGCCCATAGCTCCCTTATTAAGCCACATATGGCAATGAATTTTGCACCGTTGGATTGCTCTTGTCAAGGCGCTTCTTCTGAGCCGAAAAAAATTTACCTGGATTTTTTCGTTTTGGAGAAATTCGCAAAAAACCAAAAAATCCATATTTTTGCCTCCAACAGCAAAAAATGGGTTCAATGGCCGGAACTTTTACTATACCTGAATTCAACTCATCCTATACAATAACTGACAGCAATTTGGTTCGCATCGGCGACAAAAAATTTTTGGAAAATAACCACGTACCCCCCCCTTCTATATCATTTTCACTTCGGAAAATCATTTAAACGCCCATAGCTCCCTTATTAAGCCACATATGGCAATGAATTTTGCATCGTTCGATTGCTCTTGTCAAGGCGCTTCTTTTGAGCCGAAAAAAATTTACCTGGATTTTTTCGTTTTAGAGAAATTCGCAAAAAACCAAAAAATCCATATTTTTGCCTCCAACAGCAAAAAATGGGTTCAATGGCCGGAACTTTTACTATACCTGAATTCAACTCATCCTATACAATAACTGACAGCAATTTGGTTCGCATCGGCGACAAAAAATTTTTGGAAAATAACCACGTACCCCCCCCTTCTATATCATTTTCACTTCGGAAAATCATTTAAACGCCCATAGCTCCCTTATTAAGCCACATATGGCAATGAATTTTGCACCGTTGGATTGCTCTTGTCAAGGCGCTTCTTCTGAGCCGAAAAAAATTTACCTGGATTTTTTCGTTTTGGAGAAATTCGCAAAAAACCAAAAAATCCATATTTTTGCCTCCAACAGCAAAAAATGGGTTCAATGGCCGGAACTTTTACTATACCTGAATTCAACTCATCCTATACAATAACTGACAGCAATTTGGTTCGCATCGGCGACAAAAAATTTTTGGAAAATAACCACGTACCCCCCCCCTTCTATATCATTTTCACTTCGGAAAATCATTTAAACGCCCATAGCTCCCTTATTAAGCCACATATGGCAATGAATTTTGCACCGTTGGATTGCTCTTGTCAAGGCGCTTCTTCTGAGCCGAAAAAAATTTACCTGGATTTTTTCGTTTTGGAGAAATTCGCAAAAAACCAAAAAATCCATATTTTTGCCTCCAACAGCAAAAAATGGGTTCAATGGCCGGAACTTTTACTATACCTGAATTCAACTCATCCTATACAATAACTGACAGCAATTTGGTTCGCATCGGCGACAAAAAATTTTTGGAAAATAACCACGTACCCCCCCCCTTCTATATCATTTTCACTTCGGAAAATCATTTAAACGCCCATAGCTCCCTTATTAAGCCACATATGGCAATGAATTTTGCATCGTTCGATTGCTCTTGTCAAGGCGCTTCTTTTGAGCCGAAAAAAATTTACCTGGATTTTTTCGTTTTAGAGAAATTCGCAAAAAACCAAAAAATCCATATTTTTGCCTCCAACAGCAAAAAATGGGTTCAATGGCCGGAACTTTTACTATACCTGAATTCAACTCATCCTATACAATAACTGACAGCAATTTGGTTCGCATCGGCGACAAAAAATTTTTGGAAAATAACCACGTACCCCCCCCCTTCTATATCATTTTCACTTCGGAAAATCATTTAAACGCCCATAGCTCCCTTATTAAGCCACATATGGCAATGAATTTTGCATCGTTCGATTGCTCTTGTCAAGGCGCTTCTTTTGAGCCGAAAAAAATTTACCTGGATTTTTTCGTTTTAGAGAAATTCGCAAAAAACCAAAAAATCCATATTTTTGCCTCCAACAGCAAAAAATGGGTTCAATGGCCGGAACTTTTACTATACCTGAATTCAACTCATCCTATACAATAACTGACAGCAATTTGGTTCGCATCGGCGACAAAAAATTTTTGGAAAATAACCACGTACCCCCCCCTTCTATATAATTTTCACTTCGGAAAATCATTTAAACGCCCATAGCTCCCTTATTAAGCCACATATGGCAATGAATTTTGCACCGTTGGATTGCTCTTGTCAAGGCGCTTCTTCTGAGCCGAAAAAAATTTACCTGGATTTTTTCGGTTTGGAGAAATTCGCAAAAAACCAAAAAATCCATATTTTTGCTTCCAACAGCAAAAAATGGGTTCAATGGCCGGAACTTTTACTATACCTGAATTCAACTCATCCTATACAATAACTGACAGCAATTTGGTTCGCATCGGCGACAAAAAATTTTTGGAAAATAACCACGTACCCCCCCCTTCTATATAATTTTCACTTCGGAAAATCATTTAAACGCCCATAGCTCCCTTATTAAGCCACATATGGCAATGAATTTTGCACCGTTGGATTGCTCTTGTCAAGGCGCTTCTTCTGAGCCGAAAAAAATTTACCTGGATTTTTTCGTTTTAGAGAAATTCGCAAAAAACCAAAAAATCCATATTTTTGCCTCCAACAGCAAAAAATGGGTTCAATGGCCGGAACTTTTACTATACCTGAATTCAACTCATCCTATACAATAACTGACAGCAATTTGGTTCGCATCGGCGACAAAAAATTTTTGGAAAATAACCACGTACCCCCCCCTTCTATATAATTTTCACTTCGGAAAATCATTTAAACGCCCATAGCTCCCTTATTAAGCCACTTATGGCAATGAATTTTGCACCGTTGGATTGATCTTGTCAAGGCGCTTCTTCTGAGCCGAAAAAAATTTTTGGAAAATAACCACGTACCCCCCCCTTCTATATAATTTTCACTTCGGAAAATCATTTAAACGCCCATAGCTCCCTTATTAAGCCACATATGGCAATGAATTTTGCACCGTTGGATTGCTCTTGTCAAGGCGCTTCTTCTGAGCCGAAAAAAATTTACCTGGATTTTTTCGTTTTAGAGAAATTCGCAAAAAACCAAAAAATCCATATTTTTGCCTCCAACAGCAAAAAATGGGTTCAATGGCCGGAACTTTTACTATACCTGAATTCAACTCATCCTATACAATAACTGACAGCAATTTGGTTCGCATCGGCGACAAAAAATTTTTGGAAAATAACCACGTACCCCCCCCTTCTATATAATTTTCACTTCGGAAAATCATTTAAACGCCCATAGCTCCCTTATTAAGCCACTTATGGCAATGAATTTTGCACCGTTGGATTGATCTTGTCAAGGCGCTTCTTCTGAGCCGAAAAAAATTTTTGGAAAATAACCACGTACCCCCCCCTTCTATATCATTTTCACTTCGGAAAATCATTTAAACGCCCATAGCTCCCTTATTAAGCCACATATGGCAATGAATTTTGCACCGTTGGATTGCTCTTGTCAAGGCGCTTCTTCTGAGCCGAAAAAAATTTACCTGGATTTTTTCGTTTTAGAGAAATTCGCAAAAAACCAAAAAATCCATATTTTTGCCTCCAACAGCAAAAAATGGGTTCAATGGCCGGAACTTTTACTATACCTGAATTCAACTCATCCTATACAATAACTGACAGCAATTTGGTTCGCATCGGCCAAAAAATCCATATTTTTGCCTCCAACAGCAAAAAATGGGTTCAATGGCCGGAACTTTTACTATACCTGAATTCAACTCATCCTATACAATAACTGACAGCAATTTGGTTCGCATCGGCGACAAAAAATTTTTGGAAAATAACCACGTACCCCCCCCCCTTCTATATAATTTTCACTTCGGAAAATCATTTAAACGCCCATAGCTCCCTTATTAAGCCACTTATGGCAATGAATTTTGCACCGTTGGATTGATCTTGTCAAGGCGCTTCTTCTGAGCCGAAAAAAATTTTTGGAAAATAACCACGTACCCCCCCCTTCTATATAATTTTCACTTCGGAAAATCATTTAAACGCCCATAGCTCCCTTATTAAGCCACATATGGCAATGAATTTTGCACCGTTGGATTGCTCTTGTCAAGGCGCTTCTTCTGAGCCGAAAAAAATTTACCTGGATTTTTTCGTTTTAGAGAAATTCGCAAAAAACCAAAAAATCCATATTTTTGCCTCCAACAGCAAAAAATGGGTTCAATGGCCGGAACTTTTACTATACCTGAATTCAACTCATCCTATACAATAACTGACAGCAATTTGGTTCGCATCGGCCAAAAAATCCATATTTTTGCCTCCAACAGCAAAAAATGGGTTCAATGGCCGGAACTTTTACTATACCTGAATTCAACTCATCCTATACAATAACTGACAGCAATTTGGTTCGCATCGGCGACAAAAAATTTTTGGAAAATAACCACGTACCCCCCCCCCTTCTATATAATTTTCACTTCGGAAAATCATTTAAACGCCCATAGCTCCCTTATTAAGCCACTTATGGCAATGAATTTTGCACCGTTGGATTGATCTTGTCAAGGCGCTTCTTCTGAGCCGAAAAAAATTTTTGGAAAATAACCACGTACCCCCCCCTTCTATATAATTTTCACTTCGGAAAATCATTTAAACGCCCATAGCTCCCTTATTAAGCCACATATGGCAATGAATTTTGCACCGTTGGATTGCTCTTGTCAAGGCGCTTCTTCTGAGCCGAAAAAAATTTACCTGGATTTTTTCGTTTTAGAGAAATTCGCAAAAAACCAAAAAAACCATATTTTTGCCTCCAACAGCAAAAAATGGGTTCAATGGCCGGAACTTTTACTATACCTGAATTCAACTCATCCTATACAATAACTGACAGCAATTTGGTTCGCATCGGCGACAAAAAATTTTTGGAAAATAACCACGTACCCCCCCCTTCTATATAATTTTCACTTCGGAAAATCATTTAAACGCCCATAGCTCCCTTATTAAGCCACTTATGGCAATGAATTTTGCACCGTTGGATTGATCTTGTCAAGGCGCTTCTTCTGAGCCGAAAAAAATTTACCTGGATTTTTTCGGTTTGGAGAAATTCGCAAAAAACCAAAAAATCCATATTTTTGCTTCCAACAGCAAAAAATGGGTTCAATGGCCGGAACTTTTACTATACCTGAATTCAACTCATCCTATACAATAACTGACAGCAATTTGGTTCGCATCGGCGACAAAAAATTTTTGGAAAATAACCACGTACCCCCCCTTCTATATCATTTTCACTTCGGAAAATCATTTAAACGCCCATAGCTCCCTTATTAAGCCACATATGGCAATGAATTTTGCACCGTTGGATTGCTCTTGTCAAGGCGCTTCTTCTGAGCCGAAAAAAATTTACCTGGATTTTTTCGTTTTGGAGAAATTCGCAAAAAACCAAAAAATCCATATTTTTGCCTCCAACAGCAAAAAATGGGTTCAATGGCCGGAACTTTTACTATACCTGAATTCAACTCATCCTATACAATAACTGACAGCAATTTGGTTCGCATCGGCGACAAAAAATTTTTGGAAAATAACCACGTACCCCCCCTTCTATATAATTTTCACTTCGGAAAATCATTTAAACGCCCATAGCTCCCTTATTAAGCCACATATGGCAATGAATTTTGCACCGTTGGATTGCTCTTGTCAAGGCGCTTCTTCTGAGCCGAAAAAAATTTACCTGGATTTTTTCGTTTTAGAGAAATTCGCAAAAAACCAAAAAATCCATATTTTTGCCTCCAACAGCAAAAAATGGGTTCAATGGCCGGAACTTTTACTATACCTGAATTCAACTCATCCTATACAATAACTGACAGCAATTTGGTTCGCATCGGCGACAAAAAATTTTTGGAAAATAACCACGTACCCCCCCCTTCTATATAATTTTCACTTCGGAAAATCATTTAAACGCCCATAGCTCCCTTATTAAGCCACATATGGCAATGAATTTTGCACCGTTGGATTGCTCTTGTCAAGGCGCATCTTCTGAGCCGAAAAAAATTTACCTGGATTTTTCCGTTTTAGAGAAATTCGCAAAAAACCAAAAAATCCATATTTTTGCCTCCAACAGCAAAAAATGGGTTCAATGGCCGGAACTTTTACTATACCTGAATTCAACTCATCCTATACAATAACTGACAGCAATTTGGTTCGCATCGGCGACAAAAAATTTTTGGAAAATAACCACGTACCCCCCCCCTTCTATATAATTTTCACTTCGGAAAATCATTTAAACGCCCATAGCTCCCTTATTAAGCCACATATGGCAATGAATTTTGCACCGTTGGATTGCTCTTGTCAAGGCGCTTCTTCTGAGCCGAAAAAAATTTACCTGGATTTTTTCGTTTTAGAGAAATTCGCAAAAAACCAAAAAATCCATATTTTTGCCTCCAACAGCAAAAAATGGGTTCAATGGCCGGAACTTTTACTATACCTGAATTCAACTCATCCTATACAATAACTGACAGCAATTTGGTTCGCATCGGCGACAAAAAATTTTTGGAAAATAACCACGTACCCCCCCCTTCTATATAATTTTCACTTCGGAAAATCATTTAAACGCCCATAGCTCCCTTATTAAGCCACATATGGCAATGAATTTTGCACCGTTGGATTGCTCTTGTCAAGGCGCTTCTTCTGAGCCGAAAAAAATTTACCTGGATTTTTTCGTTTTAGAGAAATTCGCAAAAAACCAAAAAATCCATATTTTTGCATCCAACAGCAAAAAATGGGTTCAATGGCCGGAACTTTTACTATACCTGAATTCAACTCATCCTATACAATAACTGACAGCAATTTGGTTCGCATCGGCGACAAAAAATTTTTGGAAAATAACCACGTACCCCCCCCTTCTATATAATTTTCACTTCGGAAAATCATTTAAACGCCCATAGCTCCCTTATTAAGCCACATATGGCAATGAATTTTGCACCGTTGGGTTGCTCTTGTCAAGGCGCTTCTTCTGAGCCGAAAAAAATTTACCTGGATTTTTTCGGTTTGGAGAAATTCGCAAAAAACCAAAAAATCCATATTTTTGCTTCCAACAGCAAAAAATGGGTTCAATGGCCGGAACTTTTACTATACCTGAATTCAACTCATCCTATACAATAACTGACAGCAATTTGGTTCGCATCGGCGACAAAAAATTTTTGGAAAATAACCACGTACCCCCCCCTTCTATATAATTTTCACTTCGGAAAATCATTTAAACGCCCATAGCTCCCTTATTAAGCCACATATGGCAATGAATTTTGCATCGTTCGATTGCTCTTGTCAAGGCGCTTCTTTTGAGCCGAAAAAAATTTACCTGGATTTTTTCGTTTTAGAGAAATTCGCAAAAAACCAAAAAATCCATATTTTTGCCTCCAACAGCAAAAAATGGGTTCAATGGCCGGAACTTTTACTATACCTGAATTCAACTCATCCTATACAATAACTGACAGCAATTTGGTTCGCATCGGCGACAAAAAATTTTTGGAAAATAACCACGTACCCCCCCCTTCTATATCATTTTCACTTCGGAAAATCATTTAAACGCCCATAGCTCCCTTATTAAGCCACATATGGCAATGAATTTTGCACCGTTGGATTGCTCTTGTCAAGGCGCTTCTTCTGAGCCGAAAAAAATTTACCTGGATTTTTTCGTTTTGGAGAAATTCGCAAAAAACCAAAAAATCCATATTTTTGCCTCCAACAGCAAAAAATGGGTTCAATGGCCGGAACTTTTACTATACCTGAATTCAACTCATCCTATACAATAACTGACAGCAATTTGGTTCGCATCGGCGACAAAAAATTTTTGGAAAATAACCACGTACCCCCCCCTTCTATATAATTTTCACTTCGGAAAATCATTTAAACGCCCATAGCTCCCTTATTAAGCCACATATGGCAATGAATTTTGCACCGTTGGATTGCTCTTGTCAAGGCGCTTCTTCTGAGCCGAAAAAAATTTACCTGGATTTTTTCGTTTTAGAGAAATTCGCAAAAAACCAAAAAATCCATATTTTTGCCTCCAACAGCAAAAAATGGGTTCAATGGCCGGAACTTTTACTATACCTGAATTCAACTCATCCTATACAATAACTGACAGCAATTTGGTTCGCATCGGCGACAAAAAATTTTTGGAAAATAACCACGTACCCCCCCCTTCTATATAATTTTCACTTCGGAAAATCATTTAAACGCCCATAGCTCCCTTATTAAGCCACATATGGCAATGAATTTTGCACCGTTGGATTGCTCTTGTCAAGGCGCTTCTTCTGAGCCGAAAAAAATTTACCTGGATTTTTTCGTTTTGGAGAAATTCGCAAAAAACCAAAAAATCCATATTTTTGCCTCCAACAGCAAAAAATGGGTTCAATGGCCGGAACTTTTACTATACCTGAATTCAACTCATCCTATACAATAACTGACAGCAATTTGGTTCGCATCGGCCAAAAAATCCATATTTTTGCCTCCAACAGCAAAAAATGGGTTCAATGGCCGGAACTTTTACTATACCTGAATTCAACTCATCCTATACAATAACTGACAGCAATTTGGTTCGCATCGGCGACAAAAAATTTTTGGAAAATAACCACGTACCCCCCCCCTTCTATATAATTTTCACTTCGGAAAATCATTTAAACGCCCATAGCTCCCTTATTAAGCCACTTATGGCAATGAATTTTGCACCGTTGGATTGATCTTGTCAAGGCGCTTCTTCTGAGCCGAAAAAAATTTTTGGAAAATAACCACGTACCCCCCCCTTCTATATCATTTTCACTTCGGAAAATCATTTAAACGCCCATAGCTCCCTTATTAAGCCACATATGGCAATGAATTTTGCACCGTTGGATTGCTCTTGTCAAGGCGCTTCTTCTGAGCCGAAAAAAATTTACCTGGATTTTTTCGTTTTAGAGAAATTCGCAAAAAACCAAAAAATCCATATTTTTGCCTCCAACAGCAAAAAATGGGTTCAATGGCCGGAACTTTTACTATACCTGAATTCAACTCATCCTATACAATAACTGACAGCAATTTGGTTCGCATCGGCGACAAAAAATTTTTGGAAAATAACCACGTACCCCCCCTTCTATATAATTTTCACTTCGGAAAATCATTTAAACGCCCATAGCTCCCTTATTAAGCCACATATGGCAATGAATTTTGCACCGTTGGATTGCTCTTGTCAAGGCGCTTCTTCTGAGCCGAAAAAAATTTACCTGGATTTTTTCGGTTTGGAGAAATTCGCAAAAAACCAAAAAATCCATATTTTTGCCTCCAACAGCAAAAAATGGGTTCAATGGCCGGAACTTTTACTATACCTGAATTCAACTCATCCTATACAATAACTGACAGCAATTTGGTTCGCATCGGCGACAAAAAATTTTTGGAAAATAACCACGTACCCTTCTATATAATTTTCACTTCGGAAAATCATTTAAACGCCCATAGCTCCCTTATTAAGCCACATATGGCAATGAATTTTGCACCGTTGGATTGCTCTTGTCAAGGCGCATCTTCTGAGCCGAAAAAAATTTACCTGGATTTTTCCGTTTTAGAGAAATTCGCAAAAAACCAAAAAATCCATATTTTTGCCTCCAACAGCAAAAAATGGGTTCAATGGCCGGAACTTTTACTATACCTGAATTCAACTCATCCTATACAATAACTGACAGCAATTTGGTTCGCATCGGCGACAAAAAATTTTTGGAAAATAACCACGTACCCCCCCCTTCTATATAATTTTCACTTCGGAAAATCATTTAAACGCCCATAGCTCCCTTATTAAGCCACATATGGCAATGAATTTTGCACCGTTGGATTGCTCTTGTCAAGGCGCTTCTTCTGAGCCGAAAAAAATTTACCTGGATTTTTTCGGTTTGGAGAAATTCGCAAAAAACCAAAAAATCCATATTTTTGCTTCCAACAGCAAAAAATGGGTTCAATGGCCGGAACTTTTACTATACCTGAATTCAACTCATCCTATACAATAACTGACAGCAATTTGGTTCGCATCGGCGACAAAAAATTTTTGGAAAATAACCACGTACCCCCCCCTTCTATATCATTTTCACTTCGGAAAATCATTTAAACGCCCATAGCTCCCTTATTAAGCCACATATGGCAATGAATTTTGCATCGTTCGATTGCTCTTGTCAAGGCGCTTCTTTTGAGCCGAAAAAAATTTACCTGGATTTTTTCGTTTTAGAGAAATTCGCAAAAAACCAAAAAATCCATATTTTTGCCTCCAACAGCAAAAAATGGGTTCAATGGCCGGAACTTTTACTATACCTGAATTCAACTCATCCTATACAATAACTGACAGCAATTTGGTTCGCATCGGCGACAAAAAATTTTTGGAAAATAACCACGTACCCCCCCCTTCTATATAATTTTCACTTCGGAAAATCATTTAAACGCCCATAGCTCCCTTATTAAGCCACATATGGCAATGAATTTTGCACCGTTGGATTGCTCTTGTCAAGGCGCTTCTTCTGAGCCGAAAAAAATTTACCTGGATTTTTTCGGTTTGGAGAAATTCGCAAAAAACCAAAAAATCCATATTTTTGCTTCCAACAGCAAAAAATGGGTTCAATGGCCGGAACTTTTACTATACCTGAATTCAACTCATCCTATACAATAACTGACAGCAATTTGGTTCGCATCGGCGACAAAAAATTTTTGGAAAATAACCACGTACCCCCCCCTTCTATATAATTTTCACTTCGGAAAATCATTTAAACGCCCATAGCTCTCTTATTAAGCCACATATGGCAATGAATTTTGCACCGTTGGACTGCTCTTGTCAAGGCGCATCTTCTGAGCCGAAAAAAATTTACCTGGATTTTTCCGTTTTAGAGAAATTCGCAAAAAACCAAAAAATCCATATTTTTGCCTCCAACAGCAAAAAATGGGTTCAATGGCCGGAACTTTTACTATACCTGAATTCAACTCATCCTATACAATAACTGACAGCAATTTGGTTCGCATCGGCGACAAAAAATTTTTGGAAAATAACCACGTACCCCCCCCCTTCTATATAATTTTCACTTCGGAAAATCATTTAAACGCCCATAGCTCCCTTATTAAGCCACATATGGCAATGAATTTTGCACCGTTGGATTGCTCTTGTCAAAGCGCTTCTTCTGAGCCGAAAAAAATTTACCTGGATTTTTTCGGTTTGGAGAAATTCGCAAAAAACCAAAAAATCCATATTTTTGCCTCCAACAGCAAAAAATGGGTTCAATGGCCGGAACTTTTACTATACCTGAATTCAACTCAGCCTATACAATAACTGACAGCAATTTGGTTCGCATCGGCGACAAAAATTTTTTGGAAAATAACCACGTACCCCCCCCTTCTATATCATTTTCACTTCGGAAAATCATTTAAACGCCCATAGCTCCCTTATTAAGCCACATATGGCAATGAATTTTGCACCGTTGGATTGCTCTTGTCAAAGCGCTTCTTCTGAGCCGAAAAAATTTACCTGGATTTTTTCGGTTTGGAGAAATTCGCAAAAAACCAAAAAATCCATATTTTTGCTTCCAACAGCAAAAAATGGGTTCAATGGCCGGAACTTTTACTATACCTGAATTCAACTCATCCTATACAATAACTGACAGCAATTTGGTTCGCATCGGCGACAAAAAATTTTTGGAAAATAACCACGTACCCCCCCCTTCTATATAATTTTCACTTCGGAAAATCATTTAAACGCCCATAGCTCCCTTATTAAGCCACATATGGCAATGAATTTTGCATCGTTCGATTGCTCTTGTCAAGGCGCTTCTGTTGAGCCGAAAAAAATTTACCTGGATTTTCTCGTTTTAGAGAAATTCGCAAAAAAACAAAAAATCCATATTTTTGCCTCCAACAGCAAAAAATGGGTTCAATGGCCGGAACTTTTACTATACCTAAATTCAACTCATCCTATACAATAACTGACAGCAGTTTGGTTCGCATCGGCGACAAAAAATTTTTGGAAAATAACCACGTACCCCCCCCTTCTATATCATTTTCACTTCGGAAAATCATTTAAACGCCCATAGCTCCCTTATTAAGCCACATATGGCAATGAATTTTGCACCGTTGGATTGCTCTTGTCAAGGCGCTTCTTCTGAGCCGAAAAAAATTTACCTGGATTTTTTCGGTTTGGAGAAATTCGCAAAAAACCAAAAAATCCATATTTTTGCCTCCAACAGCAAAAAATGGGTTCAATGGCCGGAACTTTTACTATACCTGAATTCAACTCATCCTATACAATAACTGACAGCAATTTGGTTCGCATCGGCGACAAAAAATTTTTGGAAAATAACCACGTACCCCCCCCCCCCCCTTCTATATAATTTTCACTTCGGAAAATCATTTAAACGCCCATAGCTCCCTTATTAAGCCACATATGGCAATGAATTTTGCACCGTTGGATTGCTCTTGTCAAGGCGCTTCTTCTGAGCCGAAAAAGTTTACCTGGATTTTTTCGGTTTGGAGAAATTCGCAAAAAACCAAAAAATCCATATTTTTGCTTCCAACAGTAAAAAATGGGTTCAATGGCCGGAACTTTTACTATACCTGAATTCAACTCATCCTATACAATAACTGACAGCAATTTGGTTCGCATCGGCGACAAAAAATTTTTGGAAAATAACCACGTACCCCCCCCTTCTATATAATTTTCACTTCGGAAAATCATTTAAACGCCCATAGCTCCCTTATTAAGCCACATATGGCAATGAATTTTGCACCGTTGGATTGCTCTTGTCAAGGCGCTTCTTCTGAGCCGAAAAAAATTTACCTGGATTTTTTCGGTTTGGAGAAATTCGCAAAAAACCAAAAAATCCATATTTTTGCTTCCAACAGCAAAAAATGGGTTCAATGGCCGGAACTTTTACTATACCTGAATTCAACTCATCCTATACAATAACTGACAGCAATTTGGTTCGCATCGGCGACAAAAAATTTTTGGAAAATAACCACGTACCCCCCCCTTCTATATCATTTTCACTTCGGAAAATCATTTAAACGCCCATAGCTCCCTTATTAAGCCACATATGGCAATGAATTTTGCATCGTTCGATTGCTCTTGTCAAGGCGCTTCTTTTGAGCCGAAAAAGTTTACCTGGATTTTTTCGTTTTAGAGAAATTCGCAAAAAACCAAAAAATCCATATTTTTGCCTCCAACAGCAAAAAATGGGTTCAATGGCCGGAACTTTTACTATACCTGAATTCAACTCATCCTATACAATAACTGACAGCAATTTGGTTCGCATCGGCGACAAAAAATTTTTGGAAAATAACCACGTACCCCCCCCTTCTATATCATTTTCACTTCGGAAAATCATTTAAACGCCCATAGCTCCCTTATTAAGCCACATATGGCAATGAATTTTGCACCGTTGGATTGCTCTTGTCAAGGCGCTTCTTCTGAGCCGAAAAAAATTTACCTGGATTTTTTCGGTTTGGAGAAATTCGCAAAAAACCAAAAAATCCATATTTTTGCTTCCAACAGCAAAAAATGGGTTCAATGGCCGGAACTTTTACTATACCTGAATTCAACTCATCCTATACAATAACTGACAGCAATTTGGTTCGCATCGGCGACAAAAAATTTTTGGAAAATAACCACGTACCCCCCCCTTCTATATAATTTTCACTTCGGAAAATCATTTAAACGCCCATAGCTCCCTTATTAAGCCACATATTGCAATGAATTTTGCACCGTTGGATTGCTCTTGTCAAGGCGCTTCTTCTGAGCCGAAAAAAATTTACCTGGATTTTTTCGTTTTAGAGAAATTCGCAAAAAACCAAAAAATCCATATTTTTGCCTCCAACAGCAAAAAATGGGTTCAATGGCCGGAACTTTTACTATACCTGAATTCAACTCATCCTATACAATAACTGACAGCAATTTGGTTCGCATCGGCGACAAAAAATTTTTGGAAAATAACCACGTACCCCCCCCTTCTATATAATTTTCACTTCGAAAAATCATTTAAACGCCCATAGCTCCCTTATTAAGCCACATATGGCAATGAATTTTGCACCGTTGGATTGCTCTTGTCAAGGCGCTTCTTCTGAGCCGAAAAAAATTTACCTGGATTTTTTCGGTTTGGAGAAATTCGCAAAAAACCAAAAAATCCATATTTTTGCTTCCAACAGCAAAAAATGGGTTCAATGGCCGGAACTTTTACTATACCTGAATTCAACTCATCCTATACAATAACTGACAGCAATTTGGTTCGCATCGGCGACAAAAAATTTTTGGAAAATAACCACGTACCCCCCCCTTCTATATCATTTTCACTTCGGAAAATCATTTAAACGCCCATAGCTCCCTTATTAAGCCACATATGGCAATGAATTTTGCACCGTTGGATTGCTCTTGTCAAGGCGCTTCTTCTGAGCCGAAAAAAATTTACCTGGATTTTTTCGTTTTGGAGAAATTCGCAAAAAACCAAAAAATCAATATTTTTGCCTCCAACAGCAAAAAATGGGTTCAATGGCCGGAACTTTTACTATACCTGAATTCAACTCATCCTATACAATAACTGACAGCAATTTGGTTCGCATCGGCGACAAAAAATTTTTGGAAAATAACCACGTACCCCCCCCTTCTATATAATTTTCACTTCGGAAAATCATTTAAACGCCCATAGCTCCCTTATTAAGCCACATATGGCAATGAATTTTGCACCGTTGGATTGCTCTTGTCAAGGCGCTTCTTCTGAGCCGAAAAAAATTTACCTGGATTTTTTCGTTTTAGAGAAATTCGCAAAAAACCAAAAAATCCATATTTTTGCCTCCAACAGCAAAAAATGGGTTCAATGGCCGGAACTTTTACTATACCTGAATTCAACTCATCCTATACAATAACTGACAGCAATTTGGTTCGCATCGGCGACAAAAAATTTTTGGAAAATAACCACGTACCCCCCCCTTCTATATAATTTTCACTTCGGAAAATCATTTAAACGCCCATAGCTCCCTTATTAAGCCACATATGGCAATGAATTTTGCATCGTTCGATTGCTCTTGTCAAGGCGCTTCTTTTGAGCCGAAAAAAATTTACCTGGATTTTTTCGTTTTAGAGAAATTCGCAAAAAACCAAAAAATCCATATTTTTGCCTCCAACAGCAAAAAATGGGTTCAATGGCCGGAACTTTTACTATACCTGAATTCAACTCATCCTATACAATAACTGACAGCAATTTGGTTCGCATCGGCGACAAAAAATTTTTGGAAAATAACCACGTACCCCCCCCCCCCCCTTCTATATAATTTTCACTTCGGAAAATCATTTAAACGCCCATAGCTCCCTTATTAAGCCACATATGGCAATGAATTTTGCACCGTTGGATTGCTCTTGTCAAGGCGCTTCTTCTGAGCCGAAAAAAATTTACCTGGATTTTTTCGGTTTGGAGAAATTCGCAAAAAACCAAAAAATCCATATTTTTGCTTCCAACAGCAAAAAATGGGTTCAATGGCCGGAACTTTTACTATACCTGAATTCAACTCATCCTATACAATAACTGACAGCAATTTGGTTCGCATCGGCGACAAAAAATTTTTGGAAAATAACCACGTACCCCCCCCTTCTATATCATTTTCACTTCGGAAAATCATTTAAACGCCCATAGCTCCCTTATTAAGCCACATATGGCAATGAATTTTGCACCGTTGGATTGCTCTTGTCAAGGCGCTTCTTCTGAGCCGAAAAAAATTTACCTGGATTTTTTCGTTTTGGAGAAATTCGCAAAAAACCAAAAAATCCATATTTTTGCCTCCAACAGCAAAAAATGGGTTCAATGGCCGGAACTTTTACTATACCTGAATTCAACTCATCCTATACAATAACTGACAGCAATTTGGTTCGCATCGGCGACAAAAAATTTTTGGAAAATAACCACGTACCCCCCCCTTCTATATAATTTTCACTTCGGAAAATCATTTAAACGCCCATAGCTCCCTTATTAAGCCACATATGGCAATGAATTTTGCACCGTTGGATTGCTCTTGTCAAGGCGCTTCTTCTGAGCCGAAAAAAATTTACCTGGATTTTTTCGGTTTGGAGAAATTCGCAAAAAACCAAAAAATCCATATTTTTGCCTCAAACAGCAAAAAATGGGTTCAATGGCCGGAACTTTTACTATACCTGAATTCAACTCATCCTATACAATAACTGACAGCAATTTGGTTCGCATCGGCGACAAAAAATTTTTGGAAAATAACCACGTACCCCCCCCTTCTATATAATTTTCACTACGGAAAATCATTTAAACGCCCATAGCTCCCTTATTAAGCCACATATGGCAATGAATTTTGCACCGTTGGATTGCTCTTGCCAAGGCGCATCTTCTGAGCCGAAAAAAATTTACCTGGATTTTTCCGTTTTAGAGAAATTCGCAAAAACCAAAAAATCCATATTTTTGCCTCCAACAGCAAAAAATGGGTTCAATGGCCGGAACTTTTACTATACCTGAATTCAACTCATCCTATACAATAACTGACAGCAATTTGGTTCGCATCGGCGACAAAAAATTTTTGGAAAATAACCACGTACCCCCCCCTTCTATATAATTTTCACTTCGGAAAATCATTTAAACGCCCATAGCTCCCTTATTAAGCCACATATGGCAATGAATTTTGCATCGTTCGATTGCTCTTGTCAAGGCGCTTCTTTTGAGCCGAAAAAAATTTACCTGGATTTTTTCGTTTTAGAGAAATTCGCAAAAAACCAAAAAATCCATATTTTTGCCTCCAACAGCAAAAAATGGGTTCAATGGCCGGAACTTTTACTATACCTGAATTCAACTCATCCTATACAATAACTGACAGCAGTTTGGTTCGCATCGGCGACAAAAAATTTTTGGAAAATAACCACGTACCCCCCCCTTCTATATCATTTTCACTTCGGAAAATCATTTAAACGCCCATAGCTCCCTTATTAAGCCACATATGGCAATGAATTTTGCACCGTTGGATTGCTCTTGTCAAGGCGCTTCTTCTGAGCCGAAAAAAATTTACCTGGATTTTTTCGGTTTGGAGAAATTCGCAAAAAACCAAAAAATCCATATTTTTGCCTCCAACAGCAAAAAATGGGTTCAATGGCCGGAACTTTTACTATACCTGAATTCAACTCATCCTATACAATAACTGACAGCAATTTGGTTCGCATCGGCGACAAAAAATTTTTGGAAAATAACCACGTACCCCCCCCTTCTATATAATTTTCACTTCGGAAAATCATTTAAACGCCCATAGCTCCCTTATTAAGCCACATATGGCAATGAATTTTGCACCGTTGGATTGCTCTTGTCAAGGCGCTTCTTCTGAGCCGAAAAAAATTTACCTGGATTTTTTCGGTTTGGAGAAATTTGCAAAAAACCAAAAAATCCATATTTTTGCTTCCAACAGCAAAAAATGGGTTCAATGGCCGGAACTTTTACTATACCTGAATTCAACTCATCCTATACAATAACTGACAGCAATTTGGTTCGCATCGGCGACAAAAAATTTTTGGAAAATAACCACGTACCCCCCCCTTCTATATAATTTTCACTACGGAAAATCATTTAAACGCCCATAGCTCCCTTATTAAGCCACATATGGCAATGAATTTTGCACCGTTGGATTGCTCTTGCCAAGGCGCATCTTCTGAGCCGAAAAAAATTTACCTGGATTTTTCCGTTTTAGAGAAATTCGCAAAAACCAAAAAATCCATATTTTTGCCTCCAACAGCAAAAAATGGGTTCAATGGCCGGAACTTTTACTATACCTGAATTCAACTCATCCTATACAATAACTGACAGCAATTTGGTTCGCATAGGCGACAAAAAATTTTTGGAAAATAACCACGTACCCCCCCCTTCTATATAATTTTCACTTCGGAAAATCATTTAAACGCCCATAGCTCCCTTATTAAGCCACATATGGCAATGAATTTTGCACCGTTGGATTGCTCTTGTCAAGGCGCTTCTTCTGAGCCGAAAAAAATTTACCTGGATTTTTTCGGTTTGGAGAAATTCGCAAAAAACCAAAAAATCCATATTTTTGCTTCCAACAGCAAAAAATGGGTTCAATGGCCGGAACTTTTACTATACCTAAATTCAACTCATCCTATACAATAACTGACAGCAATTTGGTTCGCATCGGCGACAAAAAATTTTTGGAAAATAACCACGTACCCCCCCCCCCCCCTTCTATATAATTTTCACTTCGGAAAATCATTTAAACGCCCATAGCTCCCTTATTAAGCCACATATGGCAATGAATTTTGCATCGTTCGATTGCTCTTGTCAAGGCGCTTCTTTTGAGCCGAAAAAAATTTACCTGGATTTTTTCGTTTTAGAGAAATTCGCAAAAAACCAAAAAATCCATATTTTTGCCTCCAACAGCAAAAAATGGGTTCAATGGCCGGAACTTTTACTATACCTGAATTCAACTCATCCTATACAATAACTGACAGCAATTTGGTTCGCATCGGCGACAAAAAATTTTTGGAAAATAACCACGTACCCCCCCCCCCCCCTTCTATATAATTTTCACTTCGGAAAATCATTTAAACGCCCATAGCTCCCTTATTAAGCCACATATGGCAATGAATTTTGCACCGTTGGATTGCTCTTGTCAAGGCGCTTCTTCTGAGCCGAAAAAAATTTACCTGGATTTTTTCGGTTTGGAGAAATTCGCAAAAAACCAAAAAATCCATATTTTTGCTTCCAACAGCAAAAAATGGGTTCAATGGCCGGAACTTTTACTATACCTGAATTCAACTCATCCTATACAATAACTGACAGCAATTTGGTTCGCATCGGCGACAAAAAATTTTTGGAAAATAACCACGTACCCCCCCCTTCTATATCATTTTCACTTCGGAAAATCATTTAAACGCCCATAGCTCCCTTATTAAGCCACATATGGCAATGAATTTTGCACCGTTGGATTGCTCTTGTCAAGGCGCTTCTTCTGAGCCGAAAAAAATTTACCTGGATTTTTTCGTTTTGGAGAAATTCGCAAAAAACCAAAAAATCCATATTTTTGCCTCCAACAGCAAAAAATGGGTTCAATGGCCGGAACTTTTACTATACCTGAATTCAACTCATCCTATACAATAACTGACAGCAGTTTGGTTCGCATCGGCGACAAAAAATTTTTGGAAAATAACCACGTACCCCCCCCTTCTATATCATTTTCACTTCGGAAAATCATTTAAACGCCCATAGCTCCCTTATTAAGCCACATATGGCAATGAATTTTGCACCGTTGGATTGCTCTTGTCAAGGCGCTTCTTCTGAGCCGAAAAAAATTTACCTGGATTTTTTCGGTTTGGAGAAATTCGCAAAAAACCAAAAAATCCATATTTTTGCCTCCAACAGCAAAAAATGGGTTCAATGGCCGGAACTTTTACTATACCTGAATTCAACTCATCCTATACAATAACTGACAGCAATTTGGTTCGCATCGGCGACAAAAAATTTTTGGAAAATAACCACGTACCCCCCCCTTCTATATAATTTTCACTTCGGAAAATCATTTAAACGCCCATAGCTCCCTTATTAAGCCACATATGGCAATGAATTTTGCACCGTTGGATTGCTCTTGTCAAGGCGCTTCTTCTGAGCCGAAAAAAATTTACCTGGATTTTTTCGGTTTGGAGAAATTTGCAAAAAACCAAAAAATCCATATTTTTGCTTCCAACAGCAAAAAATGGGTTCAATGGCCGGAACTTTTACTATACCTGAATTCAACTCATCCTATACAATAACTGACAGCAATTTGGTTCGCATCGGCGACAAAAAATTTTTGGAAAATAACCACGTACCCCCCCCTTCTATATAATTTTCACTACGGAAAATCATTTAAACGCCCATAGCTCCCTTATTAAGCCACATATGGCAATGAATTTTGCACCGTTGGATTGCTCTTGCCAAGGCGCATCTTCTGAGCCGAAAAAAATTTACCTGGATTTTTCCGTTTTAGAGAAATTCGCAAAAACCAAAAAATCCATATTTTTGCCTCCAACAGCAAAAAATGGGTTCAATGGCCGGAACTTTTACTATACCTGAATTCAACTCATCCTATACAATAACTGACAGCAATTTGGTTCGCATAGGCGACAAAAAATTTTTGGAAAATAACCACGTACCCCCCCCTTCTATATAATTTTCACTTCGGAAAATCATTTAAACGCCCATAGCTCCCTTATTAAGCCACATATGGCAATGAATTTTGCACCGTTGGATTGCTCTTGTCAAGGCGCTTCTTCTGAGCCGAAAAAAATTTACCTGGATTTTTTCGGTTTGGAGAAATTCGCAAAAAACCAAAAAATCCATATTTTTGCTTCCAACAGCAAAAAATGGGTTCAATGGCCGGAACTTTTACTATACCTAAATTCAACTCATCCTATACAATAACTGACAGCAATTTGGTTCGCATCGGCGACAAAAAATTTTTGGAAAATAACCACGTACCCCCCCCCCCCCCTTCTATATAATTTTCACTTCGGAAAATCATTTAAACGCCCATAGCTCCCTTATTAAGCCACATATGGCAATGAATTTTGCATCGTTCGATTGCTCTTGTCAAGGCGCTTCTTTTGAGCCGAAAAAAATTTACCTGGATTTTTTCGTTTTAGAGAAATTCGCAAAAAACCAAAAAATCCATATTTTTGCCTCCAACAGCAAAAAATGGGTTCAATGGCCGGAACTTTTACTATACCTGAATTCAACTCATCCTATACAATAACTGACAGCAATTTGGTTCGCATCGGCGACAAAAAATTTTTGGAAAATAACCACGTACCCCCCCCCCCCCTTCTATATAATTTTCACTTCGGAAAATCATTTAAACGCCCATAGCTCCCTTATTAAGCCACATATGGCAATGAATTTTGCACCGTTGGATTGCTCTTGTCAAGGCGCTTCTTCTGAGCCGAAAAAAATTTACCTGGATTTTTTCGGTTTGGAGAAATTCGCAAAAAACCAAAAAATCCATATTTTTGCTTCCAACAGCAAAAAATGGGTTCAATGGCCGGAACTTTTACTATACCTGAATTCAACTCATCCTATACAATAACTGACAGCAATTTGGTTCGCATCGGCGACAAAAAATTTTTGGAAAATAACCACGTACCCCCCCCTTCTATATCATTTTCACTTCGGAAAATCATTTAAACGCCCATAGCTCCCTTATTAAGCCACATATGGCAATGAATTTTGCACCGTTGGATTGCTCTTGTCAAGGCGCTTCTTCTGAGCCGAAAAAAATTTACCTGGATTTTTTCGTTTTGGAGAAATTCGCAAAAAACCAAAAAATCCATATTTTTGCCTCCAACAGCAAAAAATGGGTTCAATGGCCGGAACTTTTACTATACCTGAATTCAACTCATCCTATACAATAACTGACAGCAATTTGGTTCGCATCGGCGACAAAAAATTTTTGGAAAATAACCACGTACCCCCCCCTTCTATATAATTTTCACTTCGGAAAATCATTTAAACGCCCATAGCTCCCTTATTAAGCCACATATGGCAATGAATTTTGCACCGTTGGATTGCTCTTGTCAAGGCGCTTCTTCTGAGCCGAAAAAAATTTACCTGGATTTTTTCGGTTTGGAGAAATTCGCAAAAAACCAAAAAATCCATATTTTTGCCTCAAACAGCAAAAAATGGGTTCAATGGCCGGAACTTTTACTATACCTGAATTCAACTCATCCTATACAATAACTGACAGCAATTTGGTTCGCATCGGCGACAAAAAATTTTTGGAAAATAACCACGTACCCCCCCCTTCTATATAATTTTCACTACGGAAAATCATTTAAACGCCCATAGCTCCCTTATTAAGCCACATATGGCAATGAATTTTGCACCGTTGGATTGCTCTTGCCAAGGCGCATCTTCTGAGCCGAAAAAAATTTACCTGGATTTTTCCGTTTTAGAGAAATTCGCAAAAACCAAAAAATCCATATTTTTGCCTCCAACAGCAAAAAATGGGTTCAATGGCCGGAACTTTTACTATACCTGAATTCAACTCATCCTATACAATAACTGACAGCAATTTGGTTCGCATCGGCGACAAAAAATTTTTGGAAAATAACCACGTACCCCCCCCTTCTATATAATTTTCACTTCGGAAAATCATTTAAACGCCCATAGCTCCCTTATTAAGCCACATATGGCAATGAATTTTGCATCGTTCGATTGCTCTTGTCAAGGCGCTTCTTTTGAGCCGAAAAAAATTTACCTGGATTTTTTCGTTTTAGAGAAATTCGCAAAAAACCAAAAAATCCATATTTTTGCCTCCAACAGCAAAAAATGGGTTCAATGGCCGGAACTTTTACTATACCTGAATTCAACTCATCCTATACAATAACTGACAGCAGTTTGGTTCGCATCGGCGACAAAAAATTTTTGGAAAATAACCACGTACCCCCCCCTTCTATATCATTTTCACTTCGGAAAATCATTTAAACGCCCATAGCTCCCTTATTAAGCCACATATGGCAATGAATTTTGCACCGTTGGATTGCTCTTGTCAAGGCGCTTCTTCTGAGCCGAAAAAAATTTACCTGGATTTTTTCGGTTTGGAGAAATTCGCAAAAAACCAAAAAATCCATATTTTTGCCTCCAACAGCAAAAAATGGGTTCAATGGCCGGAACTTTTACTATACCTGAATTCAACTCATCCTATACAATAACTGACAGCAATTTGGTTCGCATCGGCGACAAAAAATTTTTGGAAAATAACCACGTACCCCCCCCTTCTATATAATTTTCACTTCGGAAAATCATTTAAACGCCCATAGCTCCCTTATTAAGCCACATATGGCAATGAATTTTGCACCGTTGGATTGCTCTTGTCAAGGCGCTTCTTCTGAGCCGAAAAAAATTTACCTGGATTTTTTCGGTTTGGAGAAATTTGCAAAAAACCAAAAAATCCATATTTTTGCTTCCAACAGCAAAAAATGGGTTCAATGGCCGGAACTTTTACTATACCTGAATTCAACTCATCCTATACAATAACTGACAGCAATTTGGTTCGCATCGGCGACAAAAAATTTTTGGAAAATAACCACGTACCCCCCCCTTCTATATAATTTTCACTACGGAAAATCATTTAAACGCCCATAGCTCCCTTATTAAGCCACATATGGCAATGAATTTTGCACCGTTGGATTGCTCTTGCCAAGGCGCATCTTCTGAGCCGAAAAAAATTTACCTGGATTTTTCCGTTTTAGAGAAATTCGCAAAAACCAAAAAATCCATATTTTTGCCTCCAACAGCAAAAAATGGGTTCAATGGCCGGAACTTTTACTATACCTGAATTCAACTCATCCTATACAATAACTGACAGCAATTTGGTTCGCATAGGCGACAAAAAATTTTTGGAAAATAACCACGTACCCCCCCCTTCTATATAATTTTCACTTCGGAAAATCATTTAAACGCCCATAGCTCCCTTATTAAGCCACATATGGCAATGAATTTTGCACCGTTGGATTGCTCTTGTCAAGGCGCTTCTTCTGAGCCGAAAAAAATTTACCTGGATTTTTTCGGTTTGGAGAAATTCGCAAAAAACCAAAAAATCCATATTTTTGCTTCCAACAGCAAAAAATGGGTTCAATGGCCGGAACTTTTACTATACCTAAATTCAACTCATCCTATACAATAACTGACAGCAATTTGGTTCGCATCGGCGACAAAAAATTTTTGGAAAATAACCACGTACCCCCCCCCTTCAATATAATTTTCACTTCGGAAAATCATTTAAACGCCCATAGCTCCCTTATTAAGCCACATATGGCAATGAATTTTGCACCGTTGGATTGCTCTTGTCAAGGCGCATCTTCTGAGCCGAAAAAAATTTACCTGGATTTTTCCGTTTTAGAGAAATTCGCAAAAAACCAAAAAATCCATATTTTTGCCTCCAACAGCAAAAAATGGGTTCAATGGCCGGAACTTTTACTATACCTAAATTCAACTCATCCTATACAATAACTGACAGCAATTTGGTTCGCATCGGCGACAAAAAATTTTTGGAAAATAACCACGTACCCCCCCTTTCTATATAATTATCACTTCGGAAAATCATTTAAACGTCCATAGCTCCCTTATTAAGCCACATATGGCAATGAATTTTGCACCGTTGGATTGCTCTTGTCAAGGCGCATCTTCTGAGCCGAAAAAAATTTACCTGGATTTTTCCGTTTTAGAGAAATTCGCAAAAAACCAAAAAATCCATATTTTTGCCTCCAACAGCAAAAAATGGGTTCAATGGCCGGAACTTTTACTATACCTGAATTCAACTCATCCTATACAATAACTGACAGCAATTTGGTTCGAATCGGCGACAAAAAATTTTTGGAAAATAACCACGTACCCCCCCCTTCTATATAATTTTCACTTCGGAAAATCATTTAAACGCCCATAGCTCCCTTATTAAGCCACATATGGCAATGAATTTTGCATCGTTCGATTGCTCTTGTCAAGGCGTTTCTGTTGAGTCGAAAAAAATTTACCTGGATTTTCTCGTTTTAGAGAAATTCGCAAAAAACCAAAAAATCCATATTTTTGCCTCCAACAGCAAAAAATGGGTTCAATGGCCGGAACTTTTACTATACCTGAATTCAACTCATCCTATACAATAACTGACAGCAATTTGGTTCTCATCGGCGACAAAAATTTTTTGGAAAATAACCACGTACCCCCCCCTTCTATATAATTTTCACTTCGCAAAATCATTTAAACGCCCATAGCTCCCTTATTAAGCCACATATGGCAATGAATTTTGCACCGTTGGATTGCTCTTGTCAAGGCGCTTCTTCTGAGCCGAAAAAAATTTACCTGGATTTTTTCGTTTTGGAGAAATTCGCAAAAAACCAAAAAATCCATTTTTTTGCTTCCAACAGCAAAAAATGGGTTCAATGGCCGGAACTTTTACTATACCTGAATTCAACTCATCCTATACAATAACTGACAGCAATTTGGTTCTCATCGGCGACAAAAATTTTTTGGAAAATAACCACGTACCCCCCCCTTCTATATAATTTTCACTTCGGAAAATCATTTAAACGCCCATAGCTCCCTTATTAAGCCACATATGGCAATGAATTTTGCATCGTTCGATTGCTCTTGTCAAGGCGCTTCTGTTGAGCCGAAAAAAATTTACCTGGATTTTCTCGTTTTAGAGAAATTCGCAAAAAACCAAAAAATTCATATTTTTGCCTCCAACAGCAAAAAATGGGTTCAATGGCCGGAACTTTTACTATACCTAAATTCAACTCATCCTATACAATAACTGACAGCAATTTGGTTCGAATCGGCGACAAAAAATTTTTGGAAAATAACCACGTACCCCCCCCTTCTATATAATTTTCACTTCGGAAAATCATTTAAACGCCCATAGCTCCCTTATTAAGCCACATATGGCAATGAATTTTGCATCGTTAGATTGCTCTTGTCAAGGCGCTTCTTCTGAGCCGAAAAAAATTTACCTGGATTTTTCCGTTTTAGAGAAATTCGCAAAAAACCAAAAAATCCATATTTTTGCCTCCAACAGCAAAAAATGGGTTCAATGGCCGGAACTTTTACTATACCTGAATTCAACTCATCCTATACAATAACTGACAGCAATTTGGTTCGAATCGGCGACAAAAAATTTTTGGAAAATAACCACGTACCCCCCCTTCTATATAATTTTCACTTCGGAGAATCATTTAAACGCCCATAGCTCTCTTATTAAGCCACATATGGCAATGAATTTTGCATCGTTAGATTGCTCTTGTCAAGGCGCTTCTTCTGAGCCGAAAAAAATTACCTGGATTTTTCCGTTTTAGAGAAATTCGCAAAAAACCAAAAAATCCATATTTTTGCCTCCAACAGCAAAAAATGGGTTCAATGGCCGGAACTTTTACTATACCTGAATTCAACTCATCCTATACAATAACTGACAGCAATTTGGTTCGAATCGGCGACAAAAAATTTTTGGAAAATAACCACGTACCCCCCCCTTCTATATAATTTTCACTTCGGAAAATCATTTAAACGCCCATAGCTCTCTTATTAAGCCACATATGGCAATGAATTTTGCATCGTTAGATTGCTCTTGTCAAGGCGCTTCTTCTGAGCCGAAAAAAATTTACCTGGATTTTTCCGTTTTAGAGAAATTCGCAAAAAACCAAAAAATCCATATTTTAGCCTCCAACAGCAAAAAATGGGTTCAATGGCCGGAACTTTTACTATACCTGAATTCAACGCATCCTATACAATAACTGACAGCAATTTGGTTCGAATCGGCGACAAAAAATTTTTGGAAAATAACCACGTACCCCCCCCTTCTATATAATTTTCACTTCGGAAAATCATTTAAACGCCCATAGCTCCCTTATTAAGCCACATATGGCAATGAATTTTGCATCGTTGGATTGCTCTTGTCAAGGCGCTTCTTCTGAGCCGAAAAAAATTTACCTGGATTTTTCCGTTTTAGAGAAATTCGCAAAAAACCAAAAAATCCATATTTTTGCCTCCAACAGCAAAAAATGGGTTCAATGGCCGGAACTTTTACTATACCTGAATTCAACTCATCCTATACAATAACTGACAGCAATTTGGTTCGAATCGGCGACAAAAAATTTTTGGAAAATAACCACGTACCCCCCCTTCTATATAATTTTCACTTCGGAGAATCATTTAAACGCCCATAGCTCTCTTATTAAGCCACATATGGCAATGAATTTTGCATCGTTAGATTGCTCTTGTCAAGGCGCTTCTTCTGAGCCGAAAAAAATTACCTGGATTTTTCCGTTTTAGAGAAATTCGCAAAAAACCAAAAAATCCATATTTTTGCCTCCAACAGCAAAAAATGGGTTCAATGGCCGGAACTTTTACTATACCTGAATTCAACTCATCCTATACAATAACTGACAGCAATTTGGTTCGAATCGGCGACAAAAAATTTTTGGAAAATAACCACGTACCCCCCCCTTCTATATAATTTTCACTTCGGAAAATCATTTAAACGCCCATAGCTCCCTTATTAAGCCACATATGGCAATGAATTTTGCATCGTTGGATTGCTCTTGTCAAGGCGCTTCTTCTGAGCCGAAAAAAATTTACCGGGATTTTTCCGTTTTAGAGAAATTCGCAAAAAACCAAAAAATCCATATTTTTGCCTCCAACAGCAAAAAATGGGTTCAATGGCCGGAACTTTTACTATACCTGAATTCAACTCATCCTATACAATAACTGACAGCAATTTGGTTCGAATCGGCGACAAAAAATTTTTGGAAAATAACCACGTACCCCCCCTTCTATATTATTTTCACTTCGGAGAATCATTTAAACGCCCATAGCTCTCTTATTAAGCCACATATGGCAATGAATTTTGCATCGTTAGATTGCTCTTGTCAAGGCGCTTCTTCTGAGCCGAAAAAAATTACCTGGATTTTTCCGTTTTAGAGAAATTCGCAAAAAACCAAAAAATCCATATTTTTGCCTCCAACAGCAAAAAATGGGTTCAATGGCCGGAACTTTTACTATACCTGAATTCAACTCATCCTATACAATAACTGACAGCAATTTGGTTCGAATCGGCGACAAAAAATTTTTGGAAAATAACCACGTACCCCCCCCTTCTATATAATTTTCACTTCGGAAAATCATTTAAACGCCCATAGCTCTCTTATTAAGCCACATATGGCAATGAATTTTGCATCGTTAGATTGCTCTTGTCAAGGCGCTTCTTCTGAGCCGAAAAAAATTTACCTGGATTTTTCCGTTTTAGAGAAATTCGCAAAAAACCAAAAAATCCATATTTTTGCCTCCAACAGCAAAAAATGGGTTCAATGGCCGGAACTTTTACTATACCTGAATTCAACTCATCCTATACAATAACTGACAGCAATTTGGTTCGAATCGGCGACAAAAAATTTTTGGAAAATAACCACGTACCCCCCCTTCTATATAATTTTCACTTCGGAAAATCATTTAAACGCCCATAGCTCTCTTATTAAGCCACATATGGCAATGAATTTTGCATCGTTAGATTGCTCTTGTCAAGGCGCTTCTTCTGAGCCGAAAAAAATTTACCTGGATTTTTCCGTTTTAGAGAAATTCGCAAAAAACCAAAAAATCCATATTTTTGCCTCCAACAGCAAAAAATGGGTTTAATGGCCGGAACTTTTACTATACCTGAATTCAACTCATCCTATACAATAACTGACAGCAATTTTGTTCGAATCGGCGACAAAAAATTTTTGGAAAATAACCACGTACCCCCCCCTTCTATATAATTTTCACTTCGGAAAATCATTTAAACGCCCATAGCTCTCTTATTAAGCCACATATGGCAATGAATTTTGCATCGTTAGATTGCTCTTGTCAAGGCGCTTCTTCTGAGCCGAAAAAAATTTACCTGGATTTTTCCGTTTTAGAGAAATTCGCAAAAAACCAAAAAATCCATATTTTTGCCTCCAACAGCAATAAATGGGTTCAATGGCCGGAACTTTTACTATACCTGAATTCAACTCATCCTATACAATAACTGACAGCAATTTGGTTCGAATCGGCGACAAAAAATTTTTGGAAAATAACCACGTACCCCCCCCTTCTATATAATTTTCACTTCGGAAAATCATTTAAACGCCCATAGCTCCCTTATTAAGCCACATATGGCAATGAATTTTGCATCGTTGGATTGCTCTTGTCAAGGCGCTTCTTCTGAGCCGAAAAAAATTTACCGGGATTTTTCCGTTTTAGAGAAATTCGCAAAAAACCAAAAAATCCATATTTTTGCCTCCAACAGCAAAAAATGGGTTCAATGGCCGGAACTTTTACTATACCTGAATTCAACTCATCCTATACAATAACTGACAGCAATTTGGTTCGAATCGGCGACAAAAAATTTTTGGAAAATAACCACGTACCCCCCCTTCTATATAATTTTCACTTCGGAGAATCATTTAAACGCCCATAGCTCTCTTATTAAGCCACATATGGCAATGAATTTTGCATCGTTAGATTGCTCTTGTCAAGGCGCTTCTTCTGAGCCGAAAAAAATTACCTGGATTTTTCCGTTTTAGAGAAATTCGCAAAAAACCAAAAAATCCATATTTTTGCCTCCAACAGCAAAAAATGGGTTCAATGGCCGGAACTTTTACTATACCTGAATTCAACTCATCCTATACAATAACTGACAGCAATTTGGTTCGAATCGGCGACAAAAAATTTTTGGAAAATAACCACGTACCCCCCCCCTTCTATATAATTTTCACTTCGGAAAATCATTTAAACGCCCATAGCTCTCTTATTAAGCCACATATGGCAATGAATTTTGCATCGTTAGATTGCTCTTGTCAAGGCGCTTCTTCTGAGCCGAAAAAAATTTACCTGGATTTTTCCGTTTTAGAGAAATTCGCAAAAAACCAAAAAATCCATATTTTTGCCTCCAACAGCAAAAAATGGGTTCAATGGCCGGAACTTTTACTATACCTGAATTCAACTCATCCTATACAATAACTGACAGCAATTTGGTTCGAATCGGCGACAAAAAATTTTTGGAAAATAACCACGTACCCCCCCCTTCTATATAATTTTCACTTCGGAAAATCATTTAAACGCCCATAGCTCTCTTATTAAGCCACATATGGCAATGAATTTTGCATCGTTAGATTGCTCTTGTCAAGGCGCTTCTTCTGAGCCGAAAAAAATTACCTGGATTTTTCCGTTTTAGAGAAATTCGCAAAAAACCAAAAAATCCATATTTTTGCCTCCAACAGCAAAAAATGGGTTCAATGGCCGGAACTTTTACTATACCTGAATTCAACTCATCCTATACAATAACTGACAGCAATTTGGTTCGAATCGGCGACAAAAAATTTTTGGAAAATAACCACGTACCCCCCCCTTCTATATAATTTTCACTTCGGAAAATCATTTAAACGCCCATAGCTCCCTTATTAAGCCACATATGGCAATGAATTTTGCATCGTTGGATTGCTCTTGTCAAGGCGCTTCTTCTGAGCCGAAAAAAATTTACCGGGATTTTTCCGTTTTAGAGAAATTCGCAAAAAACCAAAAAATCCATATTTTTGCCTCCAACAGCAAAAAATGGGTTCAATGGCCGGAACTTTTACTATACCTGAATTCAACTCATCCTATACAATAACTGACAGCAATTTGGTTCGAATCGGCGACAAAAAATTTTTGGAAAATAACCACGTACCCCCCCTTCTATATTATTTTCACTTCGGAGAATCATTTAAACGCCCATAGCTCTCTTATTAAGCCACATATGGCAATGAATTTTGCATCGTTAGATTGCTCTTGTCAAGGCGCTTCTTCTGAGCCGAAAAAAATTACCTGGATTTTTCCGTTTTAGAGAAATTCGCAAAAAACCAAAAAATCCATATTTTTGCCTCCAACAGCAAAAAATGGGTTCAATGGCCGGAACTTTTACTATACCTGAATTCAACTCATCCTATACAATAACTGACAGCAATTTGGTTCGAATCGGCGACAAAAAATTTTTGGAAAATAACCACGTACCCCCCCCTTCTATATAATTTTCACTTCGGAAAATCATTTAAACGCCCATAGCTCTCTTATTAAGCCACATATGGCAATGAATTTTGCATCGTTAGATTGCTCTTGTCAAGGCGCTTCTTCTGAGCCGAAAAAAATTTACCTGGATTTTTCCGTTTTAGAGAAATTCGCAAAAAACCAAAAAATCCATATTTTTGCCTCCAACAGCAAAAAATGGGTTCAATGGCCGGAACTTTTACTATACCTGAATTCAACTCATCCTATACAATAACTGACAGCAATTTGGTTCGAATCGGCGACAAAAAATTTTTGGAAAATAACCACGTACCCCCCCTTCTATATAATTTTCACTTCGGAAAATCATTTAAACGCCCATAGCTCTCTTATTAAGCCACATATGGCAATGAATTTTGCATCGTTAGATTGCTCTTGTCAAGGCGCTTCTTCTGAGCCGAAAAAAATTTACCTGGATTTTTCCGTTTTAGAGAAATTCGCAAAAAACCAAAAAATCCATATTTTTGCCTCCAACAGCAAAAAATGGGTTTAATGGCCGGAACTTTTACTATACCTGAATTCAACTCATCCTATACAATAACTGACAGCAATTTTGTTCGAATCGGCGACAAAAAATTTTTGGAAAATAACCACGTACCCCCCCCTTCTATATAATTTTCACTTCGGAAAATCATTTAAACGCCCATAGCTCTCTTATTAAGCCACATATGGCAATGAATTTTGCATCGTTAGATTGCTCTTGTCAAGGCGCTTCTTCTGAGCCGAAAAAAATTTACCTGGATTTTTCCGTTTTAGAGAAATTCGCAAAAAACCAAAAAATCCATATTTTTGCCTCCAACAGCAAAAAATGGGTTCAATGGCCGGAACTTTTACTATACCTGAATTCAACTCATCCTATACAATAACTGACAGCAATTTGGTTCGAATCGGCGACAAAAAATTTTTGGAAAATAACCACGTACCCCCCCCTTCTATATAATTTTCACTTCGGAAAATCATTTAAACGCCCATAGCTCCCTTATTAAGCCACATATGGCAATGAATTTTGCATCGTTGGATTGCTCTTGTCAAGGCGCTTCTTCTGAGCCGAAAAAAATTTACCGGGATTTTTCCGTTTTAGAGAAATTCGCAAAAAACCAAAAAATCCATATTTTTGCCTCCAACAGCAAAAAATGGGTTCAATGGCCGGAACTTTTACTATACCTGAATTCAACTCATCCTATACAATAACTGACAGCAATTTGGTTCGAATCGGCGACAAAAAATTTTTGGAAAATAACCACGTACCCCCCCTTCTATATAATTTTCACTTCGGAGAATCATTTAAACGCCCATAGCTCTCTTATTAAGCCACATATGGCAATGAATTTTGCATCGTTAGATTGCTCTTGTCAAGGCGCTTCTTCTGAGCCGAAAAAAATTACCTGGATTTTTCCGTTTTAGAGAAATTCGCAAAAAACCAAAAAATCCATATTTTTGCCTCCAACAGCAAAAAATGGGTTCAATGGCCGGAACTTTTACTATACCTGAATTCAACTCATCCTATACAATAACTGACAGCAATTTGGTTCGAATCGGCGACAAAAAATTTTTGGAAAATAACCACGTACCCCCCCCCTTCTATATAATTTTCACTTCGGAAAATCATTTAAACGCCCATAGCTCTCTTATTAAGCCACATATGGCAATGAATTTTGCATCGTTAGATTGCTCTTGTCAAGGCGCTTCTTCTGAGCCGAAAAAAATTTACCTGGATTTTTCCGTTTTAGAGAAATTCGCAAAAAACCAAAAAATCCATATTTTTGCCTCCAACAGCAAAAAATGGGTTCAACGGCCGGAACTTTTACTATACCTGAATTCAACTCATCCTATACAATAACTGACAGCAATTTGGTTCGAATCGGCGACAAAAAATTTTTGGAAAATAGCCACGTACCCCCCCTTCTATATAATTTTCACTTCGGAAAATCATTTAAACGCCCATAGCTCTCTTATTAAGCCACATATGGCAATGAATTTTGCATCGTTAGATTGCTCTTGTCAAGGCGCTTCTTCTGAGCCGAAAAAAATTTACCGGGATTTTTCCGTTTTAGAGAAATTCGCAAAAAACCAAAAAATCCATATTTTTGCCTCCAACAGCAAAAAATGGGTTCAACGGCCGGAACTTTTACTATACCTGAATTCAACTCATCCTATACAATAACTGACAGCAATTTGGTTCGAATCGGCGACAAAAAATTTTTGGAAAATAACCACGTACCCCCCCCTTCTATATAATTTTCACTTCGGAAAATCATTTAAACGCCCATAGCTCTCTTATTAAGCCACATATGGCAATGAATTTTGCATCGTTAGATTGCTCTTGTCAAGGCGCTTCTTCTGAGCCGAAAAAAATTTACCTGGATTTTTCCGTTTTAGAGAAATTCGCAAAAAACCAAAAAATCCATATTTTTGCCTCCAACAGCAAAAAATGGGTTCAACGGCCGGAACTTTTACTATACCTGAATTCAACTCATCCTATACAATAACTGACAGCAATTTGGTTCGAATCGGCGACAAAAAATTTTTGGAAAATAGCCACGTACCCCCCCTTCTATATAATTTTCACTTCGGAAAATCATTTAAACGCCCATAGCTCTCTTATTAAGCCACATATGGCAATGAATTTTGCATCGTTAGATTGCTCTTGTCAAGGCGCTTCTTCTGAGCCGAAAAAAATTTACCGGGATTTTTCCGTTTTAGAGAAATTCGCAAAAAACCAAAAAATCCATATTTTTGCCTCCAACAGCAAAAAATGGGTTCAACGGCCGGAACTTTTACTATACCTGAATTCAACTCATCCTATACAATAACTGACAGCAATTTGGTTCGAATCGGCGACAAAAAATTTTTGGAAAATAACCACGTACCCCCCCCTTCTATATAATTTTCACTTCGGAAAATCATTTAAACGCCCATAGCTCTCTTATTAAGCCACATATGGCAATGAATTTTGCATCGTTAGATTGCCTTTGTCAAGGCGCTTCTTCTGAGCCGAAAAAAATTTACCTGGATTTTTCCGTTTTAGAGAAATTCGCAAAAAACCAAAAAATCCATATTTTTGCCTCCAACAGCAAAAAATGGGTTCAACGGCCGGAACTTTTACTATACCTGAATTCAACTCATCCTATACAATAACTGACAGCAATTTGGTTCGAATCGGCGACAAAAAATTTTTGGAAAATAGCCACGTACCCCCCCTTCTATATAATTTTCACTTCGGAAAATCATTTAAACGCCCATAGCTCTCTTATTAAGCCACATATGGCAATGAATTTTGCATCGTTAGATTGCTCTTGTCAAGGCGCTTCTTCTGAGCCGAAAAAAATTTACCGGGATTTTTCCGTTTTAGAGAAATTCGCAAAAAACCAAAAAATCCATATTTTTGCCTCCAACAGCAAAAAATGGGTTCAATGGCCGGAACTTTTACTATACCTGAATTCAACTCATCCTATACAATAACTGACAGCAATTTGGTTCGAATCGGCGACAAAAAATGTTTGGAAAATAACCACGTACCCCCCCCTTCTATATAATTTTCACTTCGGAAAATCATTTAAACGCCCATAGCTCTCTTATTAAGCCACATATGGCAATGAATTTTGCATCGTTAGATTGCTCTTGTCAAGGCGCTTCTTCTGAGCCGAAAAAAATTTACCTGGATTTTTCCGTTTTAGAGAAATTCGCAAAAAACCAAAAAATCCATATTTTTGCCTCCAACAGCAAAAAATGGGTTCAATGGCCGGAACTTTTACTATACCTGAATTCAACTCATCCTATACAATAACTGACAGCAATTTGGTTCGAATCGGCGACAAAAAATTTTTGGAAAATAACCACGTACCCCCCCCTTCTATATAATTTTCACTTCGGAAAATCATTTAAACGCCCATAGCTCTCTTATTAAGCCACATATGGCAATGAATTTTGCATCGTTAGATTGCTCTTGTCAAGGCGCTTCTTCTGAGCCGAAAAAAATTTACCTGGATTTTTCCGTTTTAGAGAAATTCGCAAAAAACCAAAAAATCCATATTTTTGCCTCCAACAGCAAAAAATGGGTTCAATGGCCGGAACTTTTACTATACCTGAATTCAACTCATCCTATACAATAACTGACAGCAATTTGGTTCGAATCGGCGACAAAAAATTTTTGGAAAATAACCACGTACCCCCCCCTTCTATATAATTTTCACTTCGGAAAATCATTTAAACGCCCATAGCTCTCTTATTAAGCCACATATGGCAATGAATTTTGCATCGTTAGATTGCTCTTGTCAAGGCGCTTCTTCTGAGCCGAAAAAAATTTACCGGGATTTTTCCGTTTTAGAGAAATTCGCAAAAAACCAAAAAATCCATATTTTTGCCTCCAACAGCAAAAAATGGGTTCAATGGCCGGAACTTTTACTATACCTGAATTCAACTCATCCTATACAATAACTGACAGCAATTTGGTTCGAATCGGCGACAAAAAATTTTTGGAAAATAACCACGTACCCCCCCTTCTATATAATTTTCACTTCGGAAAATCATTTAAACGCCCATAGCTCCCTTATTAAGCCACATATGGCAATGAATTTTGCATCGTTGGATTGCTCTTGTCAAGGCGCTTCTTCTGAGCCGAAAAAAATTTACCGGGATTTTTCCGTTTTAGAGAAATTCGCAAAAAACCAAAAAATCCATATTTTTGCCTCCAACAGCAAAAAATGGGTTCAATGGCCGGAACTTTTACTATACCTGAATTCAACTCATCCTATACAATAACTGACAGCAATTTGGTTCGAATCGGCGACAAAAAATTTTTGGAAAATAACCACGTACCCCCCCCTTCTATATAATTTTCACTTCGGAAAATCATTTAAACGCCCATAGCTCTCTTATTAAGCCACATATGGCAATGAATTTTGCATCGTTAGATTGCTCTTGTCAAGGCGCTTCTTCTGAGCCGAAAAAAATTTACCTGGATTTTTCCGTTTTAGAGAAATTCGCAAAAAACCAAAAAATCCATATTTTTGCCTCCAACAGCAAAAAATGGGTTCAATGGCCGGAACTTTTACTATACCTGAATTCAACTCATCCTATACAATAACTGACAGCAATTTGGTTCGAATCGGCGACAAAAAATTTTTGGAAAATAACCACGTACCCCCCCCTTCTATATAATTTTCACTTCGGAAAATCATTTAAACGCCCATAGCTCTCTTATTAAGCCACATATGGCAATGAATTTTGCATCGTTAGATTGCTCTTGTCAAGGCGCTTCTTCTGAGCCGAAAAAAATTTACCTGGATTTTTCCGTTTTAGAGAAATTCGCAAAAAACCAAAAAATCCATATTTTTGCCTCCAACAGCAAAAAATGGGTTCAATGGCCGGAACTTTTACTATACCTGAATTCAACTCATCCTATACAATAACTGACAGCAATTTGGTTCGAATCGGCGACAAAAAATTTTTGGAAAATAACCACGTACCCCCCCTTCTATATAATTTTCACTTCGGAAAATCATTTAAACGCCCATAGCTCCCTTATTAAGCCACATATGGCAATGAATTTTGCATCGTTGGATTGCTCTTGTCAAGGCGCTTCTTCTGAGCCGAAAAAAATTTACCGGGATTTTTCCGTTTTAGAGAAATTCGCAAAAAACCAAAAAATCCATATTTTTGCCTCCAACAGCAAAAAATGGGTTCAATGGCCGGAACTTTTACTATACCTGAATTCAACTCATCCTATACAATAACTGACAGCAATTTGGTTCGAATCGGCGACAAAAAATTTTTGGAAAATAACCACGTACCCCCCCCTTCTATATAATTTTCACTTCGGAAAATCATTTAAACGCCCATAGCTCTCTTATTAAGCCACATATGGCAATGAATTTTGCATCGTTAGATTGCTCTTGTCAAGGCGCTTCTTCTGAGCCGAAAAAAATTTACCGGGATTTTTCCGTTTTAGAGAAATTCGCAAAAAACCAAAAAATCCATATTTTTGCCTCCAACAGCAAAAAATGGGTTCAATGGCCGGAACTTTTACTATACCTGAATTCAACTCATCCTATACAATAACTGACAGCAATTTGGTTCGAATCGGCGACAAAAAATTTTTGGAAAATAACCACGTACCCCCCCCTTCTATATAATTTTCACTTCGGAAAATCATTTAAACGCCCATAGCTCTCTTATTAAGCCACATATGGCAATGAATTTTGCATCGTTAGATTGCTCTTGTCAAGGCGCTTCTTCTGAGCCGAAAAAAATTTACCGGGATTTTTCCGTTTTAGAGAAATTCGCAAAAAACCAAAAAATCCATATTTTTGCCTCCAACAGCAAAAAATGGGTTCAATGGCCGGAACTTTTACTATACCTGAATTCAACTCATCCTATACAATAACTGACAGCAATTTGGTTCGAATCGGCGACAAAAAATTTTTGGAAAATAACCACGTACCCCCCCTTCTATATAATTTTCACTTCGGAAAATCATTTAAACGCCCATAGCTCCCTTATTAAGCCACATATGGCAATGAATTTTGCATCGTTGGATTGCTCTTGTCAAGGCGCTTCTTCTGAGCCGAAAAAAATTTACCGGGATTTTTCCGTTTTAGAGAAATTCGCAAAAAACCAAAAAATCCATATTTTTGCCTCCAACAGCAAAAAATGGGTTCAATGGCCGGAACTTTTACTATACCTGAATTCAACTCATCCTATACAATAACTGACAGCAATTTGGTTCGAATCGGCGACAAAAAATTTTTGGAAAATAACCACGTACCCCCCCTTCTATATAATTTTCACTTCGGAAAATCATTTAAACGCCCATAGCTCCCTTATTAAGCCACATATGGCAATGAATTTTGCATCGTTGGATTGCTCTTGTCAAGGCGCTTCTTCTGAGCCGAAAAAAATTTACCGGGATTTTTCCGTTTTAGAGAAATTCGCAAAAAACCAAAAAATCCATATTTTTGCCTCCAACAGCAAAAAATGGGTTCAATGGCCGGAACTTTTACTATACCTGAATTCAACTCATCCTATACAATAACTGACAGCAATTTGGTTCGAATCGGCGACAAAAAATTTTTGGAAAATAACCACGTACCCCCCCCTTCTATATAATTTTCACTTCGGAAAATCATTTAAACGCCCATAGCTCTCTTATTAAGCCACATATGGCAATGAATTTTGCATCGTTAGATTGCTCTTGTCAAGGCGCTTCTTCTGAGCCGAAAAAAATTTACCGGGATTTTTCCGTTTTAGAGAAATTCGCAAAAAACCAAAAAATCCATATTTTTGCCTCCAACAGCAAAAAATGGGTTCAATGGCCGGAACTTTTACTATACCTGAATTCAACTCATCCTATACAATAACTGACAGCAATTTGGTTCGAATCGGCGACAAAACATTTTTGGAAAATAACCACGTACCCCCCCCTTCTATATAATTTTCACTTCGGAAAATCATTTAAACGCCCATAGCTCTCTTATTAAGCCACATATGGCAATGAATTTTGCATCGTTAGATTGCTCTTGTCAAGGCGCTTCTTCTGAGCCGAAAAAAATTTACCTGGATTTTTCCGTTTTAGAGAAATTCACAAAAAACCAAAAAATCCATATTTTTGCCTCCAACAGCAAAAAATGGGTTCAATGGCCGGAACTTTTACTATACCTGAATTCAACTCATCCTATACAATAACTGACAGCAATTTGGTTCGAATCGGCGACAAAAAATTTTTGGAAAATAACCACGTACCCCCCCCTTCTATATAATTTTCACTTCGGAAAATCATTTAAACGCCCATAGCTCTCTTATTAAGCCACATATGGCAATGAATTTTGCATCGTTAGATTGCTCTTGTCAAGGCGCTTCTTCTGAGCCGAAAAAAATTTACCGGGATTTTTCCGTTTTAGAGAAATTCGCAAAAAACCAAAAAATCCATATTTTTGCCTCCAACAGCAAAAAATGGGTTCAATGGCCGGAACTTTTACTATACCTGAATTCAACTCATCCTATACAATAACTGACAGCAATTTGGTTCGAATCGGCGACAAAAAATTTTTGGAAAATAACCACGTACCCCCCCTTCTATATAATTTTCACTTCGGAAAATCATTTAAACGCCCATAGCTCCCTTATTAAGCCACATATGGCAATGAATTTTGCATCGTTGGATTGCTCTTGTCAAGGCGCTTCTTCTGAGCCGAAAAAAATTTACCGGGATTTTTCCGTTTTAGAGAAATTCGCAAAAAACCAAAAAATCCATATTTTTGCCTCCAACAGCAAAAAATGGGTTCAATGGCCGGAACTTTTACTATACCTGAATTCAACTCATCCTATACAATAACTGACAGCAATTTGGTTCGAATCGGCGACAAAAAATTTTTGGAAAATAACCACGTACCCCCCCTTCTATATAATTTTCACTTCGGAAAATCATTTAAACGCCCATAGCTCCCTTATTAAGCCACATATGGCAATGAATTTTGCATCGTTGGATTGCTCTTGTCAAGGCGCTTCTTCTGAGCCGAAAAAAATTTACCGGGATTTTTCCGTTTTAGAGAAATTCGCAAAAAACCAAAAAATCCATATTTTTGCCTCCAACAGCAAAAAATGGGTTCAATGGCCGGAACTTTTACTATACCTGAATTCAACTCATCCTATACAATAACTGACAGCAATTTGGTTCGAATCGGCGACAAAAAATTTTTGGAAAATAACCACGTACCCCCCCCTTCTATATAATTTTCACTTCGGAAAATCATTTAAACGCCCATAGCTCTCTTATTAAGCCACATATGGCAATGAATTTTGCATCGTTAGATTGCTCTTGTCAAGGCGCTTCTTCTGAGCCGAAAAAAATTTACCGGGATTTTTCCGTTTTAGAGAAATTCGCAAAAAACCAAAAAATCCATATTTTTGCCTCCAACAGCAAAAAATGGGTTCAATGGCCGGAACTTTTACTATACCTGAATTCAACTCATCCTATACAATAACTGACAGCAATTTGGTTCGAATCGGCGACAAAACATTTTTGGAAAATAACCACGTACCCCCCCCTTCTATATAATTTTCACTTCGGAAAATCATTTAAACGCCCATAGCTCTCTTATTAAGCCACATATGGCAATGAATTTTGCATCGTTAGATTGCTCTTGTCAAGGCGCTTCTTCTGAGCCGAAAAAAATTTACCTGGATTTTTCCGTTTTAGAGAAATTCGCAAAAAACCAAAAAATCCATATTTTTGCCTCCAACAGCAAAAAATGGGTTCAATGGCCGGAACTTTTACTATACCTGAATTCAACTCATCCTATACAATAACTGACAGCAATTTGGTTCGAATCGGCGACAAAAAATTTTTGGAAAATAACCACGTACCCCCCCCTTCTATATAATTTTCACTTCGGAAAATCATTTAAACGCCCATAGCTCTCTTATTAAGCCACATATGGCAATGAATTTTGCATCGTTAGATTGCTCTTGTCAAGGCGCTTCTTCTGAGCCGAAAAAAATTTACCTGGATTTTTCCGTTTTAGAGAAATTCGCAAAAAACCAAAAAATCCATATTTTTGCCTCCAACAGCAAAAAATGGGTTCAATGGCCGGAACTTTTACTATACCTGAATTCAACTCATCCTATACAATAACTGACAGCAATTTGGTTCGAATCGGCGACAAAAAATTTTTGGAAAATAACCACGTACCCCCCCCTTCTATATAATTTTCACTTCGGAAAATCATTTAAACGCCCATAGCTCTCTTATTAAGCCACATATGGCAATGAATTTTGCATCGTTAGATTGCTCTTGTCAAGGCGCTTCTTCTGAGCCGAAAAAAATTTACCGGGATTTTTCCGTTTTAGAGAAATTCGCAAAAAACCAAAAAATCCATATTTTTGCCTCCAACAGCAAAAAATGGGTTCAATGGCCGGAACTTTTACTATACCTGAATTCAACTCATCCTATACAATAACTGACAGCAATTTGGTTCGAATCGGCGACAAAAAATTTTTGGAAAATAACAACGTACCCCCCCTTCTATATAATTTTCACTTCGGAAAATCATTTAAACGCCCATAGCTCCCTTATTAAGCCACATATGGCAATGAATTTTGCATCGTTGGATTGCTCTTGTCAAGGCGCTTCTTCTGAGCCGAAAAAAATTTACCGGGATTTTTCCGTTTTAGAGAAATTCGCAAAAAACCAAAAAATCCATATTTTTGCCTCCAACAGCAAAAAATGGGTTCAATGGCCGGAACTTTTACTATACCTGAATTCAACTCATCCTATACAATAACTGACAGCAATTTGGTTCGAATCGGCGACAAAAAATTTTTGGAAAATAACCACGTACCCCCCCCTTCTATATAATTTTCACTTCGGAAAATCATTTAAACGCCCATAGCTCTCTTATTAAGCCACATATGGCAATGAATTTTGCATCGTTAGATTGCTCTTGTCAAGGCGCTTCTTCTGAGCCGAAAAAAATTTACCGGGATTTTTCCGTTTTAGAGAAATTCGCAAAAAACCAAAAAATCCATATTTTTGCCTCCAACAGCAAAAAATGGGTTCAATGGCCGGAACTTTTACTATACCTGAATTCAACTCATCCTATACAATAACTGACAGCAATTTGGTTCGAATCGGCGACAAAAAATTTTTGGAAAATAACCACGTACCCCCCCCCTTCTATATAATTTTCACTTCGGAAAATCATTTAAACGCCCATAGCTCTCTTATTAAGCCACATATGGCAATGAATTTTGCATCGTTAGATTGCTCTTGTCAAGGCGCTTCTTCTGAGCCGAAAAAAATTTACCGGGATTTTTCCGTTTTAGAGAAATTCGCAAAAAACCAAAAAATCCATATTTTTGCCTCCAACAGCAAAAAATGGGTTCAATGGCCGGAACTTTTACTATACCTGAATTCAACTCATCCTATACAATAACTGACAGCAATTTGGTTCGAATCGGCGACAAAAAATTTTTGGAAAATAACCACGTACCCCCCCTTCTATATAATTTTCACTTCGGAAAATCATTTAAACGCCCATAGCTCTCTTATTAAGCCACATATGGCAATGAATTTTGCATCGTTAGATTGCTCTTGTCAAGGCGCTTCTTCTGAGCCGAAAAAAATTTACCTGGATTTTTCCGTTTTAGAGAAATTCGCAAAAAACCAAAAAATCCATATTTTTGCCTCCAACAGCAAAAAATGGGTTCAATGGCCGGAACTTTTACTATACCTGAATTCAACTCATCCTATACAATAACTGACAGCAATTTGGTTCGAATCGGCGACAAAAAATTTTTGGAAAATAACCACGTACCCCCCCCTTCTATATAATTTTCACTTCGGAAAATCATTTAAACGCCCATAGCTCTCTTATTAAGCCACATATGGCAATGAATTTTGCATCGTTAGATTGCTCTTGTCAAGGCGCTTCTTCTGAGCCGAAAAAAATTTACCTGGATTTTTCCGTTTTAGAGAAATTCGCAAAAAACCAAAAAATCCATATTTTTGCCTCCAACAGCAAAAAATGGGTTCAATGGCCGGAACTTTTACTATACCTGAATTCAACTCATCCTATACAATAACTGACAGCAATTTGGTTCGAATCGGCGACAAAAAATTTTTGGAAAATAACCACGTACCCCCCCCTTCTATATAATTTTCACTTCGGAAAATCATTTAAACGCCCATAGCTCTCTTATTAAGCCAAATATGGCAATGAATTTTGCATCGTTAGATTGCTCTTGTCAAGGCGCTTCTTCTGAGCCGAAAAAAATTTACCGGGATTTTTCCGTTTTAGAGAAATTCGCAAAAAACCAAAAAATCCATATTTTTGCCTCCAACAGCAAAAAATGGGTTCAATGGCCGGAACTTTTACTATACCTGAATTCAACTCATCCTATACAATAACTGACAGCAATTTGGTTCGAATCGGCGACAAAAAATTTTTGGAAAATAACCACGTACCCCCCCTTCTATATAATTTTCACTTCGGAAAATCATTTAAACGCCCATAGCTCCCTTATTAAGCCACATATGGCAATGAATTTTGCATCGTTGGATTGCTCTTGTCAAGGCGCTTCTTCTGAGCCGAAAAAAATTTACCGGGATTTTTCCGTTTTAGAGAAATTCGCAAAAAACCAAAAAATCCATATTTTTGCCTCCAACAGCAAAAAATGGGTTCAATGGCCGGAACTTTTACTATACCTGAATTCAACTCATCCTATACAATAACTGACAGCAATTTGGTTCGAATCGGCGACAAAAAATTTTTGGAAAATAACCACGTACCCCCCCCCCTTCTATATAATTTTCACTTCGGAAAATCATTTAAACGCCCATAGCTCTCTTATTAAGCCACATATGGCAATGAATTTTGCATCGTTAGATTGCTCTTGTCAAGGCGCTTCTTCTGAGCCGAAAAAAATTTACCTGGATTTTTCCGTTTTAGAGAAATTCGCAAAAAACCAAAAAATCCATATTTTTGCCTTCAACAGCAAAAAATGGAGTCAATGGCCGGAACTTTTACTATACCTGAATTCAACTCATCCTATACAATAACTGACAGCAATTTGGTTCGAATCGGCGACAAAAAATTTTTGGAAAATAACCACGTACCCCCCCTTCTATATAATTTTCACTTCGGAAAATCATTTAAACGCCCATAGCTCCCTTATTAAGCCACATATGGCAATGAATTTTGCATCGTTGGATTGCTCTTGTCAAGGCGCTTCTTCTGAGCCGAAAAAAATTTACCGGGATTTTTCCGTTTTAGAGAAATTCGCAAAAAACCAAAAAATCCATATTTTTGCCTCCAACAGCAAAAAATGGGTTCAATGGCCGGAACTTTTACTATACCTGAATTCAACTCATCCTATACAATAACTGACAGCAATTTGGTTCGAATCGGCGACAAAAAATTTTTGGAAAATAACCACGTACCCCCCCCTTCTATATAATTTTCACTTCGGAAAATCATTTAAACGCCCATAGCTCTCTTATTAAGCCACAAATGGCAATGAATTTTGCATCGTTGGATTGCTCTTGTCAAGGCGCTTCTTCTGAGCCGAAAAAAATTTACCGGGATTTTTCCGTTTTAGAGAAATTCGCAAAAAACCAAAAAATCCATATTTTTGCCTCCAACAGCAAAAAATGGGTTCAATGGCCGGAACTTTTACTATACCTGAATTCAACTCATCCTATACAATAACTGACAGCAATTTGGTTCGAATCGGCGACAAAAAATTTTTGGAAAATAACCACGTACCCCCCCTTCTATATAATTTTCACTTCGGAAAATCATTTAAACGCCCATAGCTCCCTTATTAAGCCACACATGGCAATGAATTTTGCATCGTTAGATTGCTCTTGTCAAGGCGCTTCTTCTGAGCCGAAAAAAATTTACCGGGATTTTTCCGTTTTAGAGAAATTCGCAAAAAACCAAAAAATCCATATTTTTGCCTCCAACAGCAAAAAATGGGTTCAATGGCCGGAACTTTTACTATACCTGAATTCAACTCATCCTATACAATAACTGACAGCAATTTGGTTCGAATCGGCGACAAAACATTTTTGGAAAATAACCACGTACCCCCTTCTATATTATTTTCACTTCGAAAAATCATTTAAACGCCCATAGCTCCCTTATTAAGCCACATATGGCAATGAATTTTGCATCGTTGGATTGCTCTTGTCAAGGCGCTTCTTCTGAGCCGAAAAAAATTTACCGGGATTTTTCCGTTTTAGAGAAATTCGCAAAAAACCAAAAAATCCATATTTTTGCCTCCAACAGCAAAAAATGGGTTCAATGGCCGGAACTTTTACTATACCTGAATTCAACTCATCCTATACAATAACTGACAGCAATTTGGTTCGAATCGGCGACAAAAAATTTTTGGAAAATAACCACGTACCCCCCCTTCTATATAATTTTCACTTCGGAAAATTATTTAAACGCCCATAGCTCCCTTATTAAGCCACACATGGCAATGAATTTTGCATCGTTAGATTGCTCTTGTCAAGGCGCTTCTTCTGAGCCGAAAAAAATTTACCGGGATTTTTCCGTTTTAGAGAAATTCGCAAAAAACCAAAAAATCCATATTTTTGCCTCCAACAGCAAAAAATGGGTTCAATGGCCGGAACTTTTACTATACCTGAATTCAACTCATCCTATACAATAACTGACAGCAATTTGGTTCGAATCGGCGACAAAAAATTTTTGGAAAATAACCACGTACCCCCCCCTTCTATATAATTTTCACTTCGGAAAATCATTTAAACGCCCATAGCTCTCTTATTAAGCCACATATGGCAATGAATTTTGCATCGTTAGATTGCTCTTGTCAAGGCGCTTCTTCTGAGCCGAAAAAAATTTACCGGGATTTTTCCGTTTTAGAGAAATTCGCAAAAAACCAAAAAATCCATATTTTTGCCTCCAACAGCAAAAAATGGGTTCAATGGCCGGAACTTTTACTATACCTGAATTCAACTCATCCTATACAATAACTGACAGCAATTTGGTTCGAATCGGCGACAAAAAATTTTTGGAAAATAACCACGTACCCCCCCTTCTATATAATTTTCACTTCGGAAAATCATTTAAACGCCCATAGCTCCCTTATTAAGCCACATATGGCAATGAATTTTGCATCGTTGGATTGCTCTTGTCAAGGCGCTTCTTCTGAGCCGAAAAAAATTTACCGGGATTTTTCCGTTTTAGAGAAATTCGCAAAAAACCAAAAAATCCATATTTTTGCCTCCAACAGCAAAAAATGGGTTCAATGGCCGGAACTTTTACTATACCTGAATTCAACTCATCCTATACAATAACTGACAGCAATTTGGTTCGAATCGGCGACAAAAAATTTTTGGAAAATAACCACGTACCCCCCCCTTCTATATAATTTTCACTTCGGAAAATCATTTAAACGCCCATAGCTCTCTTATTAAGCCACATATGGCAATGAATTTTGCATCGTTAGATTGCTCTTGTCAAGGCGCTTCTTCTGAGCCGAAAAAAATTTACCGGGATTTTTCCGTTTTAGAGAAATTCGCAAAAAACCAAAAAATCCATATTTTTGCCTCCAACAGCAAAAAATGGGTTCAATGGCCGGAACTTTTACTATACCTGAATTCAACTCATCCTATACAATAACTGACAGCAATTTGGTTCGAATCGGCGACAAAAAATTTTTGGAAAATAACCACGTACCCCCCCTTCTATATAATTTTCACTTCGGAAAATCATTTAAACGCCCATAGCTCCCTTATTAAGCCACATATGGCAATGAATTTTGCATCGTTGGATTGCTCTTGTCAAGGCGCTTCTTCTGAGCCGAAAAAAATTTACCGGGATTTTTCCGTTTTAGAGAAATTCGCAAAAAACCAAAAAATCCATATTTTTGCCTCCAACAGCAAAAAATGGGTTCAATGGCCGGAACTTTTACTATACCTGAATTCAACTCATCCTATACAATAACTGACAGCAATTTGGTTCGAATCGGCGACAAAAAATTTTTGGAAAATAACCACGTACCCCCCCCTTCTATATAATTTTCACTTCGGAAAATCATTTAAACGCCCATAGCTCTCTTATTAAGCCACATATGGCAATGAATTTTGCATCGTTAGATTGCTCTTGTCAAGGCGCTTCTTCTGAGCCGAAAAAAATTTACCGGGATTTTTCCGTTTTAGAGAAATTCGCAAAAAACCAAAAAATCCATATTTTTGCCTCCAACAGCAAAAAATGGGTTCAATGGCCGGAACTTTTACTATACCTGAATTCAACTCATCCTATACAATAACTGACAGCAATTTGGTTCGAATCGGCGACAAAAAATTTTTGGAAAATAACCACGTACCCCCCCCTTCTATATAATTTTCACTTCGGAAAATCATTTAAACGCCCATAGCTCTCTTATTAAGCCACATATGGCAATGAATTTTGCATCGTTAGATTGCTCTTGTCAAGGCGCTTCTTCTGAGCCGAAAAAAATTTACCGGGATTTTTCCGTTTTAGAGAAATTCGCAAAAAACCAAAAAATCCATATTTTTGCCTCCAACAGCAAAAAATGGGTTCAATGGCCGGAACTTTTACTATACCTGAATTCAACTCATCCTATACAATAACTGACAGCAATTTGGTTCGAATCGGCGACAAAAAATTTTTGGAAAATAACCACGTACCCCCCCTTCTATATAATTTTCACTTCGGAAAATCATTTAAACGCCCATAGCTCCCTTATTAAGCCACATATGGCAATGAATTTTGCATCGTTGGATTGCTCTTGTCAAGGCGCTTCTTCTGAGCCGAAAAAAATTTACCGGGATTTTTCCGTTTTAGAGAAATTCGCAAAAAACCAAAAAATCCATATTTTTGCCTCCAACAGCAAAAAATGGGTTCAATGGCCGGAACTTTTACTATACCTGAATTCAACTCATCCTATACAATAACTGACAGCAATTTGGTTCGAATCGGCGACAAAAAATTTTTGGAAAATAACCACGGACCCCCCCCCTCTAAATAATTTTCACTTCGGAAAATCATTTAAACGCCCATAGCTCTCTTATTAAGCCACATATGGCAATGAATTTTGCATCGTTAGATTGCTCTTGTCAAGGCGCTTCTTCTGAGCCGAAAAAAATTTACCTGGATTTTTCCGTTTTAGAGAAATTCGCAAAAAACCAAAAAATCCATATTTTTGCCTCCAACAGCAAAAAATGGGTTCAACGGCCGGAACTTTTACTATACCTGAATTCAACTCATCCTATACAATAACTGACAGCAATTTGGTTCGAATCGGCGACAAAACATTTTTGGAAAATAACCACGTACCCCCCCCTTCTATATAATTTTCACTTCGGAAAATCATTTAAACGCCCATAGCTCTCTTATTAAGCCACATATGGCAATGAATTTTGCATCGTTAGATTGCTCTTGTCAAGGCGCTTCTTCTGAGCCGAAAAAAATTTACCTGGATTTTTCCGTTTTAGAGAAATTCGCAAAAAACCAAAAAATCCATATTTTTGCCTCCAACAGCAAAAAATGGGTTCAATGGCCGGAACTTTTACTATACCTGAATTCAACTCATCCTATACAATAACTGACAGCAATTTGGTTCGAATCGGCGACAAAAAATTTTTGGAAAATAACCACGTACCCCCCCCTTCTATATAATTTTCACTTCGGAAAATCATTTAAACGCCCATAGCTCTCTTATTAAGCCACATATGGCAATGAATTTTGCATCGTTAGATTGCTCTTGTCAAGGCGCTTCTTCTGAGCCGAAAAAAATTTACCTGGATTTTTCCGTTTTAGAGAAATTCGCAAAAAACCAAAAAATCCATATTTTTGCCTCCAACAGCAAAAAATGGGTTCAATGGCCGGAACTTTTACTATACCTGAATTCAACTCATCCTATACAATAACTGACAGCAATTTGGTTCGAATCGGCGACAAAAAATTTTTGGAAAATAACCACGTACCCCCCCCTTCTATATAATTTTCACTTCGGAAAATCATTTAAACGCCCATAGCTCTCTTATTAAGCCAAATATGGCAATGAATTTTGCATCGTTAGATTGCTCTTGTCAAGGCGCTTCTTCTGAGCCGAAAAAAATTTACCGGGATTTTTCCGTTTTAGAGAAATTCGCAAAAAACCAAAAAATCCATATTTTTGCCTCCAACAGCAAAAAATGGGTTCAATGGCCGGAACTTTTACTATACCTGAATTCAACTCATCCTATACAATAACTGACAGCAATTTGGTTCGAATCGGCGACAAAAAATTTTTGGAAAATAACCACGTACCCCCCCTTCTATATAATTTTCACTTCGGAAAATCATTTAAACGCCCATAGCTCCCTTATTAAGCCACATATGGCAATGAATTTTGCATCGTTGGATTGCTCTTGTCAAGGCGCTTCTTCTGAGCCGAAAAAAATTTACCGGGATTTTTCCGTTTTAGAGAAATTCGCAAAAAACCAAAAAATCCATATTTTTGCCTCCAACAGCAAAAAATGGGTTCAATGGCCGGAACTTTTACTATACCTGAATTCAACTCATCCTATACAATAACTGACAGCAATTTGGTTCGAATCGGCGACAAAAAATTTTTGGAAAATAACCACGTACCCCCCCCCTTCTATATAATTTTCACTTCGGAAAATCATTTAAACGCCCATAGCTCTCTTATTAAGCCACATATGGCAATGAATTTTGCATCGTTAGATTGCTCTTGTCAAGGCGCTTCTTCTGAGCCGAAAAAAATTTACCTGGATTTTTCCGTTTTAGAGAAATTCGCAAAAAACCAAAAAATCCATATTTTTGCCTTCAACAGCAAAAAATGGAGTCAATGGCCGGAACTTTTACTATACCTGAATTCAACTCATCCTATACAATAACTGACAGCAATTTGGTTCGAATCGGCGACAAAAAATTTTTGGAAAATAACCACGTACCCCCCCTTCTATATAATTTTCACTTCGGAAAATCATTTAAACGCCCATAGCTCCCTTATTAAGCCACATATGGCAATGAATTTTGCATCGTTGGATTGCTCTTGTCAAGGCGCTTCTTCTGAGCCGAAAAAAATTTACCGGGATTTTTCCGTTTTAGAGAAATTCGCAAAAAACCAAAAAATCCATATTTTTGCCTCCAACAGCAAAAAATGGGTTCAATGGCCGGAACTTTTACTATACCTGAATTCAACTCATCCTATACAATAACTGACAGCAATTTGGTTCGAATCGGCGACAAAAAATTTTTGGAAAATAACCACGTACCCCCCCTTCTATATAATTTTCACTTCGGAAAATCATTTAAACGCCCATAGCTCCCTTATTAAGCCACATATGGCAATGAATTTTGCATCGTTGGATTGCTCTTGTCAAGGCGCTTCTTCTGAGCCGAAAAAAATTTACCTGGATTTTTCCGTTTTAGAGAAATTCGCAAAAAACCAAAAAATCCATATTTTTGCCTCCAACAGCAAAAAATGGGTTCAATGGCCGGAACTTTTACTATACCTGAATTCAACTCATCCTATACAATAACTGACAGCAATTTGGTTCGAATCGGCGACAAAACATTTTTGGAAAATAACCACGTACCCCCCCCCTTCTATATAATTTTCACTTCGGAAAATCATTTAAACGCCCATAGCTCCCTTATTAAGCCACATATGGCAATGAATTTTGCATCGTTAGATTGCTCTTGTCAAGGCGCTTCTTCTGAGCCGAAAAAAATTTACCTGGATTTTTCCGTTTTAGAGAAATTCGCAAAAAACCAAAAAATCCATATTTTTGCCTCCAACAGCAAAAAATGGGTTCAATGGCCGGAACTTTTACTATACCTGAATTCAACTCATCCTATACAATAACTGACAGCAATTTGGTTCGAATCGGCGACAAAAAATTTTTGGAAAATAACCACGTACCCCCCCTTCTATATAATTTTCACTTCGGAAAATCATTTAAACGCCCATAGCTCCCTTATTAAGCCACATATGGCAATGAATTTTGCATCGTTGGATTGCTCTTGTCAAGGCGCTTCTTCTGAGCCGAAAAAAATTTACCGGGATTTTTCCGTTTTAGAGAAATTCGCAAAAAACCAAAAAATCCATATTTTTGCCTCCAACAGCAAAAAATGGGTTCAATGGCCGGAACTTTTACTATACCTGAATTCAACTCATCCTATACAATAACTGACAGCAATTTGGTTCGAATCGGCGACAAAAAATTTTTGGAAAATAACCACGTACCCCCCCCTTCTATATAATTTTCACTTCGGAAAATCATTTAAACGCCCATAGCTCTCTTATTAAGCCACAAATGGCAATGAATTTTGCATCGTTGGATTGCTCTTGTCAAGGCGCTTCTTCTGAGCCGAAAAAAATTTACCGGGATTTTTCCGTTTTAGAGAAATTCGCAAAAAACCAAAAAATCCATATTTTTGCCTCCAACAGCAAAAAATGGGTTCAATGGCCGGAACTTTTACTATACCTGAATTCAACTCATCCTATACAATAACTGACAGCAATTTGGTTCGAATCGGCGACAAAAAATTTTTGGAAAATAACCACGTACCCCCCCTTCTATATAATTTTCACTTCGGAAAATCATTTAAACGCCCATAGCTCCCTTATTAAGCCACATATGGCAATGAATTTTGCATCGTTGGATTGCTCTTGTCAAGGCCCTTCTTCTGAGCCGAAAAAATTTTACCGGGATTTTTCCGTTTTAGAGAAATTCGCAAAAAACCAAAAAATCCATATTTTTGCCTCCAACAGCAAAAAATGGGTTCAATGGCCGGAACTTTTACTATACCTGAATTCAACTCATCCTATACAATAACTGACAGCAATTTGGTTCGAATCGGCGACAAAACATTTTTGGAAAATAACCACGTACCCCCCCCTTCTATATAATTTTCACTTCGGAAAATCATTTAAACGCCCATAGCTCCCTTATTAAGCCACATATGGCAATGAATTTTGCATCGTTGGATTGCTCTTGTCAAGGCGCTTCTTCTGAGCCGAAAAAAATTTACCGGGATTTTTCCATTTTAGAGAAATTCGCAAAAAACCAAAAAATCCATATTTTTGCCTCCAACAGCAAAAAATGGGTTCAATGGCCGGAAATTTTACTATACCTGAATTCAACTCATCCTATACAATAACTGACAGCAATTTGGTTCGAATCGGCGACAAAAAATTTTTGGAAAATAACCACGTACCCCCTTCTATATTATTTTCACTTCGAAAAATCATTTAAACGCCCATAGCTCCCTTATTAAGCCACATATGGCAATGAATTTTGCATCGTTGGATTGCTCTTGTCAAGGCGCTTCTTCTGAGCCGAAAAAAATTTACCGGGATTTTTCCGTTTTAGAGAAATTCGCAAAAAACCAAAAAATCCATATTTTTGCCTCCAACAGCAAAAAATGGGTTCAATGGCCGGAACTTTTACTATACCTGAATTCAACTCATCCTATACAATAACTGACAGCAATTTGGTTCGAATCGGCGACAAAACATTTTTGGAAAATAACCACGTACCCCCCCCTTCTATATAATTTTCACTTCGGAAAATCATTTAAACGCCCATAGCTCCCTTATTAAGCCACATATGGCAATGAATTTTGCATCGTTAGATTGCTCTTGTCAAGGCGCTTCTTCTGAGCCGAAAAAAATTTACCTGGATTTTTCCGTTTTAGAGAAATTCGCAAAAAACCAAAAAATCCATATTTTTGCCTCCAACAGCAAAAAATGGGTTCAATGGCCGGAACTTTTACTATACCTGAATTCAACTCATCCTATACAATAACTGACAGCAATTTGGTTCGAATCGGCGACAAAAAATTTTTGGAAAATAACCACGTACCCCCCCCTTCTATATAATTTTCACTTCGGAAAATCATTTAAACGCCCATAGCTCTCTTATTAAGCCACATATGGCAATGAATTTTGCATCGTTAGATTGCTCTAGTCAAGGCGCTTCTTCTGAGCCGAAAAAAATTTACCTGGATTTTTCCGTTTTAGAGAAATTCGCAAAAAACCAAAAAATCCATATTTTTGCCTCCAACAGCAAAAAATGGGTTCAATGGCCGGAACTTTTACTATACCTGAATTCAACTCATCCTATACAATAACTGACAGCAATTTGGTTCGAATCGGCGACAAAAAATTTTTGGAAAATAACCACGTACCCCCCCTTCTATATAATTTTCACTTCGGAAAATCATTTAAACGCCCATAGCTCCCTTATTAAGCCACACATGGCAATGAATTTTGCATCGTTAGATTGCTCTTGTCAAGGCGCTTCTTCTGAGCCGAAAAAAATTTACCGGGATTTTTCCGTTTTAGAGAAATTCGCAAAAAACCAAAAAATCCATATTTTTGCCTCCAACAGCAAAAAATGGGTTCAATGACCGGAACTTTTACTATACCTGAATTCAACTCATCCTATACAATAACTGACAGCAATTTGGTTCGAATCGGGGACAAAAAATTTTTGGAAAATAACCACGTACCCCCCCTTCTATATAATTTTCACTTCGGAAAATCATTTAAACGCCCATAGCTCCCTTATTAAGCCACATATGGCAATGAATTTTGCATCGTTGGATTGCTCTTGTCAAGGCGCTTCTTCTGAGCCGAAAAAAATTTACCGGGATTTTTCCGTTTTAGAGAAATTCGCAAAAAACCAAAAAATCCATATTTTAGCCTCCAACAGCAAAAAATGGGTTCAATGGCCGGAACTTTTACTATACCTGAATTCAACGCATCCTATACAATAACTGACAGCAATTTGGTTCGAATCGGCGACAAAAAATTTTTGGAAAATAACCACGTACCCCCCCCTTCTATATAATTTTCACTTCGGAAAATCATTTAAACGCCCATAGCTCCCTTATTAAGCCACATATGGCAATGAATTTTGCATCGTTGGATTGCTCTTGTCAAGGCGCTTCTTCTGAGCCGAAAAAAATTTACCGGGATTTTTCCGTTTTAGAGAAATTCGCAAAAAACCAAAAAATCCATATTTTTGCCTCCAACAGCAAAAAATGGGTTCAATGGCCGGAACTTTTACTATACCTGAATTCAACTCATCCTATACAATAACTGACAGCAATTTGGTTCGAATCGGCGCACAAAAATTTTTGGAAAATAACCACGTACCCCCCCTTCTATATAATTTTCACTTCGGAGAATCATTTAAACGCCCATAGCTCTCTTATTAAGCCACATATGGCAATGAATTTTGCATCGTTAGATTGCTCTTGTCAAGGCGCTTCTTCTGAGCCGAAAAAAATTACCTGGATTTTTCCGTTTTAGAGAAATTCGCAAAAAACCAAAAAATCCATATTTTTGCCTCCAACAGCAAAAAATGGGTTCAATGGCCGGAACTTTTACTATACCTGAATTCAACTCATCCTATACAATAACTGACAGCAATTTGGTTCGAATCGGCGACAAAAAATTTTTGGAAAATAACCACGTACCCCCCCCTTCTATATAATTTTCACTTCGGAAAATCATTTAAACGCCCATAGCTCCCTTATTAAGCCACATATGGCAATGAATTTTGCATCGTTGGATTGCTCTTGTCAAGGCGCTTCTTCTGAGCCGAAAAAAATTTACCGGGATTTTTCCGTTTTAGAGAAATTCGCAAAAAACCAAAAAATCCATATTTTTGCCTCCAACAGCAAAAAATGGGTTCAATGGCCGGAACTTTTACTATACCTGAATTCAACTCATCCTATACAATAACTGACAGCAATTTGGTTCGAATCGGCGACAAAAAATTTTTGGAAAATAACCACGTACCCCCCCTTCTATATTATTTTCACTTCGGAGAATCATTTAAACGCCCATAGCTCTCTTATTAAGCCACATATGGCAATGAATTTTGCATCGTTAGATTGCTCTTGTCAAGGCGCTTCTTCTGAGCCGAAAAAAATTACCTGGATTTTTCCGTTTTAGAGAAATTCGCAAAAAACCAAAAAATCCATATTTTTGCCTCCAACAGCAAAAAATGGGTTCAATGGCCGGAACTTTTACTATACCTGAATTCAACTCATCCTATACAATAACTGACAGCAATTTGGTTCGAATCGGCGACAAAAAATTTTTGGAAAATAACCACGTACCCCCCCCTTCTATATAATTTTCACTTCGGAAAATCATTTAAACGCCCATAGCTCTCTTATTAAGCCACATATGGCAATGAATTTTGCATCGTTAGATTGCTCTTGTCAAGGCGCTTCTTCTGAGCCGAAAAAAATTTACCTGGATTTTTCCGTTTTAGAGAAATTCGCAAAAAACCAAAAAATCCATATTTTTGCCTCCAACAGCAAAAAATGGGTTCAATGGCCGGAACTTTTACTATACCTGAATTCAACTCATCCTATACAATAACTGACAGCAATTTGGTTCGAATCGGCGACAAAAAATTTTTGGAAAATAACCACGTACCCCCCCTTCTATATAATTTTCACTTCGGAAAATCATTTAAACGCCCATAGCTCTCTTATTAAGCCACATATGGCAATGAAATTTGCATCGTTAGATTGCTCTTGTCAAGGCGCTTCTTCTGAGCCGAAAAAAATTTACCTGGATTTTTCCGTTTTAGAGAAATTCGCAAAAAACCAAAAAATCCATATTTTTGCCTCCAACAGCAAAAAATGGGTTTAATGGCCGGAACTTTTACTATACCTGAATTCAACTCATCCTATACAATAACTGACAGCAATTTTGTTCGAATCGACGACAAAAAATTTTTGGAAAATAACCACGTACCCCCCCCTTCTATATAATTTTCACTTCGGAAAATCATTTAAACGCCCATAGCTCTCTTATTAAGCCACATATGGCAATGAATTTTGCATCGTTAGATTGCTCTTGTCAAGGCGCTTCTTCTGAGCCGAAAAAAATTTACCTGGATTTTTCCGTTTTAGAGAAATTCGCAAAAAACCAAAAAATCCATATTTTTGCCTCCAACAGCAAAAAATGGGTTCAATGGCCGGAACTTTTACTATACCTGAATTCAACTCATCCTATACAATAACTGACAGCAATTTGGTTCGAATCGGCGACAAAAAATTTTTGGAAAATAACCACGTACCCCCCCCTTCTATATAATTTTCACTTCGGAAAATCATTTAAACGCCCATAGCTCCCTTATTAAGCCACATATGGCAATGAATTTTGCATCGTTGGATTGCTCTTGTCAAGGCGCTTCTTCTGAGCCGAAAAAAATTACCTGGATTTTTCCGTTTTAGAGAAATTCGCAAAAAACCAAAAAATCCATATTTTTGCCTCCAACAGCAAAAAATGGGTTCAATGGCCGGAACTTTTACTATACCTGAATTCAACTCATCCTATACAATAACTGACAGCAATTTGGTTCGAATCGGCGACAAAAAATTTTTGGAAAATAACCACGTACCCCCCCTTCTATATAATTTTCACTTCGGAAAATCATTTAAACGCCCATAGCTCTCTTATTAAGCCACATATGGCAATGAATTTTGCATCGTTAGATTGCTCTTGTCAAGGCGCTTCTTCTGAGCCGAAAAAAATTTACCTGGATTTTTCCGTTTTAGAGAAATTCGCAAAAAACCAAAAAATCCATATTTTTGCCTCCAACAGCAAAAAATGGGTTTAATGGCCGGAACTTTTACTATACCTGAATTCAACTCATCCTATACAATAACTGACAGCAATTTTGTTCGAATCGGCGACAAAAAATTTTTGGAAAATAACCACGTACCCCCCCCTTCTATATAATTTTCACTTCGGAAAATCATTTAAACGCCCATAGCTCTCTTATTAAGCCACATATGGCAATGAATTTTGCATCGTTAGATTGCTCTTGTCAAGGCGCTTCTTCTGAGCCGAAAAAAATTTACCTGGATTTTTCCGTTTTAGAGAAATTCGCAAAAAACCAAAAAATCCATATTTTTGCCTCCAACAGCAAAAAATGGGTTCAATGGCCGGAACTTTTACTATACCTGAATTCAACTCATCCTATACAATAACTGACAGCAATTTGGTTCGAATCGGCGACAAAAAATTTTTGGAAAATAACCACGTACCCCCCCCTTCTATATAATTTTCACTTCGGAAAATCATTTAAACGCCCATAGCTCTCTTATTAAGCCACATATGGCAATGAATTTTGCATCGTTAGATTGCTCTTGTCAAGGCGCTTCTTCTGAGCCGAAAAAAATTTACCTGGATTTTTCCGTTTTAGAGAAATTCGCAAAAAACCAAAAAATCCATATTTTTGCCTCCAACAGCAAAAAATGGGTTCAATGGCCGGAACTTTTACTATACCTGAATTCAACTCATCCTATACAATAACTGACAGCAATTTGGTTCGAATCGGCGACAAAAAATTTTTGGAAAATAACCACGTACCCCCCCCTTCTATATAATTTTCACTTCGGAAAATCATTTAAACGCCCATAGCTCTCTTATTAAGCCACATATGGCAATGAATTTTGCATCGTTAGATTGCTCTTGTCAAGGCGCTTCTTCTGAGCCGAAAAAAATTTACCTGGATTTTTCCGTTTTAGAGAAATTCGCAAAAAACCAAAAAATCCATATTTTTGCCTCCAACAGCAAAAAATGGGTTCAACGGCCGGAACTTTTACTATACCTGAATTCAACTCATCCTATACAATAACTGACAGCAATTTGGTTCGAATCGGCGACAAAAAATTTTTGGAAAATAACCACGTACCCCCCCCTTCTATATAATTTTCACTTCGGAAAATCATTTAAACGCCCATAGCTCTCTTATTAAGCCACATATGGCAATGAATTTTGCATCGTTAGATTGCTCTTGTCAAGGCGCTTCTTCTGAGCCGAAAAAAATTTACCTGGATTTTTCCGTTTTAGAGAAATTCGCAAAAAACCAAAAAATCCATATTTTTGCCTCCAACAGCAAAAAATGGGTTCAACGGCCGGAACTTTTACTATACCTGAATTCAACTCATCCTATACAATAACTGACAGCAATTTGGTTCGAATCGGCGACAAAAAATTTTTGGAAAATAGCCACGTACCCCCCCTTCTATATAATTTTCACTTCGGAAAATCATTTAAACGCCCATAGCTCTCTTATTAAGCCACATATGGCAATGAATTTTGCATCGTTAGATTGCTCTTGTCAAGGCGCTTCTTCTGAGCCGAAAAAAATTTACCGGGATTTTTCCGTTTTAGAGAAATTCGCAAAAAACCAAAAAATCCATATTTTTGCCTCCAACAGCAAAAAATGGGTTCAATGGCCGGAACTTTTACTATACCTGAATTCAACTCATCCTATACAATAACTGACAGCAATTTGGTTCGAATCGGCGACAAAAAATGTTTGGAAAATAACCACGTACCCCCCCCTTCTATATAATTTTCACTTCGGAAAATCATTTAAACGCCCATAGCTCTCTTATTAAGCCACATATGGCAATGAATTTTGCATCGTTAGATTGCTCTTGTCAAGGCGCTTCTTCTGAGCCGAAAAAAATTTACCTGGATTTTTCCGTTTTAGAGAAATTCGCAAAAAACCAAAAAATCCATATTTTTGCCTCCAACAGCAAAAAATGGGTTCAATGGCCGGAACTTTTACTATACCTGAATTCAACTCATCCTATACAATAACTGACAGCAATTTGGTTCGAATCGGCGACAAAAAATTTTTGGAAAATAACCACGTACCCCCCCCTTCTATATAATTTTCACTTCGGAAAATCATTTAAACGCCCATAGCTCTCTTATTAAGCCACATATGGCAATGAATTTTGCATCGTTAGATTGCTCTTGTCAAGGCGCTTCTTCTGAGCCGAAAAAAATTTACCTGGATTTTTCCGTTTTAGAGAAATTCGCAAAAAACCAAAAAATCCATATTTTTGCCTCCAACAGCAAAAAATGGGTTCAACGGCCGGAACTTTTACTATACCTGAATTCAACTCATCCTATACAATAACTGACAGCAATTTGGTTCGAATCGGCGACAAAACATTTTTGGAAAATAACCACGTACCCCCCCCTTCTATATAATTTTCACTTCGGAAAATCATTTAAACGCCCATAGCTCTCTTATTAAGCCACATATGGCAATGAATTTTGCATCGTTAGATTGCTCTTGTCAAGGCGCTTCTTCTGAGCCGAAAAAAATTTACCTGGATTTTTCCGTTTTAGAGAAATTCGCAAAAAACCAAAAAATCCATATTTTTGCCTCCAACAGCAAAAAATGGGTTCAATGGCCGGAACTTTTACTATACCTGAATTCAACTCATCCTATACAATAACTGACAGCAATTTGGTTCGAATCGGCGACAAAAAATTTTTGGAAAATAACCACGTACCCCCCCCTTCTATATAATTTTCACTTCGGAAAATCATTTAAACGCCCATAGCTCCCTTATTAAGCCACATATGGCAATGAATTTTGCATCGTTGGATTGCTCTTGTCAAGGCGCTTCTTCTGAGCCGAAAAAAATTTACCTGGATTTTTCCGTTTTAGAGAAATTCGCAAAAAACCAAAAAATCCATATTTTTGCCTCCAACAGCAAAAAATGGGTTCAATGGCCGGAACTTTTACTATACCTGAATTCAACTCATCCTATACAATAACTGACAGCAATTTGGTTCGAATCGGCGACAAAAAATTTTTGGAAAATAACCACGTACCCCCCCCTTCTATATAATTTTCACTTCGGAAAATCATTTAAACGCCCATAGCTCTCTTATTAAGCCACATATGGCAATGAATTTTGCATCGTTAGATTGCTCTTGTCAAGGCGCTTCTTCTGAGCCGAAAAAAATTTACCGGGATTTTTCCGTTTTAGAGAAATTCGCAAAAAACCAAAAAATCCATATTTTTGCCTCCAACAGCAAAAAATGGGTTCAATGGCCGGAACTTTTACTATACCTGAATTCAACTCATCCTATACAATAACTGACAGCAATTTGGTTCGAATCGGCGACAAAAAATTTTTGGAAAATAACCACGTACCCCCCCTTCTATATAATTTTCACTTCGGAAAATCATTTAAACGCCCATAGCTCTCTTATTAAGCCACATATGGCAATGAATTTTGCATCGTTAGATTGCTCTTGTCAAGGCGCTTCTTCTGAGCCGAAAAAAATTTACCTGGATTTTTCCGTTTTAGAGAAATTCGCAAAAAACCAAAAAATCCATATTTTTGCCTCCAACAGCAAAAAATGGGTTTAATGGCCGGAACTTTTACTATACCTGAATTCAACTCATCCTATACAATAACTGACAGCAATTTTGTTCGAATCGGCGACAAAAAATTTTTGGAAAATAACCACGTACCCCCCCCTTCTATATAATTTTCACTTCGGAAAATCATTTAAACGCCCATAGCTCTCTTATTAAGCCACATATGGCAATGAATTTTGCATCGTTAGATTGCTCTTGTCAAGGCGCTTCTTCTGAGCCGAAAAAAATTTACCTGGATTTTTCCGTTTTAGAGAAATTCGCAAAAAACCAAAAAATCCATATTTTTGCCTCCAACAGCAAAAAATGGGTTCAATGGCCGGAACTTTTACTATACCTGAATTCAACTCATCCTATACAATAACTGACAGCAATTTGGTTCGAATCGGCGACAAAAAATTTTTGGAAAATAACCACGTACCCCCCCCTTCTATATAATTTTCACTTCGGAAAATCATTTAAACGCCCATAGCTCCCTTATTAAGCCACATATGGCAATGAATTTTGCATCGTTGGATTGCTCTTGTCAAGGCGCTTCTTCTGAGCCGAAAAAAATTTACCGGGATTTTTCCGTTTTAGAGAAATTCGCAAAAAACCAAAAAATCCATATTTTTGCCTCCAACAGCAAAAAATGGGTTCAATGGCCGGAACTTTTACTATACCTGAATTCAACTCATCCTATACAATAACTGACAGCAATTTGGTTCGAATCGGCGACAAAAAATTTTTGGAAAATAACCACGTACCCCCCCTTCTATATAATTTTCACTTCGGAGAATCATTTAAACGCCCATAGCTCTCTTATTAAGCCACATATGGCAATGAATTTTGCATCGTTAGATTGCTCTTGTCAAGGCGCTTCTTCTGAGCCGAAAAAAATTACCTGGATTTTTCCGTTTTAGAGAAATTCGCAAAAAACCAAAAAATCCATATTTTTGCCTCCAACAGCAAAAAATGGGTTCAATGGCCGGAACTTTTACTATACCTGAATTCAACTCATCCTATACAATAACTGACAGCAATTTGGTTCGAATCGGCGACAAAAAATTTTTGGAAAATAACCACGTACCCCCCCCCTTCTATATAATTTTCACTTCGGAAAATCATTTAAACGCCCATAGCTCTCTTATTAAGCCACATATGGCAATGAATTTTGCATCGTTAGATTGCTCTTGTCAAGGCGCTTCTTCTGAGCCGAAAAAAATTTACCTGGATTTTTCCGTTTTAGAGAAATTCGCAAAAAACCAAAAAATCCATATTTTTGCCTCCAACAGCAAAAAATGGGTTCAATGGCCGGAACTTTTACTATACCTGAATTCAACTCATCCTATACAATAACTGACAGCAATTTGGTTCGAATCGGCGACAAAAAATTTTTGGAAAATAACCACGTACCCCCCCCTTCTATATAATTTTCACTTCGGAAAATCATTTAAACGCCCATAGCTCTCTTATTAAGCCACATATGGCAATGAATTTTGCATCGTTAGATTGCTCTTGTCAAGGCGCTTCTTCTGAGCCGAAAAAAATTTACCTGGATTTTTCCGTTTTAGAGAAATTCGCAAAAAACCAAAAAATCCATATTTTTGCCTCCAACAGCAAAAAATGGGTTCAATGGCCGGAACTTTTACTATACCTGAATTCAACTCATCCTATACAATAACTGACAGCAATTTGGTTCGAATCGGCGACAAAAAATTTTTGGAAAATAACCACGTACCCCCCCCTTCTATATAATTTTCACTTCGGAAAATCATTTAAACGCCCATAGCTCTCTTATTAAGCCACATATGGCAATGAATTTTGCATCGTTAGATTGCTCTTGTCAAGGCGCTTCTTCTGAGCCGAAAAAAATTTACCGGGATTTTTCCGTTTTAGAGAAATTCGCAAAAAACCAAAAAATCCATATTTTTGCCTCCAACAGCAAAAAATGGGTTCAATGGCCGGAACTTTTACTATACCTGAATTCAACTCATCCTATACAATAACTGACAGCAATTTGGTTCGAATCGGCGACAAAAAATGTTTGGAAAATAACCACGTACCCCCCCCTTCTATATAATTTTCACTTCGGAAAATCATTTAAACGCCCATAGCTCTCTTATTAAGCCACATATGGCAATGAATTTTGCATCGTTAGATTGCTCTTGTCAAGGCGCTTCTTCTGAGCCGAAAAAAATTTACCTGGATTTTTCCGTTTTAGAGAAATTCGCAAAAAACCAAAAAATCCATATTTTTGCCTCCAACAGCAAAAAATGGGTTCAATGGCCGGAACTTTTACTATACCTGAATTCAACTCATCCTATACAATAACTGACAGCAATTTGGTTCGAATCGGCGACAAAAAATTTTTGGAAAATAACCACGTACCCCCCCCTTCTATATAATTTTCACTTCGGAAAATCATTTAAACGCCCATAGCTCTCTTATTAAGCCACATATGGCAATGAATTTTGCATCGTTAGATTGCTCTTGTCAAGGCGCTTCTTCTGAGCCGAAAAAAATTTACCTGGATTTTTCCGTTTTAGAGAAATTCGCAAAAAACCAAAAAATCCATATTTTTGCCTCCAACAGCAAAAAATGGGTTCAACGGCCGGAACTTTTACTATACCTGAATTCAACTCATCCTATACAATAACTGACAGCAATTTGGTTCGAATCGGCGACAAAACATTTTTGGAAAATAACCACGTACCCCCCCCTTCTATATAATTTTCACTTCGGAAAATCATTTAAACGCCCATAGCTCTCTTATTAAGCCACATATGGCAATGAATTTTGCATCGTTAGATTGCTCTTGTCAAGGCGCTTCTTCTGAGCCGAAAAAAATTTACCTGGATTTTTCCGTTTTAGAGAAATTCGCAAAAAACCAAAAAATCCATATTTTTGCCTCCAACAGCAAAAAATGGGTTCAATGGCCGGAACTTTTACTATACCTGAATTCAACTCATCCTATACAATAACTGACAGCAATTTGGTTCGAATCGGCGACAAAAAATTTTTGGAAAATAACCACGTACCCCCCCCTTCTATATAATTTTCACTTCGGAAAATCATTTAAACGCCCATAGCTCCCTTATTAAGCCACATATGGCAATGAATTTTGCATCGTTGGATTGCTCTTGTCAAGGCGCTTCTTCTGAGCCGAAAAAAATTTACCTGGATTTTTCCGTTTTAGAGAAATTCGCAAAAAACCAAAAAATCCATATTTTTGCCTCCAACAGCAAAAAATGGGTTCAATGGCCGGAACTTTTACTATACCTGAATTCAACTCATCCTATACAATAACTGACAGCAATTTGGTTCGAATCGGCGACAAAAAATTTTTGGAAAATAACCACGTACCCCCCCCTTCTATATAATTTTCACTTCGGAAAATCATTTAAACGCCCATAGCTCTCTTATTAAGCCACATATGGCAATGAATTTTGCATCGTTAGATTGCTCTTGTCAAGGCGCTTCTTCTGAGCCGAAAAAAATTTACCGGGATTTTTCCGTTTTAGAGAAATTCGCAAAAAACCAAAAAATCCATATTTTTGCCTCCAACAGCAAAAAATGGGTTCAATGGCCGGAACTTTTACTATACCTGAATTCAACTCATCCTATACAATAACTGACAGCAATTTGGTTCGAATCGGCGACAAAAAATTTTTGGAAAATAACCACGTACCCCCCCTTCTATATAATTTTCACTTCGGAAAATCATTTAAACGCCCATAGCTCCCTTATTAAGCCACATATGGCAATGAATTTTGCATCGTTGGATTGCTCTTGTCAAGGCGCTTCTTCTGAGCCGAAAAAAATTTACCGGGATTTTTCCGTTTTAGAGAAATTCGCAAAAAACCAAAAAATCCATATTTTTGCCTCCAACAGCAAAAAATGGGTTCAATGGCCGGAACTTTTACTATACCTGAATTCAACTCATCCTATACAATAACTGACAGCAATTTGGTTCGAATCGGCGACAAAAAATTTTTGGAAAATAACCACGTACCCCCCCCTTCTATATAATTTTCACTTCGGAAAATCATTTAAACGCCCATAGCTCTCTTATTAAGCCACATATGGCAATGAATTTTGCATCGTTAGATTGCTCTTGTCAAGGCGCTTCTTCTGAGCCGAAAAAAATTTACCGGGATTTTTCCGTTTTAGAGAAATTCGCAAAAAACCAAAAAATCCATATTTTTGCCTCCAACAGCAAAAAATGGGTTCAATGGCCGGAACTTTTACTATACCTGAATTCAACTCATCCTATACAATAACTGACAGCAATTTGGTTCGAATCGGCGACAAAAAATTTTTGGAAAATAACCACGTACCCCCCCCTTCTATATAATTTTCACTTCGGAAAATCATTTAAACGCCCATAGCTCTCTTATTAAGCCACATATGGCAATGAATTTTGCATCGTTAGATTGCTCTTGTCAAGGCGCTTCTTCTGAGCCGAAAAAAATTTACCGGGATTTTTCCGTTTTAGAGAAATTCGCAAAAAACCAAAAAATCCATATTTTTGCCTCCAACAGCAAAAAATGGGTTCAATGGCCGGAACTTTTACTATACCTGAATTCAACTCATCCTATACAATAACTGACAGCAATTTGGTTCGAATCGGCGACAAAAAATTTTTGGAAAATAACCACGGACCCCCCCCCTCTAAATAATTTTCACTTCGGAAAATCATTTAAACGCCCATAGCTCTCTTATTAAGCCACATATGGCAATGAATTTTGCATCGTTAGATTGCTCTTGTCAAGGCGCTTCTTCTGAGCCGAAAAAAATTTACCTGGATTTTTCCGTTTTAGAGAAATTCGCAAAAAACCAAAAAATCCATATTTTTGCCTCCAACAGCAAAAAATGGGTTCAACGGCCGGAACTTTTACTATACCTGAATTCAACTCATCCTATACAATAACTGACAGCAATTTGGTTCGAATCGGCGACAAAACATTTTTGGAAAATAACCACGTACCCCCCCCTTCTATATAATTTTCACTTCGGAAAATCATTTAAACGCCCATAGCTCTCTTATTAAGCCACATATGGCAATGAATTTTGCATCGTTAGATTGCTCTTGTCAAGGCGCTTCTTCTGAGCCGAAAAAAATTTACCTGGATTTTTCCGTTTTAGAGAAATTCGCAAAAAACCAAAAAATCCATATTTTTGCCTCCAACAGCAAAAAATGGGTTCAATGGCCGGAACTTTTACTATACCTGAATTCAACTCATCCTATACAATAACTGACAGCAATTTGGTTCGAATCGGCGACAAAAAATTTTTGGAAAATAACCACGTACCCCCCCCTTCTATATAATTTTCACTTCGGAAAATCATTTAAACGCCCATAGCTCTCTTATTAAGCCACATATGGCAATGAATTTTGCATCGTTAGATTGCTCTTGTCAAGGCGCTTCTTCTGAGCCGAAAAAAATTTACCTGGATTTTTCCGTTTTAGAGAAATTCGCAAAAAACCAAAAAATCCATATTTTTGCCTCCAACAGCAAAAAATGGGTTCAATGGCCGGAACTTTTACTATACCTGAATTCAACTCATCCTATACAATAACTGACAGCAATTTGGTTCGAATCGGCGACAAAAAATTTTTGGAAAATAACCACGTACCCCCCCCTTCTATATAATTTTCACTTCGGAAAATCATTTAAACGCCCATAGCTCTCTTATTAAGCCAAATATGGCAATGAATTTTGCATCGTTAGATTGCTCTTGTCAAGGCGCTTCTTCTGAGCCGAAAAAAATTTACCGGGATTTTTCCGTTTTAGAGAAATTCGCAAAAAACCAAAAAATCCATATTTTTGCCTCCAACAGCAAAAAATGGGTTCAATGGCCGGAACTTTTACTATACCTGAATTCAACTCATCCTATACAATAACTGACAGCAATTTGGTTCGAATCGGCGACAAAAAATTTTTGGAAAATAACCACGTACCCCCCCTTCTATATAATTTTCACTTCGGAAAATCATTTAAACGCCCATAGCTCCCTTATTAAGCCACATATGGCAATGAATTTTGCATCGTTGGATTGCTCTTGTCAAGGCGCTTCTTCTGAGCCGAAAAAAATTTACCGGGATTTTTCCGTTTTAGAGAAATTCGCAAAAAACCAAAAAATCCATATTTTTGCCTCCAACAGCAAAAAATGGGTTCAATGGCCGGAACTTTTACTATACCTGAATTCAACTCATCCTATACAATAACTGACAGCAATTTGGTTCGAATCGGCGACAAAAAATTTTTGGAAAATAACCACGTACCCCCCCCCTTCTATATAATTTTCACTTCGGAAAATCATTTAAACGCCCATAGCTCTCTTATTAAGCCACATATGGCAATGAATTTTGCATCGTTAGATTGCTCTTGTCAAGGCGCTTCTTCTGAGCCGAAAAAAATTTACCTGGATTTTTCCGTTTTAGAGAAATTCGCAAAAAACCAAAAAATCCATATTTTTGCCTTCAACAGCAAAAAATGGAGTCAATGGCCGGAACTTTTACTATACCTGAATTCAACTCATCCTATACAATAACTGACAGCAATTTGGTTCGAATCGGCGACAAAAAATTTTTGGAAAATAACCACGTACCCCCCCTTCTATATAATTTTCACTTCGGAAAATCATTTAAACGCCCATAGCTCCCTTATTAAGCCACATATGGCAATGAATTTTGCATCGTTGGATTGCTCTTGTCAAGGCGCTTCTTCTGAGCCGAAAAAAATTTACCGGGATTTTTCCGTTTTAGAGAAATTCGCAAAAAACCAAAAAATCCATATTTTTGCCTCCAACAGCAAAAAATGGGTTCAATGGCCGGAACTTTTACTATACCTGAATTCAACTCATCCTATACAATAACTGACAGCAATTTGGTTCGAATCGGCGACAAAAAATTTTTGGAAAATAACCACGTACCCCCCCTTCTATATAATTTTCACTTCGGAAAATCATTTAAACGCCCATAGCTCCCTTATTAAGCCACATATGGCAATGAATTTTGCATCGTTGGATTGCTCTTGTCAAGGCGCTTCTTCTGAGCCGAAAAAAATTTACCTGGATTTTTCCGTTTTAGAGAAATTCGCAAAAAACCAAAAAATCCATATTTTTGCCTCCAACAGCAAAAAATGGGTTCAATGGCCGGAACTTTTACTATACCTGAATTCAACTCATCCTATACAATAACTGACAGCAATTTGGTTCGAATCGGCGACAAAACATTTTTGGAAAATAACCACGTACCCCCCCCCTTCTATATAATTTTCACTTCGGAAAATCATTTAAACGCCCATAGCTCCCTTATTAAGCCACATATGGCAATGAATTTTGCATCGTTAGATTGCTCTTGTCAAGGCGCTTCTTCTGAGCCGAAAAAAATTTACCTGGATTTTTCCGTTTTAGAGAAATTCGCAAAAAACCAAAAAATCCATATTTTTGCCTCCAACAGCAAAAAATGGGTTCAATGGCCGGAACTTTTACTATACCTGAATTCAACTCATCCTATACAATAACTGACAGCAATTTGGTTCGAATCGGCGACAAAAAATTTTTGGAAAATAACCACGTACCCCCCCTTCTATATAATTTTCACTTCGGAAAATCATTTAAACGCCCATAGCTCCCTTATTAAGCCACATATGGCAATGAATTTTGCATCGTTGGATTGCTCTTGTCAATGCGCTTCTTCTGAGCCGAAAAAAATTTACCTGGATTTTTCCGTTTTAGAGAAATTCGCAAAAAACCAAAAAATCCATATTTTTGCCTCCAACAGCAAAAAATGGGTTCAATGGCCGGAACTTTTACTATACCTCAATTCAACTCATCCTATACAATAACTGACAGCAATTTGGTTCGAATCGGCGACAAAAAATTTTTGGAAAATAACCACGTACCCCCCCTTCTATATAATTTTCACTTCGGAAAATCATTTAAACGCCCATAGCTCCCTTATTAAGCCACATATGGCAATGAATTTTGCATCGTTGGATTGCTCTTGTCAAGGCGCTTCTTCTGAGCCGAAAAAAATTTACCGGGATTTTTCCGTTTTAGAGAAATTCGCAAAAAACCAAAAAATCCATATTTTTGCCTCCAACAGCAAAAAATGGGTTCAATGGCCGGAACTTTTACTATACCTGAATTCAACTCATCCTATACAATAACTGACAGCAATTTGGTTCGAATCGGCGACAAAAAATTTTTGGAAAATAACCACGTACCCCCCCCTTCTATATAATTTTCACTTCGGAAAATCATTTAAACGCCCATAGCTCTCTTATTAAGCCACAAATGGCAATGAATTTTGCATCGTTGGATTGCTCTTGTCAAGGCGCTTCTTCTGAGCCGAAAAAAATTTACCGGGATTTTTCCGTTTTAGAGAAATTCGCAAAAAACCAAAAAATCCATATTTTTGCCTCCAACAGCAAAAAATGGGTTCAATGGCCGGAACTTTTACTATACCTGAATTCAACTCATCCTATACAATAACTGACAGCAATTTGGTTCGAATCGGCGACAAAAAATTTTTGGAAAATAACCACGTACCCCCCCTTCTATATAATTTTCACTTCGGAAAATCATTTAAACGCCCATAGCTCCCTTATTAAGCCACATATGGCAATGAATTTTGCATCGTTGGATTGCTCTTGTCAAGGCGCTTCTTCTGAGCCGAAAAAATTTTACCGGGATTTTTCCGTTTTAGAGAAATTCGCAAAAAACCAAAAAATCCATATTTTTGCCTCCAACAGCAAAAAATGGGTTCAATGGCCGGAACTTTTACTATACCTGAATTCAACTCATCCTATACAATAACTGACAGCAATTTGGTTCGAATCGGCGACAAAACATTTTTGGAAAATAACCACGTACCCCCCCCTTCTATATAATTTTCACTTCGGAAAATCATTTAAACGCCCATAGCTCCCTTATTAAGCCACATATGGCAATGAATTTTGCATCGTTGGATTGCTCTTGTCAAGGCGCTTCTTCTGAGCCGAAAAAAATTTACCGGGATTTTTCCATTTTAGAGAAATTCGCAAAAAACCAAAAAATCCATATTTTTGCCTCCAACAGCAAAAAATGGGTTCAATGGCCGGAAATTTTACTATACCTGAATTCAACTCATCCTATACAATAACTGACAGCAATTTGGTTCGAATCGGCGACAAAAAATTTTTGGAAAATAACCACGTACCCCCTTCTATATTATTTTCACTTCGAAAAATCATTTAAACGCCCATAGCTCCCTTATTAAGCCACATATGGCAATGAATTTTGCATCGTTGGATTGCTCTTGTCAAGGCGCTTCTTCTGAGCCGAAAAAAATTTACCGGGATTTTTCCGTTTTAGAGAAATTCGCAAAAAACCAAAAAATCCATATTTTTGCCTCCAACAGCAAAAAATGGGTTCAATGGCCGGAACTTTTACTATACCTGAATTCAACTCATCCTATACAATAACTGACAGCAATTTGGTTCGAATCGGCGACAAAAAATTTTTGGAAAATAACCACGTACCCCCCCTTCTATATAATTTTCACTTCGGAAAATCATTTAAACGCCCATAGCTCCCTTATTAAGCCACACATGGCAATGAATTTTGCATCGTTAGATTGCTCTTGTCAAGGCGCTTCTTCTGAGCCGAAAAAAATTTACCGGGATTTTTCCGTTTTAGAGAAATTCGCAAAAAACCAAAAAATCCATATTTTTGCCTCCAACAGCAAAAAATGGGTTCAATGGCCGGAACTTTTACTATACCTGAATTCAACTCATCCTATACAATAACTGACAGCAATTTGGTTCGAATCGGCGACAAAAAATTTTTGGAAAATAACCACGTACCCCCCCTTCTATATAATTTTCACTTCGGAAAATCATTTAAACGCCCATAGCTCCCTTATTAAGCCACATATGGCAATGAATTTTGCATCGTTGGATTGCTCTTGTCAAGGCGCTTCTTCTGAGCCGAAAAAAATTTACCGGGATTTTTCCGTTTTAGAGAAATTCGCAAAAAACCAAAAAATCCATATTTTTGCCTCCAACAGCAAAAAATGGGTTCAATGGCCGGAACTTTTACTATACCTGAATTCAACTCATCCTATACAATAACTGACAGCAATTTGGTTCGAATCGGCGACAAAACATTTTTGGAAAATAACCACGTACCCCCCCCTTCTATATAATTTTCACTTCGGAAAATCATTTAAACGCCCATAGCTCCCTTATTAAGCCACATATGGCAATGAATTTTGCATCGTTAGATTGCTCTTGTCAAGGCGCTTCTTCTGAGCCGAAAAAAATTTACCTGGATTTTTCCGTTTTAGAGAAATTCGCAAAAAACCAAAAAATCCATATTTTTGCCTCCAACAGCAAAAAATGGGTTCAATGGCCGGAACTTTTACTATACCTGAATTCAACTCATCCTATACAATAACTGACAGCAATTTGGTTCGAATCGGCGACAAAAAATTTTTGGAAAATAACCACGTACCCCCCCCTTCTATATAATTTTCACTTCGGAAAATCATTTAAACGCCCATAGCTCTCTTATTAAGCCACATATGGCAATGAATTTTGCATCGTTAGATTGCTCTAGTCAAGGCGCTTCTTCTGAGCCGAAAAAAATTTACCTGGATTTTTCCGTTTTAGAGAAATTCGCAAAAAACCAAAAAATCCATATTTTTGCCTCCAACAGCAAAAAATGGGTTCAATGGCCGGAACTTTTACTATACCTGAATTCAACTCATCCTATACAATAACTGACAGCAATTTGGTTCGAATCGGCGACAAAAAATTTTTGGAAAATAACCACGTACCCCCCCTTCTATATAATTTTCACTTCGGAAAATCATTTAAACGCCCATAGCTCCCTTATTAAGCCACACATGGCAATGAATTTTGCATCGTTAGATTGCTCTTGTCAAGGCGCTTCTTCTGAGCCGAAAAAAATTTACCGGGATTTTTCCGTTTTAGAGAAATTCGCAAAAAACCAAAAAATCCATATTTTTGCCTCCAACAGCAAAAAATGGGTTCAATGACCGGAACTTTTACTATACCTGAATTCAACTCATCCTATACAATAACTGACAGCAATTTGGTTCGAATCGGGGACAAAAAATTTTTGGAAAATAACCACGTACCCCCCCTTCTATATAATTTTCACTTCGGAAAATCATTTAAACGCCCATAGCTCCCTTATTAAGCCACATATGGCAATGAATTTTGCATCGTTGGATTGCTCTTGTCAAGGCGCTTCTTCTGAGCCGAAAAAAATTTACCGGGATTTTTCCGTTTTAGAGAAATTCGCAAAAAACCAAAAAATCCATATTTTTGCCTCCAACAGCAAAAAATGGGTTCAATGGCCGGAACTTTTACTATACCTGAATTCAACTCATCCTATACAATAACTGACAGCAATTTGGTTCGAATCGGCGACAAAAAATTTTTGGAAAATAACCACGTACCCCCCCTTCTATATAATTTTCACTTCGGAAAATCATTTAAACGCCCATAGCTCCCTTATTAAGCCACATATGGCAATGAATTTTGCATCGTTAGATTGCTCTTGTCAAGGCGCTTCTTCTGAGCCGAAAAAAATTTACCTGGATTTTTCCGTTTTAGAGAAATTCGCAAAAAACCAAAAAATCCATATTTTTGCCTCCAACAGCAAAAAATGGGTTCAATGGCCGGAACTTTTACTATACCTGAATTCAACTCATCCTATACAATAACTGACAGCAATTTGGTTCGAATCGGCGACAAAAAATTTTTGGAAAATAACCACGTACCCCCCCCTTCTATATAATTTTCACTTCGGAAAATCATTTAAACGCCCATAGCTCTCTTATTAAGCCACATATGGCAATGAATTTTGCATCGTTAGATTGCTCTAGTCAAGGCGCTTCTTCTGAGCCGAAAAAAATTTACCTGGATTTTTCCGTTTTAGAGAAATTCGCAAAAAACCAAAAAATCCATATTTTTGCCTCCAACAGCAAAAAATGGGTTCAATGGCCGGAACTTTTACTATACCTGAATTCAACTCATCCTATACAATAACTGACAGCAATTTGGTTCGAATCGGCGACAAAAAATTTTTGGAAAATAACCACGTACCCCCCCTTCTATATAATTTTCACTTCGGAAAATCATTTAAACGCCCATAGCTCCCTTATTAAGCCACACATGGCAATGAATTTTGCATCGTTAGATTACTCTTGTCAAGGCGCTTCTTCTGAGCCGAAAAAAATTTACCGGGATTTTTCCGTTTTAGAGAAATTCGCAAAAAACCAAAAAATCCATATTTTTGCCTCCAACAGCAAAAAATGGGTTCAATGGCCGGAACTTTTACTATACCTGAATTCAACTCATCCTATACAATAACTGACAGCAATTTGGTTCGAATCGGCGACAAAAAATTTTTGGAAAATAACCACGTACCCCCCCTTCTATATAATTTTCACTTCGGAAAATCATTTAAACGCCCATAGCTCCCTTATTAAGCCACACATGGCAATGAATTTTGCATCGTTAGATTGCTCTTGTCAAGGCGCTTCTTCTGAGCCGAAAAAAATTTACCGGGATTTTTCCGTTTTAGAGAAATTCGCAAAAAACCAAAAAATCCATATTTTTGCCTCCAACAGCAAAAAATGGGTTCAATGGCCGGAACTTTTACTATACCTGAATTCAACTCATCCTATACAATAACTGACAGCAATTTGGTTCGAATCGGCGACAAAAAATTTTTGGAAAATAACCACGTACCCCCCCTTCTATATAATTTTCACTTCGGAAAATCATTTAAACGCCCATAGCTCCCTTATTAAGCCACATATGGCAATGAATTTTGCATCGTTGGATTGCTCTTGTCAAGGCGCTTCTTCTGAGCCGAAAAAAATTTACCGGGATTTTTCCGTTTTAGAGAAATTCGCAAAAAACCAAAAAATCCATATTTTTGCCTCCAACAGCAAAAAATGGGTTCAATGGCCGGAACTTTTACTATACCTGAATTCAACTCATCCTATACAATAACTGACAGCAATTTGGTTCGAATCGGCGACAAAACATTTTTGGAAAATAACCACGTACCCCCCCCTTCTATATAATTTTCACTTCGGAAAATCATTTAAACGCCCATAGCTCCCTTATTAAGCCACATATGGCAATGAATTTTGCATCGTTAGATTGCTCTTGTCAAGGCGCTTCTTCTGAGCCGAAAAAAATTTACCGGGATTTTTCCGTTTTAGAGAAATTCGCAAAAAACCAAAAAATCCATATTTTTGCCTCCAACAGCAAAAAATGGGTTCAATGGCCGGAACTTTTACTATACCTGAATTCAACTCATCCTATACAATAACTGACAGCAATTTGGTTCGAATCGGCGACAAAAAATTTTTGGAAAATAACCACGTACCCCCCCCTTCTATATAATTTTCACTTCGGAAAATCATTTAAACGCCCATAGCTCTCTTATTAAGCCACATATGGCAATGAATTTTGCATCGTTAGATTGCTCTAGTCAAGGCGCTTCTTCTGAGCCGAAAAAAATTTACCTGGATTTTTCCGTTTTAGAGAAATTCGCAAAAAACCAAAAAATCCATATTTTTGCCTCCAACAGCAAAAAATGGGTTCAATGGCCGGAACTTTTACTATACCTGAATTCAACTCATCCTATACAATAACTGACAGCAATTTGGTTCGAATCGGCGACAAAAAATTTTTGGAAAATAACCACGTACCCCCCCTTCTATATAATTTTCACTTCGGAAAATCATTTAAACGCCCATTGCTCCCTTATTAAGCCACATATGGCAATGAATTTTGCATCGTTGGATTGCTCTTGTCAATGCGCTTCTTCTGAGCCGAAAAAAATTTACCGGGATTTTTCCGTTTTAGAGAAATTCGCAAAAAACCAAAAAATCCATATTTTTGCCTCCAACAGCAAAAAATGGGTTCAATGGCCGGAACTTTTACTATACCTGAATTCAACTCATCCTATACAATAACTGACAGCAATTTGGTTCGAATCGGCGACAAAACATTTTTGGAAAATAACCACGTACCCCCCCCCTTCTATATAATTTTCACTTCGGAAAATCATTTAAACGCCCATAGCTCCCTTATTAAGCCACATATGGCAATGAATTTTGCATCGTTAGATTGCTCTTGTCAAGGCGCTTCTTCTGAGCCGAAAAAAATTTACCTGGATTTTTCCGTTTTAGAGAAATTCGCAAAAAACCAAAAAATCCATATTTTTGCCTCCAACAGCAAAAAATGGGTTCAATGGCCGGAACTTTTACTATACCTGAATTCAACTCATCCTATACAATAACTGACAGCAATTTGGTTCGAATCGGCGACAAAAAATTTTTGGAAAATAACCACGTACCCCCCCTTCTATATAATTTTCACTTCGGAAAATCATTTAAACGCCCATAGCTCCCTTATTAAGCCACATATGGCAATGAATTTTGCATCGTTGGATTGCTCTTGTCAAGGCGCTTCTTCTGAGCCGAAAAAAATTTACCGGGATTTTTCCGTTTTAGAGAAATTCGCAAAAAACCAAAAAATCCATATTTTTGCCTCCAACAGCAAAAAATGGGTTCAATGGCCGGAACTTTTACTATACCTGAATTCAACTCATCCTATACAATAACTGACAGCAATTTGGTTCGAATCGGCGACAAAAAATTTTTGGAAAATAACCACGTACCCCCCCCTTCTATATAATTTTCACTTCGGAAAATCATTTAAACGCCCATAGCTCTCTTATTAAGCCACATATGGCAATGAATTTTGCATCGTTAGATTGCTCTTGTCAAGGCGCTTCTTCTGAGCCGAAAAAAATTTACCTGGATTTTTCCGTTTTAGAGAAATTCGCAAAAAACCAAAAAATCCATATTTTTGCCTCCAACAGCAAAAAATGGGTTCAATGGCCGGAACTTTTACTATACCTGAATTCAACTCATCCTATACAATAACTGACAGCAATTTGGTTCGAATCGGCGACAAAAAATTTTTGGAAAATAACCACGTACCCCCCCTTCTATATAATTTTCACTTCGGAAAATCATTTAAACGCCCATAGCTCCCTTATTAAGCCACATATGGCAATGAATTTTGCATCGTTGGATTGCTCTTGTCAAGGCGCTTCTTCTGAGCCGAAAAAAATTTACCGGGATTTTTCCGTTTTAGAGAAATTCGCAAAAAACCAAAAAATCCATATTTTTGCCTCCAACAGCAAAAAATGGGTTCAATGGCCGGAACTTTTACTATACCTGAATTCAACTCATCCTATACAATAACTGACAGCAATTTGGTTCGAATCGGCGACAAAAAAATTTTTGGAAAATAACCACGTACCCCCCCCTTCTATATAATTTTCACTTCGGAAAATCATTTAAACGCCCATAGCTCTCTTATTAAGCCACATATGGCAATGAATTTTGCATCGTTAGATGGCTCTTGTCAAGGCGCTTCTTCTGAGCCGAAAAAAATTTACCGGGATTTTTCCGTTTTAGAGAAATTCGCAAAAAACCAAAAAATCCATATTTTTGCCTCCAACAGCAAAAAATGGGTTCAATGGCCGGAAATTTTACTATACCTGAATTCAACTCATCCTATACAATAACTGACAGCAATTTGGTTCGAATCGGCGACAAAAAATTTTTGGAAAATAACCACGTACCCCCCCTTCTATATAATTTTCACTTCGGAAAATCATTTAAACGCCCATAGCTCCCTTATTAAGCCACATATGGCAATGAATTTTGCATCGTTGGATTGCTCTTGTCAAGGCGCTTCTTCTGAGCCGAAAAAAATTTACCGGGATTTTTCCGTTTTAGAGAAATTCGCAAAAAACCAAAAAATCCATATTTTTGCCTCCAACAGCAAAAAATGGGTTCAATGGCCGGAACTTTTACTATACCTGAATTCAACTCATCCTATACAATAACTGACAGCAATTTGGTTCGAATCGGCGACAAAAAATCTTTGGAAAATAACCACGTACCCCCCCCTTCTATATAATTTTCACTTCGGAAAATCATTTAAACGCCCATAGCTCTCTTATTAAGCCACATATGGCAATGAATTTTGCATCGTTAGATTGCTCTTGTCAAGGCGCTTCTTCTGAGCCGAAAAAAATTTACCTGGATTTTTCCGTTTTAGAGAAATTCGCAAAAAACCAAAAAATCCATATTTTTGCCTCCAACAGCAAAAATGGGTTCAATGGCCGGAACTTTTACTATACCTGAATTCAACTCATCCTATACAATAACTGACAGCAATTAGGTTCGAATCGGCGACAAAAAAATTTTTGGAAAATAACCACGTACCCCCCCCTTCTATATAATTTTCACTTCGGAAAATCATTTAAACGCCCATAGCTCTCTTATTAAGCCACATATGGCAATGAATTTTGCATCGTTAGATTGCTCTTGTCAAGGCGCTTCTTCTGAGCCGAAAAAAATTTACCGGGATTTTTCCGTTTTAGAGAAATTCGCAAAAAACCAAAAAATCCATATTTTTGCCTCCAACAGCAAAAAATGGGTTCAATGGCCGGAACTTTTACTATACCTGAATTCAACTCATCCTATACAATAACTGACAGCAATTTGGTTCGAATCGGCGACAAAAAATTTTTGGAAAATAACCACGTACCCCCCCCTTCTATATAATTATCACTTCGGAAAATCATTTAAACGCCCATAGCTCTCTTATTAAGCCACATATGGCAATGAATTTTGCATCGTTAGATTGCTCTTGTCAAGGCGCTTCTTCTGAGCCGAAAAAAATTTACCTGGATTTTTCCGTTTTAGAGAAATTCGCAAAAAACCAAAAAATCCATATTTTTGCCTCCAACAGCAAAAAATGGGTTCAATGGCCGGAACTTTTACTATACCTGAATTCAACTCATCCTATACAATAACTGACAGCAATTTGGTTCGAATCGGCGACAAAACATTTTTGGAAAATAACCACGTACCCCCCCCCTTCTATATAATTTTCACTTCGGAAAATCATTTAAACGCCCATAGCTCCCTTATTAAGCCACATATGGCAATGAATTTTGCATCGTTAGATTGCTCTTGTCAAGGCGCTTCTTCTGAGCCGAAAAAAATTTACCTGGATTTTTCCGTTTTAGAGAAATTCGCAAAAAACCAAAAAATCCATATTTTTGCCTCCAACAGCAAAAAATGGGTTCAATGGCCGGAACTTTTACTATACCTGAATTCAACTCATCCTATACAATAACTGACAGCAATTTGGTTCGAATCGGCGACAAAAAATTTTTGGAAAATAACCACGTACCCCCCCCTTCTATATAATTTTCACTTCGGAAAATCATTTAAACGCCCATTGCTCCCTTATTAAGCCACATATGGCAATGAATTTTGCATCGTTGGATTGCTCTTGTCAATGCGCTTCTTCTGAGCCGAAAAAAATTTACCGGGATTTTTCCGTTTTAGAGAAATTCGCAAAAAACCAAAAAATCCATATTTTTGCCTCCAACAGCAAAAAATGGGTTCAATGGCCGGAACTTTTACTATACCTGAATTCAACTCATCCTATACAATAACTGACAGCAATTTGGTTCGAATCGGCGACAAAACATTTTTGGAAAATAACCACGTACCCCCCCCCTTCTATATAATTTTCACTTCGGAAAATCATTTAAACGCCCATAGCTCCCTTATTAAGCCACATATGGCAATGAATTTTGCATCGTTAGATTGCTCTTGTCAAGGCGCTTCTTCTGAGCCGAAAAAAATTTACCTGGATTTTTCCGTTTTAGAGAACTTCGCAAAAAACCAAAAAATCCATATTTTTGCCTCCAACAGCAAAAAATGGGTTCAATGGCCGGAACTTTTACTATACCTGAATTCAACTCATCCTATACAATAACTGACAGCAATTTGGTTCGAATCGGCGACAAAAAATTTTTGGAAAATAACCACGTACCCCCCCTTCTATATAATTTTCACTTCGGAAAATCATTTAAACGCCCATAGCTCCCTTATTAAGCCACATATGGCAATGAATTTTGCATCGTTGGATTGCTCTTGTCAAGGCGCTTCTTCTGAGCCGAAAAAAATTTACCGGGATTTTTCCGTTTTAGAGAAATTCGCAAAAAACCAAAAAATCCATATTTTTGCCTCCAACAGCAAAAAATGGGTTCAATGGCCGGAACTTTTACTATACCTGAATTCAACTCATCCTATACAATAACTGACAGCAATTTGGTTCGAATCGGCGACAAAAAATTTTTGGAAAATAACCACGTACCCCCCCCTTCTATATAATTTTCACTTCGGAAAATCATTTAAACGCCCATAGCTCTCTTATTAAGCCACATATGGCAATGAATTTTGCATCGTTAGATTGCTCTTGTCAAGGCGCTTCTTCTGAGCCGAAAAAAATTTACCTGGATTTTTCCGTTTTAGAGAAATTCGCAAAAAACCAAAAAATCCATATTTTTGCCTCCAACAGCAAAAAATGGGTTCAATGACCGGAACTTTTACTATACCTGAATTCAACTCATCCTATACAATAACTGACAGCAATTTGGTTCGAATCGGGGACAAAAAATTTTTGGAAAATAACCACGTACCCCCCCCTTCTATATAATTTTCACTTCGGAAAATCATTTAAACGCCCATAGCTCTCTTATTAAGCCACATATGGCAATGAATTTTGCATCGTTAGATTGCTCTTGTCAAGGCGCTTCTTCTGAGCCGAAAAAAATTTACCTGGATTTTTCCGTTTTAGAGAAATTCGCAAAAAACCAAAAAATCCATATTTTTGCCTCCAACAGCAAAAAATGGGTTCAATGGCCGGAACTTTTACTATACCTGAATTCAACTCATCCTATACAATAACTGACAGCAATTTGGTTCGAATCGGCGACAAAAAAATTTTTGGAAAATAACCACGTACCCCCCCCTTCTATATAATTTTCACTTCGGAAAATCATTTAAACGCCCATAGCTCTCTTATTAAGCCACATATGGCAATGAATTTTGCATCGTTAGATGGCTCTTGTCAAGGCGCTTCTTCTGAGCCGAAAAAAATTTACCGGGATTTTTCCGTTTTAGAGAAATTCGCAAAAAACCAAAAAATCCATATTTTTGCCTCCAACAGCAAAAAATGGGTTCAATGGCCGGAAATTTTACTATACCTGAATTCAACTCATCCTATACAATAACTGACAGCAATTTGGTTCGAATCGGCGACAAAAAATTTTTGGAAAATAACCACGTACCCCCCCTTCTATATAATTTTCACTTCGGAAAATCATTTAAACGCCCATAGCTCCCTTATTAAGCCACATATGGCAATGAATTTTGCATCGTTGGATTGCTCTTGTCAAGGCGCTTCTTCTGAGCCGAAAAAAATTTACCGGGATTTTTCCGTTTTAGAGAAATTCGCAAAAAACCAAAAAATCCATATTTTTGCCTCCAACAGCAAAAAATGGGTTCAATGGCCGGAACTTTTACTATACCTGAATTCAACTCATCCTATACAATAACTGACAGCAATTTGGTTCGAATCGGCGACAAAAAATCTTTGGAAAATAACCACGTACCCCCCCCTTCTATATAATTTTCACTTCGGAAAATCATTTAAACGCCCATAGCTCTCTTATTAAGCCACATATGGCAATGAATTTTGCATCGTTAGATTGCTCTTGTCAAGGCGCTTCTTCTGAGCCGAAAAAAATTTACCTGGATTTTTCCGTTTTAGAGAAATTCGCAAAAAACCAAAAAATCCATATTTTTGCCTCCAACAGCAAAAATGGGTTCAATGGCCGGAACTTTTACTATACCTGAATTCAACTCATCCTATACAATAACTGACAGCAATTTGGTTCGAATCGGCGACAAAAAAATTTTTGGAAAATAACCACGTACCCCCCCCTTCTATATAATTTTCACTTCGGAAAATCATTTAAACGCCCATAGCTCTCTTATTAAGCCACATATGGCAATGAATTTTGCATCGTTAGATTGCTCTTGTCAAGGCGCTTCTTCTGAGCCGAAAAAAATTTACCGGGATTTTTCCGTTTTAGAGAAATTCGCAAAAAACCAAAAAATCCATATTTTTGCCTCCAAAAGCAAAAAATGGGTTCAATGGCCGGAACTTTTACTATACCTGAATTCAACTCATCCTATACAATAACTGACAGCAATTTGGTTCGAATCGGCGACAAAAAATTTTTGGAAAATAACCACGTACCCCCCCCTTCTATATAATTATCACTTCGGAAAATCATTTAAACGCCCATAGCTCTCTTATTAAGCCACATATGGCAATGAATTTTGCATCGTTGCATTGCTCTTGTCAAGGCGCTTCTTCTGAGCCGAAAAAAATTTACCTGGATTTTTCCGTTTTAGAGAAATTCGCAAAAAACCAAAAAATCCATATTTTTGCCTCCAACAGCAAAAAATGGGTTCAATGGCCGGAACTTTTACTATACCTGAATTCAACTCATCCTATACAATAACTGACAGCAATTTGGTTCGAATCGGCGACAAAAAATTTTTGGAAAATAACCACGTACCCCCCCTTCTATATAATTTTCACTTCGGAAAATCATTTAAACGCCCATAGCTCCCTTATTAAGCCACATATGGCAATGAATTTTGCATCGTTGGATTGCTCTTGTCAAGGCGCTTCTTCTGAGCCGAAAAAAATTTACCTGGATTTTTCCGTTTTAGAGAAATTCGCAAAAAACCAAAAAATCCATATTTTTGCCTCCATCAGCAAAAAATGGGTTCAATGGCCGGAACTTTTACTATACCTCAATTCAACTCATCCTATACAATAACTGACAGCAATTTGGTTCGAATCGGCGACAAAAAATTTTTGGAAAATAACCACGTACCCCCCCTTCTATATAATTTTCACTTCGGAAAATCATTTAAACGCCCATAGCTCCCTTATTAAGCCACATATGGCAATGAATTTTGCATCGTTGGATTGCTCTTGTCAAGGCGCTTCTTCTGAGCCGAAAAAAATTTACCGGGATTTTTCCGTTTTAGAGAAATTCGCAAAAAACCAAAAAATACATATTTTTGCCTCCAACAGCAAAAAATGGGTTCAATGGCCGGAACTTTTACTATACCTGAATTCAACTCATCCTATACAATAACTGACAGCAATTTGGTTCGAATCGGCGACAAAAAATTTTTGGAAAATAACCACGTACCCCCCCCTTCTATTTAATTTTCACTTCGGAAAATCATTTAAACGCCCATAGCTCTCTTATTAAGCCACATATGGCAATGAATTTTGCATCGTTGGATTGCTCTTGTCAATGCGCTTCTTCTGAGCCGAAAAAAATTTACCGGGATTTTTCCGTTTTAGAGAAATTCGCAAAAAACCAAAAAATCCATATTTTTGCCTCCAACAGCAAAAAATGGGTTCAATGGCCGGAACTTTTACTATACCTGAATTCAACTCATCCTATACAATAACTGACAGCAATTTGGTTCGAATCGGCGACAAAAAATTTTTGGAAAATAACCACGTACCCCCCCCTTCTATATAATTTTCACTTCGGAAAATCATTTAAACGCCCATTGCTCCCTTATTAAGCCACATATGGCAATGAATTTTGCATCGTTGGATTGCTCTTGTCAATGCGCTTCTTCTGAGCCGAAAAAAATTTACCGGGATTTTTCCGTTTTAGAGAAATTCGCAAAAAACCAAAAAATCCATATTTTTGCCTCCAACAGCAAAAAATGGGTTCAATGGCCGGAACTTTTACTATACCTGAATTCAACTCATCCTATACAATAACTGACAGCAATTTGGTTCGAATCGGGGACAAAAAATTTTTGGAAAATAACCACGTACCCCCCCCTTCTATATAATTTTCACTTCGGAAAATCATTTAAACGCCCATAGCTCTCTTATTAAGCCACATATGGCAATGAATTTTGCATCGTTAGATTGCTCTTGTCAAGGCGCTTCTTCTGAGCCGAAAAAAATTTACCTGGATTTTTCCGTTTTAGAGAAATTCGCAAAAAACCAAAAAATCCATATTTTTGCCTCCAACAGCAAAAAATGGGTTCAACGGCCGGAACTTTTACTATACCTGAATTCAACTCATCCTATACAATAACTGACAGCAATTTGGTTCGAATCGGCGACAAAAAATTTTTGGAAAATAACCACGTACCCCCCCCTTCTATATAATTTTCACTTCGGAAAATCATTTAAACGCCCATAGCTCACTTATTAAGCCACATATGGCAATGAATTTTGCATCGTTAGATTGCTCTTGTCAAGGCGCTTCTTCTGAGCCGAAAAAAATTTACCTGAATTTTTCCGTTTTAGAGAAATTCGCAAAAAACCAAAAAATCCATATTTTTGCCTCCAACAGCAAAAATGGGTTCAATGGCCGGAACTTTTACTATACCTGAATTCAACTCATCCTATACAATAACTGACAGCAATTTGGTTCGAATCGGCGACAAAAAATTTTTGGAAAATAACCACGTACCCCCCCCCTTCTATATAATTTTCACTTCGGAAAATCATTTAAACGCCCATAGCTCTCTTATTAAGCCACATATGGCAATGAATTTTGCATCGTTAGATTGCTCTTGTCAAGGCGCTTCTTCTGAGCCGAAAAAAATTTACCTGGATTTTTCCGTTTTAGAGAAATTCGCAAAAAACCAAAAAATCCATATTTTTGCCTCCAACAGCAAAAAATGGGTTCAATGGCCGGAACTTTTACTATACCTGAATTCAACTCATCCTATACAATAACTGACAGCAATTTGGTTCGAATCGGCGACAAAAAATTTTTGGAAAATAACCACGTACCCCCCCTTCTATATAATTTTCACTTCGGAAAATCATTTAAACGCCCATAGCTCCCTTATTAAGCCACATATGGCAATGAATTTTGCATCGTTGGATTGCTCTTGTCAAGGCGCTTCTTCTGAGCCGAAAAAAATTTACCGGGATTTTTCCGTTTTAGAGAAATTCGCAAAAAACCAAAAAATCCATATTTTTGCCTCCAACAGCAAAAAATGGGTTCAATGGCCGGAACTTTTACTATACCTGAATTCAACTCATCCTATACAATAACTGACAGCAATTTGGTTCGAATCGGCGACAAAAAATTTTTGGAAAATAACCACGTACCCCCCCTTCTATATAATTTTCACTTCGGAAAATCATTTAAACGCCCATAGCTCCCTTATTAAGCCACATATGGCAATGAATTTTGCATCGTTGGATTGCTCTTGTCAAGGCGCTTCTTCTGAGCCGAAAAAAATTTACCGGGATTTTTCCGTTTTAGAGAAATTCGCAAAAAACCAAAAAATACATATTTTTGCCTCCAACAGCAAAAAATGGGTTCAATGGCCGGAACTTTTACTATACCTGAATTCAACTAATCCTATACAATAACTGACAGCAATTTGGTTCGAATCGGCGACAAAACATTTTTGGAAAATAACCACGTACCCCCCCCTTCTATATAATTTTCACTTCGGAAAATCATTTAAACGCCCATAGCTCCCTTATTAAGCCACATATGGCAATGAATTTTGCATCGTTAGATTGCTCTTGTCAAGGCGCTTCTTCTGAGCCGAAAAAAATTTACCTGGATTTTTCCGTTTTAGAGAAATTCGCAAAAAACCAAAAAATCCATATTTTTGCCTCCAACAGCAAAAAATGGGTTCAATGGCCGGAACTTTTACTATACCTCAATTCAACTCATCCTATACAATAACTGACAGCAATTTGGTTCGAATCGGCGACAAAACATTTTTGGAAAATAACCACGTACCCCCCCTTCTATATAATTTTCACTTCGGAAAATCATTTAAACGCCCATAGCTCCCTTATTAAGCCACATATGGCAATGAATTTTGCATCGTTGGATTGCTCTTGTCAAGGCGCTTCTTCTGAGCCGAAAAAAATTTACCGGGATTTTTCCGTTTTAGAGAAATTCGCAAAAAACCAAAAAATACATATTTTTGCCTCCAACAGCAAAAAATGGGTTCAATGGCCGGAACTTTTACTATACCTGAATTCAACTCATCCTATACAATAACTGACAGCAATTTGGTTCGAATCGGCGACAAAAAATTTTTGGAAAATAACCACGTACCCCCCCCTTCTATATAATTTTCACTTCGGAAAATCATTTAAACGCCCATTGCTCCCTTATTAAGCCACATATGGCAATGAATTTTGCATCGTTGGATTGCTCTTGTCAATGCGCTTCTTCTGAGCCGAAAAAAATTTACCGGGATTTTTCCGTTTTAGAGAAATTCGCAAAAAACCAAAAAATCCATATTTTTGCCTCCAACAGCAAAAAATGGGTTCAATGGCCGGAACTTTTACTATACCTGAATTCAACTCATCCTATACAATAACTGACAGCAATTTGGTTCGAATCGGCGACAAAAAATTTTTGGAAAATAACCACGTACCCCCCCCTTCTATATAATTTTCACTTCGGAAAATCATTTAAACGCCCATTGCTCCCTTATTAAGCCACATATGGCCATGAATTTTGCATCGTTGGATTGCTCTTGTCAATGCGCTTCTTCTGAGCCGAAAAAAATTTACCGGGATTTTTCCGTTTTAGAGAAATTCGCAAAAAACCAAAAAATCCATATTTTTGCCTCCAACAGCAAAAAATGGGTTCAATGGCCGGAACTTTTACTATACCTGAATTCAACTCATCCTATACAATAACTGACAGCAATTTGGTTCGAATCGGGGACAAAAAATTTTTGGAAAATAACCACGTACCCCCCCCTTCTATATAATTTTCACTTCGGAAAATCATTTAAACGCCCATAGCTCTCTTATTAAGCCACATATGGCAATGAATTTTGCATCGTTAGATTGCTCTTGTCAAGGCGCTTCTTCTGAGCCGAAAAAAATTTACCTGGATTTTTCCGTTTTAGAGAAATTCGCAAAAAACCAAAAAATCCATATTTTTGCCTCCAACAGCAAAAAATGGGTTCAACGGCCGGAACTTTTACTATACCTGAATTCAACTCATCCTATACAATAACTGACAGCAATTTGGTTCGAATCGGCGACAAAAAATTTTTGGAAAATAACCACGTACCCCCCCCTTCTATATAATTTTCACTTCGGAAAATCATTTAAACGCCCATAGCTCACTTATTAAGCCACATATGGCAATGAATTTTGCATCGTTAGATTGCTCTTGTCAATGCGCTTCTTCTGAGCCGAAAAAAATTTACCGGGATTTTTCCGTTTTAGAGAAATTCGCAAAAAACCAAAAAATCCATATTTTTGCCTCCAACAGCAAAAAATGGGTTCAATGGCCGGAACTTTTACTATACCTGAATTCAACTCATCCTATACAATAACTGACAGCAATTTGGTTCGAATCGGGGACAAAAAATTTTTGGAAAATAACCACGTACCCCCCCCTTCTATATAATTTTCACTTCGGAAAATCATTTAAACGCCCATAGCTCACTTATTAAGCCACATATGGCAATGAATTTTGCATCGTTAGATTGCTCTTGTCAAGGCGCTTCTTCTGAGCCGAAAAAAATTTACCTGAATTTTTCCGTTTTAGAGAAATTCGCAAAAAACCAAAAAATCCATATTTTTGCCTCCAACAGCAAAAATGGGTTCAATGGCCGGAACTTTTACTATACCTGAATTCAACTCATCCTATACAATAACTGACAGCAATTTGGTTCGAATCGGCGACAAAAAATTTTTGGAAAATAACCACGTACCCCCCCCCTTCTATATAATTTTCACTTCGGAAAATCATTTAAACGCCCATAGCTCCCTTATTAAGCCACATATGGCAATGAATTTTGCATCGTTAGATTGCTCTTGTCAAGGCGCTTCTTCTGAGCCGAAAAAAATTTACCTGGATTTTTCCGTTTTAGAGAAATTCGCAAAAAACCAAAAAATCCATATTTTTGCCTCCAACAGCAAAAAATGGGTTCAATGGCCGGAACTTTTACTATACCTCAATTCAACTCATCCTATACAATAACTGACAGCAATTTGGTTCGAATCGGCGACAAAAAATTTTTGGAAAATAACCACGTACCCCCCCTTCTATATAATTTTCACTTCGGAAAATCATTTAAACGCCCATAGCTCCCTTATTAAGCCACATATGGCAATGAATTTTGCATCGTTGGATTGCTCTTGTCAAGGCGCTTCTTCTGAGCCGAAAAAAATTTACCGGGATTTTTCCGTTTTAGAGAAATTCGCAAAAAACCAAAAAATCCATATTTTTGCCTCCAACAGCAAAAAATGGGTTCAATGGCCGGAACTTTTACTATACCTGAATTCAACTCATCCTATACAATAACTGACAGCAATTTGGTTCGAATCGGCGACAAAAAATTTTTGGAAAATAACCACGTACCCCCCCTTCTATATAATTTTCACTTCGGAAAATCATTTAAACGCCCATAGCTCCCTTATTAAGCCACATATGGCAATGAATTTTGCATCGTTGGATTGCTCTTGTCAAGGCGCTTCTTCTGAGCCGAAAAAAATTTACCTGGATTTTTCCGTTTTAGAGAAATTCGCAAAAAACCAAAAAATCCATATTTTTGCCTCCAACAGCAAAAAATGGGTTCAATGGCCGGAACTTTTACTATACCTGAATTCAACTCATCCTATACAATAACTGACAGCAATTTGGTTCGAATCGGCGACAAAACATTTTTGGAAAATAACCACGTACCCCCCCCTTCTATATAATTTTCACTTCGGAAAATCATTTAAACGCCCATAGCTCCCTTATTAAGCCACATATGGCAATGAATTTTGCATCGTTAGATTGCTCTTGTCAAGGCGCTTCTTCTGAGCCGAAAAAAATTTACCTGGATTTTTCCGTTTTAGAGAAATTCGCAAAAAACCAAAAAATCCATATTTTTGCCTCCAACAGCAAAAAATGGGTTCAATGGCCGGAACTTTTACTATACCTCAATTCAACTCATCCTATACAATAACTGACAGCAATTTGGTTCGAATCGGCGACAAAAAATTTTTGGAAAATAACCACGTACCCCCCCCTTCTATATAATTTTCACTTCGGAAAATCATTTAAACGCCCATAGCTCACTTATTAAGCCACATATGGCAATGAATTTTGCATCGTTAGATTGCTCTTGTCAAGGCGCTTCTTCTGAGCCGAAAAAAATTTACCTGAATTTTTCCGTTTTAGAGAAATTCGCAAAAAACCAAAAAATCCATATTTTTGCCTCCAACAGCAAAAAATGGGTTCAACGGCCGGAACTTTTACTATACCTGAATTCAACTCATCCTATACAATAACTGACAGCAATTTGGTTCGAATCGGCGACAAAAAATTTTTGGAAAATAACCACGTACCCCCCCCTTCTATATAATTTTCACTTCGGAAAATCATTTAAACGCCCATAGCTCACTTATTAAGCCACATATGGCAATGAATTTTGCATCGTTAGATTGCTCTTGTCAAGGCGCTTCTTCTGAGCCGAAAAAAATTTACCTGAATTTTTCCGTTTTAGAGAAATTCGCAAAAAACCAAAAAATCCATATTTTTGCCTCCAACAGCAAAAATGGGTTCAATGGCCGGAACTTTTACTATACCTGAATTCAACTCATCCTATACAATAACTGACAGCAATTTGGTTCGAATCGGCGACAAAAAATTTTTGGAAAATAACCACGTACCCCCCCCCTTCTATATAATTTTCACTTCGGAAAATCATTTAAACGCCCATAGCTCCCTTATTAAGCCACATATGGCAATGAATTTTGCATCGTTAGATTGCTCTTGTCAAGGCGCTTCTTCTGAGCCGAAAAAAATTTACCTGGATTTTTCCGTTTTAGAGAAATTCGCAAAAAACCAAAAAATCCATATTTTTGCCTCCAACAGCAAAAAATGGGTTCAATGGCCGGAACTTTTACTATACCTCAATTCAACTCATCCTATACAATAACTGACAGCAATTTGGTTCGAATCGGCGACAAAAAATTTTTGGAAAATAACCACGTACCTCCCCTTCTATATAATTTTCACTTCGGAAAATCATTTAAACGCCCATAGCTCCCTTATTAAGCCACATATGGCAATGAATTTTGCATCGTTGGATTGCTCTTGTCAAGGCGCTTCTTCTGAGCCGAAAAAAATTTACCGGGATTTTTCCGTTTTAGAGAAATTCGCAAAAAACCAAAAAATCCATATTTTTGCCTCCAACAGCAAAAAATGGGTTCAATGGCCGGAACTTTTACTATACCTGAATTCAACTCATCCTATACAATAACTGACAGCAATTTGGTTCGAATCGGCGACAAAAAATTTTTGGAAAATAACCACGTACCCCCCCTTCTATATAATTTTCACTTCGGAAAATCATTTAAACGCCCATAGCTCCCTTATTAAGCCACATATGGCAATGAATTTTGCATCGTTGGATTGCTCTTGTCAAGGCGCTTCTTCTGAGCCGAAAAAAATTTACCGGGATTTTTCCGTTTTAGAGAAATTCGCAAAAAACCAAAAAATCCATATTTTTGCCTCCAACAGCAAAAAATGGGTTCAATGGCCGGAACTTTTACTATACCTGAATTCAACTCATCCTATACAATAACTGACAGCAATTTGGTTCGAATCGGCGACAAAAAATTTTTGGAAAATAACCACGTACCCCCCCCTTCTCTTTAATTTTCACTTCGGAAAATCATTTAAACGCCCATAGCTCTCTTATTAAGCCACATATGGCAATGAATTTTGCATCGTTAGATTGCTCTTGTCAAGGCGCTTCTTCTGAGCCGAAAAAAATTTACCGGGATTTTTCCGTTTTAGAGAAATTCGCAAAAAACCAAAAAATTAATATTTTTGCCTCCAACAGCAAAAAATGGGTTCAATGGCCGGAACTTTTACTATACCTGAATTCAACTCATCCTATACAATAACTGACAGCAATTTGGTTCGAATCGGCGACAAAACATTTTTGGAAAATAACCACGTACCCCCCCCTTCTATATAATTTTCACTTCGGAAAATCATTTAAACGCCCATAGCTCCCTTATTAAGCCACATATGGCAATGAATTTTGCATCGTTAGATTGCTCTTGTCAAGGCGCTTCTTCTGAGCCGAAAAAAATTTACCTGGATTTTTCCGTTTTAGAGAAATTCGCAAAAAACCAAAAAATCCATATTTTTGCCTCCAACAGCAAAAAATGGGTTCAATGGCCGGAACTTTTACTATACCTGAATTCAACTCATCCTATACAATAACTGACAGCAATTTGGTTCGAATCGGCGACAAAAAATTTTTGGAAAATAACCACGTACCCCCCCCTTCTATATAATTTTCACTTCGGAAAATCATTTAAACGCCCATAGCTCCCTTATTAAGCCACATATGGCAATGAATTTTGCATCGTTGGATTGCTCTTGTCAAGGCGCTTCTTCTGAGCCGAAAAAAATTTACCTGGATTTTTCCGTTTTAGAGAAATTCGCAAAAAACCAAAAAATCCATATTTTTGCCTCCAACAGCAAAAAATGGGTTTAATGGCCGGAACTTTTACTATACCTGAATTCAACTCATCCTATACAATAACTGACAGCAATTTGGTTCGAATCGGCGACAAAAAATTTTTGGAAAATAACCACGTACCCCCCCCTTCTATATAATTTTCACTTCGGAAAATCATTTAAACGCCCATAGCTCCCTTATTAAGCCACATATGGCAATGAATTTTGCATCGTTGGATTGCTCTTGTCAAGGCGCTTCTTCTGAGCCGAAAAAAATTTACCTGGATTTTTCCGTTTTAGAGAAATTCGCAAAAAACCAAAAAATCCATATTTTTGCCTCCAACAGCAAAAAATGGGTTCAATGGCCGGAACTATTACTATACCTGAATTCAACTCATCCTATACAATAACTGACAGCAATTTGGTTCGAATCGGCGACAAAAAATTTTTGGAAAATAACCACGTACCCCCCCCTTCTATATAATTTTCACTTCGGAAAATCATTTAAACGCCCATAGCTCTCTTATTAAGCCACATATGGCAATGAATTTTGCATCGTTGGATTGCTCTTGTCAAGGCGCTTCTTCTGAGCCGAAAAAAATTTACCTGGATTTTTCCGTTTTAGAGAAATTCGCAAAAAACCAAAAAATCCATTTTTGCCTCCAACAGCAAAAAATGGGTTCAATGGCCGGAACTTTTACTATACCTGAATTCAACTCATCCTATACAATAACTGACAGCAATTTGGTTCGAATCGGCGACAAAAAATTTTTGGAAAATAACCACGTACCCCCCCTTCTATATAATTTTCACTTCGGAAAATCAATTAAACGCCCATTGCTCCCTTATTAAGCCACATATGGCAATGAATTTTGCATCGTTGGATTGCTCTTGTCAATGCGCTTCTTCTGAGCCGAAAAAAATTTACCGGGATTTTTCGGTTTTAGAGAAATTCGCAAAAAACCAAAAAATCCATATTTTTGCCTCCAACAGCAAAAAATGGGTTCAATGGCCGGAACTTTTACTATACCTGAATTCAACTCATCCTATACAATAACTGACAGCAATTTGGTTCGAATCGGCGACAAAAAATGTTTGGAAAATAACCACGTACCCCCCCCTTCTATATAATTTTCATTTCGGAAAATCATTTAAACGCCCAAAGCTCCCTTATTAAGCCACATATGGCAATGAATTTTGCATCGTTAGATTGCTCTTGTCAAGGCGCCTCTTCTGAGCCGAAAAAAATTTACCTGGATTTTTCCGTTTTAGAGAAATTCGCAAAAAACCAAAAAATCCATATTTTTGCCTCCAACAGCAAAAAATGGGTTCAATGGCCGGAACTTTTACTATACCTGAATTCAACTCATCCTATACAATAACTGACAGCAATTTGGTTCGAATCGGCGACAAAAAATGTTTGGAAAATAACCACGTACCCCCCCCTTCTATATAATTTTCACTTCGGAAAATCATTTAAACGCCCATAGCTCTCTTATTAAGCCACATATGGCAATGAATTTTGCATCGTTGGATTGCTCTTGTCAAGGCGCTTCTTCTGAGCCGAAAAAAATTTACCTGGATTTTTCCGTTTTAGAGAAATTCGCAAAAAACCAAAAAATCCATTTTTGCCTCCAACAGCAAAAAATGGGTTCAATGGCCGGAACTTTTACTATACCTGAATTTAACTCATCCTATACAATAACTGACAGCAATTTGGTTCGAATCGGCGACAAAAAATTTTTGGAAAATAACCACGTACCCCCCCTTCTATATAATTTTCACTTCGGAAAATCATTTAAACGCCCATAGCTCCCTTATTAAGCCACATATGGCAATGAATTTTGCATCGTTGGATTGCTCTTGTCAAGGCGCTTCTTCTGAGCCGAAAAAAATTTACCTGGATTTTTCCGTTTTAGAGAAATTCGCAAAAAACCAAAAAATCCATTTTTGCCTCCAACAGCAAAAAATGGGTTCAATGGCCGGAACTTTTACTATACCTGAATTCAACTCATCCTATACAATAACTGACAGCAATTTGGTTCGAATCGGCGACAAAAAATTTTTGGAAAATAACCACGTACCCCCCCTTCTATATAATTTTCACTTCGGGAAATCATTTAAACGCCCATAGCTCCCTTATTAAGCCACATATGGCAATGAATTTTGCATCGTTGGATTGCTCTTGTCAAGGCGCTTCTTCTGAGCCGAAAAAAATTTACCTGGATTTTTCCGTTTTAGAGAAATTCGCAAAAAACCAAAAAATCCATATCTTTGCCTCCAACAGCAAAAAATGGGTTCAATGGCCGGAACTTTTACTATACCTGAATTCAACTCATCCTATACAATAACTGACAGCAATTTGGTTCGAATCGGCGACAAAAATTTTTTGGAAAATAACCACGTACCCCCCCCTTCTATATAATTTTCATTTCGGAAAATCATTTAAACGCCCAAAGCTCCCTTATTAAGCCACATATGGCAATGAATTTTGCATCGTTAGATTGCTCTTGTCAAGGCGCCTCTTCTGAGCCGAAAAAAATTTACCTGGATTTTTCCGTTTTAGAGAAATTCGCAAAAAACCAAAAAATCCATATTTTTGCCTCCAACAGCAAAAAATGGGTTCAATGGCCGGAACTTTTACTATACCTGAATTCAACTCATCCTATACAATAACTGACAGCAATTTGGTTCGAATCGGCGACAAAAAATTTTTGGAAAATAACCACGTACCCCCCCCTTCTATATAATTTTCACTTCGGAAAATCATTTAAACGCCCATAGCTCCCTTATTAAGCCACATATGGCAATGAATTTTGCATCGTTGGATTGCTCTTGTCAAGGCGCTTCTTCTGAGCCGAAAAAAATTTACCGGGATTTTTCCGTTTTAGAGAAATTCGCAAAAAACCAAAAAATCCATATTTTTGCCTCCAACAGCAAAAAATGGGTTCAATGGCCGGAACTTTTACTATACCTGAATTCAACTCATCCTATACAATAACTGACAGCAATTTGGTTCGAATCGGCGACAAAAAATTTTTGGAAAATAACCACGTACCCCCCCTTCTATATAATTTTCACTTCGGAAAATCATTTAAACGCCCATAGCTCCCTTATTAAGCCACATATGGCAATGAATTTTGCATCGTTGGATTGCTCTTGTCAAGGCGCTTCTTCTGAGCCGAAAAAAATTTACCGGGATTTTTCCGTTTTAGAGAAATTCGCAAAAAACCAAAAAATCCATATTTTTGCCTCCAACAGCAAAAAATGGGTTCAATGGCCGGAACTTTTACTATACCTGAATTCAACTCATCCTATACAATAACTGACAGCAATTTGGTTCGAATCGGCGACAAAAAATTTTTGGAAAATAACCACGTACCCCCCCCCCCTTCTATATAATTTTCACTTCGGAAAATCATTTAAACGCCCATAGCTCTCTTATTAAGCCACATATGGCAATGAATTTTGCATCGTTGGATTGCTCTTGTCAAGGCGCTTCTTCTGAGCCGAAAAAAATTTACCTGGATTTTTCCGTTTTAGAGAGATTCGCAAAAAACCAAAAAATCCATATTTTTGCCTCCAACAGCAAAAAATGGGTTCAACGGCCGGAACTTTTACTATACCTGAATTCAACTCATCCTATACAATAACTGACAGCAATTTGGTTCGAATCGGCGACAAAAAATTTTTGGAAAATAACCACGTACCCCCCCCTTCTATATAATTTTCACTTCGGAAAATCATTTAAACGCCCATAGCTCCCTTATTAAGCCACATATGGCAATGAATTTTGCATCGTTGGATTGCTCTTGTCAAGGCGCTTCTTCTGAGCCGAAAAAAATTTACCGGGATTTTTCCGTTTTAGAGAAATTCGCAAAAAACCAAAAAATCCATATTTTTGCCTCCAACAGCAAAAAATGGGTTCAATGGCCGGAACTTTTACTATACCTGAATTCAACTCATCCTATACAATAACTGACAGCAATTTGGTTCGAATCGGCGACAAAAAATTTTTGGAAAATAACCACGTACCCCCCCTTCTATATAATTTTCACTTCGGAAAATCATTTAAACGCCCATAGCTCCCTTATTAAGCCACATATGGCAATGAATTTTGCATCGTTGGATTGCTCTTGTCAAGGCGCTTCTTCTGAGCCGAAAAAAATTTACCTGGATTTTTCCGTTTTAGAGAGATTCGCAAAAAACCAAAAAATCCATATTTTTGCCTCCAACAGCAAAAAATGGGTTCAACGGCCGGAACTTTTACTATACCTGAATTCAACTCATCCTATACAATAACTGACAGCAATTTGGTTCGAATCGGCGACAAAAAATTTTTGGAAAATAACCACGTACCCCCCCCTTCTATATAATTTTCACTTCGGAAAATCATTTAAACGCCCATAGCTCCCTTATTAAGCCACATATGGCAATGAATTTTGCATCGTTGGATTGCTCTTGTCAAGGCGCTTCTTCTGAGCCGAAAAAAATTTACCTGGATTTTTCCGTTTTAGAGAAATTCGCAAAAAACCAAAAAATCCATATCTTTGCCTCCAACAGCAAAAAATGGGTTCAATGGCCGGAACTTTTACTATACCTGAATTCAACTCATCCTATACAATAACTGACAGCAATTTGGTTCGAATCGGCGACAAAAAATTTTTGGAAAATAACCACGTACCCCCCCTTCTATATAATTTTCACTTCGGAAAATCATTTAAACGCCCATAGCTCTCTTATTAAGCCACATATGGCAATGAATTTTGCATCGTTAGATTGCTCTTGTCAAGGCGCTTCTTCTGAGCCGAAAAAAATTTACCTGGATTTTTCCGTTTTAGAGAAATTCGCAAAAAACCAAAAAATCCATATTTTTGCCTCCAACAGCAAAAAATGGGTTCAATGGCCGGAACTTTTACTATACCTGAATTCAACTCATCCTATACAATAACTGACAGCAATTTGGTTCGAATCGGCGACAAAAAATTTTTGGAAAATAACCACGTACCCCACCTCTTCTATATAATTTTCACTTCGGAAAATCATTTAAACGCCCATAGCTCCCTTATTAAGCCACATATGACAATGAATTTTGCATCGTTGGATTGCTCTTGTCAAGGCGCTTCTTCTGAGCCGAAAAAAATTTACCTGGATTTTTCCGTTTTAGAGAAATTCGCAAAAAAACAAAAAATCCGTATTTTTGGCTCCCACAGCAAAAAATGAGTTCAATGGCCGGAACTTTTACTATACCTGAATTCAACTCAACCTATACAATAACTGAAAGCAATTTGGTTCGAATCGGGGAGAAGAAATTTTTGGAAAAAAACCATGTACTCCCCCCTTCTATCTAATTTTCACTTCGGAAAATCATTTACACGCCCATAGCTCCCTTATTAAGCCACATATGGCAATTAATTTTGCACCGTTGGATTGCTCTTGTCAAGGCGCTTCTTCTGAGCCGAAAAAAATTTACCTGTATTTTTCCGATCCAGAGAAATTCGCAAAAAACCAAAAAATCCATATTTTTGCCTCCAACATCAAAAAATGGGTTCAATGGCCGGAACTTTTACTATACCTGAATTCAACTCATCCTATACAATAACAGACAGCAATTTGGTTCGAATCGGCGACAAAAAATTTTTGGAAAATAACCACGTACCCCCCCCTTCTATATAATTTTCACTTCGGAAAATCATTTAAACGCCCATAGCTCCCTTATTAAGCCACATATGGCAATGAATTTTGCATCGTTGGATTGCTCTTGTCAAGGCGCTTCTTCTGAGCCAAAAAAAATTTACCTGGATTTTTCCGTTTTAGAGAAATTCGCAAAAAACCAAAAAATCCATATTTTTGCCTCCAACAGCAAAAAATGGGTTCAATGGCCGGAACTTTTACTATACCTGAATTCAACTCATCCTATACAATAACTGACAGCAATTTGGTTCGAATCGGCGACAAAAAATTTTTGGAAAATAACCACGTACCCCCCCCCTTCTATATAATTTTCACTTCGGAAAATCATTTACACGCCCATAGCTCCCTTATTAAGCCACATATGGCAATGAATTTTGCATCGTTGGATTGCTCTTGTCAAGGCGCTTCTTCTGAGCCGAAAAAAATTTACCTGGATTTTTCCGTTTTAGAGAAATTCGCAAAAAACCAAAAAATCCATATTTTTGCCTCCAAAGGCAAAAAATGGGTTCAATGGCCGGAACTTTTACTATACCTGAATTCAACTCATACAATACAATAACTGGCAGCAATTTGGTTCGAATCGGCGACAAAAAATTTTTGGAAAATAACCACGTACCCCCCCCCCCCCCCTTCTATCTAATTTTCACTTCGGAAAACCATTTAAACGCCCATAGCTCCCTTATTAAGCCACATATGGCAATGAATTTTGCATCGTTGGATTGCTCTTGTCAAGGCGCTTCTTCTGAGCCGAAAAAAATTTACCTGGATTTTTCCGTTTTAGAGAAATTCGCAAAAAACCAAAAAATCCATATTTTTGCCTCCAAAGGCAAAAAATGGGTTCAATGGCCGGAACTTTTACTATACCTGAATTCAACTCATACAATACAATAACTGGCGGCAATTTGGTTCGAATCGGCGACAAAAAATTTTTGGAAAATAACCACGTACCCCCCCCCCCCTTCTATCTAATTTTCACTTCGGAAAATCATTTAAACGCCCATAGCTCCCTTATTAAGCCACATATGGCAATGAATTTTGCATCGTTAGATTGCTCTTGTCAAGGCGCTTCTTCTGAGCCGAAAAAAATTTACCTGGATTTTTCCGTTTTAGAGAAATTCGCAAAAAAACAAAAAATCCGTATTTTTGGCTCCCACAGCAAAAAATGAGTTCAATGGCCGGAACTTTTACTATACCTGAATTCAACTCATCCTATACAATAACTGAAAGCAATTTGGTTCGAATCGGGGAGAAGAAATTTTTGGAAAAAAACCATGTACTCCCCCCTTCTATCTAATTTTCACTTCGGAAAATCATTTACACGCCCATAGCTCCCTTATTAAGCCACATATGGCAATTAATTTTGCACCGTTGGATTGCTCTTGTCAAGGCGCTTCTTCTGAACCGAAAAAAATTTACCTGTATTTTTCCGATCTAGAGAAATTCGCAAAAAACCAAAAAATCCATATTTTTGCCTCCAACAGCAAAAAATGGGTTCAATGGCCGGAACTTTTACTATACCTGAATTCAACTCATCCTATACAATAACAGACAGCAATTTGGTTCGAATCGGCGACAAAAAATTTTTGGAAAATAACCACGTACCCCCCCCCTTCTATATAATTTTCACTTCGGAAAATCATTTAAACGCCCATAGCTCCCTTATTAAGCCACATATGGCAATGAATTTTGCATCGTTGGATTGCTCTTGTCAAGGCGCTTCTTCTGAGCCGAAAAAAATTTACCTGGATTTTTCCGTTTTAGAGAAATTCGCAAAAAACCAAAAAATCCATATTTTTGCCTCCAACAGCAAAAAATGGGTTCAATGGCCGGAACTTTTACTATACCTGAATTCAACTCATCCTATACAATAACTGACAGCAATTTGGTTCGAATCGGCGACAAAAATTTTTTTGGAAAATAACCACGTACCCCACCCTTCTATATAATTTTCACTTCGGAAAATCATTTAAACGCCCATAGCTCCCTTATTAAGCCACATATGGCAATGAATTTTGCACCGTTGGATTGCTCTTGTCAAGGCGCTTCTTCTGAGCCGAAAAAAATTTACCTGGATTTTTCCGTTTTAGAGAAATTCGCAAAAAACCAAAAAATCCATATTTTTGCTTCCAACAGCAAAAAATGGGTTCAATGGCCGGAACTTTTACTATACCTGAATTCAACTCATCCTATACAATAACTGACAACAATTTGGTTCGAATCGGCGACAAAAAATTTTTGGAAAATAACCACGTACCCCCCCCTTCTATATAATTTTCACTTCGGAAAATCATTTAAACGCCCATAGCTCCCTTATTAAGCCACATATGGCAATGAATTTTGCACCGTTGGATTGCTCTTGTCAAGGCGCTTCTTCTGAGCCGAAAAAAATTTACCTGGATTTTTCCGTTTTAGAGAAATTCGCAAAAAACCAAAAAATCCTTATTTTTGCCTCCAACAGCAAAAAATGGGTTCAATGGCCGGAACTTTTACTATACCTGAATTCAACTCATCCTATACAATAACTGACAGCAATTTGGTTCGAATCGGCGACAAAAAATTTTTGGAAAATAACCACGTACCCCCCTTCTATATAATTTTCACTTCGGAAAATTATTTAAACGCCCATAGCTCCCTTATTAAGCCACATATGGCAATGAATTTTGCATCGTTGGATTGCTCTGGTCAAGGCGCTTCTTCTGAGCCGAAAAAAATTTACCTGGATTTTTCCGTTTTAGAGAAATTCGCAAAAAAACAAAAAATCCATATTTTTGCTTCCAACAGCAAAAAATGGGTTCAATGGCCGGAACTTTTACTATACCTGAATTCAACTCATCCTATACAATAACTGACAGCAATTTGGTTCGAATCGGCGACAAAAAAATTTTGGAAAATAACCACGTACCCCCCCCCTTCTATATAATTTTCACTTCGGAAAATCATTTAAACGCCCATAGCTCCCTTATTAAGCCACATATGGCAATGAATTTTGCATCGTTGGATTGCTCTGGTCAAGGGGCTTCTTCTGAGCCGAAAAAAATTTACCTGGATTTTTCCGTTTTAGAGAAATTCGCAAAAAACCTAAAAATCCATATTTATGCCTCCAACAGAAAAAAATGAGTTCAATGGTCGGAACTTTTACTATACCTGAATTCAACTCATCCTATACAATAACTGACAGCAATTTGGTTCGAATCGGGGAGAAGAAATTTTTGGAAAAAAACCATGTACTCCCCCCTTCTATCTAATTTTCACTTCGGAAAATCATTTAAACGCCCATAGCTCCCTTATTAAGCCACATATGGCAATGAATTTTGCACCGTTGGATTGCTCTTGTCGCCAAATCAGAAAATAAGTCCAATAGAATTTTTTTAACATTTTTTTGGCGTTTACGGTAATCTCTTCTACACCGTAGTGCACCGTTAATACGCCATTTTTGGGACACGCTGTATATGCATTATTATTAAATGGCCTTTTCGCATGTTGAAACAAGCCACGATGAAATGATTTCATTATTTGATGAGGCGCTAAAATACAAAGAAAAGATAAAGGCCGAGGGTAAAATATTAAAACGTACAAAAATATACTACTGTCGCATGAATTGTGTTGAAATATACAGATGTACTTAACGATTTTGACCTAATGTATTCCTGTTAGCATTTTATGTTGGATCTTATTGCGTAAGCAGTATTGCTTTAGAAAAAACTAAATAATGAATCAATTCTGGATTTTACTTTTTTTCTGTTCAATTTTGATAATAACCAGTTAGTAGCTGCAACTGTAAAAGACATGATGTGACTATGGAATAGTCATTTTCATATGAGTAGCGCTGTCAGGTCAGGCCGACGTTTGAAGCACGAGGCGTTAGCCGAGTGATGCAAACCAGGCCGAATATTAAATACTTTTTTCCTGTTCGTTTGGGTAAAGTCTTAAAAATAGTAAATTCTTGTACGAGTTTTATAAGACGCTTGATTTTGACACGAATCGTTGGTTGGGGCACGACGAACGCAATGAGGAGTGCTCCAACAGAACGAGTGTCACAGTGTGTCTTATAAAACGAGTGTAATATACTATTTTTTCTATTTTGGTCGCATTAATTTTTTTTTCGTGACCCATTTCAGGTTCAATTGTCATTTTCGTGACATAAAATCTGTTCTCTTATGATCAGAGCATGTCCACAGCTCCCAGGAAACTTCAGAAAATATCCCAGAAGACCAGTGTGCCACAGGAAAAGAAATAAAAACACCCAACATTTTAGAAAAAATTGTTAATGTTGATAATATTATTATAGACAAATTATTAATTTATTTGTTACTACGACAGCATTAACTTGCAAGTTTAGCTAGCAAGATTTAAGTTTATAAAGTTTATAAAGCAAAAGTAAACTTTGCTCGTAATTGTTTTAATTTATTTTTATCCATATCAAAGTTTGCCAGTAGAATCTTATCGCTAAACTCATAAACCTTAAATCTTGTTTTATAGTTTTCAAAATATTTGCAAACATCCAACATTTCCATCGAGAAAAAAAAACAAACAAAAAAAACCTATTGTAAAATTAAATAAAAATTTAAGTACATAATACTGTGTTTGATAATATAGGCGTAGGCGCTTCTTTTAGATAATTATTTCACAATATGTATATGTCAAAATGCCTGTCAAACCAAGCTGTCAAAAGTACTACCAACCTAGAATAAATAATGACAACCATTTATCGTCACACAAGTGGTTTCGGAGTTATAGCATTTTCGAACTGTCACAATTTGAAACATTTTTGTTGTCACGGTGAACAAAATTTGTTCTACGTAATTTCTTTTAATAAATAATCGAATTCGCAGTAAAACATAATGTTTTCTTCTTATCTGACAATCATTTCAATTACTCAGTCCAAAGAACGAAATAAAACATTCTTTGTTGTCTAACAAACGAACGAAACGCAACGTCCTTGAGATTCATAGACGTCTCAACCTTAACCTCCATAGATGCCGCGTCCTGGACATCCATAGATGTCTCTAAGCAGTAGCTACTCCAAGATTGGTAGAACTGACTAATTTGTATATTAGGTTGCCTCGTTGCCATTTAAAACAATAGATTGAATTTTTTCCCCCCGCAAAAGTTACTCGTGACGTCATAATACACTAAACTTTTACTACAGAGTCTGTCGATCACGCATTAGGTGTTCCCTCAGTGGAATAAAACGCAAAAAACCACCCAATAAACCCCACGGAGCTTATAAACCTTGGGTTCTATTCTATACGTCACGAGTTTCTTTTCCCCCCGGCCCGCAATTTTCAACGAGGCAACCTAATACAAATTAGTCAGTTCTACCAACCTTGAGCTACTCTAGATATTTGTATCCGACCCAGCCATGAACCTGAATCCTTGTTTGTTTCAAAATTTTTGCGTCAAATGTCATTTTGATTCTTTTGCCGCTTTATTTGGCACTATTTTTCACATTTTTCTTTACTGGATTCCTAAAAAAATCCGCCAAGATGATGGAAGGACGTGAGTTGTCTCAAACCAAAAATCTTTCCTACTACAAAAGATGTAGTGAATCAGATGGGGCAAGAGGAATACATCTGGGCCATGCGGACCAGCGCCTACAGAGAATCCGACTCGGAGCTGTGGAAGGACAGACGCTCCGTCAGCCGCACCCAATTTCCACCGAAGTCCAAGAGCTTAGTGGACTCTTCCATCGGCGACCGTCAGACCAAGGTGATGGCGTCTCTTGTCCCCGACGAAGTCATCTACAACGTAGACGACTACAGCCACAGACAGTACGACGCCTGTTTCCTCTTCGGTGACGTCTCAGGTAACGACATCAAGGACCCAGTGCTGCTCTACTCCACCTCTTCAGGTTTCACCGAACTGTGCGAAAAATACACCAAGACTGGCATCTCGGGCCCGTCGCGGATGACCCAAGTACTGAACAAGTACCTGGGCTCTATGGTGCAAGAAGTCTTGGGACACAACGGCGACGTGTTGAAGTTTTCCGGTGATGCTTTCCTCGCCATGTTCAAACAAACAGAATCCGACACCATGTGCGACGTCGTCCACGAAGCCATGGACAGCGCTCTGGTCATCCAGAAGAACTACGGCTCGTACCTGACAGATGTAGGGGTCGTGATCAGAGGTACTCCACTTTCCTTTTATTTCCCGATACTCTAAGAGTGGGTTGAAGTGAAACTGGCGATATCTGCGGGTTTGGTCACGTTCGCACTGATCGGCAACAAGACCACGTCCCATTACGTGGTGGTGGGGAAGCCCATATGGGACGTGAAAGCCGCCGAGAGCATCAGCAGCGCTGGCGACATAGTGGTGGCGCCAGCCGCATGGCACTACGTCAACACCAACGACTACCTCTTCAAGGAGATGCCGGACAACATCCACATCAAACTCCTCGGTGTGGGTCCGAACTGGCGAAGCGTGCAGAAAAACGTACGCCAGCAGAAACCACAAATCCTCTTAGATGACGGAAGCATCTACGACGAGTCCTCAGAAAGCGACCCCGGGAGTGACATGACGACGCAAGATGGCGGCTTCGATGAGTTTTCTTGTGAGTCAGATGTCCAGATCGCAACCAGACTAATCTGCAGATGTTTGCAGTGAGACCAGCAGTGAATCTGGCTGCCAGACTCAAGATCAAAGAACCTCTGAGGAGATTCATCATCACTCCTGTGATGAAGAGCATCGACATGGACGAACCCTTTGAGTATTTGACCGAGATGAGGCAAGCTGTGATCGTTTTCATCAACGTGATCTCCTTCAAGCTCCAGACAGAGGAGACTGTCATTCTGGCCGACCATACGTACAAGACCGTTTGCAGGTTCTTTCCACCTCGACAGTCGACTCTTTTTAAACCGGTGTTGCAGCATAGTTGACAAGATGAAGGGCTGCGTCAACAAGGTCTCGCTCTTTGACAAAGATCTCATGTTTGTGGTGATTTTTGGGCTGCGTGGTCTCAAGCACGAGTTGGAGTGTCAAGTGGCCTTGAAGTGTGCCAGAGAATGTCATGATGAAATTAACAAATTGACGGGAGTCCTGTCGACTTCGATTGGAGTCACCACAGGTGCTGCAAAATCGAGAAAGTTGTTGGGAAAGATTTGAAGGGGATTGCTTACAGGCAAAACTTATTGTGGAGTTTTTGGTCACACTCTTCGGCGGGAGTATACTGTTATTAGTCTCATTGTGAATAAAGCTGCACGATTGATGGTAGCCTATAAGAACAAGGTGACCTGCGACAGAGAAACCTTCTTGCACAGCAAACTAGAAGCGCGGCATTTTATTCTGCAAGAGCATAAAGCTCTCAAGGGGATATCCCATGCTGGGCCCGTCTACGAATTCAGAGAAGCTGAGACGTAAACAGATTGTTTTCTTAGTTAATAGAGTTAATAAGCGTCTATGGAGGCAAGTCCATAGACGCAAAACTCCTCGGATTGATGTAGTTTTGCTTTAAATGACTCATTGTTTTGTTGGATCTAGAGACCATGACAAAATCAGGAGGATAAACGCGTGTCCCATGTTGGGCCGAACGGAAAAACTGAAGATGTACGAACGCATCCTGCACCACTGCCTTCGCGCCTCGAGCATCAACGAGCAACAGTACAAGATGATGCTGATAAAAGGCGAAGCTCGTCAGGGGAAAACGCGCATCTTGGACGAAATCGTCTACGTAACTCCGGCGAATGTGGCGGTCAACAGTTTCATCTTAACCGAAAGGGATCGAAAGGTAATCGTTGTTGTTGTTGGAATCACCCAAAGAAGATTTTGCTTCAAGATACCGTACCAGACCATGAGACTGATCTTCAGTCAGCCTCTCTCGCTGACAACAGAGTCGTCGATCAAAGAGAAAGAACAGAAGATCTTGACGTTGCTGAGGAAGATACAAGTTCCGGATTTGCTTTGCGTCTTGAACAACATGTTCGGGGTCAACTTTAAGAAGTCCGAGTTGTATCTGTCCCTGAGCGAGAGCGAGAGGAAGCTGGCTTTGAGGAAGATGATCAAACAGTTGTGTTACGCCGTACGACGCAAGATTTTTGCCCCAAAATACTTTTACTGACGCATTGTTCCGTAGTGCTTCGTCAAAATGTGGGTCCTTGCAATCGACGATTGCGAGTTCATGGACGACGAATCGTGGGAGCTTTTGGACACTCTTTTTGAAATCAGGTACGTTCTGGTGGTCACTACCATGGGACGGGACAAGCTTCTGAAATCGGTCCATTCTATAAAAGTTATGCAAGACGCAAGGGTCAAAGTGGTACATCTGAAGGCGATAGAACGGTGGTACTTGGGAGCTATTGCTTGTCAGATGTTGGACGTGTACGGTTTGTCTCCAGAGCTGGAAAAGTGAGTTGGGGGGGGTTGTCCAGAAGGGATTTCATTCGACGATTTGTAGCGCCATCCAGACTAGGAGTAATGGCAATCCAGGGTGGATCGAGAGCTTCCTGATAAGTTTGTTGCAAGATGGGGGACTGTACATCATAGAAGCTAATCTGACACAGATCAACGACCTCGGCTTGGTCTGTCCTCCTCTTTACATGATGGCGAGGTCTCTGGATTCTATCCTGCAAACTTTTTTTCCAATTTGGGAGTTGCAGGATCACGAGGGAAGAAAGTATCAAGTGGCAACACATAATGGAGGAGAGGAGGAGGTCTATGGATTCGATGGTGGAACAAGACGACTGGAAAAGATACATCGACAGCTGTCGAGTACTGAGTACCAAGCACTGTCTTGCTTACTTTTCGTAACGCTTTTGCTCACCAGGACAGCTACTTGAACGTCACCATCAGAGAACAAATGGAAGACATGTCCAGAGGGGGGACAGTACCGGTCTGCGTGATCTCCCCCAATTTCCACGTCGGAGACGAAGAAGCAGAGCTGTCGGTGGACGCCATCATTCTAAAAACCTTCGATTCGCTCAACTTCTTCGAGCAGCTGTTGGTGAAGTGTAGCGCCATCTTGGGCGACCAGTTCCTCAGAGACATGTTGTTGTACGTGATGTCGGCGACATCGCCAAGAAAAGCAGCTCTGGGTGCGCTCACCTCACGTCACCTTCACATCTAACTGTTGTTCCGCAGCCGTCAAGAAACTCTTCGAAATCAGAGTGCTCAGCTGCGCCAAAGGTGACTTCCTCGAGGGAGGTATGAGCATCTACAGGGAGAGACTGATCAATCCGAACGAAGAGTACTTGGTGTGTCAGTGCAAAGGCATCAAGATTGACGGTAGGTGCGGTCACAGCTGTCCCGGTACTGACTGAGTACTTTCAGAGAATTGCGCCGACCTGCCTCGGTACGCCTCTTGCGGGTACTTGCAGTTCCGGTCGTCGTTGTTCCGCGAGATCACTTACAACTTGTTGACCGACAACCAGAAGAAGGAGTTCCACCAGAGGGCGATCAGGTACCTCGAGAGGGAAACTCGCAAGTGCAAGTCGTGCGGGAACGGGTACTTCGACCACATCTTGGGCGCCAAGCACGACAAGGTTTGTGATAGTCCTGTTTTGGGGTTGTAATCACGGTTTGGCAGAACTTCTTGAGGGCCAGAGACAAGGCGAAGGCGACCTCCTCCGAGATGACTTCCTACGAGACGATCAGCGTGAGTCGCAAGACTTCAAGCCACAGCATGTCCCAGCAGTCCAGCGGCGGAGGTCGGAAGAGAGGAATGTACGACGACAAGTCCATCGCTTCGTACCCCAGCCAGATCTACGGGGAGAACAAGGGTTGGAGGTACTCTTTTCCAGGCGAAATCTCACCCTTGAGTTGTAGGCGAGAAAGCGTATCGAGCCTGTTTAGGAATCTCCATCATCAACAAACTGAAAAACAGTTTCTCTCTGGCGCGGGCGTTCTCGACCGAAGACTTCACCGACTGCCAGTGCCAGCTGATCTTGAGTACCACTTACGCGCAACTGATGGAGCACTGCCTGGGCGCGAGCGAGTTGAACAAGCTGATCGAAGCGATGCTGGAATACGCGTACGTTTGTATCGTCTCTCGCAACATTCCTCTCGCCTTGAGAATCTTGAGCGAAGCCTTGGGGCAGCTGAAGTACAAGCTGAAGAACAAGGCGGAACTGCCTTGGAAGGCGTCGCTCACCCGCGGCAAGATCTACACTCTGCAGGGCTTCTGCAGGATGGAACAGGGACATTTCGAAGATGCCATGCGGAGCCTCCACAGGTCCTTGCGCGAGTACGGGTTAACCTTCCCCAGAGGGTTTCCCAGGAGGATGAAGACGTGCGCGTTCAATTTCAAGCAACTGTTTGGACTCTACGTCTTTCCCAACACCCTGATGAAGCACCTGAACCACTGGGAGACAGTTTTTGCCAACAACCTCGCCGAGTGTTTGTCGTATCTCTGCACGTTGTACATTGTAGGTGAGGAAAGAGGTCGAGAAACGTTTGCGAGTCAGTTGTTTTAGATTAAAAAGCAGTGGAAGAACGCCGAGTTGGCTGCGACTTGGGCCTTGGCCAAATCCTACAGCTCTTTCAGTGATTTCCAGATAATCTGCAAGACCAATGCCAATATGATTCTTGTGGCGCAACATTCACAAAAGTGGGGCTTGTGCACGGCTCTAGAGGTGCACTCGTTGCGACTGTGCCATCTGAAGAGAGACGCCCTCGATGCTGAAGATCTTCAGTGTGTTGCTAGATTGTACGGAGTCATTTTTTGCTCCAGGTAAAAACTCTTCCAAAACGACAAATGTTGTGAAATCTGTTCGTCCAGGTTGTTCCGTTCAGAAATGGAGAAGGCCATCCAGATGGGTTACATCGTTTTGAGGTTATGCACTTCTATCCGCGCTGTTAAAATCATACTTCCTCTGCTTCCGCTCTTGCTTCAGAGCCTCCTGGTAGGAAAACACTTTGCTAACGCTTACTCGATCCTCCAAGACTTGGAGTACTTTGCCGAAGAGGATTCGGACAGCTCAGGTGAAACATTTTGATCACTCGAGTCGTAAACTAGATCGTTTGCAATTAAAGGAAAGGTGTGGTACTTCTCGTTGTGTATTGGTCTGCAACTGGAGACTGGATATTCCGTGGTTTCGTACCACTCGTGCGAGTACTTTTACCAAGTGGAAGGTGAGCGCTGGGTAACCATCAGAGACCCCGACGCCAGAAAGCGATTTTATACCGTGATGTGGTTATGGTAAGAGGTTCGTCTTTCAAGGGTATCAATCAGTACCACCGTATCGTAGGTGCGTGAGAAACGAGAAGTGGGAGGCGGCGTCTCTCTGGTGTCTCAAGACTGGAAACTTCTTGGTCCTTACAGAAAACGACTCTCTTGCCAACAAAATCACAGCTTTGTACTTGTTGGAGGGATTGATCGTGTTTCTGGTGAATAAACTGGACAAGCGCAACATCGAGGCAGTTCTCAGGGCCGAGTACGAGATTAAGTTTTTGTTCACGGCAATTGAAAAGGCTGCGAGAACCACAAGGATGATTTTGCCCAGGTGGGTTTTGTGTTTTTTGATCGATTGAAATTTAAGTGTGGCGGATTTAAGGTTCTACCATTTGAAAGCGTATTTCAAGTATGTCAAAGGACATGACTCTAAAGTCAAAGACTTGTTGAAAAAAGCAAGGAAGTGTGCGGAAAAATTTGGGAATACGTTAGAACTCGGCTGGATTGAACACTCGTTGAAAGTAAGTGGGGAATGAGGTGCAAAAAATCATCTAGTAGGGGTCATGTCTAACAGAGTTAGACTACACCGGTATCATTTCTGTAATTTATACAGGGTGTAGAATGGATTTTGGTACATAGGCACTTTACGTGTAATAGTAAAAATCCCCGGATATTGGCTCCCCTAATTATTTTCCAACAAAACATTAAATACAAAACTTGTAGAGTAAAAAAAATTGTATCTAAATCCTTTTCTAATTATTTTCTAACACCTTCTGGTTCTGTTAGACAAGAAAAATTAAATATGAAAAATTTATCGATAAAATAGTAATTGCCATGACTTCCGACAGCAATAAAATGCATTTTTTGACAAAACGCAACGAGTTCGATTTTCACCTCGGTTACACTTCACTGCTATCGCTATTTTGACAAATTCTTCAATTCTTTTTTCCATTATTGTGTACTTCCGGAAGATGTTAAAAAACAAAAAAAGTAAGAATTGGAAACCATTTTTAAAACTCTATAACTTTTGTATTTAAGGCTTTGCTCTAAAATGATTAGGGGAGCCAATATCCGAGGATTTTTACTTTTACACGTAAAGTGCCTATGTACCAAAATCCATTCTACACCCGGTATATATGTATACAGGGTGACCCAGAATGGATCTGCAAAATTTTAACCACGAGCTACTAGCTTCATGTAGAACTCGGGAAAAATATTTAAAAAATTTTATGTCAAAAAATAAAATGACATTTAATTTTTGAGGTACGATTTTTTTCATTGCTTTTAGTGTTCTACGTTGACCCACCATCTCGTAGGTAAAATTTCGGCACATATTAAAAACACACCCTTCTATATCATATTTTATAAAATGTACGCCAATGCCTCTAGGAAATATGCTTTAAACCAAGAAAACCGCATTGGTGTACATTTTATAAAATAGTTTATACAAGGGTGTATTTTTAAAATGTACCGAAATTTTACCTACGAGGTTGTGGGACAACGTAGAAGAAGCAATTAAAAAAAATTCTACCTCAAAAATTAAATGTCATTTTATTTTTTGACAGAATTTTTTAAATATTTTTTCCGAGTTCTACATGAAGCCAATAGCTCGTGGTTAAAATTTTGCAGATCCATTTTTAGTCACCCTGTATACACTGCAGCTATAGTTGTGACATATTTTTAGGCTTGGACTAAAACTTTGCCAGCCATTGCTATCGACTTCTGGAAGGAACATTCGGAACCAGACAGCCTCCTTGATTTTCAGGACCTTGAAATCACTGCCGGAAGAATAGGATACTTTACTTTCCCTACGCCACTGTACATTTAACAATTAAGAAATTTCCAAAAAGACAAAAAGTGTTTTCTTGAGTTGTCTACATAATCTTGACCTTCACAGAGAATTTATTTTTTACCATCTTATTTCTTTTTTTGTAACTTTCTGGCTCTTTCCTTCTCGTTTCTTTCAATACTTTAAACCACACTTTATTTCTTGCTGATTCTTCTTACTTCTCATATCAGTTTTTTTTTAATTCCTCTCTTCTCTAGAGAATCTCCTGATTTCTCCTTTCACACTTTGATTTGCTATTTTTAAATTTTAGTTCATGTTGTGCTGATTCAAAATAAAATTTTATTTTGGAATATTTAACAGACTAGAAAAGAAAAGGATTATAAATAAAAAAAGACCGCACGACAGAAGTGGAAACTTCTAATGACGTTCGTAATTGATTGTAAGTAATATACAGCGTGATCAACAATGACTGAGTGTGTTGGCAATGAAACGATTGAAAAATATTGATGTTTTTTTGTTTCGCAATTGGCACTGACCGGATGTTTTAATTTGACACGACATTAAAACAATACCAACTCGTTCGCTCGGCTAAACTCGAACACACTCGAATGAGCCTGAGTGTGGTGCGCCTAAGGAAGTACGGTCTAAGCCTGATGGCCCGAGCCTGACGATTTGAGCGTGACGATTTTAGCGTGTCGCATCAAACTAATTCACTGCCCAGTGTGGTGCGCTTAAACTCCTAAAGAAGTACGGTCCGAGTCTGACGATTTGAGAGTGACGATTTAGCGTGTCGCATGAAGTTTTCACTTCAAAAACCAAGTCCAGAGTACTGGTATTTTGTATTTTGAAATAAAGAACACTTAACTAAATACCAAAGCATAAACTAAGCAATCAGGAACATATTTGATGGTAGGGGATCTAGCCTTTCATCTTTTTTTGTTCTTTTTTACCTTCTTTCCCTTTTTCTCTTGTTTATCGAACTTCGCTATAATTCTTTTCTCTTTTTCCTTTTCACTTATAATATAATTTATCTCTCTTTTACTCTTTTTGTCAAAAACTCTATAGAACGAAGTAGAATATAAAGTCCATTCAAAAATCAAAAAACCTGTTGCTTTAGATTGGTAAAATTTAAAAAACCCTAGGTCAATATTTTTTCATACTATGTTGGTAACTATAGGCTCTGCCATTTCTATTGAAACACCACCTGTTGGATTTTTTTCTAAAATTTAGCAATGTGTAACAGGTTTGGTTGGTTGTAAAACGGCTTTTAGTGAGAAATTTGAAATTTTGACATTTTCTAGTTCCTAAAACGTCAAAGCAAATCACTGTCAAAATAAGTATGATAAATTGATAAATCAATGATCTAACTACACATTTAGCAATTATTTATCTCGTCGACGCATCGTGCATTCTTAATTAATTTAATATAAATGTCAATGGAAATCTAAAAATTTTACGCCTGCGAGCCCTACCACTACAAATGTGAGTGAGTGGTTTTTAGCGTGGTTATCTGTCGTGGTTAGTGTTCCTGCTGGAAGGTGGAAGGTAAAACCCAAGGGAAACTCAAAGAATTTTAATCAATGAACAAGGAATTTACAAAATCAAAGGACTGGCGCCAGGTTTGGCATCTTGAAGGATTTCGCCTCTCAGGTGTGATTGGATAATTCTGTAGGCGGTAATATCAGATACCTATCTGGAAAAAAAAATTGGGGTAATTGTTCACTTTAACTACTTCTGGAATTTTCGCGTTTTTTCTGGCTAGACAGCCTCAGAGGGTCCTCCTAGATCGTGTCCCACCATTGAAATCTTGTGCAAATGCCTTTTTTTAATCTCTTGTTGTATTTCAAGGTCGCGTCAAGGTCGCGCCAAGTCTTAGTATAACTAAAGGGTAAGGAAAATTTTCATTTGCACAAGGTTTGACTGGTGGGAAACGATGTAGGAGGACGTCCTGAGGCTGTCTAGCCAGAAAAAACGCGGAAATTCCAGAAGTAGTTAAAGTGAACAATTACCAAAATTGGTATAATGGGGGTATCTAGGCAATGTGGGATAAGATTGTAAGGATAAAAAAAAAATCAGGAGTTTGAGGAACTCATAATTGAATGAATTGGGGAAAAGTTTAATTAAAAAAATAATTAATTTTGGTTTATTTCAATGTACTTATATGTATTAAGTATTTTAATAAACTACACTTGCTGAAATGCTTTTTCTATTGAATATTTCTTATACTGAAACCACAGAGGATCGACGAAACTAACACGTAACCTCACTTTTCTGCCGTTAAAGTTAAATGAGTTATAATAATTAATAACAAATAAAACTGCACTTAAAGTTTAGCTGAAGAGATGAAAATCAAAGTTACAATTAATTCCAATTTAGAACAATAATTTAAGGCGTCCCCTCAAGGCGCATGTGCCAAGTGGCGTGTGATAAAAAGTGCGGGATTTAATTTTGATGTTATACCTAAATGTTAGCATTGTTAGCAAATGTAAATACGTTCTAAGCTGAAGACGCTGACGCTTTTTAGAATGATAAAAAAACACCTTTTTTAACTTACGGAAAAGATTTCTGAAATTTCAACACAAATTTTTCCGACTGACCACATTGGCTGACTTAAATGCAGTTTATTATATAATTAAATAAGAGTTCTCTTCATGTCAGCACGCATAAGGACTCGTTTTTTTTTCTATTTTGCTCTATTTTCGCGAAAAAACAATAAATTCTTGATAATTATTGGGTTATAATTGAATGAAAGACGCGTTGAGTCAAATATGACATGACATTCAACAAAAATCAAGATTGGCAATAATAGTCAAAAAATTACTAAACATATTTGCAGCGTTGCCAAACTGTCAATCAACAGGTGGTGTTTCAATAGAAATGGCAAAGCCTATATAAATTATGACATTCATTTGATTCAAAATAAAATTCAATTGCTTTGAATTTCGTTCATATTGTTTTATTAGCAGCACGTTTAATTTATTTATTGATTCTTATTATTTTTACTTAAACATGCTCGGAAAAACAAGACACTTAATAAACATTTAACCTCAAAATTACAAGTCTCACCAAATTTTACACTACACAGCGTTGCCGATAGTAATTATTGAGGAAAATGGGACGTTGGTGGTTTTTTGATTTTTGAATGGACTTTAGACGAAAACACGAAAAGCAAAGGAAGAGAAAAGAATAAATTATGCGAAGAACAAAAAGATTGAAGTGAAAAGGACCAAAGAGTAAAAAATGAATGGTACAAGAAATAAACGTCAAAAGAAAAAAAATGCATTTTTGATTTCTTTATTGTCTATTTCGCTTCTTTGCTCAACATCTCTTTTTTACATATTTTCTTCTTCTCCAATTTTATTTTATTTCATTCATTCCTTTTTTGTCCATTGACTTCATGTAGCATTTTTCCCCATTTCTTTAGTTCCACTTTACCTTCATCCTTAATTTTATCTAAACCTTCTTCAAGTACAGCACTACTCATAAATTGCATTATTAAGAGTGTGCAGTGTTATGTTTAAAATTCGTTTATCATTGTAATGGAGATAACGAGAGCGGAAATGGTTCAAATAGAGCAAATAATTAGACAAAACAAGCAGACCGTTGACCTTTGCACAATTAGTAAACAAATTTGCGACTCTCGTTTAGATAAGAACGACACTCAACTGTTTCCCAATGCGTCCTTGAACAACAAAATCATATTTATTTACTAGCGACTTGTCATTGTCACACGAAATTAAATTGCCAATATTTGGCGGAGTTTTTGATTGTATTGAACTTTGTTAACAAGAAATCAGTCAAGATGATGGAAGGAAGTGAGTCCCGCATCGGTTCAATCCATCTGTTTTGTAAAAAAAATTGTAGTGACTCAATTGGGGCAGGAGGAGTACATCTGGGCTATGCGGACGAGCTCTTACAGAGCATCGGATACAGACCTGTGGAAGGACAGACGCTCGTTACGCTCTTCGTCGCAGATGAGGAAGAAATCCAAGAGCGTGTTAGACACGTCGATGGGTGACCGCCAGACGAAGGTGATGGCGTCTTTGGTCCCCGACGAGGTCATCTACAACTTGAACGACTACAGCCACAGGCAGTACGACGCGTGCTTCCTCTTTGGGGATGTTTCCGGTAACTAGAGGCAAAGCAATTGGGCGATAACTCAGTTTGCGTTAGGCTTCACCGAACTGTGCGAGAAATACACCAAGACTGGCATCTCTGGTCCGTCGAGGATGACCCAAGTACTGAACAAGTACTTGGGGTCCATGGTGCAAGAGGTGATGTCGCACAGCGGGGACGTTTTGAAATTCTCCGGAGACGCCTTCCTCGCCATTTTCAAATCGTCGGAAAGCGAGACCATGCGCGACGCCGTCCACGAGGCCTTGGACTGCGCCCTCATCATCCAGAAGAACTACGGGTCGTACCTGACCGACGTAGGCGTCATCATCAGAGGTACCCACCACCGGTTTGTCTTTTGTCCCATTAACGGTGAGTTCAAGTGAAACTGGCGATCTCCGCCGGACTCGTCACTTTCGCTCTGATCGGAGACAACACCACGTCCCATTACGTGGTAGTGGGGAAGCCCATATGGGACGTGAAAGCCGCCGAGAGCATCAGCAGCGCTGGCGACATAGTGGTGGCGCCAGCTGCTTGGCACTACGTCAACACCAACGAGTACCTCTTCCAAGAGATGTCCGACAACGTCCACGTCAAGATCATCGGCGTGGGTCCCAACTGGCGCAGCGTCCAGAAGAACGTGCGCCAACAGAAAGTACAAGACCGGGCCGAAGAAGTTCTCAGTCAGGATGACGACTCCTCCCAGAGCGACGTCCTCAGCGAGATCACCCAAGAAGGAATGGACGAGTTTTCTCGTACGTTGACCAAACCTGTAGAAACTTGTCTGATCTGGGGGTCTTAGTGAGGCCAGCTGTCAACACGGCGGTCCGACTCAAGATCAAAGAAGCTCTCAGACGATTCATCATAGCTCCTGTGATGAAGAGCATCGACATGGACGAGCCTTTCGAGTACTTGACCGAAATGAGACAAGCTGTTATCGTCTTCATCAACGTCATCTCCTACAAGCTCGAGACTGAAGACACGGTGACCTTGGCAGACCGCACCTACAAAACCGTGTGCAGGTTTCTCTCGAGAAGGAGTCGAGGTGCTTGTCAAAACCATGTGCTTGCAGTGTAGTCGACAAAATGAAAGGCTGTGTCAACAAGGTTTCGCTCTTCGACAAAGATCTCATGTTCGTCGTCATATTTGGTCTGCGCGGCCTCAAACATGAGCTGGAGTGTCAAGTCGCCTTGAAGTGTGCGAAAGAGTGTCACAACGCCATCACCAAACTTCCTGGAGTTTTGTCGACCTCGATTGGAGTCACTACTGGTACAGCAGTTTGGTGTGTTGCCCAAAACTGTAAATTGATTCTAGGCAAGACTTATTGTGGAGTTTTCGGACACACTCTTCGACGGGAGTACACTGTCATCAGTCTCATCGTCAACAAGGCAGCTAGATTGATGGTGGCCTACAAGGGTAAAGTGACTTGCGACAGAGAAACTTTCTTGCACAGCAAACTAGAAGCGAGACACTTTATCCTGCAAGAACACAAACCCTTGAAGGGAATCTCTCATCCTGGACCAGTCTACGAATTTGTAGAAGCTGAAATGTACATTCTACATCTGGCAGTTAATTCCATCAAGTGTAGAAATGTTCAAAATTGATGGAGTTAGCTTCTGGAGAGATCTTTGTAACTGTTGACTGACGTTTGTAGAGACCACGACGTCGTTCAACGCATAAACGCTTGTCCCCTCTTGGGGAGGACAGAAAAGCTGAAACTGTACAAACGTCTTTTGGAAACATATTTCACCGCAACGAACACCAACGAGCAACAGTACAAGATGTTGTTGATAAAAGGCGAAGCTCGCCAAGGGAAATCTCGTCTGTTGGACGAAATCGTCTACATAACTCCGCCTGAGATACTAGTTAATAAATTTACGTTAACCGAGAAGGACCTGAAGGTATTGCTTGTAGGTTGTGAAAAGCTTGCACCACATTTTGATCGTTTTTAAAGATGCCGTACCAGACCATAAGGTTGATATTCAACGTCCCTCTGTCCATACAAAAAGACTCTTCGTCAAAAGAGAAAGAACAAAAACTGCTGACGATGTTGAAGAGAATCAAAGTTCCAGATTTGATGTGCGTGTTCAATCATGTGTTTGGTGTCAATTTCAAAAACTCGGAGCTGTACATGTCGCTCAACGAAGACGCGAGGAAAGTGGCGCTGAAGAAAATGATCAAGCAGCTGTGTTACGCCGTAAGAATGGTTTGTTGGAATAAGTCCAAGAGAAACAACGGCGCTTGTTGACTCTTCTCTTGGGTTTGTTGTCCAATCATTTTGACCAGAGCATCTCGATGTCTTTCGTGGTGTTGCACTTTCTCGATTTTGCAGTGTTTCGTAAAGATCTGGGTGCTCGCCATGGACGACTGCGAGTACATTGACCAAGAGTCTTGGGAAGTGTTGAGCACCTTGTTTGACATCAACACCGTTTTCATTGTTGCCACCATGGCGCGCGACAAGCTTCTCAAAGTAACTAGTCTATCGAAGATTTTGAACGACGCACGGGTCAAGACAGTTTACCTCCATGCGATAGAACGGTGGTACTTGGGAGCTCTGGCTTGTCAAATTTTGGACGTTTACGCAATTTCTCCAGAGTTGGAAAAGTGAGCAGTTTGGGTTGTTCTTGTAGGGGAATAATCGAGCGGGTTGTAGTGCCATCCAGACCAGGAGCAACGGCAATCCCGGCTGGATCGAGAGCTTCCTCATAAGCTTGATCCAAGACGAAGCGTTGTACATTTTGAAAGCGACCATAACGGAAATCAACGATTTGGGTTTGGTGTGTCCTCCTCTTTACATGATGGCGAGGTGACTGTCAGGGCATGTCGGTGATGATTACGTAATGTGGTGTTTGCAGGTTGACTTCCGATGAGACTCACAAGTGGCAACACATAATGGAGGAGAGAAGGCCTTCGATGGACTCAATAGCGGAACAAGACTACTGGAAGAGATACATCGACAGTTGTCGAGTAACCACAGAGTTGTCCTGCTCGTGTGTCATAACTATAGTCCTGTTCCTAGGACAGCTATCTTAACGTGACCATCAGAGAGCAAATGGAGGCCATAAGCAAAGGAGCCAAAGTACCGATTTGCGTGATCGCGCCGAATTTCCACGTCGGAGACGAAGAAGTTGAACTGTCTATGGACGCCATCATTTTGAAGACTTTCGACTCCCTAAACTTCTTCGAGCAGCTGCTGGTCAAGTGCAGCGCCATTTTGGGCAACCAGTTTCTTCGAGAGATGTTGCTGTACGTGATGTCGGCATCAGAACCGAGGAAGGCGGCTTTAGGTGAGGTCACCTCTTGTTGGTCCAACCAAAACTGGTGATTTTCAGCCGTCCAAAAGCTGTTCGAGATCAGGGTGTTGACCTGTGCGAAAGGCGACTTCTTGGAGGGAGGCACGAGCGTCTTCCGGGAGAGGTTGCTCAACCCCAACGACGAATCAGGTCTGAAGTGTCAATGCAGAGGGATCAAGATCGATGGTGAGGTGTTGACGGTGGCTCGAGCACGATGAAAACTCGTCGCTTTCAGAGACTTGTGCTGATCTTCCTAGATACGCTTCGTGTGGTTATTTGCAGTTTCGGTCGTCGCTCTTCCGCGACATAACTTACAATCTGCTGACGGACAACCAGAAGAAGGAGTTCCACTCGAGAGCCATCAGGTACTTGGAGAGGGAAACGCGTAAGTGTAAGGCTTGCGGGAACGGCTTCTTCGACCGAATCTTGGGCACCAGGCACGATAAGGTCAGAGAGCTGCTTCATCTGTTGGCAAAACGACTTTTCGTTTCTTCGTCAGGACTTTCTGTTCGCTAGAGACAAGCAAAAACGCGCGATCTCCATGAGCACTTCTATGGAGACCACGAGCGTGAGTCGGCGCAGTTCTTGGCACAGCTCCTCCCAGCACTCCTCCTTGACCGCGAGGAGGTCGAAAGTCGACGAGAAATCGATCGCGTCGTTCCCGAGTCAGATCTACGGCGAAAACAAAGGCAACACTTTTGGCTTGTGGTGGTTGGTGACAAAACGTTTGGTTTCAGGCGAAAAAGCCTACCACGCGATCTTCGGCATCACCATCATCAACAAGCTGAAGAACAGTTTCTCTCTAACGAGAGCCTTCTCGTCGGAGGACTTCACCGACTGCCAGTGCAACCTGATCCTGGCAACGACCTACGCGCAACTGATCGAACACTGCAACGGCGCCGGCGAACTCAACAAAGTGATCGAGGCGATGATGGAGTACGCTTTCATCTGCATCATCTGCTCCAACATCCCGCTCGCCATCCGAGTCCTGAACGAGTCGCTGGACGTGCTGAAGAAGAAGGCCACGGAGCGGTCCGAAAACGTGTGGAAGCTGGCGCTGATTCGCGCGAAGATCTTCATCCTGTTGGGGTACTCTCGTCTAGAGCTGGGCCACATAGACGAGGCCTTCAGCAGCCTCCACAGAGCGCTGGCCGAATACGGAATCACCTTCCCGAAAGGCCTCTCCAAGAAGATGTTGACTTGTGCGCACGAGTTCAGACACTTCTTCGGCTTCTACGTGTTCCCCAAGATACTGACCAAACACCTGGATCATTGGGACACGGTGTTCGCCAACAACTTGTCCGAATGTCTGTCGCATATGTGCGCCCTCTACATGGTCGGTGAGACGTTGTCGAGTTGACTTCATTGCAGGGAGTTTTGCAGATCAGAGAGCAGTGGGCTAACGCCGAAATGGCGGCAAGTTGGGCGCTGACCAAGTCGTTACAGTCTTTCAGTGACTTCCAAGTGATTTGTACAGCTTGTGCGAACATGCTGCACGTGGCCCAACACTTCGAAAGGTGGAATATGTGCGTAGCTCTGGAAGTACACGCTTTGAGGTTGTGCCACCTGAAGAAAGCCACGGTAGATGCGGAAGACCTCAAATCCGTGGCCAAACTCTACGGTGTCATCTTCACCTCCAGGTAATCAAAAGTTTTGTCACTGGACGTGTTTAAAACGGAACGCTTTGAGAAAGATTGTACCGGTCCAATACGGAGAAGGCCATCCACATAGGATACATAGTGTTGAGGTTGTGCTCTTCGATTCGCGCGACCAAGATCATTCTGCCTCTGTTGCCGCTCTTGCTGCACAGTCTTCTGTTGGGCAAGCACTTCAACAACGCCTTCTCCATCTTGCAAGAACTTGAAGTTTTCGCCGACGAAGATTCGGACAGTTCAGGTAGGACTGACTCCATAGAAATGACAAAAATTTTGCAATTGATTTTAAAGGGAAGGTTTGGTATTTTGCTCTTTGCGTGGGTTTACAACTGGAAACTGGTTATTCTCTCGTGCCTTACCACGTGTGCGAGAATTTTTACCAGGTCGAAGGAGAGAGTTGGGTGACCATCAGAGATCCAGACGCGAGAAAAAGATTTTTCACAGTGATGTGGCTGTGGTAAGTCACCAGAGAGTTTCGAAATCGTTTCTAAACATTTTGTAAGGTGTATAAGAAATGAAAAGTGGGAGGCAGCGTCCATTTGGTGTCTCAAAACCAGCGACTTTATGATCGTCGAAGAGAAAGACACTCTAGCTAACAAAATCACAGGTTTGTATTTGCTCGAAGGGTTGATTTTGTTTTTGGTGTGGAAGTTGGACAGGAGGAACATCAAAGCGGTTATCAGAACTCAACAGGAGATAAAACAGCTGCTTAAAGCGCTTGAAAAGGCTGCAAGGACGTCGAAGGTCATCTTGCCCAGGTGAGGGCCAGGCTGTGGTGATGGAAGTGAATCAGTGGGTTTTTTAAGGTTTTACCACCTGAAAGCGTATTACAAGTACGTGAAAAGATTCGACTCGAAGGTTACCGATTTGTTGAATAAGGCGGTGGAAACTGCGACGAAATGCGGCAACGAACTCGAAATTGCGTGGATTGAACACTCGACGAAAGTAAGTGGCTCACTGCAAAAAAATCTTTCGTAACAATTTTTTTTATTTGAGGCTTGGAACAAGACGCTGCCGCCTATTGCTATGGACTTTTGGAAGGAACATTCGGAAGCTGACAATCTGCTAGATTTTCAAGATATCGAGATGGGGGGAGCCAAGATAGGATTTTTTACTCTACCCACTCCTGTCTATATGTGAAACCCTTCAAGATTATTTATTATCTAGAGATATTTTGAGTGACGGGATTTATTCTAAAATCGCTTATTTGAACTATAGAAACTTTGAGGGTAATTTGTAACAAAAGTGTGGCGAGAGTGTAATAAATTTATAAAATAAGTGACTTAACTAATTGTTGGGAATGAGATTTTCGGTGTAGGTTTTAGAGGCCATTGTGAAAATAGGTTGACAAAATTTGCAGACAAAACACAGAGACTGTTGACCTAGAACAGGTTTATAAATAAAACGAACGACCCTGTGCAAAAATAGATTGGTGAATAAAAAAAGATGTTCCATAATTACGACATGAACTAGGATTTAAATAAGTATGTTATACAAGGACGAATTTATCCAATTGCAGAAGCTATTCCTTGCGAATGTGCGAATCTTCATGAGCACTTGAGCAGACTCTACATTTAGAGTAAATGTAAAAAAAAATTGTATCATGAGAGAATATTATTTTAAATCGATTAATGAAATGCGAATGCGAACAATGTTAACCGATGTCCCAATTTTCCTCATCGAGTTATAAGTAGATTTATTGTTATATTGTTGTCGTTGGGTCAAAAGAACTACGGGTGTTTTTGAGGTTATGTTGTTCGACTGGACGAAAATGGATTTATGCAGGATATGTTTATTTAAGACAGAGCAGAGCAACAATATTTTTAGCGAAGCGAAAAATGGGCAATCCATTGTGGAGGTTATACAAAATTTCGCGTCCGTAGAGGTGGGTCATAAAAAAAAATAAAACAAAACCAAAAGATTTTTTCCAGATGCAGGAAGGAGATGGTCTTCCAGTTTCCGTGTGTGTTTCGTGCGAAGAAAAACTTAACAATTTTCTCGATTTTCGAACGTTGATAATTGATTCAGACTTTAAGTTGAGGCAAACAAAGTGTTTAACAGAGGAGGATCCATTTCTGAACATACCTGACCCACTTTTTGTACCAAAAGAAGAACCCCGCGATACAGAGGAAGGAATAAATGAAACTGAGAAAAAATGTGATGAATTAGTGGCCCACACTGTACATCCGAATGAGCTCGCGTTTAAATGTACAGAATGTGGCAAATCATTCAAGTAAGTAAAAAAAATCAATTTAAGTGCATTTTCCCAAACATTTTCGGCCTGTCAGCCCCATTCAGTAAGACTATCACTCAAAAGAAATCATTTAAAATTTTGACAGAAATTACCCAATGTCACCCATTTTGGGAATCACAGATTTAGATTTTTTTTTTTTTGTTATTCAACAAATAACACACTGTTTGGTTCATGGATTTGGGCTTTTTATCTTCCACTCTGTACTCTTCTTGAATTGTTTATCACTTTGAAGGCAACCTTCGAGTTTGTCCAGTCATATCAAGATGTACCACAGAAACTCTCTTTTCCCGTGCGAATACTGCGGAAAGGCTTTCAAACTGCGTTCAATGCTCGAGACACACTACCAGGACCACGTTGGGGTCAAACCGTTCACCTGTGAATTGTGCAATAAGAATTTTGCCACCAATTCGAGTTTCTATCGTCATTTGAGAAACCACAGAAAGGGACTGGAAGTGTCATGTCCCACTTGTGGCAAGACCTACGCCCACGGCGACAGCTTGGCCAAACATCTCAAGACACATTCTTCTGATAAACCGTTTGAGTGTGATGTTTGCGACAAGAAATTTAAGACTAGGGCTACGTTGAGCACTCACAAGAAAATCCACGATGGAATCAAAGACTATTTGTGCAAGACGTGTGGAAAAAGCTTCGTTCAATACAGTGTTCTTTATAGACACATGCGAGTGCACTCGGGGGAAGCCCCGTACAAGTGCGAAGTTTGCGAAAAACAGTTCTTGTATTCGCACCATTTGTTAAATCATTCAAGGAAACATCATAAAGACGAAACAAATGAAGTAAACAGTTGATGTAATTGAGATGGGGTCTACAAAAAAGTGTTACGCATACATGCAGTTTTTCAGTTGGAAAATGACAAGCGGCGAAATCTGCAAACAATAGATACCTATGTTGTTCTCGTTAAACACAATTTTAAATAAACAATTAAATCTGATAACGGTGTTCGAATTAAAACTACAAGCCACAAGGTCACATGATAAAGAGAAGAATATTTTGCGTTGTAGTATGTAGTAAACTTGTTGTGTAAGTCATGCAGATTTTTTTTAAAGCCCTTTAAAATTTAACCTTTTTTCGGGTCATTTAAAGTTAAAATTTCAAAGGTTTTTGCCCCGTTTTTAAGGTAAAAACAGAAGAATATCATTAAAATTCCATGGGCTGCAGCTATAACCGTTGCAGAATTAGACAATCCAAGAAAATTTATTATCAACATTTTTTTAAGCACCTGTAATGAAAAAGATAATTTTACGTATTCACAAGCGGATAAAAAGTAACTCTTTCTGACGCATGGCCTACTAAATCTGAACTGCGCTGCGCTTATTACGGCCGTAACAAACTAGCTGAATGATTGATTCGGCTAACCTCAAAAAATCTACCCTTAACTAGCGCCATCTCTTTAAAGATATTAAACTACAAATCAACTAAATTGCCACAATAATTTAAATTTCCTTGAATTTCATCAAGGTTGAAGTACTAACATGGGAAAATAGTGCGTTGCACGTGGAGAAAATAACAACAGTTATTTTCAAATTCCCAGCAACCTCCAAACCAAATCCAAAATTGATAAAATTATTTAAAAAAAACTAAATGAAACATTTCACTGTAATACATGTTTCTTCTTTATTATCTACAGCAACTCCAGGACCCTTGTTACGATTAGTTTGGCTTCAAGACCGTGGGGTCTGTAAATTTGTGGGGCTTTTAAAAGACTTGGCTAATATTGCCACACAAGTTTTATCATATTTAATTCCAAAAAATCCTTGTCAACCACTGGTTACTACTTTGCATCCACATTTAATACAGAATTCCATATTTACCTGTGATAAACACAAAGATAAAAATTGTAAAGTTATTATCCAATTAGTAATGAAACCAATTTTAAACATTTGTTTATAAAAAAAAACAGATTACATAAAAACGAAATCCATTCAGAATAAACTCACAAGTAGGAAGGTTCTAAAATTATAAACTTACGAGAAAGGTATTGTCTTCCTGCAGATAGATAGTTTTACTTTTAATTTTTCTACTGTGCTCTATCCATTTTCAGATTTTGCAATTCCATTTTATATATAAATATTTTGTTTCATAATTTGATTATTGTAATTATTAGGTATTCTTACGTTCATGAAACGTATTCGTGAAAATTTATTTCGCGTCAAAATGACAAAATAGAAAGTGTTAACCTAACAAAATAAACACGTTACGTGATTGTGATTGGATAATTTCAATTCAAATTACATTTTTCTTTTCTATTTCGCTTACAGATGGAGTTGGTTAAGGGTGAATTTTTTGAGGTTAGCGGAATCAATTGCTCCATTGAAAATCCGAGCTTTGTTACGGCCGTAATAAGCGCAGCGCAGTTCAGATTTAGTAGGCCATGTCTGACGCTGACCATGGCGCCATCTGTTAGTTTGTTTAGTAAGTTAACAACGAGACCGACAAAACCGATAATTGTCCTGTCGCCATAAATTATGTAAATAAGTAATAAGTTAATATGTATTAATAAATGGATCTGTTTGAAAAAGGTAGACACAAAATAAATTTGTAATTTTTCCAATGATGTCTTTTGCGTTTTAATATTAATAGTAAGTAGGTACATTTGCTTATTATGCATTTGATACATTACGGCAAAAATCTAAGAAATCATCAAAACGTTATGATTAAAATGCAGCTGGAGCTTTGTCAGAATCCCATTGGACCACTGTCGCATCAGACCAAACGTATGCCCCTTTCAAATTATGAGCTTCCAAGGCCAGAAAGAGTGGGGCGCGGGCTCCTTGCTCGATGGTCCATGGTCCTTTGTGGCTGGTCATGTCAGTGTCAACATATCCGGGATGGACAGAATTAACAGAAATATTTCTATTAGGTTTTTCATTGTCAAAATCCCTTTGCTGAACTTTGGTGAGGGCGCTCACGCCAACTTTAGAAACAATATAAGTAGAATTTCCCCATCCTGCCTCTTGCCATCTGTTATTTTTAGCATCTCTGAAATGGTCTTTTAGAAAGTTGTGACTCAGTGGTATCTGTGACTTACTGGACAAATTGTTCCATTAATTTGTTTAGTTTTGATACAGTTAGTTGAGGATCATTAAGTTGTTTCCTCAGATCTGCAGATGGGATTCTTGACAAGTGTCCTGCCGTACTAGACAGATTCACAACCCTTGCATTGTTCTTCAGGATAGGAAACAGAATTTCACAGACTCTCAATATTGAAAAGTAGTTAACAGCGATAGTTTTTTCAGCTTGTTCGGCAAATGGCTCAGTAGCATCATTCTAAAAACGACCAAAATATTCTCTAGATACAAATTTAAAAATTCTTCCACCTTGAAAGCTATTGCAGCATTGTTGACCAACAAATCAAGACCCCCGTGTTTTTGTGACAAATGATCTTTCAGTTTAGTTATACTACTTTGATCGTTTATATCCAACTGATGGAATTCAGGTTTATACCCGAGCTCCTTCAGTTTGGCAACTGCAGCTTCACCTCTGCTGACATCTCTGGATGTGAGGTACACTACACCTCCAAATTTCTCACACAGCCCTTTCACGATGGCGTAACCGATGCCTTTATTACCACCGGTGACCTAGGAAAAAACAATGAAATAGCAAAAACCAGTAATCGAGCATTTTTTAGTCTTACCACGGCGACTTTTTGGGATGACATTTTGAAACGTAATCGTTATCGCCGCACTCGTAACTGAATGTTGTATTTTGCTGAGTCAAACATATCTGTTAACAGTGATAAACAATTTCTAGATCAACCTTGTGACACCTCAAGATAATAATTATTAGATATAATGAGCTATTAATATTTTATATATTATTTTTATGTAAATATTTCCATTCTGGTGTTAATATAAAAAAAGATAGACATATGCATTTATGGATTCAATGTACACTATATATTAAAAAAGATAATCAGCACGGTGACAGTTTAGCCAAATGTCTTAAAACGGATTCTTGTTATCAATTGTTTGACTCTGATGTTGGCAACAAGAAATTTAAGAGTAGGGCTACTTTGAATTAAAAATTATTTGTGTGGAAAAAGCTTTGTTCAGTACAGGGTTCTTTATACGCACATGTGGGTGCAATCGGGGAAGCCCGTACAAGTGCAAAGTTTGCGAAAAAAGATTCCTGTACTCGCACCATCTGTTAAATCATTCAAGAGCCATCATAAAAACAAAATAAGTAAAGTTAGTAGTTGACGCAATTGTGATCAATACCGCAAAAAATGTTGCACGTAAATGGTTTTTCAGTTGGAAAAATACAATGAGCAAAAAATCTGAATAATCATGGTTTTCTCTTCTTTGAACGAAAATTTAAAATAAGCAATTAAATCTGATTGTGGTGTTTTTAAATTTAAATAACAGGCCAAAAGGTGACATGTAAAATAAAAAGAAAAGAATGTTTGTGTTTTAATAGTACATTTGTTTATTATGCAATTGATTCGGTAAGGCAAAAATCTGAGAAAGCATCAAAACATTATGATTGAAATTAAGCTGGAGCTTTGTCAGAATCCCATTGGACCACTGTTGCGTCGGACCAAACGTACGCCCCTTTCAAATTAAGAGCTTCCAAGGCCAGAAAGAGTGGGGCGCGGGCTCCTTGCTCGATGGTCCATGGACTTTTGTGGTTGCTCATGCCAGTGTCAACATATCCGGGATGGACAGAGTTAACAGAAATATTTCTATTAGGTTTTTCATTGTCCAAATCCCTTTGCTGAACTTTGGTGAGGGCGCTCACGCCAACTTTAGAAACAACATAAGTAGAATTTCCCCATCCTGCCTCTTGCCATCTGTTATTTTTAGCATCTCTGTAATAGTCTTTTAGAAAGTTGTGACTCAGTGGTATCTGTGACTTACTGGACAAATTGTTCCATTAATTTGTTTAGTTTTGATACAGTTAGTTGAGGATCATTAAGTTTTTTCCTCAGATCTGCAGATGGGATTCTTGACAAGTGTCCTAATGAACTGGACAGATTCACAACTCTTGCATTGTTCTTCAGGATAGGAAACAGAATTTCACAGACTCTCAATGTTGAAAAGTAGTTAACAGCAAGAGTTTTTTCAGCTTGTTCGGCAAAAGGCTCAGTAGCATCATTCTAAAAACGTCCAAAATAATCTCGAATTACAAATTAGAAAATTAATCCACCTTGAAAGCTATTGCAGCATTGTTGATCAACAAATCAAAACCCCCGTGCTTTTGTGACAAATGATTTTTCAGTTTAGTTATACTACTTTGATCGTTTATCTCCAACTGATGGAATTCAGGTTTATACCCGAGCTCCTTCAGGTTGGCAACTGCAGCTTCACCTCTGCTGACATCTCTGGATGTGAGGTACACTACACCTCCAAATTTCTCACACAGCCCTTTCACGATGGCATAACCGATGCCTTTATTACCACCGGTGACCTAGGAAAAAACAATGAAATAACAAAAACCGGTAATAGAGCATTTTTTAGCCTTACCACGGCGACTTTTTGGCACGTAATCGTTATCGCCGCACTCGTAACTGAATGTTGTATTTTGCTGAGTCAAATATATCTGTTAACAGTGATAAACAATTTCTAGATCAACATTGACACACCTCAAGGTAATAATAATTATTATAGTCTATTTTCTATTATAGTCCGATGAGCTTAGTCCGAATCAAGAAGGCGACATGACCTGCGTCTGCTTTCGACATTTGACAGCAGTGCATGGTGCTAGAAAAAACCGTGTTAAAAATTCAAATCAGTTTTGCCCGTTCATTTCGTAATGTTTATTATTTTAATCCGTAAATAGTAATTGTTCGATACACCACTGGTCACTTCAACGGCGCGCATCTTAAGCTCCGCCCTTGTCCTGTTCTGGTTTGAATCAATCTCTATCAATTTGATAACTAACATGTGTTCAATTGAAAAGTTCATCAAATTAGCTTTGATTTTTGTTGCTATCTTTATCTAACCAACTTAATTTACGATGTTGTTGTCTCTTAAAAAATACAGTCATAGCCAACTTGATGAAGAATTCAATTGAACACTTGTCATTTATCAACTAATAGGTAAAATATATTAAAAGTTGTTGAAAACAACACTACACAACTAGGTTTGGACTGTTTTTCTTTCTTCCTAGATTTTGTTTCGGCAATGCCACGTAAGGTCAATGCCCTTAAACGCTAATAAGAAATTTGTTAATGTATTTTAGACGGGAACGAGATAATATTGGTCCGCTTCTGCAGTGGGAGTTGCATAGCTTTTCCTTGGCATCAAGGCGGAAATTTCAAGTAAAATTGAACAAAATTATTACAAATGTAGTTACGACCTAGCCTAAAAATTTGACGTCACTAATGGAATAAACGTAAAACTCGCGTCTTGCTCTAATCGCACATGCCAAAGCGAGATGCATAGTGGGACGGACAACGGACTTAATAAAATACGTACAAGAATCCAATAGCTTGTTTTGCATTATGTTGAAAAGCGATAGCAATGTAACAGTTTCTCTGCTTATTAATTGATCCATCGGACTATAATTAAAAAATGGACTTTACATAGATATAATGAGCTATTAATATTGTATATAGGTATATAACAAGTGTTCAATTGAATGGTTCATCAAGTTGGCTATGACTGTATTTTTTAAGAGACAACAACATCGTAAATTAAGTTGGTTAGACAAAGATAGCGACAAAAATCAAAGCCAATTTGATGAACTTTTCAATTGAACACATGTTATTATTTTTATGTAAATATTTCCATTCTGGTGTTAATATAAAAAAAGACAGGCATATGCATTTATGGATTCCACGTACACTATTAAAAAAGGTAATCAGCACGGTGAGAGTTTAGCCAAATGTCTTAAGACGCATTCTTGTTATCAATTGTTTGGCTCTGATGTTAGCAACAAGAATTTTAAGAGTAGGGCTACTTGGAATTAAAAATTATTTGTGTGGAAAAAGCTTTGTTCACTACAGGGTTCTTCATACGCACATGCGGCACAGACAATCAACAGAATTAAGACTTTCAAAACGCGTATAAAAGATGGAAGACACTGGTGTTACTGACAACACTAGCAGTGTTGCCAGTGACAAAAATAAAAATCACCAGATCAGAACCAAAAAAGTTGCCAGATTTTCACCAGTTTTTAAATGTTTGACGAATTAATAAGTAAATAAAGTAAAAGGTTATAACAAACAAATTTATTGAAAATAAACGAAAATCATAATAAAAAATTAAAAGATGAATAATAAACAATCAATACTAAAGTGGTAATGATAATACATATTTAGCATTAAAAACAAAACAACTGTTGATAATTGTGCTCACGCTCCTTGTGCTCACGTGTGATTGAAAAAGGATGAGGACAAGTTGAATTTGGCGCCATAAATGCGCTTCATGTTTTGTGTGTGGCAGTTTTACTTCAGAAGAACATCGCTGTCAAGATTTATCCATTGGCTTCCGTCAAAAGCAGGGTCAAGCCCATTGTTTTGATTTGGTTTGTCAATTGTCGCCAATTTCCAATTCCCCACTAGAAACGACCATGATCATATTCAAATCATATTAGACTTTATTTTTGCTGTCAATAGTGTCAATACTTGTTACCAACATGACAAATTATTCACTAGGCGCCAAATTCAACTTGTCCTCATTCTTTTCCAATCACACTTGTATATACGGGTGATCAAGAAGGACTCTTTGAGTTGGTAATACTGAATTTAATTTTTAAGTGGCACAACTGGAGTAACTTACGGTTGTTAACGATTTGACACTGACAGCCGCATTATTGACAAGTAACGTTAAACATATCAAATTGAACTAAACATGCTGGTGAATCTATTCGAAAGCCTAAAAAAAAGAGTTACTTTATTAGAGTAAAATAGGGACACTGGGCATTTTCTTTTGTTAATTTTTATACAATTGTTTTGCATTCTTAATTTCTTTTTAGCGTAAATTTTTACTGCCATAACCTGCCAAACAGTCCTTCTTGATCACTCCGTACATTGTTCAACTAAAAGTACTGCAGGTTATGGTACTGTCAACGGCATGATACGTGCCAATTACGAATTTACATCCTTAATGAATTAAATTTAAATCAGTGGCATTAAAAATGCACAAAAATCACCAGATACTTGAAATTTTAAAAAAGTTTTCACCAAATCACCAGTTTGAAGCTAAAATCACCAGATCTGGTGAAATTTCACCAGATCTGGCAACACTGATACACTAGCGCTGCCCTAGCGTTAGGCCAAACTAAATTACCGAATTTACTCGTTAATCCGATCGGGAATTTCCGTTTAAAAAGAAGGAGCGCGTTCATAAAATATTGGCCAAGGTAGAGTGTGGGGAATATCACGTGACTGTAGTGTCACTCCGGCATTATGAACGGAATCGGGTAAACCCTGGGTAAACATGCGCTTTTTGTTTTTATAAATGTCAACATTGTCAACTCACACTTATTTGTCAATTATTTAATCACCTGCTTAAATGAAGATCAACAGATTAAAAATGCAATTTGACGAAAGAAAAAGAAAATTAATTATTTCTGGGGCAATTTGTTCTGCAAAAAAACTTTTTTCGGCGGTAAATTTGTTATCACCGGATTCAATACAGGAAAAGGAAGAAAGAGGTTTATATGTGGTTGCACAAGGAATACCTTAGAATTGTTGGATATGTTGAACGGATTGTACCGGGTTTAACCAAGAGAGACAATTTCAAATGCATTTCCGGGTCAGCCGTTCCAGTTTCAAAAAGTTTGTCCCCATTATTGAAAACATAATTAAAAATGTATAATGCTAATTTGTTGTATATGTTAGAATTTGTATTAAAATGTTTAATACTTAATTAGTCGTTTTTTTTTTTAATAAGTATCAATTTAAATCAAATTGAAAAAAATAGGCACCTAGGTATACAGAAACTAGTCAGATATGCAACTTGTTATACATTAGTTTGACTTAACGCTCGGGCAGCGCCACTTGAGCGTGTCCCCGAAAATGTAATCCCAATCCCACTTGACAGTCTTCTGTAGTTTAATTGTCTGTGACATGACTGACATGCGGGTGCAATCGGGGAAGCCCGAAGTGCAAAATTTGCGAAAAAAGATTCCTGTACTCGCACCATCTGTTAAATCATTCAAGAGGCATCATAAAAACAAAATAAGTAAAGTTAGTAGTTGACGCAATTGTGATCAACGCCGTAAAAAAATGTTGCACGTAAATGGTTTTTCAGTTGGAAAAATACAATGAGCAAAAAATCTGAATAATCTTCTTTGAACGAAAATTTAAAATAAGCAATTAAATCTGATTGTGGTGTTTTTAAATTGAAACCACAGGCCACAAGGTCACATGTAAAATAAAAAGAAAAGAATGTTTGCGTTTTAATAGTACATTTGTTTATTATGCAATTGATTCGGTAAGGCAAAAATCTGAGAAAGCATCAAAACATTATGATTAAAATGAAGCTGGAGCGTTGTCAGAATCCCATTGGGCCACTGTCGCATTAGACCAAACGTACGCCCCTTTCAAATTATGCGCTTCCAAGGCCAGAAAGAGTGGGGCGCGGGCTCCTTGCTCGATGGTCCATGGTCCTTTGTGGCTGGTCATATCAGTGTCAACATATCCAGGATGGACAGAATTAACAGAAATATTTCTATTAGGTTTTTCATTGTCAAAATCCCTTTGCTGAACTTTGGTGAGGGCGCTCACGCCAACTTTAGAAACAACATAAGTAGAATTTCCCCATCCTGCCTCTTGCCATCTATTATTTTTAGCATCCCTGGAAAAATCTTTTAAAAAGTGGTGACTCAGTGGTATCTTTGACTTACTGGACAAATTGTTCCATTAATTTGTTTAGTTTTGACACAGTAAGTTGGGGATCATTGAGTTTTTTCCTCAGATCTGCAGATGGAATTCTTGACAAGTGTCCTGCTGAACTGGACAGATTCACAACCCTTGCATTGTTCTTCAGGATAGGAAACAGAGTTTCACAGACTCTCAATGTTGAAAAGTAATTAACAGCGATGGTTTTTTCAGCTTGTTCAGCAAATGGCTCAGTAGCATCACTCTAAAGACATCCAAAATAATCTCAAATTACAAATTAGAAAATTCACCCACCTTAAAAGCTATTGCAGCATTGTTGACCAACAAATCAAGACCCCCATGCTTTTGTGACAGATGATCTTTCAGTTTAGTTATACTACTTTGCTCATTTATATCCAACTGATGAAATTCAGGTTTATACCCGAGCTCCTTCAATTTGGCAACTGCAGCTTCACCTCTGCTCACATCTCTAGCTGTGAGATACACTACACCTCCAAATTTCTCACACAGCCCTTTCACGATGGCGTAGCCGATGCCTTTATTACCACCGGTAACCTATGACAAAACAATGAAATACCAAAAACCGGTATCGAGCATTTTTTAGTCTTACCACGGCGACTTTTTGGGATGACATCTTAACAGGTAACTGTTGCGACTGCACTTGCAACTGAATGTTTGAATCTTGTCGAATCAAATATATATGTTAACGGTGACAAACAATTTCAATATCAACCTTGAAAAACCTCAAGATGATAATTGTTAGATTAGGTTATGTTGACTTGGACTTGTTTGTCTTTTTTTATCTTCCACCATCTGTTCAGACCAGTGGCGTCTCCAACAATGGGGCCTCGTCAATATTTCAATTTTGGGGTTAAAATAAGAAAACGAGAGACGTATATATATATACATTTATTGATTCCACGTACATTATCAAAAAAGGTAATAAATATAAACTTCATGAAATAATTTTCATTTCATTAAAATTAATCGTAATTAGCATCACTCTCTCACAATAATTATCCATTCATGCAGCATACATTAAATTATTTACACAACATTCACTATAAATTCGTCTCATCATCTTTCGACTTGATGCACCTTCCTTTATAGCAGATCTCCGTTTCGTGAGAAATTTCCGTCGATGTGGACGTTTTAACATCTTGAATTTGCCATGGGTCCACGTCGTCATTTTTGACGGCAGCTTCTGTAGTTGTGGTCGTTGTTGTTTGAGTATCAACTGTTGTAGTAGTTGTTGTTGTGGTTGGCGTCGTTGTTTGGGGCGCAACTGTCGTAGTAGTTGTGGTTGGCGTTGTTTGGGGCGCAACTGTTGTAGTAGTAGTTGTTGTTGTTGTGGTTGGCGTTGTTGTTTGGGGAGCAACTGTAGTTGTTTCTTCGCGATCTTCACTGTTTTCTTTTATTTCTTGTGTCGTGATTTCTTCCGTATATTCTTCCGGGAATGTTGGCTGCACTGTAGTCGTCGTGACTTCCTCTCTCTCTCTCTGTACTATTACCTTTGCCTCGTTTGCTGATGCTTGGCTGGCTCTGGTGGCAAATCCTAGAAGACTGTAGAGCGCATTGAAAATAGTGTTTTCTGTTGTGCTTGTTGTTGCGCGTGCAGTTGTTGGACGAGTTGTGGTTGAGGTAGTACTCAATTTCCCGTTCGCATCTTTACCGTTTGTCCTTTTAACAACCTTATCTAAACTATTCACAACTGAATAATAATTCTGAGATTCCGCCGTTTCAAATGAATCGACAGGTCTGTGTTTGATCAATTTCCACACTCCCCTCCTTCTTCCGATCTTCCTCCTTTTGGGAGTCGTGGTCTCCACCACTTCAGTTGTCGTCGGAATTTCCTCTTCATCCTTTCCATCACCGTCATCTTTTTGATCAACTCCAACTTTCTCCTCATCTTCACTTCCTTCATTTTCAACTTGTTCGTTGGGAGTAGTCGTCTCTTCTTCCGAACCCGTCACAACCAACTGTTGTTCTTCGATTTCCAAATCATTGGGTGCTGGGTAAACCGACGCCTCCACCCACTGGGTCTCGCCGGTTCTTATAATCTGAGGACTGTACAACGACGAGTGAGGAACTTGATCCTCATCGACATCCCCCTCTGCAGGATCGATAGTAATCTGGAACCCTGCCGGCTTCTCCGTGGTCAACTCCTTCTGCTTGAAATACACCTGTGGGTAATTTCCCCCTTCGACGTCGTGTTCGTCGGACTTCTCCGTCAAATTTTCAGGCAACTTGAAATGACTCTTACCGCGACCGCGAGTTCGCACAACGTTGCTGCTCCTCCTGGTGACTTGATCGTCGAATCGGTGCGATTTCACCTCGTTGTACGACTGGTGAGGTGTCGCTTTCCTGCTTGGAACGCGAATCCTCGCCCTCGATCTGTGTTTCGGGGCTTCCGTAGAGTACTCTTGAGCTTCTGTCGTGGTGTACTTCGGTCTGATCTGACCGACAAACTGTACCGGAGCAACCGAACCACTCTCGTAGTCTTGGTTTTGACCACCTTCGTCCTCCAGCTGGATCAGAGTTCTCGGAGGTTCCTGATACGATGCCGAATACAACGGAAGAGGTTGCTGCGTCACTGCGGGAGCGGGTTTGTTGAAATCTGGCTTGCGGATGAACCCGTAGAACTCTTCTTCTTCGTCTTCTTGAGGCTTAGCTGTAGTCGTGGTCGTGGTTCTGCTCGTCGTTGGTCTTGCAGTTGTCGAACCGAATCTAGTTCTACTTCTAGATCTTCCTCTCGTTCTCACCGACGCTCTGGTAGTACCTTCGTCATTCTTATTGTTGTAGATCACCCCACCCGACTGGATATTACTGTTGACTCTGAACAGACGCGGCGGTTCCTCGCTGGAAGTTGTTATGATGACAGGTTCTTGCACCCGATCCGTCGCCGTGTGAGCAATTTGCACATCGACGACAGGGCTCGAACTGGTACTGATTCCTTCTGATACCACCTCAGTCGACGGGTTTTGCGGTGGTAAACTGTACACCTGATGATAATCCTTAAACAGTTTCTCATCTCCGCTTTGGTCAGGCCTCACAGTTATCACTTGCTGATTCTCTACCACAGGATCGAACTGCACGTACGACTGTGGATCCCCCGAAGAAGCCTGGAACCCACCTTCTAGCGGCGGTTGCTTGAACACGTTCTCCGTAGTCTGCAAGACACGCTCAGTCGCCGCTTGCTCTCTCGCTACAGGACGCCCTCTAGTCCTAAACCTCTGCCTGTTATTGCTCACCCTCTTGGTCGGTTCGTAACTGGTCGCTTCTGTTGTCGTACGCGCGTAATGCCGCTCAGTGGTGGGTCTCGTGTAATTAGGTCTTCTCCTAGTAGGTATACGTCTTGGGGACGATGTAGAGTACCTCGCAGAGTTTCCTCTCTGACGACCTCGATTTCTCCGTTGCGTTGTAGTCTCGACCTTTGGAGCTTCAGTCGTTGTAACTACACGAACTTCTTCAGTTGGAGGTGGTGGCGCAATCGTTGTTGTTGTAGGCACCAAAAGATTGGGGACCAGCAAAGGTCGCACCGCTTGGTCTTGCAGATTGTTGATCAAACCCGGTAGATACGGATTGACCGGCAACTCCTCCTCCACCTCTTGGACATTTTGGCCTCTGTTGTACACCAATGGTGTCAAACGAGGATCTTGGACGGCTTCTGTTGGACGTTCGGGTTGCGGGTTTGGTCTGGCTTGGACGTTACCATGCAAAATCTGTTGGTCCAAAGCTTCTTGACTCAAAACCTGTTCTTTAAGAGGAGCCTGGTTTTGGATGTAGACCGGTTCCAGTTTCTCAGTTTCCAGTTTGTAGACCTTCGCCGGAATTGTCTCAACTTCTGTTGTGTACTTCACTGTTGTGCTTTTTGGTTGCACAACAAACTCTTCCAACACGGTATACTTATCATCAGCAAAGCTGTTTGGAGTCGTCGACGTTGTCCTCACAGTCGTTGTTCTTCCTCTGTGTCTTCCTCTAGACCTCGTACGCGCTGTTGTCGAAATGTCATAATCATTGTAGCTCTCAGTCGACTTCACCACCGGTGTTGTCGTACGAATTGTCTCCACATTCTCATCTTTTCCTTCGCCAAACTGGCTGTTGATTTGGTCTATTTCGTATTGATTGATGACTTGACGCAACGGATCTTGCGGACTCGCACCTCTAGAACTATATTCCGGTATTCTATAGTCCAAATCAGGATTTTGTACCAACTTGTACGGATTCTGTACCAATGGTAAAGCTTCCGTTGTTGTTGTCGTGGTCGTGGTCGTCGTTTGCCTGACCGGTTGTTCATTGAAACTGTAGACTTGGGGCTGCACTTTTGGCGGCACGAAGCTCTGTCCCACACCCGCAAACTGATTGATCTGAGGCTTCTCCTCGTGGTTATAATTGGGCACAAAAGTATCCTTCGACTCGACAGGCAACGAAGGAATGTCATAGTCGCGGACCAATCCTTTCGAATTAGGACTCTCAACCTCTCTCTCGTTCGATTGATAATCAGGAATCTGATAGTTGCTCCTGCTGGTTTCTTCCTCTGGTTGGTACCTCGGCGTCGTCTCGAAGTACTGAGGAGTATCCTCCTTCACGCGATAATTCGACACAAAATCTTTAGAGGGCGTTGGTCTATAACTCTCTGGGGTCACACTCTCCCTCGGCGGGATTTGATAGTTCGGTTCAAAACTCTTCGGCCCATCTTCATAGTCTTGAGGCGAACCACCTCCGAACCCACCTCCCAAGAACTCGTTCCCCAACCCCAAGAGTCCATTGGGATTGACTTGCGGGCTGTTTTGGGCTATCAAATACGGATTGGGCTTGGGCTCCTCTCCGAACTGCGGGAACGGTTGTTTGATGTCGAAATCTTGAACGATCTGGTTCTGCGCCGTTTGCGGTTGGTTCAGCTCAGAATCCTTCTCGTGGAGTTGTCCCTTAGTCGAAACCACCACTGAACCCACGTGGGGCGAGGGAAGTGGTATTTTGGAGTACCCGTCTGGAGTTTTGTAACTCAAGGGGGCCACGAAGAACGGTAGTTGGTCGACTTTTCTCTCTATTCTGTTGCCTTGAACGCTTGACAGGTAGGGCAGCGGGAATTTTACGTAGCCGTCCGGTTGAGGAATATTCGACGGTCCCACGAAGACCTGAGGGGAGTTGGGACCGATGCTGTCTTGCACGGAAATCGACTTGGCGTGTTTCAAGACCTCGATGACGTCTTTGACGTCGCCGGCGCCTTGTTTCTCCATGTAGACAGACAATGGGGGTTGGTTGGGCTTGCGTTTGGTGGGACGCGCTGTTGTGGTGGTTGTTGGCAACGAAACTTGTCCCAGTTGGAAGTCTTGTTGCAACTTGTGGGCCGCCAAGGCTTGTCTGACGAAATCATTCTGGATGTTCGTGGTGAGCTTGTGGTTTTGCAATCTGGGATTTTGTTTCTCCCTTCGGGGAGCTTCGGTCTGCCTCGTCACGATCGGCGTTTGTTGAGTGACCGGTTGGTTAGATTTCAAATTCTCCAAAGGAACATACAGCAACTGCACACTCTCCTTCTCTTCCTTGGGTTTGATCGTACTTGTGGTGGTCAACTGGACCTGGTTGACATTCGAGTTGATGTTCTGGTGTTGAATCGCCCCCAACAACTCCTGGCTTATCGACCCAGTACCCAAAGGCTGGTAGTAGCTGCTGTTGAAAGGCGTCGCTGTGTTGTCGTACTGTTTGTTGCTGTCGTAGTAATTCTGAGTACTCTGTGGGGGCGCCACCAGCTGCTGATTCAACGTTTGTTCCTGAGGCGGTCGTTGAACGGTTTGAACCGGTTGAACTTGTTGAACCGTTGGTACTTGTTGAACCGGTGCCACAAATGCCAACTGCTGGACGGGTGGACCAGGTGGGACAAATTGCGGTGGTACTTGTTGTTGGACGAACTGATTCGCTGGGACATATTGGGGCGGTTGCAGAGGTAAAACCGGTTCAAATTTGTACGGCGACTCCGGTTTTGGTTGCCTGAGATTTGTTCCTTTTTGGAACGCTGTTTCGCGGAGGTACTGCTGAGGTTGCGACCTTTTCCTCACGTAGTCATTCTCAGGGAAGAAGTTCTGGTTAGGCGTGTCCAGATTCAGGACTCTTCCTTGCGCCTTCTTCGCGCTGTCCGGATTGGAAGGCGTTATGGGTATCCAGTCGTTGGTGTCGTACGATCTGGCTTCTTGAGCGGTGATTGTGGACAGCAGGTGCAAACTTAATAGCAGGGTCCATTGAAATTTCCGTACAATCTAAAAACAAAAAAAAATCGTTTTAGATGTGTTTCAAATTGTTTAACTTTTTATCTACGGCTGTGCGTTATGTGCTATTATGTCCCCTTAAAAAATTCATTTACGCAACGAGTGCGATGTAGACATTATTCTCGCACGGATGTGAAGTTTGCACAACGAGGCATCTTTTTTGTCAAAAATACAAATTATGCTTGAAATGTGAATCAAATCTCTTAGTTACGCTTCGTTGAGCTTGGTTTAAAAAATAGGAAAAGTGAATACTAGTGTGGATTACATAAAATTTTAATTATTGAAAGTAAAAAGATTCTAAATATCAGAAAAATGCCAGTGCGGAAATGTAAATTTGGCCTGAAGATTTCTGCAGAACTTTTTCATCATATTTTTTATTTCACTTTCTTACGTAATCATACAGGAAGAGTCTAAAAAATAAAAATACATAAATCAAACATATTTTCCGAAGATGTTTTATAACGTCTAGATGTTAACTGTCTTTGCCTTGCTTTCGGTAATAATTCACCTGACAAAATACAAAGATTAATTTCCTGTTGACCACAAATCATTTGCAAACCGATGCTTTCACCTGAGGAATTTCGGTTTTAGATTCTTTGTAGCAGAATTCGTTCATTCAATAATCACTGATGATCGAATTAATTGGCAATAACCATCGGACGGTACTGACCACGCCACTGACCGCAACGACCAAGACGACCCGCTCGGAAACAAAACCAGAAGAAACTGTGTCAACCTCTTTTGTAAAAATCTAGATCTCTCCTAGATCTTCCCCCTCGAAGTCCATATTTTTTCCAGAGTCGTAGAAAACTGAGAACAAAAAGCCTCGCCTCGACTTTCAACCAAAAACCCGCGTCCATTTCTCGCCTCATTAATTCTGCATTAGTCCAAAATCGAGATTGTTGACGTCACGCTCAGCTTCTCCCATTATTGATTCTGCATAGGTCCAAAAACAAGTCTGGATTTTTTGAGTGAGTAGTCGACCGTTTCGTAACGTGCAGTTTCCTTGACCACTGCAATGTCACGGCCGAAGAGGCTCAGATGTGCCGATGAAAAAATGCACAAGGCTGCGGCAGGTGACTCATGTTTCCTATTCCTCCGAAAAACCGCAGATTTTTCCGCGTTCCGCTCTGGGGAGTTCCGGTTTTTGCGTACGCGTTTCGGAACACGACAATTTGTTGATTTTGCGAGAATTGCTCGTTTTGCTGTCGATTTTGAACGTTCAGCTTTGGCCTTTTTAATAGCCGAGCGACTTTCACTCGCTCAATTAAACTCGTTTTTAGAGACCGCTGCATTAATAAATTCAAAGGACTGTGTAACCTTTCTGTGACTCACTGCGAACCGTTCTAACAGGATCGCTAGGGTTGTCCTTCGGAATTTAAGGCCACCTCGTAGTTTCACTAAACTCGATAAACAACAGATCACCTAGCCTTAAAGAGTTTACCATGGTCCGTGTTAAGCGCGTACCTAACACCTGGTTTCTCTGCATTTTCTCTCCATCTCTATATTTTTTTTTGTCAACTCGATTACTTTCCACGCTCTGTTTTGTCCCAGCAGACACAGAAAACTCAATCCTCGATGCTTAACTTGTTTGTTAATGGACTTTCTTCGCGAGTTCCTTCGAAGGAGATGAATCAACATTGCGACATCCAATCAGGATGTTCGCGTTTTGCGCGTCTGCACCGAGCTAATAGGCTAGTGTGTCACACGCTCCAAGGATTTTAAAACTCGTCCTGTCCGCTCGTGCGATTTTCTCCGGCCTTAACTGGACGAGTTCGATGGAAATATTTTATTTCTGGGCGAAACGTGTTTGTGTCAGGTTTCGTCGTTCGGCTCGACGGGACCACACTTTCACCTATCGGTAATAAGTGCATAGGAATTTTGAAAAGTGTATTATTTGGAGTAGGATCGAGGCAATTTTGTGATGCAACGGAGCAAGGAGTCGGTTTGAGTGTATCGAGTGGAGAAATTTTCATGTGGAGCTGTTCAGTGCCTGGTTGGAACGATTCCAGTACTTTCGAACGCTTATCTTGGTCGAGAATTATTGTGTAATTGAGAAACAGTGCGCTGAAAAAATCAAATCTGGCCAGTTATAATAATTGTTTCCTTCTCACAATTCGACTGTAACGGCTTCGAGTAATCCCGGCTTTCTCAACGAGTTTTGCTAATTTATTTGTTTTCTACACAATTTATTTTCATATTTTGTGTTCGATTTCGTAACGGAAAAAGTTCACCGGTAAAAAGAGCGTTTTATTTTTCGTGGTGTAATCGGTACAGTTGCGATTTGATATTTTTATTATCTTTCTGCTGCAGTAGAACTTATTGGTCAAGTTTAGTTACACAAGGAATTCTTTTCTTAAATTTGTATTTTGCAAATCCACAAACTTTTTGTAGCTTCTTCAGACTTTATTCAATTTCAAATTCCATGAAGTGGGGTTACAAAGAAGAGGCTTTTTGTATCACATTTCAGCACTTTTTAGAATTTTTATCTCTCTGTCTGTCTGGTTCTGTATTAAAAATTCACTTAACTCGTCAACTAATGAAGACATTTTCTCCAAATGAAGTTTTTTGGAAAAGAAAAATTCCTGATTGTTTTCAGGAGTTTGTTTTATCACGATATGACATCAGGGAACTGAACAGTAACAATAAATCTGTGTGAACTATATCGTGGTGTAGTGAGCTTTTCTCGCTTATATGTATCTATTTCGTTGATTTTAATTTAAGCCAAGTGCGTCTTGTCATCTCACGTCTTAGGTTTTTTATGATGCTGCTTTATCCTTTCGCAAGGATATCTTGAAGAACGATTTTGTTAGAATCACGTTCTTAAAAAATTCGTCAAAACCAGCTAAAATAAAATAAACTACATAGTTATAAAACGCAATCTTCGTAACGGCAAGCCTGCTTACTCTGATGCTCTTCTAACTTTGAGAAAATTTAATTTAAACTGAAAGTTTTTTTTTAATAAAATAAGTTATACGAATACTATTCCATTAGGAAGAGAACTGAAGAGAAATCTCTTTATTCCACATTCCATTTATCTCATCTGAAAACTTGAAATGAAGTTCTCAGCAGTCGAAGTAAATGAATATTGTTTGAAGTACGAGAAAGAAGTGACTAGTTTAAATAATCGATAACTTCCCTGGTAATACAACTTGCTGTGTGTCGGCGCGCCTTGTCCTGTTGCAGCAAATTTTTTGAGTGTCTGCGACAACACGCTTTCTTCAATAAGTCTTTCAAAACAGCGAAACATGAAGACGATTGCAATTCTGAAACACATCTTGTGGTCCCTTGTTTTTTCAAAGACTGTTCTCTAATTTTGTAATGATTAATTTTTATTTTTGAGTGACTATCTCTTGGTTTATCTTTGTGTAAGATACCTGTGTGCCTTTTTGGACAAAAAAAAAGACAGATATGACATATCTGCGAACAGTGCTCAATTTTGTAAAATGTAGTTTGTGATTTTTTGATAACTAACTGTTCCTCTGCTAATAAATAAATAATGATTGAGAAGTGCTACTATATTCAAGGTGTTTCACGTGTAATAATGAGCCTAACAAAATTTGTGATGCAACCAACAATACATGCCCCCATAGTTTTTTAGTTTGTGTTTGTTTTTTGATTATTCCACACAATGATCTTGATTAAATTTTGACAAATATAATGTCGCGCATGTTGACCTTGTTGCATAAAATTAAAACATATACAGGATGTTAGTAAATGGTTGGGAATAAATTTCAGGGTGAATTCTGTACGAAAAATGTGGCTTAAAACCTAAATAAAGTTTTTCGTTAAAATGAGTAGTTTTCTCAAAAAAAAAAAAATGTAGTCTGTTGGAGAATTTCTCTAATTAGTTCATTTGTCTGCCTAAAATCGCATTAGTTTTGAATTTTGACATACGTTAAAAAATTCAACATTCCACGTTTACATTTTTTCTTTAAATCATTATTATTTCTCAGTATTTCAAAAAAAATACGGATATGCCAGAATACACTTATTTTTATTTTTTTGAGAAAACTACCTACTCATTTTAACGAAAAACTTTATTTAAGTTTTAAGCCACATTTTTCATAAGGAATTCACTCCGAAATTTATTCCCAACCATTTACTAACACCCTGTATTTTTTAAATCCACATAATCGGTGCAAATGTGATGTTGGCTGCATCACAAATTTCGTTAGGCTCCTTATTACTCGTAAATCACCCTGTATATTTCTCCACCAAGGAACTTCCAATTAAAAATATGTTTCTTCTTTTAGGAATATTTTCTACGAGATATTTGGTTTTTCAATATACCCAAAGTTTCATTAATGTCTCTAACTTTCCTTTTCTTGATTTATTTATTCCGCGAGCTGTCATTTTCATATTAAAATTTACAACTTCTTACTAATTTATAGTCAACACAACAATATTGTCCTTAATAAGCCAATTTTGAAATACAGGGAAAGTAGTAAACCAAAAAAACAACTAATGAAGATTGTTGAATTAATTTTAGCTCGATTTTGCCTAGTACTTCACAACAGCCTTAAGTTTACGTTGTGCTCAGTCGAAGATATTTTCAAAAAAAAAATTAATTAACGTGTCGTGAGTCATTATATTGAACGTTTTGCACGAAAGTGATAATTAAATCGGATTAAATAAAAAAAACTGATCTGCAAAATGATAAATTATAGGAAAAAAATTTAGAATGTGTAAATTTGCATTTTAAATTAGACCATTATAAATAACAGATCTGGGTCCTAAAAAGAACAGAAAACAAGGAACTAACATGAGTCAGACAGTTTAAGGGAAGGCGTAAAGTCGTTAAGGATAATGTCACGGACACATCTAGAACAAAACAAGAAATTTGGACAAACGCAAATATTACAAAACAAGAATCTAGACCGGCAATCATAATAATTTGTCGCACACGAAAACACATATCACATTAATTAATACTCTCGACACTTGTATGATTGCGGAGAAATTATTTTTGCGCGCTTTACGCCCTTCACACTCACCTCTGAAAATTACAAAATTATAAATCGCTTAATTACACCTGTCAAAATTGTAGCATAGCGTGTGAAAGTGAGTGCAGGCGAGCATTCCTTCACATTATCAACCGTGAAACTTCCTAATGCAGGTGTTTTTAACGTTTCCTTTTTCAATATTGCAGACTTACGTTTAAAATTCATGTACACTCTTGTTAGTTAACGCCAATTTAGAGAAAAAAATCCGTTGCAAATGTTCCAAGTTCTTGCTCGACTCGCCGCGTTTAAAATTCATAAAATCACGGCGAAAAAAGTTTAATAAGCTTTTCTTGCGACGTTAAGTCGGCACCGGAGCTTAGTGCTTCCAAAGGTCAAAGGTAGGCAAGGGTGGCCACCACGCCTGACGGGTGGTTGAGTCAACGAGGACGAAGGCCAAGATGTCTCGTGTTCTAGAAAGTAAATGGAATTTCCGCCGCTGAAAATTTTTAATTTCAGCGAGTGACACACTTTCGACCGATTCTCACGCCGGATCAGATCGATACGAAAAGATTTCAGCTTTCTGAAAACATTTTCAGTCGCGGAAGTGTAACATCCTGGATGTGAAAAGCGGCAGGACCAAATGTGGATATCGGCCGCTTTCTAAACTATGAGGAAACTGAAAAAAATTACACGATTTGTGGATGAGCCGAGACAAATAAGACGAAGGAAAGGACCAATTAAATGCGCAGGACAACAACAGACGGAAACGAACTGTTGTGTGAAATGACGAAAAATATTCTAACGACGTGTTAAATCAAATCGGAATTATTTCGAGTGGGTGGGACCTATCTGGTGCTGCCACAGATGTAATCTGCAGTAAATGGACATTATACGAGTATATGTTGCAAGGCGATGCAGATGACCTACATGTGATAAAACCAAAAACTACGAACCAAGATGTGAGATTAAAAGTGTTAAATGTTGACCATTAAAGTTCCTGGCCCTCAGCTGCGACTCAAATTCTCCACTATTTCACTTTTTAATCAGTCACAAAACGTCGATCCTGATTCGTGAACCTGAACTTAAACTTGTCATCGAAACCTTCCAATAAAATTTATGTCCGAAGATTTGCAATAGATCGTCCAATGTTTTGCCTCTTCGGAGTCATGACGTAACAAAGTGTAGGAAAAAATGTTACGCACAGGTTGTGCAATGCAAATTAGTCTAGTTGCGACAACCGTCACGTCAGGACTCATTAGTAGCGTGAGCGGATTCATTCATGACAAAACTAGATACAATTATCTAGTTTTTGTTGAAAAATTTTGGGTCACTCGAGCTCTCCTGGTCATTCTCCTTGGACCCGCCAAGAGTCATTATCGTAAAAGGTTCAGAACAATTAATCAAATGTTTTGTGTAGGAGTACTGTTAGAGAGGATACAATGGGCGTACTTCGTTTGTAAACAAAGGAATTCCATTGTTTCATGGCTAAATTCAAATTCGAATCTACAGGATGGCTCGACAAAAAATCAACCGTCACAATCTTTCCACCGCTGCTTGACAAACACTTAAAAAACGACGGCCAGTGCCGGGCGTGAACAATCCGAAGGACCAATTCTGCTACAGTTTGTGAATATTTGGCAAAAAATTTGTTTACTTCCGATCGTGGCCGATGGGTATGACCAATCTGTCCGTTTCGGAACGGTCCGCAGCGTTTCTACAATTAAACAATTATTCGAAATGCGACAATTTCCTAGTCGACAGTTTTCTTGGTCGCTGCAATTATCCCGTTTTCGAAAAATGGGATTACGTAAAATGGGAAACTTTTGCACCGATTAATCTATTAATTTAGCTGAATTCTTTAACAGCGCTCCAACATAATTAACTTTCTAACGAGTTCCGATCCATTCTATCTTGCAAAGCGTGGACGCAGATACGTTCGGATTTTCGCAATCACTTTGTCTTAATGGATTTGTTACACAAACTGCGATGCACTCGTTTAACTTGCACGAGAGCCCATCCGTGACTTATCAAAAATGCAATTTCCTCAAAAATCTACAAAAAATAATTCCGAACAGCTTGTGTGTCAGAATTCAGGTACCTAATTTTTTTGGTTGGCCATAATCTCCGTTTTAATTGTACCACTTTGCGGTTGTGCAAGACGCCTTTCTTGAAGGAATTGAGACAAAGTGTGTAAAAAATCGGCAATTCTCGCACGACACGTGATTATTTCGGTGTTACTTACCATTTTGAAATAATCCGAAAAAATCGCACACCTAGTTTGGTAAATCACTCGGTTCTGGTGGAACAATCACATCACTGTCACTAGGTACGGCTGCACTCGGGTCTCCGCTGAAGAAAGTCTTCGAGAGGCCGGCGTTCGCCTTCTTATAGGCTGCGGCGGCATGTGGGGCGCGGGCCTAGAGGGGCTTAACCACCCCGGCAACAGGCACCGAGTACCTGTAATTATGTAAAATCGAAGGTCTCACGTTTCGGCCCTACGAACATTCGGACTGACGACAATTCGACGTCGGAATCGTTGTGCAGAAAAATTTTCCCCATTAACATGCAAACCACGCTCACATACTTAAGCTGGAAATTGGGATTTTTTATGGAAAACAATTCAAAATTGGGAATGCTCGTGGAATGGTTGGAATTCTTACAAAATGTTCACATTTAAGTATTTCTTAACCAACTCCACAATATAAAATATCAAACCACTAAAGACTTGAACTAAGTCACCTTGTGTGATTGGGTTCATACTCAAGACACAAATCGGAGTTGCTACCCGTTTTTTAACACCGACACAAAAATCATTGACAATTTGAACGATTTTCTTGGAAATGGCGAATTATTAAACAAATGTTATATAAAACGTATTTCCGCGTTTTAATTGTCTAATTCAATTGTTTCAGGTAGAGTTTCTGTACTTATCAGAGCAACAACTGTGTTTGTTACACTTGATACCTGAGGTGACATCCCATTTTTTGTAAACGGTATCACCTAACACATTTAGTACGTCAATATCACTTATCACAAACAGTCACTGTAACAATAAAACACCTCTTAGATATCATCTTACTCTTTTGTAACAGTTTTACGAACTGCATTTTAACATCACTTACCGCAAATGTCAAAAATGACAGTTCTAATAAAACGCGAACCTACTTGATTTTGATTGTTTTTAACTCTTCGTCCAAATTAATGGCAGTTGTCCTTGATGAAAATAAAAATTCTCAAAAATAAATAATTGTTATTAATTTCATCTAGAACTGTGCCACAAAGACGCATCCTGGCCCGCTTTTGAGTAAACATTTTTCTACGTAACACAAAGTCGTCGTAAATGCGGCTAATTAAAAGATGAGTGTCAACACGCTTTTGTTGGTTATATTGCCCTTGATGACACCCCTGCATGTTAGCATCACCTAGCGCAAATGTCAAAAGTGACAGTTCAAATAAAGCTTGCACCTACTTGATTATTTTTAACTCTTCGTCCAGCTTAATGACAGTCATTGTCCCCGGTGAAACCAAAAATCCCACAAAAATAAATAGGTATTGTAGGTATATTTTTTAAATTTCATTTACAACTGTGCCACAAAGATGCAATCTGGCCCGCTTTTGGGCAAACATTTTTCTACGTAACACAAAGTCGTCGTAATTGCGATGAATTAAAAGATGTGTCAATAGCATTTGTTGGTTATGTTGCCCTTGATGACACTCCCTCAAAATCGTTCCGATTTTCTAAACAGAGTTTCTGACAGCGTCGCACCCATGACCCATAGGTGTAGGTGGACGCGTACAATTACTAATGGTCATGGGCCGATTCCACAACGCGATTATTCGTGACATTAGCTAATCATTATACAATTACGGTGCGATTTCACACCTTTCCAATTTATCCTCTGATCTTTTTTAGAAATTCGGGAATGCGCTGCTACGGTTGTCGCCAAAAAACTTAATTTTACATTTTTTGTGTGTAATAATTTAAGTTATGGTTTTGGAATTATCCAACTTGAACAGAGCAGAGTCGCTCATTTTCTACAATTTGCAAATTCTTCGACTTATGTTCTGACGCCCTGCGCGGTGTTATCCGAGTTGGTCTCTGATAACACGTTGCGTTATCCCTAAGTGCCGTAAAACCGCAATTCAGCGTAAAATGGCTCGCAAAGCGAGGCAAGAGCGTTCGTTGTAGAATTCCGGTATCGGGTCTTTCCCTTCACTTGCAACATTTGCCAACTATTACGCGTTGACATTAAGAACTGCTCCAGTCCAATTCGTATTTTAACAATACGTCAGCGGGAACCCAAACCTGGTTCCGGATCCCGCCGTCAGGGGCGCCCTCCGAGCTGGACCCGCGAGTAACTTGTGCAAATTTATTCGAGCAGGTGCAGGTGAAATTTGTTGTTATTTTCGGACGAGCGAAGTTCCACTTCCGATTCTGATAATGAGAGGAATTGCGTAATTGCGCCGTACTTCGCTTTCAGCTGGAATTAATTTATTTTCGTGGTGAATCGGTTTGTTAATGCATACTGGGAAAATGTCCCAGCCACAATCGATGGTAACGAGTTCCACCGGGCGAGGGTCAAGTGAAAAGACTGTTTACGTTTGAGGTCAACACACTTATTTGTGTTTTTGGTTTTTCTTGGCCGCCGCCACAGTCTGACAGAGCCGGCGTGCTATTCAAATTATCGCGAGTTGTTTGGGTTGATTTGTGTTGTGTCGTTTTAATTGTGCCGAAAACCACCCACTGTGGCCTACTTTGTCGCCAGAGAAGTCAAGAGTCAAAGTTCGCTTGATGGCTGATTAGGGGTTGCTATCTTTGGGCCGGGAATTACACGATTTTCTAGCATTAATCCGGTGTTGCCTCTGGTTACTCGACGCGACAAGAACTCCCAGTCCTCTTCATTTTTCTTTTCATTCTCGAGGCCGAGGCCGTGAAATTGTAGTTCTGCTTGCTATAGGAGTTGCAAAAATAAGAAAGTTCACTAAATCGAGCCGCCAAATACGTCCGAGCATTTGACACAATTACGGTTTGCTTTTAGCTACAAATTAACATGTTGAGCGTTTCTCTAACTTGTTCTGCAACGGTTTTAAAATATCTCTTGGACAAAAACAAACGTTTATGTTTGTAAAACAGGTAACTCTTGCAACCGATTAACTTTTACCACGGTCATTACGATCGAAAGAGCTTTTTTATTTTTGAAATTTTTGCATTGATATTTGATATTGCAAGCACCATTTTTCTAATGGTCTTGGTCATTTCCTCCAGATGTGTTTTACTTGGCTCAGATTTCTTTTTAATTATTTATAATGGCGCGCCAATAAACTCGTCGTGTTATTTGACCCGTCTGTTAAATTTTCTTATATAATGAATCGATGAAAGTTTTTTATGGCCAATTTAGGAAAACTACTCGACCACATCAGTACGTTAACACCGTTTTTCGGAAACTTTGCTTAAAAAAAAACTAAAAACAATATTTACGGAAGTTATAAAATAAAGTGGGGAAAGAAAAATTGACAAAATTGTGTAAAAAATAATTGTATATTGATAGATTCTATATAAAAGTAAGAGAAGCGAAAAAGGAAAACGTAAATTGGATGAAGGATGATATCAAAATTGATTAAGTAATGACGGTAAAGAAATCAAAAAGGAACAGATTTCCAAAAATAGGAGAAGGGAATTACTATTTTTCAATAAAGGTGGGAAGTGAAAATGGGAGAAGATTGAAGGAAGAATAAGATGACGAAGAAAGAAATAGAAATAATTTACTGAGAGGCACACTAACTTAAGAGGTAGAGGTATTGGATTCTCTCATGGGCTGTGACCTTGGAAATATCATACATAAACAGTGAAAAATCTGTAAATGAAAACTGAAAACGTCGACTACTTTACATTCAAATCGACGAGAGAGAGAGAGAGAGACGACATTAACGTAACAAATGACGATGTTTTCCGGTCGATTTGTAGCACCTACTTGAGACCGATATTCGTCATTTGCGCAGATATGACTCATAGCCCATGAGAAAGTCCAAGACCTCTAGAAATTTGCTATAATATAAAACATGTTTTCCAAATCGTTATGTCGTTAGGTTCAAAAAGACAAAGTACCTATCAGAACTACCTCAATAGAAAATAAAGGTTTCCTTCCTTGTTCTAATGTTGAAAGTATCGGGTGTTCATTTAAATTTCCCGTCAAAGTTAGCGTTGAAGTGTTGATTGTGAACGCACCACGGATTACAGATCTAACCTCACTTTTTGCGTTGTTTGTGTTTTTACTCTGCAGACTGACGAGTGATGCGACTCTTCAACGCCAACTTTGACGAGAAATTTAAATGAACACAGGAGCAAAATAGTAGATTATATCATTAAGAGTAGAAGTGCTTTTTGTGCTAAGCCCAGAGACTGAAGACCGAAACGAAGTCGAGATCGCAACTGGGAACTGCTTTCAAAGTGAGCAATGACATTAAAGAGGAAAAGAAACAAGAAATCAAACTGGTCTATCTTTTTGCATACGGGACCTGTCAAATTTTTGACAGTTGTCAAAACCACCCCAACAACTGGATATTTTAAGCCACACGCTCTCATTTTCACCCGGAAGACTACTTAAATTTTTGTCCGGAACACATCATCAGGGATGATACACGTTTCTCTTCAGGATTTTTTCATTCAAGCCTTTTCATTTCAGCCTAATGAGCGGTGAAATTGCCGACTTTTGACCCTCATCTGCTTCACAAAATGACTGTAATTACATTCGATGTCGGCTGTAGCGGTTTGTACCATTTAATTAATTTTAGGGACGTGATTTACGCATACAATTTTACATGAAGTACTACTTTTCAACTAGTCCATCGATTGTTTTCCTTCGCTCTCTTTTCTCCACACATGCTTCGGTCGAGTGCTTCAAATTCAAAGTGTTATCTTCACCTCTATTAAGATACCATTTGGCGTTGATTTGGCAGGACAATATACAATTCAAACTCCGCCACGAGAAGAATGTAAACGTCCGCGACCCACTTCCTCAATATGATTAACAACACAAGATTCTTAAAATGTCTTTGATGCCGGTTCGATTTCACTTTTAGGACATAGATATAATAAAAAGCGAGTAACGCGAGCACGAGCGCGTCTATTTTTAGCGACTTTCCCCCAAAACTCATAATTGAATAAGATCGACGGTTTGTATGCACAACTTCACTCTCTGTTACATGAACCCAGACAGGCTAATTATCAGTTTGTTTACATTGCCTATTGTGTCTAGTACGACGCCACGCATTCAGATTGTTTCCACCGATTCGCAATCATTTTGCCAAGAATACTTATCAATTGGCGTACCCAAACAATCACCTCTTGCAAAAAGAGTTATGGCATCTGTTGCGGCACATGGCGAGCTGCTGGTTCGTGAAGCGATTTATGAAATTCGTCTCATTTAAATGCTGTGAATGCCCAACCGATTGCGTTTGCTCTTTTTTCAACACTGCGAGAAAATCGCATTTTCACGCTTGTCACCGCACGATTTTTCCTCGCTCGGAAAACGTTTCCTTCAAAAGACTGGACGCGCCTTTCAAGTCAAGTCGCCTAGAAAGTGTTGGCCACACTGAGTGGTCAACAAAAGTGAATTAAATTATTGATTGTTAACTGTGCCTGGCTTTTCTCTCGGCGGCGTCAAATTGGAAAAGTGGTCTTATTTCATCCTCCACTTGCCGCAGATAATTTCGAAATTCCCTCGGTGGTGTTTCCTTCGTTTCTGGACTCATCGATTGGATGTTAATGACGTGAAAGGGGAGAATAAACGCAGACAGGGGACTGTTTCTTGTTTTATTGCTTTTGCACCTAATTGGGGGATGTCGAGTACCCACCGGATGTAAGAGTTTAATAAGTGGAAAGAAATCGTTCGACCTTGCCTTTTTTAATGACTAGTACACGCCATTAAAATTGTTGGAATCGTGTTCAGTCGCGCCAAGAGTTGTGCATTTTGCACTGCGAAAGGGTAATTAAAGGACTTCCTGGAGGATCCCTCAATTACAAAGATAAGGCTCATTTGGAAGCTTTTACAATAGAGCGGTATTTAAATTGGTAGAAAGGCAAGTCGTCAAGACCCACAATTCCGGTATGCTAATGTTAACAACAATTGCTGTTTTTACCAGAGGCTCCAAGTCGTGATCCTCTAACTGTTTCGTGCGTCATTCCACAAGTGCATAATTTTCAGGAAGCGAACAATAACGACCTCGATCGATGAGGAATTATTGTAAAAAAAATCCTTCAGAATTTATTCTTGAAAATCTAGATCAGTGGTTCCGAAAACTCGAGGACCCTTCTACAAAAGAAACAAACAGCGTACAAATTGTTTTGTGGTCAAGTGCTTGCTTTTGTTTTCATATGGCGCAGCTCCATCAGCTGTCAAACCACAGATGTCAAACGAACAAGCGGTGGTGGGAATTATTTCTTTTGCAGAAAACCGTTCTTGAAGAGATAATCAACAAGTTTTCTTTGTGGTTATGTCTGTGGACATGTTAAAGCATACCAACTAAAAATACCTACGTTAGTACAAGAGGGAGAAAATCAACACCTTTTACGCCACACATTTTTTGAACGCTCGTTATTTTTGCCAATTTCTATTTCCATCTGTTCGATTTATTCACTAAAAAATTAATACACTGCAATGATAATAAGCAACTTTCTGCCTTGAGGGGGTATTTCTAAAATCACTACAGCCATTTAAAAACTAACTTTTTTCTTGCAGATCGATTATAACGAGCTTAATTGCAATTTTATTTTTGAAGAAATTTGTACAGTCGCGAGCATTAAATCTTGGTCGTCAAGGTCATTTTGAAATTTCCCGCTACTGTCACAAATTAAAAATTTTACCTGCTTAGTTAGAGCCAATGTCAATAAAACGTCAATCAACAAAAATTTGTCAAAGTTGACTCTAAAGCTAAACTTTCAGAGTAAAAATTATTTCGCTGATTGACACTGATGTGTCAGAAGCTAGGGTGGCAACCCAGTTGGGATTTCCAAAAAGTTGACAAGATCTTGACAAAACAAGACAAATAGAATCTATTAGAGGTTATGCCCGTTTCACATTGGAGCACTTTCCGTTACGTCAAAGAATGACCTTGACGACCAAAATTTATTGCTTGCGACAGTACATATGTCAAAAGAGTAAAATGACAAACAGCAAAATGCAAGAACGACAGTTTCGAAAGCACTGATTCAGATTAACACAAAATAAAGAAAAAATATCAGCATATAAGTTATGATTGACGCAATTGCACACTCATTTAAAAAATCACCGACAGCAGATCTTAGAGAAATTTAACTCGATGTTGCTCGAAGAATTTCTCATGTCGTGCAAGAATTCGATGAAAGAAACGCTACGTTACGAGCGAGAAAAACTTTCTGGTACTCTTTGCATTAAGTACCATTTGATTCCCAACAATAAGAACTAATAGAGTGATTATCACATAAAACCTTCAGGAGTTTTGACTGTTGAGTCAGCGCCAACTAGAAATCGACGGGGGCGAAGATTTTCCTCAAAGAATCTAGCTTCGTAGATTCTTGCTTGATTACGTCAGTTACGCTAGTTTATTATCCTGTGGCTGTTAAGTGCAGTTGCCCAACGCTCCGATGCTAACGAAGCTTTCAACCCGCAGACTTCATCGCGTTATTTAAATCTGAATTAATCCGTCGTCTCGGTTTTATGGCTCAAATTATTCAAGCGTTGTCTGACGCAACAACAATCTCAATCTTGGCATGTGGAACCTCAACATTATCCCGCATTACATAATTAACCTTACTTTCTTCGCCCGATTCCACTCAATGTCTCTTCCTGCAGCCTTCGCGATTTGTCTTCCTGAAACCGTTAGTGATGATGGCGTTACGAAACGGCGCTAAATATTTCACTAATTATTATCGATCACGCTCACATCCGATTGGTGGTCGACCTTCAAATTTTCAAACCACCTACCAGCACCAGTGAAAGTCTCGCCTCTGCAATACAAAGTGTGCCTTCGAGATGAACAAAAGCGACCACCGTGTAAGATATGGTGTTAAAATGTAAAACGATTCGTGTGGAGAATACCACTTTTGTTGCGGTTATTGATCGCGACTTCCTAGCCCCGTGTAGATTTTGTTCTTTGATCTAGTTTCACAAGTTCGTGCACTTTGCAAAATGTTATTTATTAAAAGTTGATATCCTTGCAGTCGTTGCGTAACACCGCGAACAGGATAAATCTGTTAAATCATAATGAGACGAAAAACTGGAATCTAGACCGTGGCACTCGTTCCATTCCTTCCAATTACTTTATTAACAAATCTCTTCTCTCGACTGTCCCCGAGTCCTTCATTCAAGTCCCAAATCTGTGTTTACAACATTTGCAAATGATTTTTTTTCCTTATCAAATTACACAATCGTCTTGCTCAGTGAATGTCAACGAGTGCAATTTAGGTTGTTTAAGTGAAAATCTGGCTCAAAAGCTGCCGACACAAAAAAACTAGTAACATTTTTTGATCTGCAAGAGAAACGGAACTCTAGAAACTGCGATTAATTCAATTAAATCGTTGGACCTTAGGCGTGTCGGTTTTAATTAGGCTCTTCATTAGCTCGCCCGATAGATTTCTTACACTTGCGTTGGTACCATTTCATTTCGGACCAACCTTCCCCTTGTTCTCCTTTCAATCCCCGAAAAGCGTTTTCACTTTTCAGTCGCTCCCATTAGCGAGAAATTTGACGAAGAAGGTAACAAGAGTTGGGTGTGGTGTCACATCTAGACGGAAGAGCAGGGAAAGTCATGCGACACACTTCCTGGACCTCTCTCCGGTACTACGCTCGCACAGGTTGACGGAACAATAACATGATGAATGACAACAGCAAGACAAAAGCGCCTCCGAAGAAAGAGAAGAAAGTAAACACACCAGTCAACGGCCCCGAGGTTATAGGTAACCTTGTAGATCCGCCGAACTTGACCGACACATCTTCACTATGAGCTCATCTCGATCTTCACGAGCGCGTATGTGGGTCTGTGCACTCTTCATTGCCAACGCTGCGATCCGCGGTTGTTCGCGGTTCCGGTACCACACACGCGTTTTCAAAATAACTGTGAATTCGTTGGAATTCACTTTTATTTCGATTAATATTAATGGAGATTGTTGTTTGTCAGCGCGAATGTCTCTAGGCTCGTTGCGGAGTTAACGGATCGCCGAGACAGTTTGTTTTTTGCTCCAATTATCGGTAGAAATTCGCATCTTATTATGCTCTGTTTCATTTGCATCGCTATCGTCTTGGATCTCACGCGGATGTGGCGCTGCGTGCCCAACAAGGGCTCCAAGCAGTACCGTCACGCACCTCATAAAGTCTCACTTTGGGCCCCGGCAGGAAAACAACCAGATCTTCGGCCGGCTTTTCCAATTATTGATTTTGCCATAACGTGAGACGCTACTCCTGGCACATCTCTCCATATTTTCCCTTTCGTTTACCCCTTCTTTCAATTTCCTCCAGTCGCAACTCACTTAAAAATCCGTTATGTCAATAGCTTCCCCCATCCAAATCTATTTTCCTTTCGCTCTTCGCAATTAAAAAATATCGACCATTTTCAAAACCGCTACGACGACCTCGCTTCTACAAAATTGCATATTATTTAAAATAAAAATCGCTGCTTACGTGATCGATTTAGAAAGAAAAATATCGCCTCTAATGTGTGTTTACGATGAGTTTCTCCGCTCGCCTGTGCTGTGTGCCCCACTTTGCCCCAACAGCTGTCAGGCGAGGGGATCTAGGGAACAGCTGGATGGTTCGGACAAATGAACCCCAGCACTGGACGTATTTTTTTAATAGTAAAAACGATAATTACAATATAATTAAATTATTACATTGTTCGATATCACTTTCCTTGCAATTGGCAAAAATAACGCGAAGACGTTATCGTGCAATAAAATCTGAATAGTATGTGCAAAAACACTTATAGTAGGTACACATGTAATGGAATAAGTACAACGAATTTAAGAATCACAAAGTTTGAGTGAAAGACAAGACGGCCCTCGCCGAAAGTGACCGAGAGTGTCTTTGTTTTTGTAAACTATAGATAAATTCATAAGCACCATTTTCCCGTAAGAACTTGTTCCTAATGTATAAATTGCGCGACTAAAGAGGAAGTATTTGAGATTTAGGCTTCGAGACCAGGCACTAAATCAACGAAAGTAATCTAAGTTTCGACGGATCGACTAACTAAAGTGTCTTGGAAGAACCGAAACGGACATGTTGGTGTTGATTTAGTGATGCACGGTGTGTAGATTTCGGCATGTTCTTTCGCACGATCGTTGTGAGAAGCGTCGGTTAATTGGACTCCTTGTGCTATTGTTGATTTGGTAAATGCGTACGGTCTGACAGATTTGCGACGTTGTTAATTAGCGAAAAACCGTGCCAAAACCTGCACCGGATCTGGTGCGTCTCATTAACATTTATTCTTGTCTATAACTAATCACGTGGGTAGAAAAATACAAAATCTTAAAATTTAAGGTCGATGGCGACAAAATTTGCTTATGAATAAATAAGCCAGTTATAAATAGTTCTACTGCGGTCGGGCCGCAAAGGAAGACGGATCGTCGTGTTGCGGCCCGACCGCCCTACGCTCTGACGTCATAAATGCCTTAAATGAAGAACTGTAACAACGACAACAATGACAACAACACTGTAAATTGTAAAATCTCGTCGTGATTCGTGTGACATCCTTAAAGCTCAGAACCGAAGCACAGCTTGACGAAAAATTTTGTAACGACCGAGCGGGCACTCGAACTCTCACTATCATTGCGTCATGGACTCCTCCTTCAGCTACGATATACCTAATGAACGACACCGATAATAATCTATCAATACGTGTTTAATCAGCCTTTTCTTTGATTCTGTCGAAACGGGTGCGCCAGTTGTCGCGCAGTCCGTCGAATTTCGTCTTCCACTAGGAGGCCTTGTGCTTCTTCTTGGGATCGCGTCGGCGCTCCGCCTCCGTGCTTACCAATATCTTCAGGTCCTTGTAGTCCAGCTGCAAGTACCATTCAAACACTGTTATGCGCCCCCACGGAGTCGACAGTGCCATCGCCAATAATTTCGCCCACATCTGCACAGGCAACGAAAATTACCGCTACTGTCGTCTACGGCCGACAGGGCCCGATACGCTACACCTGCACCCCAAACTAAACTAGAGTTAGTGATCATTGTCGAGGTTATGGTCGGAAGCGACCCCGCGCCAACCCTACACACTGTTAAGGATGTTAAATGTTGGTGACTGCGCCTACCAAGCAGATGTGATTGAAATTAGTGACCCAGCTCCCGACGACCACTCACCAGCATCTCGTCGTCGGGGATCCGCGACAGCAGGTCCATCACCTCGTTGTTCGGCACCGAGTGCGGCCGCAGGATGCGGCGCAGGAACTTGTTGGTGCCCCAAAGCATCAGCAGGTACCGGATCGGGATCAGATACAGGACGATGGCGCCGGCGAACAGGAGGCTGATCGCTATCCAGGACAAATACGGAACGGTGAAGTTGAAGGTGCTGCAAGTGACGAGTTGGAGTTAAAACTTTCGGAAGTGTCTGTCGAGGTACTTTTTTACGCTTTCCAGGAGCGAGGCGATACGGCCTATCGCGTTCTGCACGCTCTGGGTCACTTCCTGGATTGCCTGCAGTCTCTCCTTCAAGCTCTTCTTCTCTTCCTGCAAACGAAAATTCACAGTGAAACACTGTCGCGTCATAAATCAATAAAAATAAAATATTTCGAAGTCGTTGAAGCTTGTCTTGTAACGATTTGAGTGGGTTAAGAACTTAGGAAACCATCTCGGTGATTTCTTTCCTTTGGGTTAATTGAGTTGCGCTCGGTGAAGACGCAAACTTCGTTAGTTCCATTATCTTTCCGTCCGGTGCTTGCGCCCTGTAACTCTGTTACTACCTTCTCCTTGTCGTCGTCGTCGTCGTCATCTATGTCCGAATCGGCGGTCTCGTCCCAGGGAATGGCGCTGGGACCGGCGAGAATCCCCACGATGTACTGTTTCAGAAAGATCAGGAGCCCCGCGACCGGCAACATCCACGGCTGGAAGTAATAGCACAGCACCAAGAAGACGACCAACGCCGCGAAACTCTGTATTTTGGACTCCCACTCGAAACAGTTCCTAAAAGAATAATTTTAACAGGCCTCATCTCGCCAGATTTACGACTCAATTACTGGAAGATCTTGCCGAACTCGTAAAAATACATAATGAAAACCTTCAGTCTCAACACGTTCCTCACGAACACCTGCCGCTTGAACTTCACCTCGCTCTGCATGTACTTCTCCTCTCTGGGATTGAGCGTTCTGATGCACGCCCTGATCGGGTTCCACTCGAGTCGCATCTCGAGCAAGATCTGGGGGTTGTTCCCTTTGGCGCGGCTCCTCAGCTTTCTGTCTTTCAGCGCGTACCATCTCTTCTCGCCGTTTCGGATTCTCAACAGCGGGATCATCACCCTACCCAGGAACTCCACTTTGTGGTCGCGGTCCTCGTCGAAGACCGTCACGTCGAGGACGTTGTTGATGTCTTTCACGTTGAAGGTGAATATCTTTTGCCAGGAGGGCGAGAGGGTTTTGTATTCGGTTTGCGTTTGTAAGCGGGCGTTTCCCAGTTCGAGGACGCAAAAGGGGTCGCTTTTTCCACCCAGGTCCGCCGCGGTCAACCCCGACGCCCGGTACACTTTCACAGTCAAGTGGCCCACGTCTTTGATGTTCTGGAAGGTGCGGTGCCACACCTACAAAGTTTAATTAGTTTCCCTGCATGTGGGCACGAAGGGCGAAAGCGCAAAGGGCGCACGGCAAATAATTACACAGCAGAAGGAAAAACAAAATACAAACGTTAAATCAGATACAGATATTTTGAAGAATTTAGGTCGCATTTTCGGTGGGTTTTTCCGAAATTAAAAAAAAAAATTAATCCTACAATGTTTTTGTGCTTCCGGGAGTGACAGTGCTACTTTAGGTCCTTTTTTCAAAGACCAGAGTGTCATTTTTGCTCCCAAAGAATCAAAAATTGAAAATTCTAAAGGCCTAAAGTTAAAATAAACAAGGTGTTGCCATGACAACTGTCTAATCAAGTAAATGTCAAATCGAATGAAATTTTTATTGGAGATCGAACCTATTTGTATTTTTCTTGATTTTGTGGACAAAAATTGTTCCGTGGCCTCTTCGGCGGCCTTATCTGTAGTACAATTTCCGAATTTACTCATTTTCTCCGATTATTATTAATTACAATTAAAACAAATCTAAAATGGTGAATTTTGTTGACAGCGTTGCTATGGTGATATTCATTCCACAGCATTCGTCATGAAACTCAAATAATTTTCTGCTGTCAAAATCACAAGATTTTACTTCTTTTCGATAAATTATCAGCAATTATCAGCCCGTTAATCGTCACTTTACTCTCTTGCCAAGCATTGAACCAGCACCTGTTACATTATGTTGGCAAAAAATAAAATTTTACTAAATCTAGTGTTGGTGAATTTATTATTGTCCGATCGCCTACGCTGACGCTGTCAACTGTCATTCTTAAAAATGTCATGCGAAATACGCAAACTCAAGTATGACCCTTGAAATTTGAATTTAACTCATTTTCCATGTTCCCACTTTTTGCAGAACTTGTTCCCGGTGTACTTAATCGCCCTGTGCCCTTTGCGAAACCCAATTTACGTATCGATCTGCGATGTGCTCCCTCTCGCGCGGATTCTCCTCGTAGGTGGTCAGATCTGATATGGTCTCGGAGGCGGTGGTCCCGCTGATGGTCAAGAGCAGATGCAAGGAGCCGGCGCCGTCTTCCAGTTGTTGCCACAAGCTGTGAGTCTTTTCCCGTTCCAATCTCGTCAAATCGATGACGCACCTAAAGCTCTGCCGTTAATAACGCGAAACGATCGTCGCGAAAACCGTCTTGCCTCCCAATAAAATCATCCCTGGACCTGTCCTTATCCCACGCGGTGATTTCCAGCTGTTGATCCCCGTCGTCGTACAGATGCAGGTCGAACTGTTCCAACCACCTGGGATTCAACGATCTCCACACTATTCTACTTTTGTACTTTTCGTTGCCTAATCTGGAACGTGACGGGGATAGGAGAGACTCTCGGGGGTGTCGCGGCGTCTTACCTAAATTTTACGTAAGGATCCGACGTTCCCGTCTCGGGATCGCAGGCTAACAAATTTTTACCTTCTACGAGAGCTATTGTCACTACCGAACTCCATATTTGCGATTTCAGTCGTTTGTTTACGTCCGCGATTCTACTGTTTTTTTGGTAGTACTGAAAGATAAAACGTTAAAGAATTATTCAGGGGTTGTTTTATCCCCTTTGATCCGTGACGTTTATCAGACGAGCAACGCCACAACATAATTGCCTCCTCACATGGAAATTAATTAACAATATATTAATTTAACGCTTGAGCCAATCAAAGCGGAAATGGGGCGAACAAAGCAATGGTTTATTTGATTTAGAAAATTGTTTGTAGTTTTACTGTGAAAATTAATATGTAAATTAATGGACGGCTATTTGGAGATGGTCCACATACAAATCAGTACCGCCATTACATTATTCGGGGTCGATTTATTTTCCATATAGATGAGATTCTTCGACGATAATTTAGGAGGGCCCTTCGTTCACATCTACGAGAAATAAATGTTTTATTGTGTGTTCAATACAGCGATATGATGGTCCAATTTGCGCTTCATTGTTGTTTAAAAAATATATAAATTGCCATTTTCAGACAAAGCATCACAATTTACCGTACAGAATCTTTTAAAATGAATAAACCTTGCAGAGATTTTCTTTCGTGGCACTCTATCGACGTAAAATGTTGAAAGCTCGATTGAATGGAAGCTTTCGCGGCTCGAATGGAAAATATACGAAAACAGAAATGAGAAATAAATTACGTTTGGAGTCCAATACATATTTACACACACAAAAGCTCAGAAACAACAAAAATATTGTAGACTGAAGTCCCGATACCACTAAAATATTTTACATTTGAGACTGTAAAAAATTCTAAATAATAGTTATTTGTATATCAAGGCCGCGAAATCATTCTTTAATATACTGAGAGAAAAATTGTCGCCGAGGCCGCTTAAGACCGAGGCAAGACAATCTCGAGGATGTTAATTTAAGGATTACGCGGCCAACATTTTTTGTGCAACCGAAAATTTGTAATTATTATACAACGAACAAGCAAAAACGCCAGTTTACATGGAAACTCTGATTTGTATCAAATATTAAAATGACCTTTACTTTAACGGTTCTCGTTAAAAGCAACGGCCGCGAAATTGGATTTCGCGGCTTGTTTTAGGTACGCGAAGTGCTCCTTTCACGTACGGTTGCACAAAAATGAAATTTATTTTGTTTCGTGAATCTGGTCGGCACTGTCCAAATTGTGATTTTGTTTTTAGACCATCACAAGATACTGAAATGTATTCTGATTATTGTGTCACGTTCATTTTTGAAATCAGACGTGTCCGTTTGGTGTAAATCACATTTTCTAGAACTCTGCTTTCATATGTCCCACGTCCGACTAGATTTGGGATAAGGGGTGAATCATAAACTAGACACAAAGCTTTCTGCATCATTCAGTGTTATCTCTGAGAGAAGCTCATCTAAATAATCTCTGCGACCGGTGCTTTTAAATCTTTGAGACTGAAAGCAGAACAAATCTGCGAGTGAAATGCCGAGTTGGACGATTGAATCCTTCAATCATTCTCGAGGATTCGTTAAGGACCAAAGTAAATACGGAATTCATTTTATTTTCGTTTTGAATATTCATCTGACCCTTTTGCGGCGCGGAAAAATCGCATTTACGGATTACTATGCAAATTAGCCGCTTCGACTCTCGACGAAGTTCTAATCGAGCCCTTCCATAAAATGCGATGTTTATTTTTCCAGACGGAAAAATCTCGAGTAAATTTACTCACTTTATAAATGCGCGAATCTGGCGGTCGCTCTAGGGGCGGTCTTTAATCGAGGTTTTGTTCTTGATAAAAAATGGAAACGCGTGCATGGAGTTGCTCTTTAGCTTATTTACAATGCAAACCGCCCACGGTTCGCTTACACAGAAAGGCTGTTCGATATACATTAAATAAAATCGATGAGTTCACTTTTAGCGAGCCACATCCATTTATATTTTAATTCCTTCGTATAAATCAGCGGAATTGGGACACGCGCGCCGTTCACTATTTATCACCCCTAGTATTCGGGGGGTGCATGCGTTTCCTTTTGTTCGTCAAAGCGCGGCGAGGGGTCGACATCAAGGCTAATTGTGATCACCTGTTCTTTGTCCTCTTGGCTCTTGGGGTAGAGGGTGACAGTCATGACAACCTCCCCCAGGGGCGCTTCCGGCCTGTCGGGATCCTGAAGGGCAAGAGTGACATCCGTTGGCCGACCCAGATCCAGAGAGGTCAGGTCCAGCGTCGCTGACCCCATGAAGTCGTCCTTAAAAGGAGAGACATTGTCACGTTGTTGGTGTCGATTTTTTATACAGGGTGTTTAAAAAATGCCGCGCTAAAATTATTGTACGGTGTTCAGAAGCACTTGGTAGGTAAGGGAAAAATATTTTAAAAAATTTTGGTCTTCATTTCTCTGCACAGCACAGTTTTGTGTTCCGTTGTTAGTTGTAATTATTATTACTAAATAACACCCAAAATGCAATTGAATCTCTGCGGTCTTTATTTATGCAAAAATCGATTAAACTATTGCAATTTTTTAAAGGTAGCTACTGGTAAGTGTACGCATTTGCCAAATTTACCATAAAAGAAACCTTCATCCACGTATAAATTTAACATCAAGAATTTTTTAAATATTTTTCCCTCACTTACCAGATGATTCTGAACACTGTACTATAGTTTTAGTGGGGTATTTTTTAAACACCCTGTATATTGACTCACTTGAAGCCCCCAGTCGTAGTCGAACACTTTCAGCTGAATTGGGAGAAATGGATCCTCGATGGGCACCGTGAAGCTCTCGTCCCATGTTGGATTCAGATCTCTGTAGACGGTTCGCGATTTGTAGATTAATCGCCCACCACATTTGAATTTCACGTAGGGATCGCTCAGACCTAAAAAAATTTACGTTGTAATCTGGGAAAATCCAGGGGCCGGCTTACAAATTTGAACAGGTATCGGGCCCGGATTACCAGATTAATGCCAAATATACACGCAAGCAGGGCGAAATTTTGCCGCTTCAGGTGTTAAAGCAGACAACGGATTACATTAACCAACGGGAATTTGCTGTTACGCAGTTTTTCACCTACTAAATTTTGTGTCAATGGAACAAATGTGGATGAAAATTAGCCCTCTTCGGGGCCAAACTTTTAATTTCACATAAATTGCGGCGTGCTTTATGAAATGAGTTTATTTTCAGAGAAATATTCGCTCAGTGAACAGATTTAAGAATTTATAGATATTAAATATAACGAGCGTTAAAAAAATTGTGGTCAAGTAGCCTGGTGTGCTTGCTTTTGTTTCCGTTAACGTATGGGGTAGCTCCATCAGATGTCAAAAATCATTTATTCAACGAACAAGCAGTGATGTGAATTATTCCTTTTACAAAAAAAAAAAAAAACAGTTCGTTTCAGAACTAACCAACAACACTAATATGATAAAGTGAGGTTATGTATCAGAAGGAAATGTCAAAGTATACCAACTAAAAACCAACCTGCGTTTGTGATAGAAAAACACGGCCTCCTTGACCAGATAATTTTTTGAACGCTCGTTAGAACCTATTTTTTTTTAAATATACTATTTTTAATACAGTAATTATAACACCATTAATGGCTGGACTAGGTAGGGGAAGCCGGAGCGCAATAAGCTTCGACATTTGAATAATTATAAAAACTGGTACCTACTCGTGGTTCATTCAAATATTTTTATTTACCAAAAAAAAGGAATCAGTTTGCAATACAGAATTTCTATCAACTTTTTTTGCAGTTTTCTCTGTTTTTCAAAAATTCTTTTTTTTATCGGCAAGAAATTTCAACTTTTTCTTAACGATTTAGACATTGTAGAACTTTCTCAAACTCCTACGAGATATTTTTCCAGTAAAAAATTTAAAAACACTTATTTTCTCTGTTCTTAATTTGGATATATTTTGAGGGAGACGCTGAAAAACTTATTCGAAGTTCGAAGATATTAAGATTGTCTTGGTGTCTCTGGAATACAAAGGACAATCACGAATAGGTATAAATGAGATAATATGATTCATGAATACATCAAAAGTAAATAAAGTAAATTTATTACTTAAGCTTTACGAGATAATGAGTCTAACCAAATGTCAACAATGTTATGGAATTGGACACCAAGAAAGCAAACAGAAACAGTAGTAGTAATCATTTCAGAAGCACATCACATAACTAATGTCATTCGTGTTTAACGGCGGGAAATTCAAACTTTACACTGTTCCAAATTGTTTACTTTTCTCAACGCCTACTCAGCCCAGGTTTTCTTTTAAACGCATGATATAATTAATTAATTTAATGTTGCATAAATGTTATTAATATACAGTGTACTTACCTATTTTGTTTATTTAGTAAAAAAAGCATTTTATAAATAAACATACCAACCGCTCTACCCACAAGGAAAACATTAGGTGCAATTTTGATGTTTACCCAATTTCGACGCTTTCCTCTAAACCATTTTCCGCTCAAAATCCCTAATTTGCTCACCGTGCAAAATTCACTTAAACCGTTTTCCTGCAAAGCATTTTCGCGAGGCGTCGAAACTTTAGCGATGTTTCAAGTGCACCAGAGCTGCGTCGATAATTCTATTTTTAAAATCTGTATCTCTGAGTTCATCGGAAAAATATCAAATGCTCCGATCGCTCCCCTAAAATTGAGTTAAAAATCCCGATCGGTCCCAACCCCACCTGCAACCCTTGCTGAATCAAAATCTCGTTAAATATTATCCATTCGAGTGTTCTGTCGGTGACGTTGCATCATCTCCATCGAACCCTGCACCGACCGAGCCTCTTCCAGTAATTAACAGCGGCCGCCAAATTAAATCAATCATCACAGTATCAGTCCCTCGGGAGCTTATGACACTTCAACCCACGCCCAGCCACCGCCCTCTCACGATAATTAAATGAAAACGGTCTAATTACCCCGACATGATATTAATTAAATCGGTTATGTTTTCGACCGGCGCATCCACCAAATATCGACCCTAGACGAGCTTCTAACTGCTAATTTGAATTAATCGAGACGGGTCGCATTGTTCGCTCAAGTCCTTGCAAGGATCAGATGTCGACGGTGAAAAGGACGATTAGATTTTTTGACGAATGAAAGGAAGGAGCGACCACGGTTGCGTTATTTGTATTATCTTGTTACCGAGAGGCTCTCCGTCGAAATTGAATAAGTCGGGAAGGCGATACCAAGCGGGGACCATTCTGAAGATGGCTCTTCTCTCTGCTCCGGTTATTTAGTCGAATTAAGTTTTCAAAAGCATTAGATGGAAGCCGACCCCACGAGATCTTGCGGTCCTTTTAATATTCCAGCACGTTGAAAACCATCCAGAATGTAAAAGTTTTCGCCAAATCGGATAATGCGATACGTGATTCCCAGACAAAACTAATGCAGAGAGATTTGCTTTTGAAACATTGACGTCTACAAATATTTGCCGTTGTGCAAGGAGGACGTGATCACTGAAAACGACTGGAGGTGATAAAGCGCCACAAAGGAATCAGACCCACCGAACGATTTTTCTTTTCACCGCGGAATTTATTATCACTTGGGGGAACCACTCAAATTACGATTAATTTGAAATTTTGTCGGTGATTTTCCGTCTACCGAATTTAAAATCTTTCGTGCCGATATTGGGGAAGTAATTTTGAGCGATTGCTGGCGCATCATTATTTGCTAGTTCCAGTTACGTGAAAATAATGCGGAAGAGATCGATCGAGGCGAATCCATCACGGCGAACGACTCCAAAAACCTGGATCTGGTACTGACGTGCAACGTTATCCTGGAGTATGAATATGTTAAATCAATTTTGCAACAGCGAACAAGCGGAGAATGTGGAACGGAAAAAATGACACTCATGAAACACAAAAACAGAATAAAATGGAAATGGTTTAATAACCAGATCTTATACAGCCGAGATTGTATTTGTTGTGGACATTTATTCTCGCCTTAAAAAGTGCAAATACAAGGTGATTCACCAGTAATAATTAGCCTAACAAAATTGTGATGCAACCAACAATACATGTCCCCACAGTTTTTTAGTTTGTGTCTGTATAAAGACTGCAGCTAAATTATTTGCAAATAATTTATTACGCCCCTGATTAAAACATGACGTCCAAGCTGGAAACATCATCAAAACCTTTAATCTTTCTCGGTGCGAGACGTAAAAAAATAATTAAAAACGGGCTAATTGAACCTTCACGGCGTCCCAGGATAATTTCGAATTTTCGCTGTCATTAATCTCGGCACGCTTAAATATTAATTAGGATTTTTTTCTCGTGATCACGTTGTAATCTTTAACGACGCGTCGTAATAAAACTGCCATTATTGAACGTTTAATCAGATTTCACGTCTTCGAGACGAGCTTTAATAACCGTCGAGCATACTTACCGAATCGTGATTGAATTAATAAAGTTTAATTTGTTCGAAGCGAGAGTGAATCATACGCGGATCAGACAAACGGTAAATCGGCGACGAAAAGCTCAAGGCAAATCTGACTCGAATTGAATTTAGCCGAACTGAATTTTTATTCGAAGTTACACATTTTGGCGTGACGGTTATTAATGATCTGTCAAATTTGTCTGGCTTTGGAGAGCAATTTTTAAATGAGAATTAAAAAGAATCCCCGTTTGTCCTGTTTCGGAAAACTAATTTCACTCGTTTCCACTTTTATGGGATCTGTACATTTTCAACTGGTCGAAATTGCATCGAATTGACAATGAGGCATAAGTGAAGTTTGTTAAATTAGTTCGATTAATAGTGTGACAAACACACCAATGACAAGGTCGATGCAGACCGAGTCATTGCCAGTTGCACAATTTATTTATTAATGAAATAAAAAAACATATTGTTACGTGTACGCTTGTGTGCGTCAAAGCCGTAAGAAAATGCAACCAACAAACGCTGAAAAAGCGCGATTTGTAAGCAGTTTCGTGTTTAACAAATGTCTTTCGTGTTATTTATATCATATAAGCGATTCGTTGTTTATTGAAATTTCTTCTAATTTTAAAAATCGGTTGTATCTCTCACGAGAAAAACATTCAACGAATTTTTTTGTTTACTTAAACGTAAGGAGGTCAAGTGTCATTTTCCAATTTGTTTTACACAGACAAAATTACAAATATCGAAATCTAGTTCATCGTTTAGGCGGTGAGTTTTAACAGCTCGTGCTCTCTTTTCGACAAGGTATTTGAGTGTTTCTTGGATCAATTAGTTCCGCTGCCGCAATTATTCTTAATTAAAAAAAATCTGAGAAAAGACAATCCTCAATTCGTCTCAAAAAGACTGACCATCCGTAACTGGATTCGTTGTTATCCTTGTAGAGGAAAGTTTCTACTGAAACTGAGAGCATAATTCTAGGTGCTTTTATGGATGAATTAATTGTGTTATAATAAGCGTTAAGTGAATAACGCAAGTATTGAATACGCTAAATAAAAACTGGATCGGTTCAAGTCTGCTTCAGCAGTTCTCTAAAGAAAATAATTTAAGCTCCGAGAAAAATTCTTTTGTTATAAATTAGTAATGAAGCATGCATTAAAATTGAGAGAGAAAATGAAAGCAATGAAATATCGAGTGTTCAATTGAAAAGTTCATCAAGTAGCCTTTGAATTTTCATAATATTGTGAAGTAGGTATGTCTTAGAAGATCAATGACAAAAATTAGGGTAGGACCACGTTAAGAAGTGACATTTTTTGACTAAATTTATTGTACAATGGCCGGCAAAAAAAGTTAGCCATCATTTAAATGTCAGTGTCAAAAAAGCATTAATTACACATTTGAATTTTGACGTGACACAAAAGTGATGGCTAATTTTTTTTGCCGGCCATTGTATATCTAACATGATTGCCAGATTATCAAAACGGTTTCTAATTAGAGCAGGACATGTCTTTGGCTACATGTTTGGTAACATTGAATACAAAACCTCTTAATTTTCGCAAAGTCGCGTAGCGATATGTCATCTGTAAAATTTTGGCTTAGATGTACAGTTGCGACCAATAAATTTTGGTCGTCAAGGTCATTCTTTGACGAAAATGCTCCATTGTAAACGGTCGTAAATATCATAACCTATCATCATGTTGTATGACATTAATTGTCATTTTTTCTCATTTTTTTGGCACTTCGTTGACGTGGGCATAATTAGGCAGGGAAATTTTTTAAATTTGTGACAACCTAACCAAATTTTGAAATGACATTGACGACCAAAATTTATTGCTCGCGACAGTACATATTTTTTATGTTGAAAGAATTAAATCCACACCAAAACATTTTTAAAATAATAGAAGACGTTGAAAATATTGACCACCTTAATCGATACATTTAGTACGATGAACATTTCTCATCACATTTTCCAACTAATCGGATTATTGTTCAAAAGTTTTATGTTCTACAGTAAAAACCATCGTGAAAAGGAGATAGAAAAAGCAAATGTTGTTTACTTGTGAAAGCAGTTGATTTATTATTCCACAGAAAACGAAACTTAACTCAAAAAAGACGTTAAACTCGCAAAACACAGCTGACATCTGTCAAAGAAGGCATCATCTCTTTTTCGCTCTATTTTCTTTCATCAAAAAGTCATAGCCAACTTGATGAACTTGTCATTTGAATATCCGTTACTATTTTTAATTGTATAATATACATGACGAGATGCGGAAATTAAAAATTGTTTTATAAAAAAATATTTAAAAAAACAAGTACATACATAGTTTAAGGACAACATCGTAGATTTTATAAAAAAAGGATTTTTGTAGAGAAAAAATTTAAAGATTTTATGCAGTTGGACAATTGGTATTTCCTTCAAGAAAACTTTCGTTGGTTACTTACAAAAAGAACAATTTTTTGGAAAAGAAATATGTATGTTACATCACTTACATTCTTGCTGACGTTTGATGTATTGATTTGACAGCTGATAAAAATGAAAACAAAAATACTTGACTAAATTTACAATTAACCCTAAACCCGACGATATGAAAGAAAAAACCAAGAGAAAATGTTGATTCATTTTCTATTTTTTATTGTATAATTTATGGAACTATTTCTATCAAATTTTCTACCATAATTAAATACTTTGAAAATCGTAAAACACAGAATCGTTGTAACTCCACTAGTTTATTTTCCTATCTCCTCCTCGTAATCCTTTGAATTCCTTTGAATTTTAAAGTTGCGTAAGTTGCGTTGATAATAAATTATAAAAGCTTGGTCGACGCTCAAAATATTTTTAGAGAACTTTTGAGGTAGGCCACGTTGATCTAGTTTTTGTTTAATCTGTTCAATACTTGCGTCATTAAATTCGCCGTTCATTTTTAGAAGAGTTATATTAAAAGAAAGATTAATTCATCTAGAAAAGTACTCGTATATACAAAGTGTTCCAAAATTATTGTGGTATCGGTTGGTTTTTTAAATTTCACCTCGTAGTAGGCGTGAACGCACTATACAGGTACGGATCACGGATTAGCTGTTTAAATCTTACGCTTTACACGAGTGGTGCGTTCACAATCGACTCTTCAACGCCTACTATAGAATTTAAAAAACACCCAATTTTTAGTAGGTTTTGACAATTTGAGTGTTTTAAATTTTAACGCATACTAGAAAAATGATACCAACTGTCAAGAACCGACAAAACGACAGGTATAGGAGAAGTTCGGCTTATTCATAAAAAAATATTAACTAAAGTAGTTTTTTTCTAATGGTTTTTAACCAATTACAAACTGTTTAGAATAATAAAAAAATTTGATTAGTTTTCGTTGGATAAACCCGAGGTATCATTTCACTTTCTTGTAAATTTTTGAATATTGACAACAGGCAATGACAGAAATGATATTTGACACTTGGAGGTTATATTTGGTGTAGTGTAGTGCGCGACGTTATCGTCGAAAGGCGGCAAACTATATTTTCCGATTCAATCATTTTGGAACAGGGATAACTTATAACATGTTATATGACATCCACTGTTATGATGTTCTCTTTGTCAAATTTTACTGATCAAATGAAACGCAACGTATATTGGAAGAAATTTACGTAACTGATAAAATGATTCTTACTTTATTAAAATATATTTATTACTGCGGCGATCACTTTCAACGATTTTCAAAAAAAAAACCTCAATGTAAATAAACAAAGTAGAAAGTAAAAAAATAATTACATTTCATTAACACTGTACGTAATGCACTGCATTGTAATGTAATCAGGCAGAAAATTTGTGACAACACCGCGAAATTTTAATGACACTGACGCCGTACATTGCAACAATCATCAATCACTTCACTTCAAATGTGAACAAAAATTAAACTATATTTATCATCCCATAATAACAGTGTAGGAAGTTTATTACTGCCACGAGAACATTATCTGCAATGTTTTTGCACTTCTCCACTGAACAGTTTACGACTTTTGCGAAAACGTTTTTATAACAAAACTTTGACTTGAACAAGGCCCAAGATTTTTTGTTGCTGGACCCGAACTGCTACCGTAACCGGCCAATTTACAAGACGACTTGTGTCACATTATTTTCCTCAGAGAAATTCAAAGAAACGTCCGCAACGTAAAAATTACGCAAATGACAGCTTCCATTTTTCCACCGATTTGCATTTTGTCGTAAAAATATGGAAGATAGTACCAATTACTTTTCTGTCACTCTTGCAACATTTCTGAATTTTAATCCGGCTCGTTCGCGAAAAACTTGCAAAGCGAGCTTTCAGCCCTGATCCCGCTCGTGAATAATGTAAACACGCGTCCCGAAAGCAAATTTACCGTTCTTATCCATGGCGACCAATCCATTTCCCCTACGCAAATGCACCCGACACTGGAAGAAGGAATGTTGTCGGAGGGCGGCTTCGCGTCTCCTGGTGATTTCATCGTTGGAGCTCAACTGTAAGGAGACACTCGTTAGATTCGACGGAAGACTCGGAAATGGAGGAGGTGAATAATTGTGTTAATTAATAACGGGGGCAGCGAATGGAGACGGGACCACACTTACGGGAAGAAGGTCGAGGCCGGCCACGGCGCTGGGTGTCGGTGCCCGAGGACGAGGCGAGCCACTGGGGGAACTGGTGTCGCCACCGCCGCCGCCACCGCAGGCACGACTTAAGGGTGAGTCTGAAACAAACACGTCCGTCACGCGATCTAAATGTCAACATGTTTAATTAACTACTGCCACCAATCATTTTAATTACGGACTTCGCTGCAAGTAGAGTCGGCGAAAATGGAAAAAAGATGCTAAATACCATAAAAAGTGGATCAACAGAATTATAATTACATCTCGTTATCGTCGCCAATCTCTAAACTGATTCCATCACGACGAGCTAATTTTAAAAAAGTAATCCTTCGAGCCGGATTTGAACCAGCGACCTATGGATATCTACAAGTAAACCTCTACAGTCCACCGCTCTACCAACTGAGCTATCGAAGGTGACACTTGTTATGTAAATTAACCCCAACTTTTTTTTTAACTGTAGAACGTAAACACGAAAAAAATTTGTTATTCAAATGTGTAATGCTTTCAGTGTAATTAAAAAATGCAAACAATATTTGATAAAAAAAAGTAGTACACGACGACTCGGCCCCTCGGGCTGGTTATTCTACTTACATATTTGGAATAATTTTGTATATCTTGGATTAATTTAAATAATTATTGTTAAAAAATATCCTTCGAGCCGGATTTGAACCAGCGACCTATGGATAACTACAAGATAAACCTCTACAGTCCACCGCTCTACCAACTGAGCTATCGAAGGTGATACATATTTGTTGCAGCGGTATCAACCGATTTTTAATTTTGAATTAACTATTCCGGACAACAGTCTTGACATTAGTTCATTAGTACCGGGTGATTTTAAATGATTGACTTTTTTCATAGGTTGGTAATATTATTGTTGGTTATTCTGCTTTTTAATGTGATAGTTGACATAAACATAGGCGTCGTCGCCTATTTGACACAATTTATTAATACATAAAATGTCAAAATGACGTACGTACGCCAATGTGGTAATTAAGGTATCAAGTTTGCCACTAATTTATAAAAAATGTTCCCAACTTAAGAAAAAAAGTCACAATCATTTAAAATCACCCGGTAGAATAGGTATCTACCGTGCGATCATTTAAATTATAAATTAGAGTAGGCGGGATTTTTTTTATACGATTGCCCAGAATGCCAATTGACTGATTAAATAAATGTGAGGTTATGGTTAACTTTATAGCGTTTATGGTGCCCATATTCAATCGTTTTAATTTAAAGGAAATGAAAGCAATAAAGAATAATGTAGTTTTATTGAGAATTACAGAAAGTGTTCAAAGTGTTCTCCCCCAGCTTCAATGCAACTGTTAACCCTCCGTTGCATATTTTCGAATGCATTACAGAAAGTGTTCAAAGTGTTCTCTCCAAGCTTCAATGCAACTGTTAACCCTCCCTTGCATACTTTCAAATGCATTTTCCAACATCTGAACGGTTATAGCGTTCCATGCCTTAAATAGTGCCTAGAAATAATCTAAATTAGAAATTTAAATGATTCAAAAACCACTGACTGTATCTTATTCGCGTAGGAAAATCTCGTGGGAGTAGCTCTTAAACGACGGTAATTTTATAGGAATGAAGCAATGAAGATTTAAATCTTGTTTTAATATTTTGTGACGAGTTCCATTTCAGAGGTCCATCTCTTGGGCTAACCTGCGGTGAGGTTTTTTTAGGAGACTGCTTCATTCTTGCTGAAACATCTGCCACAATCTCAGGAATTCTTTTTTTGGGCGCTCCGCTACCGGCTTTTTGACCAACAGTCCCAACATTACGAAATTTCGCCACACATTTATAAATTTGTTGGACCAATTTGTGGTAATCTACCGGAAAATTAGGGAATGTGTTTTGAAAACCATTAACGCAGTGCTCTACAGAATACTTCCATTCGCCATTCTCTTGTTGTTCAGCGTTTATAAAATAATTCTCAGTAAGAAAAATGTTCTGTTCGAAATAAAAAAATTTGAAACGTCACTTTGACAATTCAAATTTTAAATCAAATTGACAACAGTTAATAATGCCAACCTTATTTAAAATTCACAGCCCGCTCTAATTTATAATTTAAATGATCGCACGGTACATATGTATATCAGACGTTCAAATGAAATCCTAGGCTGAGAAGGCGTTGGAAACCGTCAATAGTTTTGCTTTTTATTTTTTTATTTTTTAAATTGACAGTTGTAATTAGAGCATGTTGACAGTTAACCTAAAATTTATCAAACACAAAATCTTTCTGTTTTTTTTCTTGCATTAAAAATAGAATAACGATTCCCAGTCCCTAATGCTCAAAAGAAACATGTTCAATGTGCCGATTAAACATAAAGAAATGTCGTTCACGTCAAAAGGCGGGAACTTCTAACTTTACACTGTTCCAAATAGTTTACTTTTTCAACGCCTACTCAGCCCAGTTTTTCATTTGAACGCATGATATCTTTGTCTACATAAATCACTATTAATCGAGGTAGTTTGTTTTCAATAATTGATCCGCTGATAAATGTATAATCAATACCAAGGTGAATTATTGTGAAGGATTCAAGGACTTGGCAAATAATCCTTAGAACTTAGTACTTAAAACGTAAAATTCTTTAAACGAGAAATTTAAATATTTGATCGTGACAACTTTCCAGAACTTTATTCAATGCAAAATTAATTTTGCGCAGCAGAAAGAGCGTCAACAAAAATCGTGCAGATGTTTCCTCTCCTTTACCTTTGCCAAATATTAAGGACTGATCTTTTCGTGGAAGAATCAAAATCTCTTCTATCCTCCATTTCCATAATTTTTCGTGGCCTTTGATTACATTATTTCTGTTGTGATCTACTTTGTTCGAATTTTTGCATTTTCCAGGAAAATTAAATGTTCCGTTGCAGGATATAAAAAAGACAATGCTCGGACCGCAATTTCCAGAACGATAAACGTCTTATAAATTACAAGTTGTAAACGGGAAAATTTCATTGGGAATAAGAAAATGTCGTGTCACATTTTCCAGCACGAAACTACGAGTATATTATTATTGTGACTTTGAAATAAATTACAAGTCTGGTTGTGGTGTTTATTTAAGCTTTACACTTTTTATCAGATTTAAAAATTAACGTGGACTGACTAATTAACTGCCGTCCAAGGAATCGGAAGAGCGGCGTTATTTCTGGCTTGATTCATGCTTTCAAGCAGGAATTTATTGTTTCAGGTACTCAAAGCCCATTGAAATCTAATATCTGTCAACTCAATTAAATTTCAAGCAGGAAATTGCAGAGTGTAGGCGTCATTCTTGATTTTAACGCAATATCCGTCTTTCACATAATTTTAACAAGATTTTCATGCTGAAATAACAAACAGTCGACAAATTTAAATTGAGATCTCGATCAAACATTTTCACAGCAATATTCCAGATGTAAGATTACCAAATTTATTTTCAAATCTGTTGTACGAAAATTCCGGTGGAAGAATGTCTTTTGGTGTCATTTTCAACGAAATGGCGACGATGCGTTCACTTAATCTAATCAGATTAAGAGACGGAACGTTAAGTGCTCCCTAAAAATACACAGGACTTGTAACACCTGTTGAAACACGAGTGATCCTTCAGAAATGTTTACCCGAGACATGAACAAAAGAACATGTTCCTGCTGACATGTACAAATACATTTATCGCATGAGTGTCTTGACATAAAATCTCTCCAGAAGTTTTCACCAAACGGGAATTTGCGAAATGGCCTACTGCAAATACAAACTTGCTCGCAACGCGAGATGTGGCCCTAAAATTGCTCATCCCGCTTTATTAAAAAAATTGATTAAAGCAAAACACTCGCCAGTTCTTGACCCAGAAGGGGGAAAAGTTTCTGAACGACACTATAGTGTCTCACTTTCTTGACCAATTACACAGACCGATGCGAATCTGGGGTTTTATTCACCACAGCAGTTATGTGGAGACCATCAAATATTTACCACGTAAATATTTTGTACCATCACGTCCTGTTTTTCGAATAAATGAGGCGATATCAGTTTTAAAAGAATTGAAGAAGAATTAACTTAGTTTCAATTTTTACTCATTTGATCTTTCTCAAACGAAGATAATAATCAGTTAATTTCCTTTGTGAATGGGACAACAGAGTAAGTGGTTTATTGGACGCAAAAAAAGGGCTAAAAGAATCTATCTCATCCTAGAATCATAGTAATATGTAATATGCTTGAGTGCAAGTTTATCGCACGAGCGCGAGCGCAGCGAGGACAATAATTCCACGAGGGATAAAAATTGATTTTTTATTGTAGCAATTCGGCTACTTCCCTCATAAATCTTGGTGCGCATCAGAAAAGCATTGTTAAATGTTAACAACGCAACATTCATTGGTGGTTGTTAACGAAGATTTTTCTGCTGGAAAAATTAAAATATTGGATATGTTGTTTCCAATTCTTGCGTGGTAGAAAAAAAAAGTAGGTAGACCTAGACATTCTGTAAGCACCGTTCTAACATAAATTATTTCAAATCCCATTCACAAAGTGAAATTTTGTCTGCATGTGTTATTTTTCCAATCGCTGACATTGACGAACAAAAATACGTTAATATAGAAGTCCCCAATAATTTTTCAATACATTTTTCAATTTGGCAAATGTATCGTAGCCTGGTCCAGGTCATGCCAAGGTAAAACTCTTGATGCGAAGCGACACGAATTTAAGCGACCACTTAGTGTATTACATTTCCGCGATTATTGTCCTATATAATGGTCAGATGACAGTTACCGTTTTCCAATATTACCGCAGCAGACAATTTTCCCCAAAAGCTCGACCGAACTTTTCCCAATAAAAACTCAACGTTTGTTTTAATGCGATTAAAATAACGAGAAAAAACATTAAAAAGCCGGTCGGGACTTTTCCTTGCAAAGCGGAAGTGTCCAGTTAAAAAATTACGTCATTCGCATTTGTGCACAAGATGTGATTAAACTGTGATTTTCGTTGAGTGCAAAGAGGCACCTCTAGCCTCTGACAGCTCCATGCAAATTCAGTTACTCTGAGCAATCAAACGATTATTTTCTAGGTGAACAGATTGCATCAGTGGAAGTGAGGGGCGAGCGAGCGTCCCCCAAGGCACGATGCTGGAGGTCGCCGGAGCAGCAATTACCCCCATGTCTTGACCCGACCGTTTTAAAATAGAAAATGAAAATGACGGAACCCCGGAACGAGGCACACTTTTATTGCAGCGACCCCGACTCCGATAAGAATGTCCTGTTAAATCAGAACTTCCTCGTCGCATGTACGTGGAGGTATTCCCCCAAGTCGTCCGTTCTAACCGCGATCGGAGTTCCAACGCGAATATCAACTGGCAATCGAGAATGTTCCTCACCTGAGATTGGAGACGACATCTTCGACTAATAATAGACGAAACAACACTAAAATCGCTTCTGGTGGAGTTTCCGCGCCTGAACCCCGGAGCGCGACAGAAATTCGTTCGGACCGGCTTCCATAAATATTTTTTCCACCAGAAAGGTTCCGCTACGCGACTCTTATTTCGGAAGCGGTTCCATCAACTTTATTTCTTCGACTGCCTACTTCGAAATTCAATAAGGGGACGTAATAATTTCGCGTCTATTTTTACGGTTCCCCCTGGAATGCATTAAAACGTTCGACTTACGCCAATCATCGAAGACCGACTTCCACACTTTGAAGAGGATGTCGTCGCAGCTGCAGCACAATTGGGAACATTTCAATTTGAAACTGACCATCGTAAATGACGGCACGAGAACGTTCTCGTTCAAATAAATATATGTTTATTTGTTTGTTGTGCATACGGTGGCCTTTATCGGACGACATGGAAATTGCATTAGCAGCGATTTGCGCGCTTTTCCGACCAATACAATTTTTTTCGCGATTGTGTGACGTGGAAATTGGCGACTCACCTGTGCGGGCGTGGAGCCGGTGCCGGGGACTCTGGGTGCTGGGGGTGCTGTGGTCGCTGCTGAGGTCGGCGGCGTAGTCCGTCGAGTCCTGGCGGCCGGGAGATTTGTGGCGACGTTCGCGTTTGCTGTGCCCCCAACGACTCTGCAACACACACCATCCGTACGAGTTTCTGTTTTGTCTAACTATATGGCGAGCACGCGCGCGAAAGCACACTTCTTCATTTATTATTCATTAAGGATAAACGGAAAGGGTGGTATTTTCTTGGTTAATTCGTCTAACACGTATCCAGATTTTAAACCCGCAAGGTGGGTTTCTGTCACGATATTTTACAGAATAAATTGCGAAGGTCGCAAATTGATGATCTATCGGTGAATTAAACATTGATAAAGGACAGACCCCTAATGTACAAAAAAAGAAAACAAAAATAATTGCGTTTAATTGGTAATGCCAATATTACAATTTTAAAGTAAGCTTAGCCTGCGTATCGGTAAATTACAATAATCCAATGCAGTTATTTTTATACACTTTGATACAATTATTTTTAATTTATGTAGGTACTACAAGAAACACAAAAACTCTTTATGATTGGTAAAGTAAATCCAAAGTCTAAACTTTCAAATCTGGCTGAAACGCAAATTTTAAGATAAACGTAGCCCCCATAACAATAAATTACAATACTCACGTGCATAAAGTTATTTTTACACACCCTCGAACAATGATATTTCTAATTCAAGCAAAAATATAACTGCCTGGAGGATAAATCTCCCTGATTATTTTTGCCGCTACAAAGTGTACGTTGTGTTAAAACAATTTTAAGCTTCTAAAATATAATACAACAATTGTTTTTACGTCGTTTAAATACAAAAATTGGTCGACAGATACTCTTAATAATTTTTTGAATAATAAATTTGTGAAAAACATTTTGTTTTATAATACCGTGCGATCATTTAAATTATAAATTAGAGTAGGCGGGATTTTTTTTATACGATTGCCCAGAATGCCAATTGACTGATTAAATAAATGTGAGGTTATGGTTAACTTTATAGCGTTTATGGTTCCCATATTCAATCGTTTTAATTTAAAGGAAATGAAAGCAATAAAGAATAATGTAGTTTTATTGAGAATTACAGAAAGTGTTCAAAGTGTTCTCCCCCAGCTTCAATGCAACTGTTAACCCTCCGTTACATATTTTCAAATGCATTACAGAAAGTGTTCAAAGTGTTCTCTCCAAGCTTCAATGCAACTGTTAACCCCCCCTTGCATATTTTCAAATGCATTTTCCAACATCTGAACGGTTATAGCGTTGTATGCCTTAAATAGTGCCTAGAAATAATCTAAATTAGAAATTTAGATGATTCAAAAACCACTGACTGTATCTTATTCGCGTAGGAAAATCTCGTGGGAATAGCTCTTAAACGACGGTCATTTTATAGTAATGAAGATTTAAATCTTGTTTTAATATTTTGTGACGAGTTCCATTTCAGAGGTCCATCTCTTGGGCTAACCTGCGGTGAGGCTTTTTTAGGAGACTGCTTCATTCTTGCTGAAACATCTGCCACAATCTCAGGAATTCTTTTTTTGGGCGCTCCGCTACCGGCTTTTTGACCAACAGTCCCAACATTACGAAATTTCGCCACACATTTATAAATTTGTTGGACCAATTTTTGGTAATCTACAGGAAAATTAGGGAATGTGTTTTGAAAACCATTAACGCAGTGCTCTACAGAATACTTCCATTCGCCATTCTCTTGTTGTTCAGCGTTTATAAAATAATTCTCAGTAAGAAAAATGTTCTGTTCGAAATAAAAAATTTTGAAACGTCACTTTGACAATTCAAATTTTAAATCATATTGACAACAGTTAATAATGCCAACCTTATTTAAAATTCACAGCCCGCTCTAATTTATAATTTAAATGATCGCACGGTATTTAAATGAGAAGTTTATGGACTAGCAGAAATAGTAGAGAAAATATTTGTGACTGAATATTAAATTAAAACTGTATTAGCTTCAACACAAAAATTTGGTTGTGAAAAATGAAAAGCGACTCGTAGATTAGTTCATACGAGCATTAAGGGGCCTCATCTCGAATTCGTAGCCCTATACTAAACCAATGTAAACGCAAATTAATCCTAAAAACTTCAAATTTGAAGTTGAAAAGCTGCTCGACAGTTCTATCGATTCCTTTTGACATAATCAATTGCAGAGAAATCTTGATTTTTTAATCGCATCCACTAATACCTAACAAAATTTATGTTAGAAAAGATTTTTTTCACAAGTAAAGCCTGTCTAACACAAGAACTTCTAACGGAGAGGATTTTTGTCACAATTCATAAAAAAATTTGAATAGGAAAGAACGTTATTAGTTTGATTCTAATGTCTCAGTTGACGAGTTCTTTATCATTGATAAAAACACCAATGAAGTAATTTTTTTAAGTATTTAAGCTAAAATTACCTGACACTTAAATTTGCGAAGTAATTCCAGTGGCTTTGAATCATCAAACAATTAGTAATATTACTCTTTTGCACCATTACCGATACCGATTCAACATAATCAATCACATACAAAAACCTTCAGATCTAAATATTTTATTAATATGAAACATATGAAACAAAACCTATAAGAAAATCCTATAATGCACACGTTGGACCTTTGCAAATAAGGATGCTCTTTGCCGCACAGTGGCGTTCTGTGAGACAACAAAGATGTTGACCATTAGGCTGGGTAACTTCGACGAGTTTAACCAACACAAACCAATGGAAATAAGTGTAGCGGTCAACTGTTCTCTCACAATGTGCAGATCTCTTGGGCATATTTTCCATCTCTTAAAAATGTAAAGGTCCAGTGTGACAATTTGACATAAAATCAATGGCGCCATCTAGCGAACTATGGAATAGAACACAACGTAGCTTTTCGTTGAAGAATAAAAACCAAAGAAGAATGTATTATTAACAGAATCAATCTACTTCTATTTGGAGTCGATTTTTGTTTATGATACAATGATATAAAGTCTGTCTCAATTTTAAATTTCCACCAAAACTGCATTCTAGGTTGGAAATACAACCGGCAACACTGTTTGGTGAAAAATGCGTCAGATTGTATTTGTTAGGTTATCTGTCAATCTCCGTTTTTACGACTCAAAATTTTAGAATAAAGGAAAAGAATGAAAACCTTTTTTAAAATGCAGCAAGTAAGTAGGTAGAAAATCAAATTCTAAAAGCAAAAAAAACTTATGAACTAATTTTGATGTTTTCGAATCATGTTTATAAAATAATTATATTGCCAACTTTGGTTATAAGAATCCCCAATTTAGAAATATTTTTATTTTGCCAACATAATTCAACAGGTGGTTGAAATTTAGAATTGAGACGAACTATACCTAGGTACTCGTATGTACAGAAAAATATAGAATTTTGATGCAGAAAAGATAAGACTGTGTCACAGATATTGGGTGATTCAAAATGATTGTGGATAACTATGACAACTATGTACGAAAATTTATGTGGCAACTGTGTGAATAGGATAGAGTTGACATTTCTTTGACAGTTCATAGTTGCGCAATTTTGAAAATTGTCAAATCAATGTGCAATGGTATAAAAAAATCAAATGCACGCTCTTGAAATGTCATACAAGGGTGCGTTCAGAAATCGTACCCAGGTGCACCTAGGTCGCCATGCGCCGTTCGTAAATTGCCGGTAATGCAGACATGGTCATCTGTCATGCGTTCAGAATTGTTTGGGTGATTGCCTGACGGTGTTCCCAAGTTACCATGCTCCATGAGTGTGGGAAGAATTGCCGCACATGCGCAATAATAATAATAAACTGTCAATTCACCGTGATTTTGGCGCCTCAATAATAAGCTGGGGCTGGCTAAGTCGCTAAGGACTATGTATTGCCAATTTGGTGATTTTTTTACCTTTACCTATATTTTTCTAATTTAATAAAATAACATAGGTTGAACGGAGTAAAATAATGATTGCAATATTTGTTTTAAAAAGTTTATTTGATTTATATAATTTTCTTCAGTTTATATTTGTTTTAAAAGGCTATACAGTGAACGGCGAAAGTATGGAATAAATTCATTAAAAATGAAACAAAATTTTTTTCAAAAAAATCTTTGGACAGGTCGATTGTAGTTTATAAAAATACATATTTTAATACAAAATAAAATTCCAAGCAGTCATTTGTTTCCGAGTTATGACATCATCGATAGTTTTTTTAAATGGAAACCCCCAATAGAACAACTCCCACTCCTACCAGTACCACAAAATTGCAACAAACCGTTCACAAATGTGATGTTGCCGCGGCACATCTCGGTAATGACGTCATAATCCTTGGGTGTACCATTACCTTACCATTACCTATTCCCACAGCACATTTCCGAACGCACCCCAAATATCAACTCTATACTCTACCCCACCTACACAGTTGCCACATAAATTTTCGTACATAGTTGCCATACTCCACAATCATTTTGAATCACCCAATAGTTACCTGTCAATAGTATTCTTCAATTTAGGAAAAAATGTTACAGTTCTGAAAATGAAATTGTTAAATTCTATACATGTATTCACGTACATATGTAAATGATAGATCTCATGGAATTAGGATAGACGTGCGAAATTGCGAAACTGTATTTTCGGTGAATATCAAGTGTCTTATAATGGAGATGCTTGATGTTCCATCGGTTTTTAGTGAGGTGGCAAGGAAAACGTGTCTCTATTTTCTAGACCTACGTACTTAATAAGTAGCTGTCATTTTACTGTTACTACGTGTTTAAATAAAGACGTGCATAATTTAATGCTGTGGAAATTTATCATGTTGTGGTAAACTCATAAAACTCCACTACATCTTGACTTTACGGGACAATATAACTAAAGTATAAAGTTTTAAGAGAAATAAAGCTGAATTTCTGTCTGAATTTATAAACATAGTGTTCTTCACAAGAAGATGACTACTCCATAGGAACAAATTCGACTCTTTCGCATTTTCATTCACATTCGTGATAGCAACTGCTGTAAAATACATTCACGTTGTTTTGGCGTAATGGGAGGCCATGGAAATTTTGCATTTAATTTGGTAATAAAGCTGTCTGTTGAATTAGGATATATTTTTCTAAGTTTCAGGTTATAAATAGCGTCAATGTCTAGTGCATTGTTGTCAGTTTTACTAGTTTGCAATAGAAGACATCACGGGAAATTCAGCAACTTGTTATGTTCATTTTAATAGGTTCGCATGTTTGGCACTTTAATGACGAAAATCAAACAGTGTGTCCAACGTTAAAAAAATCATGGTCTCTCATTATGACAAAACAACGTGAACGGTGTTTACATGCAATAATTACAGAACATTTTGTTTTTAGGTATCAGATCTATGTAGTACAAAATATTTCATTATCAGATTACTTATTTTTGTGTGGAACATGAAGGTATATAGTTGCTTTTTATTTAAAAAAAAGGAGTGCATGTTTAGTAATGTATGGATAAAAATGGTATTTTAGCATGTTTTTTTTTAATCTGTGATTTGTTCGAACGGCAGTTCATCCTAGAACAAAGCAAGAAATTCGATAATTCATCGATACCGAGACGAGATAAAAACACATACAACTTATGAGAAATTTGTACATGACTTATGAATGTTTCTCTTGTGAATCATTTTTCTCTCGAATACGAGCTGTGGGGAATCGGAAAGGTTTGAAGAAAAATGTCAAGAACAATAGTAAATAATTTAGTCGCGTCATGAAAAGGAAACGAAGTGATAATGTCAGATTTTTATTTGATCATAAATTAACTCGACTCCAGAAAATAGAAAAAAAGGCAATATGAGTATTTCCAGTAGTCAGTTTTTTGATTATTTATTTGTTCTTATCTTTACATCTTTTACTGTTTGTTGATTTAACGGATGTAAGAATCGCATACTCATATCTATCTATATCTTTTATTAGTTACATAGTAAGCACTGAGAATTATTTATTGACATAATATGTATTTATCAAGTAAACATCAAGATTAAAATGTTTGATAAATTCGTACCGAAATATATGTTCTTTGAATTAATAATAATTTTTTTCTATTGTGCGTTCATAACAGAGCTGTTACGATACCAAAAGCAGTATCGTAATAGCTGAAAGCGGTTCTATAATAGCGATAGTACTACAATTTACGGTTATCATGTTGGTACTGCCAGATTCCTCTGCCAGAATCCTCTAAAATATCTAGAGGATTCTGGCAGCGTCAGCCAATACGCGCGAATATCCCAAAGTCGAGAAGTGTTTCAATGATTGTTTTTTGCCAACCATCATAAAATTCCCCAGAATTTAAAAATTCTTACTTTTGATTTAAAAACGGCTCAAAAGGTGCAAAATAGAAAAAAAAAATAGCATGTTACACTATTACATATTGCTCCTTCGCAAACTATGTATGTCATTATTGCCTTTAAATCACTGTAGTAATTTGCTTTTATCTAAGAAAACATTAATTTCTACAAAGATAATTTGTTAATTGTTGTGTTGTTTATCCGTAATTTGCACCACTCAAATTGGTTTGTTAAGGTTAAATATTACACCATTTGAGTGGTCTGTACATTATTTTGTTTAAACAAATTCTGAGTATTTTATTTACGCTATAATTTGTGTAACAAAATTTACCACAATAAGTTCATTCAAAAGTGACGTTACAACATCGTAATTGCACAAATTTAATGTTAAGCACGCGGGGAAAACTTTATCGGTTAGAATGAAACCATGGGAAAATACCAAAGAATTTCTTGTTCATTTTTTATTTAAATCACCTTAATCAAATCTATTGTAATGTATTTTGCTTGACAGTTGCCGACACCTTGTCCTTAGCTGATTATTATATATCAACACAAAAGGTAATCTGGCGAGGTTGATGTCGAGGCTAATTACAACCTTGGCCTCGGACATATCGATGAGCCCCATCAATGCCACACAGCTTACAATGTTTAGATGAATGATACGTTTTATGCCGATTGCAAAGAGGATAATGGAAAACTTCAAAGTACTGTGGTTTTATTGTATCAACAACATTACATTTTAAAATAATCGATGAGACACACAGGTGTTCTTCATACCATCATTTTCCACATTTATTATGCGGTAGTAAAACGAAGCGGTCATTCGATAGTTTACGTGATTAACCTATATTTTTCATGAGACTCATTAATCATTAATTTACTTTGTTCATAGTTTGAAAAAAAAAGAAAAAAGTTGCGCCCCCGGGTGGGCTCGAACCACCAACCTTTCGGTTAACAGCCGAACGCGCTAGCCGATTGCGCCACGGAGGCGATATTCCAAGCTTCGATACACTAATAGAAATTCCTAGATTACAAAATTGCTGAAAAATGATACACAATTAATTAAATTAACTAATGATATTCATATTACCTAATTCATATTATTTATCAAATATCCCCAAAGCGTAGAGATAAAAGGAAAATGTCTCAATTCTTGCAGTTAAAGCAGAAATCGTCATACCTAACTGATTTCGTGCACGCATGTGTAAAATATACGAGGTGATCAACAATCAACAAAGACTGTTTGAGTTGGCAATACAATTAATAAGAACATTTTTTTGTTCAGCTATTTGCAACACTGCAACCGGATATGATTTGTTGGTTTATTTGACCGTCAGATTGACAGATTTGGCAAAATTGTAGGTTATGAGAGTAAAAATTAAAGGTAAAAAGCAATTAAACTTAAAACACACAACAATTATCTAAAAATTAACTAAAGGGAATGCTCGGAATGCCCGCATTTTGCTCTTTAGTCCATTTTTTTATTATAGTCCGATGAGCTTAGTCCGAATCAAGAAGTCGACATGACCTGCGTCTGCTTTCGACATTTGACAGCAGTGCATGGTTCTACCAATATTTGAAAATTTATTTAAGCAACATGAGACAGATATTGTGTTCTTTCGTGCTTTCTTGGTATTTCTGCAAATTCATTCCTCCGTTTTAATTTTATCTTTCAAAAAACCGCTCCCTTCAGAACGCTTTTGATAACTATTTACATATCAACTAATAGGTCAGATATATTAAAAATTGTTGAAAACAGCACTAAACAACCACGTTTAGACTGTCTTTCTTTCTTCCTAGATTTTGTTTCGGCAACGCCATGAACACAAAACAACTCTCTATGAATTCGTTTACCCCCTTACCTGTTAACTTCCAGTCTTGCAAGTTTCCGCGCAATTCCAATATTATTTTTGCAATTTACAAATTCTGTAAAAGGATCTGTCCACATGCTTTTCGTTGGCATCATACGGAGGACATTTCAAGCAAAATTAAATAAAATTATCACAAATAACGTGGTTAAAAGGTAACCTAAAAATTTGACGTCGCTAGTGGAATAAACGTACAATTCGCGTCTTGCTCTAATCGCACATGCTAAAGCGAGATGCATAGTGGGACACGCTTAATACAATACGTACAAGAATTCAACAGTTTGTTTACATTATGTTGAAAAGAGATAACAATATGACAGTTGTTCTGCTTTTTAATTGATATATCGGACTATAATTAAAAAATGGACTATAAACATAAATTAACTCTACTTTTTAGCTCTCGAACAGATTCACCAGCATGTTTAATTTAATTTGAAATGACAAATCTTACTTGTCATCTCATGATGCGACTGTCAGTGTCACTGTCAAGCCGTCAACAACCGGAAGTTACTTCAGTTGTACCATTTAAAAATAAAATTCAGTATTACCAACTCAAACAGCCCTTCTTGATCACCCCGTACATAAATGTATTCACAAGCTTCCGAAGGCTTCATCTCAATGGTATTCGTTAAAATGTTATTATATTCCAATTATTCATACCGACTAAAACGGGACAAATGACAGTCACAACTTTCAAAACAATTTAGTAACTTTCCGAGTGCCAACTTAACCGTTTGCAAATTTAATTTGCGGCAAAGGAAATATGTAAATGATGAAGGTTTAAAACCACTCTTTATTTAGAATTATCACTTGTTTGACGGTGTACCTACGACCGCATTTATAGATATTAAAGTATAAATATGTACAGTAATGTCAACAAGAAATGACTCCCTAGGATTCGAACTTTTAGGGAAATTACATTTTTCATGTTGTATGTAGGTAACTAGAATTTTCAAAAGCAATTTTGAATGCCTAAGGTAAGGTTGGTTACTATAATACCAATTGAGAGATTCTTTCCGCAAGTCCAACTAAATATGCCGCCAGAAACCAAAACTAATTGTGAAACGAAAAAAAAAACATCTGTCAGTTAGCGAGAAATTAGCCATTTGCAACTGTTACAAGAAATTCGCTGCCTTATATCTTTGACATCTTTTGTTTGTCACCAGAAACCACATAGCCCCCAACTTAATCTCCTCCAAATTAATGACAACCTAGTAACTAATATCCCTAAATCCTAGGGGGTAATTTCTTGTGACATTACCATATGACTTAGAACGATCTTTTATTTTTATAATGTTGGCAACATTGGTCATTTCGTGTCAACAAAACAATACAAATACGAATGTTTAGTTCAAACTAACCTACAAATTTTGTGTTATTGAATGCGGATTAATCAGTGTGCAAGTGAATGTGCGATAAGAAAGGTAAGAAATTCGACAGATTTTGTTATTGCATAAAATGGTTCCATTTCCGGTAACGTTGACAATAAGGGTGTCCAAGACAAGAGACCCCTGTTTGAAAACTTGAAAGGTTTTCCACCTAGGATGATTTTTGTCAATTGTGTCGAATAAACCTCGAGGAAGTGATTAAAATCACTTCAGAATTCTATTTCTTTAAACGTTTATTTGCTGATTCTTTTTGTTGTTTCTCCTCAACGTCTACCAAGCTCTACTTAAATTTATCTTCATTTGCACGGAAAAGGTTGACAATTGCTTGGCTGGAGTCTCGTTTGTGTAAAAACTAATGTTAGAACCTTGCAACGTAAAACCTAATGTTAACGCTCCACAACGCGAAAACTAATAAACACTAAATTTGAAATTATTATAGGAAATAGAGCGTGAAGACAAAAAGCCGTTATTTCACGTGGCCGGATAAAAGAGTCGTCGGTTCGATCAGTCGATAATGAACGGTGAACTTGGAAACTCCTTATCCCGCCATAATTCCTACAGGAAACTGCAGAGAACCGACACAAAACACTTCCCTTATCTCTCTTGAGCGAACTCTTTTAAAAATCGATGCACCCGCCCTACCATCAACTCATTACCATTTCAGACCAACTTAATTACCTTGAGTTGTGCGAAAAAACTATGAGCTTTCTGGTACACCGACAGGTGGGAAGTTTCAGGAGGAGCAGCGGATCTCGGCCGAATCTCAGGCATCTCCCTGGGGCTGCTTAACTCGGAAGTTGACTTGCTTAAATGTCGGGCCCCCATGGTTGGCGTTGTAGACATATTATTGAATTCACATATTTCGAGGGCTCGTTCTGAAAAAGAAAACAAAAATTAAAAGAGAAATAAATGCAATTGTAAAAAAGTGTCTGCCGAAACCCGGGATCGAACCAGGGACCTTTAGATCTTCAGTCTAACGCTCTCCCAACTGAGCTATTTCGGCTTGCAGAAATAGTTGGCCACGAGTGATAAGACTGACACATTGCTTCTCAATTTTTTAAAAACAAAATTATACAAAGACAAATAGATTTTGATAAAACTTTACAGACAAAGTTTGATTAAAATGTTTGCTTAGTTAGTTACAAATGTTAAAAAAAAAAAACAAAGCAAATCAGGATCGGAATGGAGTTTTTAATTAAAAATTAAAACTTTTGTGTAATGTCAAATGTCAGAAATTGAGTTAATTATGTCGTATTGTACTGACACGAACGTAACATACCCACTCGAAAACGTAAAATTTTTGCGGAGATCCGTCGATAACAACTTTTACATCGACATTTCGACTTTCTTTTTCTGTTGAACATTTGCGACCGTACTTTATTTTGTTAGCAAGAAAGAAATGGGTATTTCTGTATTCCCAGATGCGAGTGTAAATTGGCACAATTCGCTATATAAACTGACTTTAACACAATACTAAACATATCAGAGTCCCAAAAAATCTCCTGAACATCGGACGAGCTCAGCTGAAAGTTATTTAAAATACTTTCCGGTAAAATGCCGCAAGACAATTATTATATTGCCTGACAGCTGAATTCATCGGTCGTGATACCGGTATTGATGCCGTCAGAATCACAGATAGTACTCGTAGCATGTGTTCCACATAAATCGCGGAATTATTAGAAAATTCTGTTTGTTGTGACTTGGCTAAGCCGTGTTTGTAACATCTGATCGAACCAGTGCGAAATGTGGATAAGAATGCAAAACACGTGGTGCTCGTGATAAAATTTGCAAGTCGCAAGAACAGCTGACTGTAAGTACTAGGTCATGTTGACAGATTGAACAATTTTGTCTTCGATAAGGGAAAAGTCGGCTTTATCAGACAGGATTATTAATGTCAACAACGCGCCATCAGTCGATTGTGTAATCAGGCAAGTGTCGTCAAAAAGATCAAAACCGCACTTTAATTTGATAACGTCGTGTTTAATTGTGTCATCAGAGGGAGAGGCGTCGGTACAAATCGAATGGCTAATCTAGGGCTGCCGAACAAGGTCCAATCAATGGCGTAGGCAGCGTTGCTGGTAAATTCAGCCCATGCAACTAATAATTACGGAACGCTGATTAGAGTGTCATTACTGAAGCCAGACCAAATGCAAAACAGAATAATTAGGTATCTGTGTTGAGGTGGTAATTTTTTAAAATGCGTTTCACACATAACACACCAAATTGGTAAATTTTTTTGGGAAAAAAATTGCGAGAGCTGAACTCCCCAGGAGTTATTTATTACTTTATTACTCATTTCATTAAGTAAGCAGCGATCGTTTAACGATTTCCACGAAAGCAGATCGCAGTGTTTATAAAAAGTTAAAACAATTTTACCCAAGTTACGAATTGACTGAAGAAGTGAAATTCTTGTATCTGCAAGTTTTGTCCCTCATTTGTCCTATCTGCAGAGAAGTTTTCTTTGTTTCCGGAGTCTTTAAACAGTGTCAGTCTTTAAACAGTGTCAGTCTTTAACAGTTCTTTAAAATTCAAAATATCGTTAGTGATATCTCAGACTCGATTTAAGAGGTACGATTAGTGCTGATTAATTATCGTCTGGTCTTACCTTCTAAATTTAACATTTTCCTGCACTGATCTAAACGCTATAAAACTCTACACTCACTAAGCTATAAAAGCGAGCTTTTGCTATCACTTGCCAATAAGTGGTTTATGGGAAATATCTGATTCATCGGGTTTATTATCTGGACTACAACAATTTTTAAGAATCCAACAAAATTAAGAGAATTCCTGTTTAGAAGTAGGGATAACTTTGCCTGGTGAATCTAATTACGCGACCCCCAACATATGACGTCAGTGTTTTCCCCAGAGAGCAGCATATCGCGTCGACATCTTTCCTGCTCTCTGTCATTTTATTAAATCATAGACGGTCATCAATATTCTATGACGTGAAGTGACGTGAGTACAAAAAAAATTCTATATTTATAGATGGTTTGATAACTTTACTCCCCCATATAAAAGTGCAGTTAAAAATTTAACGACAATTCAAAAATATCGCACTTTACGTGCAGCGCTTCATATTTGTATCGATCTCGTCCTCGCTCATTCGATTCAGCTTCTGCGACGTGTTTGGAATTTTTTTCATAACCGCGGAAATAAGGAAGTTAAATAGAGCCACCCCCATAAAGTGGGATGCTCGTATAAAAAAGAGATAACCTCTTTGTAGGTCACCGCAGGCGTTAGTTTCATTGATTTGTATCTGTTCGGAGGTAAACAATGAAATGTTCAATTCGTTTCAAGTCCACCGAGACCTTTATTCCGTCATGACAGTGCCTCCAGCTCGCCCAGACCTATTACCGTATTTCCCGCAGCACCTCTCCCACCTCATTTGCGAGATGAAAATCGGGAAAGGGCCACTTTTATTTCATAAATAACCAACGAAATTAGACCGGTTGCGAATCTCTTCTGGACGGAAGCGGGAAATGAAAGTTGCCACTTGAAACCGAAACGAGGGGATGCAATATTAAACGGCGAATTACGAAATTCACGAGTTGAGGACAACTGTATTTGTAAGAAGAGCAATCGTTGGTTGCTGATATTGTTAACTAATTATTTGTAGAAAAATATTTTGGCGATGTATGCAACCAATTATACATGCCTTTAAAAAAAAATCGTTCAAGATTCAATGCGAAATTGTAAGAAGCACAAATCGTGTTTTTTAAAGACTTACCACCTACGTGAACGTAATTTGCAGTCGGTGATTTGCGCTTCTTACTCCTCGTCATTTCTTGACGTGATCGCACAAAAGACTGATAGCAGTAACATGCGAAAATCTTACGGCTTATCTCACCTCGTACAGCACTGTTCACATCCGTTTGGACTGATTGATAAATAAATTCCGTTTTGGAATTCTTGAGGAACGTGTCCTCGACGAGCGCCTTTCAAGTTGTGCCTCGGCGAGCGCCCCAACTAAAGTGAACCATCTTATTGAATTACTGGGTCAAGTGCAGCCCTTTTGTTAGTGAAATTCATGAAAATTCAGGTCAGCGAACACATAATTTCCCATAAGCGAATGATTGTACGTCGAGACGTCTGCAGATTAAAGCAATCAGTCGCAGACGTGATCATGTTATGTTATTAATTGGGACTGGATGAAAATTTAACGAAAGAGGACAGAGTGTCTCCGAAGTGTCGGCGGGGACGAATTAAGACAAAGGAAGAGTTTACGAGGGCAATAAGAAATTTATAGCGTAATTCGGCCCAGCTGTATTTCGAAGTATAGGAAAAGCCTCACCTCTGCATTTACTGCCGCACAAATTCCACAGTGACATAGTTTGAGGTTCAAAAAACAAATTTTAAGTTGGTTGATTAGCACTTGCGAACTTGCACGATAAGGTAAGCAGGAAATTGTTGAAATGGGAAGTTGTTGGGTTGGGTAGCGATAAAGTGACCAAACTAGTCGCCTTGTTTGAATAAAAAGTGGAAGAAACGCTGCATAATTAATTGTTGCACAAACATCATGTTTATTAGCAAACGATGATTTTTGATATAGTAGCAATTATCTTAATGTGCAAAAGTAGTCGCCGAGGGTTCAAAAATAGAAGTTGTAATGTAATAACAAGTCCTTTACGTTTACCTCACAGACAGGTAGTATATTTGTTGTTGTTGTTGTTGTTGTTGTTATCTATTACAGGTGTCCGACAAGCCTAAAATAACAAAACGACATTAATTAAAAATTAATTTTACCCACATACTCCCACCAGAACAAGTTCAGCGCTCCAATCAATATTAAAATATTCTGTGTCTGGTGTATGCATAATTGTTTGCTCAGGATTGAAATGTATTCATTTGATGTGACGTTTTTATTTGTAAATCTAGAAAATTGGTTTGAATGTTGTTGAATGTCGAGTTATTAATGTTAATCATTAATTTAAAAAATCGTGCGATAAGTGCAGTTTTAGCTTTTTTTCTTTTCCCACTGGAAAATAATTAATTAGATCGTTTTGCTACAAAGTATTTGAGCTGTTCAAATCTCTTGTTGCGACAGACGCTTTGATAAGGCAATAAAAATTCGTTCAATCAAAAAAGTTTCAATTTCGGTAAATCATCGCGAATCGGCGTTAATCTTGTTACAACATTTTGCACAAAATTTGCACAATGTCCACGATACAGTTAATTTAAAACTTGGTACATACCTACCTAGATACTGGTTGGGTTTAATGAAATTGTTTTTTTTTTCTATAGCCGTACACTTATTTCAAGTGACGTTTATTTTTTCACGTATGCGGGAATGTGATAGCAATCTGTCACATTACTGTCAAAATTAATTATTAGAACATTTAATTTGAGAATGGAAGATTTATTAAAAAAATATCAAAAATCAAAGCAAAATCACTACTTACTGTTAATATTTATAATTACAACATTTTTGGAAATGGTGTTTGGTAAAACCCATTTTACCACTTATTATGGGATAATTGTTGCTTACAATTACAGTGAATGTTTGTAAACTTTGCCGAAATCTAAAAGTTGTTTTTTAGGTTAACAACAGTTGAAAAATGTGCTCTTGTTTATTTTATAAATTTTCTGCATTATCAGATAATAATAATAAAATGCACAATAATAATGCCAACGTCTAAAATTCATGAGATATGATTTATTATAAAGTAGGGTTTGAGACCACAAATTGTCTATGCCCATGCATTGAACGCTTATTTTCGCTACGACATGACAGATAATTTGCAACGCCTGCTCTGATTTGTTTTCTTTTTGATCACATTCTATGTCAAAGCCTTGAAAAACATTAAATAAGCTCGAGAAAACGCAACAATACCTACCTAAATAATTGCAGTAACTATCAAAAAACATGCAAAAACTGATTGAATGTGCCTGCAATCCTGCAAACAAAGATCAAAGCTGCCAACTACATAAGCAAAAAGTACTAAAAGGTAACTCTGCCATCCTCGCTTTGTATCTAGTGGTTAAATTTAAGTATATAAATGTCAAAAAAATGGGTGATCTTTTCACCCTCATGCAAACTGCGTTCTAGGATTTTTGGTTAAATACTGGTATATGAAAATCAAAAAGTTGATTTCTATCTTGTTCACGATGTAATGGTGGAGATTAAAAATTAAATTAAATAGAAGAAACTTTTCACAGTTTTTAAACTTTCTTAAATGTACCTAAATATATTTCTTCTTTCACTTGGTATCATTTTTATTATAATCTTAAAAAAGTAAGTCACTGCGAATGGGCGTTAATCTTATTTCAATATTTTGCACAAAATTTGCATGTTGTGACACATGTCCATGAAACAGTCAATTTGAGACTTTGTAGATACTGGATGCGTTTAATTGCCGGAAAGAAAACAATCTGTAATAAAGTATCTAGGTCCTACTTTAAAACGTTGACTACAAAACTCTAAGACATGCTTTGAAAGTATTGTTTCCACAAGTGTTAAATACAGTTCCAGAGTGATAAAATTAATCAGATTTGAAAATCAACATACAGCAGTAGTATTTTGTATGGAAGTGTTTAATAAAAGATGAAGGCAATTATCGATGAATACTTGATAAACAGGGTGGAAAATTTCGTATTCACGGTCGTTGGAGAAAATGTTTGATTCTGATTTATCAACCATTAATTGATTTCTATCTTTCGGGAGATGAAAATGGAAAAGGTCTTTGAATAAGAAATGTTTCGAATACAATTGGTAAAATTCAAATGGCGGTAATTGCTTTCTTTTGTTTGTTTTCGATTAAGTTGCATTTATTAAAACATAATGAAGAGCGCTCAAGAAATATGTATTATGGACAGGGAAGTAAAAATCGCTCGGAGCACGGTCGACGGTGTATTATAAATCGGTGCTCTGAAATAACGTCCACTTCTGGGAAAACTACTTTCTCGAAGAAGACGGTCTCCAACTTGATCACAGGATATTCAATCAAAATTTGTACGAAAAATCGCGGTGTGTTTGTCAGAGATGGCGCCGAAAAAACGGCGAACGAGCAAGGGGTTGAGAGTGCTGTGAACGTAAGATTACACTATGTGACATTTTTCTTTTTTTTTTCTGACATTGACTAAAATAGCTGTATTCCATTTAATTTTGTTCAGAAAATCAAAAAATGATCGCCAAAATACTACATCACGTCAGGTTTTTTTGTTATTTTTGTTTTCATATTTAAAGAGTGGTCGGAATAATTCGTAGTAATCATTCATATTCACGATATAGACTGAACTAAAAAAAGTATTACATGTTATGCTAATATTAAACTACACAAAATTGAACACTAGATAATAAATTGAACACAAACTTAACAAGGAAATATCTTCAAGAATTTCGTTTTTCTCTTTTATGAGGAGTAAAGTCTTCCTTTTCCCTCATCATTGTCAAATCCCATCTACCTTGATACCTTATTTCCATGGCGCTGATATCTTGATGAAAACGCTCCCCTTGTTCATCATTTACAGCCCCTAAGTTTTGTGTTTTGTGTTAAGAAGTAAAATTTAAGAGTGCAGAAAATGCACTTTCAGAAACATTCGGGAGCCAAGTGTTTTATAATTTTCCAACAAATTGTATAAACATGGAACACACTACTTGCTTAAATCGAAAATAAATTGATTTGCGATTACAAATCAATAGTAAAGGATCAAATTTAAATTTATTACGCATAATAATGTTTATCCAAAAAATATATTACTCAAAATTGTGACGTGTTGGAGGTTTTTTATTTTTACCATTATAAGTCAAATGGCATGTTTTAAGACTGGTACTAAAAATTACGCTTGTTAGAAAAATCATGTCGCATAGTGTTATTATTAAAAGAAAAAACTGGAAAAGTACTGTTTAATTGGCAGAAAAATTATAAGTATGTATGTATTTGATTTTGGATGAGGAAAGACATGTAAATGCCGAATTTGCTGCATTGCCGGGTCCAAAATTGTACGGAACCTTAATTTGATGGAGAAGTTTTTTTAAATCGGGAACTCTAATTGGGACAGTAGAATCCGATGAAAAATATCTCGTTTGGCAAGGAACCTGCCGATGCGGATTTCGAAACCAGCAATTTGTGACCACCAGAACAATGACTGCAGAGAAGCTTCATGATCGTAATGATTTTACAGTGTGGAATAAAATGATTTACATCTAGTTACCTTTGGAATTTTTGCACATGTAAATTTTCCTGTACCGCTCTACTTTTTTTTTGAAGTGCCGAACTATTAGTTCTGTCAATAAATGTCATCAATCGAATTGACAATTGTTACAATTCACTAAATTGAATTAACAAACGTTGGTGGCCACTTTCAACACTAGCTGTGACTTGCTTTTGTTACCTCCTTTTTAATTTCAATCTCTACTTTGCATTCATATCATCCCTTCGCAATAAATTACATTTGGAATTTTGGAATATTTTGAGGTTAGGCTTCCTTTTTTTTGTAGAGCGGTATTTCGTATTTTTACAAGGGTAATGCAAAGGTAACTAGATATAAATCATTTTATTCCACACTGTATATTATTGTGACTTGATTTGCCATCAGCACATTACCTACGATTGACTTGTCGGAAGGAGAAGGAGGTGTCGATGACGTCGTGCAAGACGTGGAGCGCAAACATGGTGAAGCATATTGGTTCCTGCTTAAAAGCAAGCTACGAAAAGCGGAGACAACAAAGATGATTTTATTTATACTTGGAAATGAGCGTGTACGCAGATTATGAACTGTTAACAACGTGATGAAGTGCATTCGCAGAATAATGTGTTTTTCCAAATGATAACAGAATTTATGAAAAAATTGTATGAAAAAAATAAGTATGTAGGTATACAGCTTTTTCATCTTTCCAGATTTTATTAAACACAGTCATTAGCACTTACCATACGTATACATAAGTATTATACCAAGTGACCATAAATGTTTGTAATTTTTTTTTGTTAGGTTGACGATATATTTTAAGTTTCATGTTGGCGTACCTGATTTTTAAATTCAAACAAATATAATTGTCATTATGACGCTTTATTTATTCACTTGGTATATGAAATCATTCCTGCTATTTATAATTTAGTTTGGTTTTTTAGTTAAAGTAAACATACAAAAAAAGTTATAGGTATTTTAATCTATTTTAGTCTTGTGTTTCTTAAATTGCAGAACTACATAGATACATTTTAACATTTGGTAAGCAATACCTACCGATAATACGATGCGATCAACAATTATTTAGTTAAGGGGCGGCTGACTTTGACAGTGTCAGATTTTTCATATCTTTCGTAACTCAGTTAATAAACGTCAAACAACTGTCACTATGAATCAAATTTTAACGCAAAAATGTTTTTTTCTTCAGTACATAAAAGATTCATCACTGAATCTTACTTTCGTAATGGTGTTTTCAATAACAAAGAATGGATATGCAGTGGCCTGTTTGACCAATTTTCCGCAGTATACGATTGGTAGCCCTGCAGAACAATTCGCGCCATTTTAATCCTATGCGCGCTTTCTTGGTGAAGTGACAACTATGTATCTGAAAGGATTTTAGGCACAAGTGTTTTAATTGTTACTAATTGTTGCTAAATTTCTTGATTTTTCTAAGATGAAAGATGTGATACATTTTTCAAGTGCCAAAAAAACGTAAAATCTATCGGAGAATTGGGAGAATGGATTTTAACTATCACTCTATTGATGAAATTGATAAAGACGACATTTAACACAAACAGAACCCACACAGTTTACCAAACTAACATCACAATATTCAATTAAATGTAAAATGTTTCGAAAAAACGACATGTTTAGATTAGATTGAACCTTATTTTTGCCATTTTATGTTGTTTGTTTTCCTGCCAAGAAAAATACAAACTGGGTAGAGTTTGTTCTACCAAAGAAGCTAGCAATTTATTGTGCTTTTCCTAAATATCGTTTTTTGTTAGATAAACATTTTGTATTTTCCTGTTCTGAATGCAACGATAATTTAAGCCAGTTTTGCATTTCAGATATCATTATTGTTGAATTTGAAAGCTCCTGCAAAATAGACGTAACATTTAACCGAAATAAAAATATTAATAATGATGAAAATTGTCTTTTCTTCAACCGTACACTTATTTCACGTGACGTTTATTTTTTCACGTATGAGGGAATGTGACAGCAATCTGTCACATTCGTGTGGAAATTAATTATTAAAACATTCAGCTCAAGAACGGATTTATTAAAAAAATAACAAAAACCAAAGCAAAATCATTACAGCATTTTTGGCGTTTGGCAAAGTAGAGTGATGTAAGTTTTTAGGGATCAAAAAGAAAACAAATTAAGAGTGCTACCTCACCTTTTGTTTTATCGAAACGGTTTCCTTAGCTTGAATCGTACGCATATGAATATTTGTTATACACAGTCGTTTTATTGGTTGCCTACCTCTCGAAAAATCTATTATTAACTATTAGGCTTTGTCTTTAATCGTAAAACCCATTTTACCATTTATTCTGGGATAATTGTTGCTCACAATTGCAGTAAACGTCTGTAAACTTTGCCGAAATCGAAAAGCTATTTTTTAGTTAACAACAGCACTTCGTTGACGTTTCTTTGACATTTCAGCGAAAAATCTGCTTACCAGTGGGGTCGCGTTTGGCAATAAAGCTGGTGAATTAATCAGTTTTACGAGTGCAATGTAAATTATTACTTAGTGTAAACTGTAAATATTTACAACAACAAAAATACAGCATTTTTGGCATTGGTGTTTGGTAAAGTTGTGTAAATTATATTTTAGGGACAAATATCTCAAAGCCTTAAATGCGAAACACATCAAATGAGATCGATTTAACGCAACAATACCTACCTAAAGCGCATATAATTGCAGTAATTATCAAACATGCAAAAATTGATGGAATATCCATACGAACAAAGATCAAAGCTGCCAACCACATAAACAAAAAGTATGCTCTTTTCATTGAAGGGAAACTGGGTGATTTTTTCACCCTCATTTCCTAACTAATTTCACCAAAATTTCCAAGCTGCATGCTAGAATTTTTAGTTTTAGTTTCTACCTTGTTCACGACGAAAGATTGAAAAATTTAATTAATTAGAAAGAACTTTTCACATTTTTTAAATCTTCTCAAATGAAAATATGTCTTTTCTTTCACTTGGTGTCATGTTAATGAAATATTGATTTACCTCACTTTATATTCACCCTTTTCTCTCAAAAACATGTTTATTAATTACTTACTGGAGTTGCATGATATAATGCCCTGGGGTTTATTTCAGATGCAGAAAATAGATTTCGATCGTAATAATTTCTTTCAATTTGGGGTAGCCATAGCTTTTGCTAAATATAATCACAACTACAGAATTATATAAACATGTTCTAATTAAATGAACATTACATAATCAAGATTTTCTTGTTGAAACGAGGAGTAGGAGTTTTAACCCATAAACCGAATTAGTTACGTAATCATTTCTATGTATTCCTCGCAGCTCTTTCCACATTTTCCAGTAGTTTCTATGGACGACTCTTTTATCATCAAAACCGATCATTCCACATTTATGAATAAACTGCCAACGTTGACATTAAACTGTTTGGGTATTACCACATGACCTATCGTTTTTTATCATGAAACTGGGAATGAGTATAGCTATTTACGTTACAAGACCGGTAGTAACGTTTTTATGGACGAGCTAGTGAATTACAGGTCGAGCCCGATAGGGCGAGACTTGTAAACTAGCGAGGCCATAATGCGTCTACCGGTCGTGTGACGTACAAGATTTTTTAGTATACTGAGACAATTATTTAAAAGAAAATAAATTTAAATAAAAAAATTTGGCTCTGAAAAAGATTGCTATGCCTTGTTACTATGATAACAAACGATTCATCAAAATTCAGTCTGTCGAAGTTTTTCATGTGATTTCTTTCATTTGCGCTAACTTCCTTTAATAAAATGAATTGTCCCAACCGAACCGAAGCAGAAGTCAAGTTTTCTTCCTAGACCACCTTTTGGAGAAGATAGATAGTGCGCGATCAAACTTATTGCTCCAAAAATCATCGGGAAGATATTTGACAGAGTACAGGTTGTTCTACAATTGGAGAATACGAAATAAAGTTGTTTGGATTGACAAAGGGTAATACTTGCCTTTAGAAAACCATTTCAATGATATAAGTAATTGTACATTTAATTTTTATATAAATAAAATCCAATAAATCTGACAAATTATTTGACATTTGCTACCGGCCGCCGTAGAAAGTAAAACGGACTAGACCACAAACATGTGTAAATCTGACAAATTATTTGACATTTGCTACCGGCCGCCGTGGAAAGTAAAACGGACTAGACCATAAACATGTGTCTACCGGACTCGTCGTCAAGGCAGTAGACACTACTACCAGCACAGTATACTAAAAAATAATTAATGAAACGGGAAAAACAGTCCACACGAGGCAGTAAATAATGTCGACAAATTGACACAAAGAAGTCGAAACGCGAACGTAAAGGTCCCAAAACCCACAGCCCCAAGCCACAAGGTCGTAGCGTTTATTTATTCATGTCGAACGTGAAAGACATCGTGCGGCCGTTTTTGAGTGGGGCCCCCCGATTCGCGATCTGCGTGGCCCCCGTGGACGGTGGCGCGGCGCTAATTGTTTCATTGATCAAAAGCGGCCGCACGCGACGTCGGGTCAATCGCGACCCCAAATAGGAAAAATAGAACAGACAGAGAGCTTACTGGAGGGTGAATCACAGTGTTTAGACGGAATCATGATAGGAAGGTGAGCGCGTTAATTCCTCCGGCTAGCACAGGACCACACTGGCGCACTCTGACCGAGCACATGTCGGGGCCCCCTCCAGAGCCCGGCCGAAGACTCTCGCAGCCGTCCCCCGGCGACGTTCACATTTTTGCGAAAAAAACATCAGTTTCACCGGTAGCGGAGCGGCTTTTTCGTGTTTTTAGGTTATAATCGTGCCCCAACATGCGATACAAGCGACGTGCGTCTACGGACTGGCGCTAGTAGGTGGCAATATCGATTCGGAAGCGGACCAAGAACACGCTCCCGCAGGAAAACGAAAGACTTCAACCGGAGGGTCCCGCTCCTCGTGGCGGGATAATCGGAGTCTTCATGAGTGGGTGGCGACTTCGACTGATTTCCCGGAGGCCCGTCACGGTGATACCAGGTCAATGATGCAGCGCGCTGCAGGAACGTCGGGGGCGGCGCGGTCACGTTCACACTGCAGGCTGTCACAGAGTTACGAAAAAGGGAGGACTTTGAACTGTATAATTCGGGGGTACGCGGCGCCCTTGCCGGGACAGGCGACATTTAGGAACGGGGGTGGAGTTTTTGCAGTCGTGCCAAGTGACCTGTGGAATGCACGAGGAGGAAATGACCGCGTCAAGTCGTAAGAACCTGGATATGCTAATTGTCCTGGCGTGCTAGAAGTGCATTTCAGAAGCTGAATTGTCAGAAACGGGAATATTTAAAGTCTTAATGAAAGGAGAACAATTGTAAGACTGGAATTGGCGTTTTTCGCCAACAGCGATACTAGAAATGTTTTGTTGGCAAGGAAAAACAGGAGCATGGGTTTATCTATTCAATATTCTTTGCGCTTCGTACAGCAGACTGTGTGGAACCCTCCGGCAAAAACGCGTCGCATTCCTTTGTAACTTAGAAATTCTATTAATGAGATGAAATGTGAGTTGGTCAAAAGCGAAAAAACTCATAAAGTATCTGTTGAACGTCTTGGCAATTGTTGCTTTAGAAAATTAAGAAATTTCATTGACAGTGTAAGCGCTGTAGCAAGTGAGGCTGCAAATTAATATAACGTGTGTTCAAAAAAATGGTGGTCAAGTGATCTGGTGTTTTTGTTTATATTATCGTATGGCGTAGCTTCAACAGTTGTCAAATGTTGCGCGTAAAGTGAAAGTGGAAGTGTCAATACGTATTTGAAAAACCATTGAATGAGTTAGGGAAATAATACAAAATAATGTGAAACCTGAAATATGTTATTTATCACAACAAATGTAGGTATAATGAAAATGAGGTTATGTTTTTAAAGGAATTGTCAACTAAAAAGATGACGTAAGTTTAGAAAACAGAACCACGACCTGCTTGACTACACATTTATCTGAACACTTGTTATATACATATAAAATCTTTGAAAAAGGAATTTCTAGAATTTCTCTCTGACCAAAGCATGTATCGAATAGCTAGGTTCTGTTTTTGCACAATGAAACTACTTTTAAAGTAATTTACACGAAACAAGACCAATTTCTGCTCTTCTTGAAGAAAACGTAGCCGCTGGTCGAACAACGATAGAAGATAATTAATTACTGAGTTACTCGTATGATTATAAGAATTGCCTTGAGGATTGGAACGATTTTTATTAACAACATCTAATACAAACAATAGATTAAAACACTTCTAATGGTCCCAAAAGCGATATAAAAAGAAAATACAAAATACAATGGAGCTGGAAAGCAGTTTCACTGTCATAAATCATAATAAATGGCGAAATCAAGTTAGCAAAAAATTAAAAACATTTTTTTTCGCACATTATTCGAACCGGAACATGCAGAGCAATGATTCTTGCTTCAATGGATCCTCTCGACAAGTTCCATCACGTGGACCACATTTACTTTGCATTTATTCCCATCAGAGATTATTTGAATTCTTGAATTTTGGACCTGTCCAAGTCAGTTTTGATTTGGGAACGATCTCGCTTATTGCTCATTAATTATTCTCACACCGTTGGATTCCCCTCGTTCTCCTGATTAATTTCCTGCAAACTAATTGATCCTAGGACATTTAGTTGTCGAGTAATATAGGCCTAAAATCGACTTTGGGACTTCATTTGTATTGTATCTTAGTCCACAAAATGGTGGCTGTGGGCGGAACTTTTCCTATTTTTGAATTTGATTGGTCCACCACATTAAATAAAGGCCGACTTGATTCAAATTCGTAACCCCGGACCCATCCCCATCATAGCAATCAGATTTTTAAATTATATAGTCACCAAAATTAAAAAGCAACTTTGTATTTTTCTTTTTCTTGTATTTTTCTTTTCTTGTATTTCCCTTGTATTTTCTTATTTTTATATAGAGCCACCCAAACAAGAAAAACTCTCTTTTTTTTATTATATCGAGCCACATAAACCAGGAAACTTTTCTTATATCGAGACACAAACTATGAAACTTTTTTTTTTTTTTGTATGTAATTAAAGTTAAATTTCACCTCCCTGCTGAAAAGGCCATAAGCCTCAGCGGCAGTAAGAACATAAATTGTAAATATTGTAAAAACTATACCATAAAATGTACCAAACAAAACTGAATAAAATGTATTTGAACTTGAACTTGAAATTCGTAACAGTTTCTCGAAAAAAACATGTACACCTCCACCGCAGCTCCCTTTTTAAATAACAAGTAATAGCGATCATGTTGCGCAATTGGATTCCTCTCTTCGCCGTACTTCTTTTGAAATGAAAAAATTGTACGTAGGTAGTCTTTTTAATTTTCGAAAAATCACAAACAACAAAAAACCAATTCTTTCGCATATAACTTTTTTAGAAGTGACTGCAAAGCAATTAATTTTGTTTCTATGGAATCCGTTCGTCGAGTTTTATCACGTAGACTACTTTTAGTTTGGAGTTTTGGACTGATTGACACTGGAGGTGTTTAGAATTTTTTTAATTTTAGACCTGTCCAAGTCAGTTTCCTTTTGGACACAATCTCGCTTATTATTGAAGATGCGGGAATGATTTTTGCACTCTTTTCATTTGCTTGATTAATTTTATCTAAGATAGTTGGATCTAGGACCTATAGTTGTCTAGAAATAGGTAGGTATAGCCTTAAATTTTACTTTGAGACCTCCGTTTTTTGGCAACCAATCCACAAAATGGCGTTTGTGGGCGGAACTCTACATATTTTTGGATTCAACTCGTCTACCACATCACATTAACCACGATTCGGTTCAAATTCGCGACAAAAAGTTTTTCAAAAAAATAGTGTACAGTTGGTTGCAAAAAAAACGGGAACTGTCATAATAAAATTGACACATTTTTACAATTTTTCCATAGTGTGAAACTTTCTTACGAGATAGGTTAGAATTAACGTGAAAATTCAATGACATTTTAAAAAATTATTTGATAGGTATTGTCAAGTAGACAATTAATTGACAAATGGACAAAATCAAATTTACATTAGGAAAATTTTCGTTTCCCGATATTTTTGCAACCAACTGTAGCTAAGTAGTGTTTTTCACTTAAAAACACTTTAAGCATTATATTTTTTTTTTCGCTTTTCTCGATAATCGTAAATCGGCAGATCTTTTTGATAATACAGAACAATTAGAAATGTTTCTTAGGTCGTAGTTGCCTAGTTGGATGTCATTTAGGTACGACATTCGCATAGATTTGCCACCTCTTCTAGTCTTGTAAATTTGACATTTGACAGGTCAAACTTGTCACTTTGGAGTTTTCACGGTTTATGATTTTTCAGAGAATTAATTAGAGTATTGTGAATTAGTTAAAAAAGCGAGATGCCATTTTTCTTTAAGTTAATAAAGCTTAATATATTGCATGCACTACAAGATATGTTCTACATTCCAATACCAAATAAACATAAAATTTTCCATGAATATTATTTTTGGTTTCTCACATAATAACATTATGTAGTTCTTGCAAAAACTTGTCTTCTTAATTCATGGTCACTTGACTTGTTACAGTTTGAATATTTAATTTCTTAAAAAAAAAAAGAACTGTTGTGTGTTCAAGAAACTATTCGTTTGAAGTTTCATCTACATATTTAATAATCACTAAAGGAAGATTTTCAATTTAAACAGGATATACAGCCAAATAAGTTATTATACTGTCAATAAAACTTTAACGAAAAATAGTATAGGCAACCCAAAAAACGCCAACGCATTTGCTTCATATAATAATGAAAGTGTTGTTTGTTGACAATTAAATGTTTGCAGAGTTACAAAAACAATTATTTCACCACGGGATGAAACAGAAACGCGATGTTGCACAAACCGACGTTTTTAAATTGGTTTTTCTCAAAAAAAAGTGAGATCATACGTTCCTCCCACTCGTGCTGTGGCTTCTAAGTGATTGGTAAATTATAAGACGATTCCCTCGTTGTCATTGTCATAATGCGTTTTTTTTTCGTAGAACAATTTGTCTTGTCTTCCTTTAAACAATTGAGATTTCGATTCAGAGATATTACAACAGAGATCGCTTTATTTCGGTTATCAGCTCGTGGTACAGGGGATGAACCGTGTGCAAACATAGAGATAAGTACACAAAATAATTAGCATACCAACCAACCACCTTCACATTTTGTTGGTAGGTACTACATTATTATACGGCTTTACAGTGTACTAAACGCAAATATTTATGGTGGTGATGATGTAATACAAGCTGGTTAAAACATAAACATTATAAAATCAGTTCACACGATAAAACTTGAATTATTATGCCAGAACTTTTTTCATATAAAACTGTAGATATGCAACAATTTCAAATCGCGAGGCATAACCATGTCGAAGCGAAATCCGCTCCCGTCGCAAGGAAAGATGCATGCCTTCATATTTTGGTCTGGATTTCCGCACGTGAAGAATCCACGAGTATTTTAAACGGAATGGCCACTTACAGTACTGTCATTTCCGTCCCCTATAAAAATGTTAATGATAACATCTGAAACCCTTATGTTTTTTAAAGCGAATGTTCGAGCAGACGGCGACGCGTTCGTCGTTTGAAACGTTCGTTGGTGAAGTTGTGCTAATGCCGCTCCGAATCTTTGATTGTCGTGAGTAATTTTGAGTTTTTTGCACCTGGTTCGAGCTCAACTCTTTGTTACGCTCTAATCTTATAGCGTTTCGGAATTGTTTTACAAGGTAGGGCTTTGATGTCGACGTGCCTGCGAGGCAGTTTCATAAAATATTAAGAGGAAATTCAAGTCTCGCAATGCAGGCTTCAGATAAACGCCATTTTACCCGTTTCTCAAACTAGTAAGGGTTTTAGACAGATTATTTAAGGGTTTATTTTGGGAACGGGAGCCACCATTATAATTAATAGAAAATTCAACGTCAGAGTAACGACACCACAAATTATTTCGGAAACATGTCCCGACAAATTGATTATTTTATTCAAAGTCCACGAAATACTGGTTCTGCTGCAGCTTTCGACAAAAAGTCAAAGATAAATTACTTATACTTCTTAAGAAAATTGTTAAAGAAATACTGACACCAAAACAAGTGATTTAAAAAATGTTTGGAACCATAGTTTTTTTGGTCATTTTAATGTATGCATGTGAAGATGCACCGGAAAGAGTTTTTATTGTACATATTTTTTTTCGACACTGTCAAAATTTGAGAATTTTCTCCTGTGTGAACGGATTTTGATAAATGTCAACTTGTCAAAACGAAACGTCAAGATAATTTTAAAGATTTTAAGCAATTTGGAGCCTTTGGGGCTCGTCGAACAAAAAAAAAACGTTGTATTCAACTCGTTCGTTTGTAAATTGGGCTCTTTATGGCATGAGTGGGCCCAATTTACACATGAACTCGTTAAATAAACTACTACAGTGTGGAATAAAATGATTTACATCTAGTTACCTTTACATTACCCTTGTAAAAATACGAAATGCCGCTCTACAAAAAAAAAGCCTAACCTCAAAATATATATCCAAATTCCAATTTATTGCGAAGGGATATGAACGCAAAGTTAAGATTGAAATTAAAAAGGAGCTAACAAAAGCAAGTCACAGCTAGTGTTGAAAGTGGCCACCAACGTTTGTTAATTCAATTTAGTAAATTGTAACAATTGTCAATTCGATTGATGACATTTATTGACAGAACTAATAGTTCGGCACTTCGAAAAAAAAAGTAGAGCGGTACAGGAAAATTTACATGTGCAAAAATTCCAAAGGTAACTAGATGTAAATCATTTTATTCCACACTGTATTATGAAGGTTAATAATTATAAATATATCTTAGATTGACATAAAGTTTTCTTACGACAATATTAATTGAACAAATTCAGTTGTTGTTTCTTGACTAATTCATTCGTTGTACATAATATAATAACTACTAATCTTTACTTAACAGTAATAGGGACGTATTGTGTAATTTTTAAACGGGCGTTAAAATTTTAGCGTCGTTTAAAATTTAAAATTTCAAGTTCTGATTGATCATTGCTATGACAACTTACGGTGGCTTGATGAAGAAAATATCCCTTTCGGGAACAATCAGTTTTTTTGGTTCGATGGAAACATTGGAAACCTGAATAGTTAAAAACCAAAATAAAAAAACTTCATCGAATCAAAAAATATTATATCCTAATGTAAATACATATGTCTTTTTCTATTTTAAATAAAAAATCTTCAATCCACCCGTCGGATACAATAAAATATGACATTTACAAACAAAATTGGTTACTAAGAAGAAGTCTATTACTAGTACCTACTGCAGCTTCTGGAATACACTTCACATGTTATGTCATAGAGTCTATTTAAAGTTACATGAATTTTTATAACTCTTCATCGTAAACTTTGTTTATCCACTCAGTAGTCACATTTATCAGAAAATAAAGCAAACATATGGTGGCGATACTTTATTTATTAAAAAATTTTACAATTTTTTACAAATAAACTTTTTAAAGGCACCAAAGCATCGTATGCAGATCAAATGCATCTCCTTTGTAAACTGCCACTTAACTGCTCTAAAGCAAAATGAGCAGATAACGAACCGTTCCCATAGACAACACATTCAACGTTACATTTCAGACAGGTCATGAAAAATTTGTCAAAACTGTCAAAAGCAAATGCGAAACCATTTTTAAAAGATTTCGAAGCTTTAGGGACGTCGTTTCAAACAATAACATTTTGTATGCAACTCGTTTCTGGGTAAATTGGGCTTTTCTAATTGCCCTCAAGGCCTTAAAACCCTCGCTACGCTCGTGTTTTAATCTTGTCCCTCCGGCAATTAGAAAAGCCCAGTTTACACAGAAACTCGTTGCATAAATAACTATTATTTTGCTGATCTAAATCAAGGACAATGAATAACGAAGCATATTAAATTATTATCAAATGTAATCCTTGGTCCGTATGCCCGCCATTTTAAATTTTTTGACATGCTGAAAACACATTTTTGTGATACCTGAAGAAGCCCACAGAAAGGGGGAGATAGGTATTGTACCTACAATAAAATTGGTTGGTTTTAAATTAGACCAAATACAATGTGTGGTATTGAAGATGACGATATTTTCGATTGTAGTTTTGATTTTTAATTTGCAATAAAGTAGAAAACGAAAGAATTTGTCAAAAACAAAGAAAAAAATCATAATAAATCTGTATTTCTTTAGTCAACACTTCAGCAGCAATTGAAACAGATATTAGAACAGTGATTCTGGAGCAATAGTATCGGGTGTTCATTTAAATTTCTCCTCAAAGTTGGCGTTGAAGAGTCGATTGTGAACGCACCACGGATTAACGGCTGACCGGATCAACTGTTTAAATATAACCTCACTTTTGGCGTTGCTTGTGTTTTTTTACTCTGCAGACTGACGAGTGGTGCGTCCACAATCGACTCTTTACCGCCAACTTTGATGAGAAATGAACACTCGATATTTAAAATTACTGAAAATTGACAATGCAAATGTCACCTTGAAATTCAGTACGGAGGGTCAAAATTGGATTGTTAACAACTTTTTCTGATAAGTTCTCTTTCGATATCGATATGAAGTTCTACGACTGTCAAAAATTCAAAAATTCAAATCGCTCTTTCTTCTTCCATCTTCATTTTTAGTGTTGAAATACGAAATTGTGTTGAACGAAGACAAATTTTATTCAGAAAATAATGTTTCAAATGTGCTCAGTTATCCATTTTACATTGTATTATGTTTTCATTTTTACATAAACAAGACATTTAGTTTAGAAGATCTTATTGGTTAATTTTTGAACCCTTTTGTATTCTTCTATTTACTACAATAAAAGGGGTATCTTTTACACTGTAACTGACTGCATTATAGGGACAATAAATAAGGATCTACAGACATACGAGTATAACGTGCGATCAAATAAAAAAAAATCAAATTACCTGGATTGTGCTATTCTGATGCTTTGATTGGTTCAAACCACCATTTTCGCCTACTCTGATTTTTTTTTATTCGATCGCACTGTATTTTTATTTTTATTCGATATCTTTAATGCAGTTTGCGTCAAGGTTGTGTCGAAAGTTTTACAATCCAAGGAAACCAATATTATTTTTGAAATTTTATATGCACATTTTCTATAGCCATTGCACGAGCGCAGCGAGGGCAATAATTACACGACGGATGAAAAGGCACTTTAGTCTAATCTAGTCGTATATGCGCTACTTTTTGTACGAAAGAAATTTGTCAAAAAGGAACAGCAAGACAGGCAAACTAGATTTTTCTTTAATTACACCTGAAACGTAAAAAAAATCTAAGCAAAATCTAGCAAACTTTAGTTGTGGAATGTTTTATGAGGTAACGGTTTGAATTTTAAGTTAACGAAATGTCAAAAATTTTATATAGAATTTAATGCGGAAATTGTTATCTACCGTACGGTTTTCTCGTTTTATGGTAAAAAAAAAATGTGAATCACGAATAAAATAAGGTAACATTAGTTGCAAAATAGTCAAAATGAAAAATTTCGTGTCGCTGTTGTGTATAACATAAATTATTCCTATTAATACATCGACAATTTCAATTTCCAACTAAAAGTCAATACTAATTTGCCGAAAGGGGTAACGAAACGAAATGAGAAATCAACTGACCCCAACGACGCCGACTGACATTTACAGAAACAAATTGAATTATCTTCGTCATGTAGAACGAAAATTACTTATAACAATCTATATTTAGCGGTGAATTTATTCGCCGAGAACATCGAAACGAAAATTAGAATTGAAACCTCGTCTGTTGACTTTTCATGATGGCGCAACACCAATTAAATCCTTAACAACGTTTTTCTTTGCAGTCCCTCGACGAGATAAGCAAATTTGCAGATTATCCAAAATCGCGATCGACACACAAAGTAAATTTGCGTATCCTCCTCGGAATGCCACCAACAATTCCCAGTCCGTTCCTGCACGCTTCCTCAGATTCAACCCAACTGTCGGAGTGTAACAACATCTTTGTTCTCCGTTTCGTAACACCTCCTCAAAATATTTATCATCTCGTTCTCTGGGTGCACGGCGATTCCTTTAATTAAACGATTAGTGGAGCCGACCCATAACGACACCAATAAATTTATATCCATTGTTTACTGCCAAATTACGACATTAAGCCCCATAAATACAGATCAAATATGTACAAAACGATCGCCGAAGTGCACCCATAAACCGTGCTTTTACCAAGAACGGCCGCGACAAAATAGACACTCTAACACCAATTTGTATGCAAAGAACCAGCGCTGAAAATACCTGCCCATAAAAAGCCCACCGATGGATGTCACGTCTCCACCAACTTCCGCCAAGAGAATGAAGATGTGCGAAGCATTGATTGTGGCGAAACAATGTCTACCCGAAGATATGAGTGGCCGCTGGACGCGGCCGGACTCACAATTAGGCGGAGGGTGGGGCACCCTCAACTACCCACCCGACCTCAAAAGACAAATCAAATCATAGAAGTTCGATTTGGATTCAAGTGGCGATAAATCAGTCACATTCCGAATTTGAGGTGCCGCTGAATACCTAACGGACAAAGACCATCACATTTTTGTTTGTTTACTGCGAATTGTACCAATCAGAGAAGGTCTTGTCGAAATTTGCACTTGCTGCTAAGTTAATTAACTGTAATTAGAAGAGAGTTAGCGAGTGGAGGGCAAGGCGGTCATGCAGTTTAGTGCTGATCGTGACTGTTGAAATCCGAATGGTTCTTGTGGTGACTAAAGGAAGTGCCGTAAAGGGAAATGTTTTGGACGTGTGGCGATTTAATTCGATAATAACGCCGCTTTGGCATATGCACCACACGCCGCGTTACCAACCTAAAACGTTTTATTACTGATTTCTTTTAGTGTTTTCGGTCGAGGCTGTTTGTAATCGGTCCCGCAGTTTGGGGACAATAACGGGGCGTGTGGTAACTAAAACTTCCGCTCAAAATCGGATATTAATTAGAAGCGATTTCTACTTTGTCTCTTCGAAGGAAAAAAAAAGCGGACGAGTGGTCGAGATCTCGCTGACGTTGGATTTTAAAAGAAATTTGATTTTGCCACGCTTCAAACTTTACAAGAGTTAAAGTTAAACGAGAAAACTTTCGTATTTCATTGATTTAAAAAGCGCTTGGCTGACAATGACACTTCACTTCGATATTCTAATGAGTTCATAATGGATAAGAAAAAATGTTTTGAGTCAGTGGCGCAATTAGTGTATTGGAACTCTTTTAAAACTGTTCAAGTCCCAGTTTGGTTTTACTTTATTAAAGCAAAAAGAAAAAAAATCGATTAATTGTGGTCTGGTCTGCACCTGTGGTCATTACAATCCGACCACTCCCTAAAATTAATTTGTCAAAGTTGTGTTTTGGGGGAAAATGTAATTGAGGTTAACCGCTGTCAAATACATATTCAAAACGTCAACGTATTTTTATACGAAACACAGTTATGCATAATTTGTAATGTACAGTCGGAACGTTATGGATGTGGATTGGGGACTTGTTGTTAAGTTGGCACTACCAGCAAAAGTAACTAGGCGCGCCAATAAGGTTATTGGAATTTATGACAGATCTCACTAATGTACAATTCAATCATAAGTTTTAAGCGACCTTGAGTTTGACAATCCATATCCAAAACATTTCGAGTTTAAATGTATTTGCAGAAACTGTCAAATATGCACAAATTGTCACTGCGGCAGTCAAGTTTGTCTCAAAGCTGGCAACCACATGAAGCAGAAAGTACCAGAAGGGTAGCTCTGTGAGACTACATTTCGTAATGGATGGATAGTAATGAAAATGAACTCTACTTTAAAATAAGCAATTGCATGACCACACCGAGTCATAAGAGGTTGTTTTAATAATGACATTACGGTCTCTAAAGTTACTAATCGACCACGTAGTGCTTAACAAATCGATCAATAATTGATAAATTATTAAATTAAATTACCTCAATGGGTCTGAATCCTCTACGGTCTGAATCAGTAATATTAGTAAGATCCATTTGTGCTTAAATGAAATGTCTGCATCACATCAAAAAGTCATTTAGGTTACAATTTGTTGTTAATGAATAAATTGCATTTTTACTGTCCACTTTGATAAGGAAACTGCAATTGAATTATTAAATAATTTAACTTTTTATAACCTCAAAACTTATTGACAGGTTGGACAGCGTCATTCTCACCAAAAACATTTTTTCAGTTCATACTTGAAGAATTATTTTTGACAACTTTATGATGTCATAAAGTGAATTTTTGACAGTGTTTTAACGTCACAATTAAGTAGCTATAGCAGTTAAATCAATCATGACTGTGAGAAAATCGGTTTCAAAATTAAATTACGTGTGAGAATGTTCTAACCTCGAAACTTATTGACAGATTAAGATCAGCTTTGACTTTGAGTAACTGTTTAACATAATGTTGAGTTCATTAGTATCTGGCCACTAGATAAAAAGCACATAAAAAGACCCTCCTAGCGTTTTCCACTTTATATGGTTGGCAGCTTTGATTTAAATTTGCATATCTGAGAGTTACCTACTGCAATTCCATTTACGTTCTTTAATTGGGTATAGTTGCGTTTTATACAAAATACCTTCGATTTCATGTTTGGAGATTAACTCATTTGACGTTTTTAATGTTTGATACACTTTGACAACCTCAATTGGATTTTCCTTCAAAACAAACTTACACCACACAATTTTGGGAAACGAGCAACAATGGCTTCAGCTTCATAATTTTTTCTTGTAATAGGTGCACTCTTGAAGAATACTGTTATGTGAGAATAATTGTTGTCTCCTACCAAGAAGATATTTAGTCAAGAATTTTTGGCTAATTTAATCAAAATTAGAGGGTTCGAAACAGGCTACAAAATAAATATTATTTATTGCTTTCAACTGTCATAAATTTTGATTTTTCTCCTTTGTAAACTGCCTGCTAACTGCTCTAAAGCAAAAAATAGCAGATAACCAACCGTTGCTATAGACAACACATTCAAAGTGACATTTCTCGAAAAATTTGTCAAAACTGTCAAAAGCAAATGCAAAATCATTTTAAATAGATTTGGAAGCTTTGGGGTGTCGTTTCAAACAATAAAAGTTTGTATGCAACTCGTTTCTGTGCAAATTGGGCTTTTCTAACTGGCCTCTCGGGCAATTAGAAAAACCCAATTTACACAGAACCTCGTTGCATAAATAACTATTATTTTCTTGGCTCATTCCAAATTTTAATAACATAACATACTCCTACATTGTAAGTATTAGATACTTTTAACTTTCAAGTTCTTATTATTTTAAACTACGCAACATTGGCATTGTACCAACAGCTGACATTGACAACTGATAGCTGTACAACACGTGTACAAATGTTATTTACCTATGTTTATGCAAAATACAGAATAATTTAATAGTTCACTATAGTTTAAAAGATAGTGTCATTTATTCGAAAGACTTAAATTTAGGCTTAAGTCTCCTGTTGCTCAGTTTATGTTTTTACTGGCGTGCTGAGTACGTTTTACGCTTTCTGTAGCGACAAAGGTTTCGGTGTTCAAACTGAGAATCAATCGCAGCGATCATACTTGAAACAACGTCAACAAAATAGTTACTCATAAATGACCCAACAATGGAACATAAGTACCAATTTATTCGCTATAACACACACAACAAAACCATTTACTTGTTTTGTGAGAAAATACTGCAATTATCTCTGCACGTTAGTGCAACTAGTAGTAGAATGTCAATTTCTTCGAAACAACCACAATAGCTAACGGTAACCGTAGTGGCTAACAAGTTTTGCTAATTCAAGGAAATTGTACTATTTCTGCAAACAATGGCAGTCTAAGTGTGTTCAAACATTTGCGACTAACATCAAATTAGAAGAACAGTTTATGATCAATACTTACTGTGACGCTACAATCTTTGTGTGATCCATAATGGTCATATCGCATCGTAATAATTAAAAACTCGTCACTGAACGTCGCATAAATGATTTCGTGTCATTTTTTAAAACAAGGACCACAAAATACAAGAGAAGCGAATGAATTGACTGAATGAAATTACGTTGTTCGTTGGAGCAAATTGGTTTATCCATTTGTAAACGGCACTGACGTGATAAAAGTAATGGTGCAAAAAACAGTGCTCATATGAAACGCAGTGGCTCTTAAACGGTTTGTGAGACTTTTTCAGCAATGTGACGTAATTGAGTGAAGCGAGGGTTTTAATTACGTAAAAACACAAAAATGTACAGACGAGAGCAAGAAATTTTGGTCGTCGATGTCGTTCTTTGACACAATGGAAAATGGTCTAGTGTAAAACGGGCATTATTAATTGTCATTATTTCTCTGTGTCAAATTTTATCAATGACATGAAACGCAAGTTATATTGAAGCAAAGTTACTTGAATGATTTTTAACAAGAGAGCTTGACAATTCAATGTAACGACTGTTCAAATAAATATGTGGTCAAGCAGGCCGTGATTTCTCTCACTTTTTAGAATGTAGGTTGTCTTTTATCTTTTATCCTTCAGGTACATAACTTCATTTTAATCGTACTTTAATTGTGATAGTTTTCGATTAATCTTCGTCAGTTACTACATAAGATTGTAGAGATATTTGTTATTTAACCAAGATAAAGTCAACTGTTGATATGTGTTGAAGTAAATCTAAGAAAAAAGTACCAACTGGTCTTGTAATTTATACTTGACAGAAGACAATAATTTTTTTTATCTTTCCTTGTCTCCCGTCAAGATCTTGCTTTTTTATTTTTAATCAAACACCTCTAGACTCTGGTTTTTTCTCAAATATGATTGTTAACAATTCTCAATGAACGCCTGAACCTTATCGACTGCAACGCACTGATTCTGCAATTGGCCTCTTTCAGTTCTTTTTTCTTTGTGAGTCGCGCACACATCCAAACTGGTTTCATGCAGTAAGCTCAATCATCTGCAAGATAAGAAAGTTTGCACCTAACTTTTAAGCATCTGCAATAACAGCGTAATTATTGCAGCTATAACTTAGCTAATAAAGATTTGCCCATAATTTTGCAGCTCGGTGCAACAGGGACCGCGTTTACGCTAAGCTATATAACAATTATTTACGAAACATAAACTCCCAATAATATAACTTCTTGCTGTAGAATCGCGAGCTTCCACTATTCGATCAATTTACGTCCTCTTAAATTGTTAAAGGGCGTTAAAATGTCACTTTGACATTTCTTTCGGTAGTAGCTGTCAAACTGCGTACCTGAGCAGTACCTGTCAAACTGCGTCCACATTCAAAATTAGCAATTGAAATTCCGCAGCGCTACTTAAACGTTTACGTATTATTTAGAATGAGTCAAGCGGCAAGAATTTTCTCTCGTGCACCGATCAGCCTCACATTGCGAAAATCATAATTTACTTCATTCCCGGAATAAAAAGTGATGTGTGTCCGTAACCTACGACAAGAATAACAATCTCCCTTGTTCGTTGACGCTGTTCCGCAGCTTCTGTGTAAGAGTTATGGCTCATTTACCGTGAAGTGTGTTCACGTCAAACCCGTAACCACAATGACATAATAGGGTGCGTAGAACTTTCCGCACAAATTGTATCATTTTCTCCGTCTCCAGATGCTGGTCCGCGCGAAATTTATGGTGGTATAGGCTAAACCCCAAACTGAAGGATGGAGGTTGCAACCCCCAAAATTTGTAGATTAGGCAAAGTGGCATTTTTCCATTCGGGGCATTAACTTAGTTGTGCTGAACGGAAGTGTCAAATAGATGTAGGTACAGTGAGCAATACATTTTGGTTGTCAGTGACAGGCTTTGACACAATGGGAAGTGCTCTAGTGTGAAACCGGCGTAACCTATAACATGTAATTTGACTTTAATTGTTATGTTCTCTGTCAAATTTTATTGTTTAAAAAAAGTAATTGGCAATTCAATGCTTTTTTAACATTACGTTGACCTTGAAGCTGATCAAGGAGGGAGAATGTTTAATTTGTGATAATACCGGGTGTCCCATCACTTGTGTCCCGTAGGAAAATGACTTTAAAACTAAATTATATTTATATGAAGGTATTATAGATGCATAAATACTGTTCACCGCCACAAAAATTGGGTATTACTTTTTTGTTAAAATTAATTGCCTAGGTACAGCAGACAAAAAACTATCACTTTAAAAATTAAATTTTGTTCAATGCAGTTCAAATTTAGTATACGTTTTGAAAAAATGGTAGAGCAATAAAATCCGTGATTAGAATTTAATTAAAATGTTTTGATGTAAAGATATTTGGTTAAATTAATTTGGGCCGTTTTACTTTATGAAAATTTATTGCAGACGAAGATTTATGAGGGGTTGCAGTGTGTTTGACGGCGAAACACAGGCAGGTACCGCTGGAACCCTCTTGAATGGTCTTCGTATCATAAATTGCGGACAAGAATAATACCCACAAACTTAACTTTGTCTTCCATAAATTTTTATAAAGTAGAAGGACCCAAATTAAATTAACCAAATATCTTTACATCAAAACATTTTAATTAAATTCTAATTACGGATTTTATTTCTCTATAACTATTTCATAACGTATACTAAATTTGAACTGCATCAAACAAAATTTAATTTTTAAAGTAATAGTTTTTTGCTTTCTGTACCTAGGTAATTAATTTTAACAAAAAAGTAATACCCAATTTTTGTGGCGGTGAACAGTATTTATGCATCTATAATACCTTCATATAAATATAATTTAGTTTTAAAGTCATTTTCCTACGGGACACAAGTGATGGGACACCCGGTACAAGGAAATTTGAAAATGACATTAATAACCAAAAAATTTTGTTCGCCACTGTACAAAACAGTTATTTTTATTTATTATTATTGCATTAAAATATTAAATAATTCACCTTCCCCTCTTGCTATAAAAAAGAATTATTAACCGTTCCAAGCAGAGGTTTTTCTAATTAATTCAGTCATTTAAAATTTTTCTAAAAATGCCTTAGAAAACATTTCTGATGAAGAAAGTAAAAAACAAAATGAATTTGTAAATTTCCTACTAGAGTTTGTTTAAGCCAAGTTGAATAGAACTCATTTTAGAGCTCATATTATAACGAGCGTTGAAAAAATTTATTAATTCTTGTTATGTTCTCTGTGTCAAATGTTATTAACGAAATGAGGAGCAATTTATATTGAATCATAATTACTTAATTAATTAAGATTTTCAATATTTTTTTTAAAAAGAGCGCTTGACAATTCAACAAGGAGTATAACGAGTGTTCAGATAAATTTGTGGTCAAGTAGGCCATTGTTTACTCTCTCTTTTACGCAATGCAAGTTTATTTTTAGTTGATATATTTTGACATAACCTCATTTTAGAATCATACTCACAGCCTGTCCCAGAACTGCCTCCCCATAGAAAACAGGGATGTGCCGACAGCAAAAGAGACGCGAAGATGACTAAAATAAATTTTCCTGTAAGTCACATAACCGAGTTTAAAGTTTTCACCAATTCTAGAAGCTCGTCCTCAGATACCTATTGCTAAAAATCGGACAGCTTGCTAGACAGCAAAAATAATTATTGATATCGCAACAAAATTCTAAATTCGAAATCCCGGCAATGCAAAATTGCGATATCCTACCTTGATGGTGCTCAACTCTGATTGGTCAAGTTTAGGATGTCTTTTTTTCGATTATCGCTTGAGATAGGACGTTTTTTCTTTAAAGTTTAGGTTATCTATCACATTTACCCAAATACTCTCTCTTTGTTTGTGAAGGCAGTTTTAGGACCTGTAAAATAGGCCAGCCAGCATAACCTTTTCCGTAATTTTCTTCACATTATTTTCTGATTTCCGTTTACAAAAATGGCTGAATTTTTCTTGATACCTCTCACCAGACTTGCTAGGTATTAATTCAGCACAGGCTTCTGCAGATTTTCTTACAATTGCTAATCATGTTCCAAAAATGTGACTAGATTTGGAGTTTTTGTTGAATTATTTTGAAATTAATTTCAATGTTTCTTTCAAACGAAATTTGAGGCAGGATGAAATAAAATACATAACGACATTCGTCCGTGAACTCTTTTTACAGTACTCGTTTCGAGTTTCAAGACTCGGCTCCTTCGTCGCCTCGTCCTTAAACGTCTAACTCGTACTGTAAACTATGAGTTCCCGGACTTATAACGTTAGTTACTATTTCTTTTGTTGCCTTTCTTTCAGTACCACAAGATGTTAGAATAAAACTAAGATTGAAATTAAACAGTAATTTTAATTCTCTCTAACTTTCATTTTAACTATTTTGCCATAAAATTGTTAGGGGAGCCAATAATTGAAACTTTTTATTTTTACATGTAAAATCCTATGTATCGTAAACCAATTCTACACCCGGTATAAGGAAATATGTGGAAGTCAGTCTAAAATAACTTTTTGTAAAAAAAAAGGATTCTTCGGAGATCTATATTTGATCCTCACATATTTTGCATTCATATTAATTTTTTTCTGTTTTGTGGTTTCACCAGAGTCCTTCACAATTAACACTTATTAATACGTGATTTACATTAAAAATTACTACTCTGCTGTTTTTCTACTTTTAACTAGCGGATAGTAGCTAACAATCTGTGTAAATGCTAACAATTAGTTAAACTCTTGAAAATGGATATCCACACCACTCACTTTCATCTGTTATAACAACTTACAGTACCACACAAAAACGTGAATAAATTATTTTTCAAAAGTATTATCAAAGTTTAGTTATTGAATAAGAAAATGTACCGATCTAATAATAGTCATGTTCTAACTCAGTACATGATTTCTTTGTGGACAAACCAATCTTGATTAAACGGATTAATTTCCAGACAAGCAGCAAAAGCAAACAAAGAAAACAAACAAATACTTTTTTGTACTCATAGCCTCAAAATCGGTATTTCTCGGTTGTCTTCGGAGTGCGGAAACAACAATTTCCCACACGCGGTGTTTTTCCTTTGCAGCAGAAACTAGGGGGAATTGCATTATAAGATTGGTGTTTAATGACGTAGACAGACGGAAACGTCAATTCAGTTTAAACAAAATGGACGCTTCGTCACATTTGCAATTGTAAAATTAATTCTCAACAAATACAATAAATAAGTAATTTTATTATAAAACAAATAAGAATACAATTCAAAAAGGTAAGAGTAATAACAGGGCCTTGAAAATGTTAAATTATTTGCTTTCTTCATTTTATTTTAAAATGTTTTTGAGTTATTCGTTACAAAAAATATTGTACCTAACTTTTGCGGGAAGAAATTTCTCGCGTTTGCACTAATAATAACAAAGTCCTCACGCGGGAAATTTCACTTCCCGCATACGTTAGGTAAATAACTATTCGCAATTTAAAAAGCAAAATCTTTGTTTTCAATCATTTCGATGCAGGTGCGTTGCACTAAGTTCGTTGAATTATTGGTTAGTCTCTCTTGGAGTTCACCACTTCACTTTTTTTCTTCAGTCATTTTCCACAAATTTTCTGATGGACTGAGGTCAGGACTTTGTTCTGGCCATTTGACAACTCCGATTTATTTGCCAATAAGACTTATTTGATCACTTCTGCGATGTGTTGTGGGCCATTACCACGATGGAATCGCCACAAAAAAAAAACATTGTTCAAGGGCAACGACATCATTGTACAAAAAATATCCAAATAAAATATCAGAGAGATTATCTCCGCAAAATATTTTAAAGATATCCTATAGAAAGAGTCCACTCTCTAATAGTTTTACATGCGCTCTGGAAACAATTTGAATAATGCGATTTTTATTCCTCTTGATTCCTTTATCCAACAAATACCAACTTTTGTTCCTTCACCTATCTGGACATATTCTTTATCAAACCCAAACTCTGATTACATATCTGTTTTTCACCGTTTTTCATCCAAAGCAATCAAATTCTTTGAAACATTTTTGGGGCAACACCAACCAATACATTTTACTCTCCAATTTATTTCTTACACGTAGTCCCGCAGTAAATCGATTTTAAGTATTTTTTTGAGCCGTAGACTAACTTATCACAGTTACAATCACATCAACAGTCATCACCTAACGAAGTACTTTAGATTCTCGTACTTTTGTTCAATCCTGTGCATCCGGTTTTATTAATCTGTAAATTAAACAGAGATTGTTTAGATTGCAGCGACGATATCTAAGAATTATTACAGGTTTTAATTAGAGGTATAAATACTGAATACTATATACGGAGATAGGGGGACTGTATGCTAACTACATTTATAAATATGCAATTGATCAAAACTATAAGAAAGCTGTTATTTCATCTCTTTTTCAGTGTCAGACAACACAATACGGTATTAGTTAGCATCACTTGCAAATTGTGCCAAAACAACTCTTTCACAAAGACTCTTTTGGACATTTGAAGTCACTGTGATTCGTTTGTTTTTCAGTTATTATGCTTCGACAGGCTCTCATTGTAATTTTTTTGTAGAAAAAACTCTAGGCGAAAACGGGGGCAAAGCTTCGGAGGGGCTCCCGGCTCCAATTACGGTATTAAAGCATCAAGTTGATTAATTAATCAAATAATCAGCTGTTCGATTGAATGATTGATCGTCCAACCGTACCATTTTTCCTCTTGCTTTCAATCTTTCCCTCGACGGAGAACCAGACTCTCCACTTCCTCGTTCCTCGGTTCGGTACGTGCCACATGAAATCCTGAGATTCCTGAAGGGCGACGAGCATGTTCGCCACGTACCGAACACGAAACGCAAATGTAGCAGATAAATCAGTCATTCTTCCACAAATCGAGAGATACAACGAACACGCACAGATATGAATTACGACAACGCAACAAAGGCCTGCTCTGTAAGCAACAAACAAGAGCAAACAAGAGCACCGCTCAACTTCAAATTGCACACCTAAAGGTGCCCTCTGGTCCGCGATTTCGACAATCCAATTTAGTAGGTTAAACGCTGAATATCTTTGTATTTCAATAAGCAAAGTGCAAATTCGTCATAACAAGATTCAATCCCCCGCAAAAATTATTGCACGCAATATTTTTCACACCTGAGCGCTAAGTCATCCATTTTGGAGGCTCATTAGCGGACCAATCGAAAAATTGGGTCAAATGGGCCACGAATCGCCGCTTGTTGACTCCGGGCAACAAAAATTTGTCGAGCGGACAGGGGAGTCCGGGTCCGGAGAGTCCGCGGGACGACCGCCATTTTTTGTCAATTGGTAAAGTGGCGCCAACGGCTGGATTCAAAATTCAAAATTGCCAACGGAAGCATCGTGAGACGAAAAAAACTGGTATTTTGTTAAAAAGTTCTTTTTTAAATGTGGTTGTTGTTAGTTCACTCACAATGCGCAGATCTACTGCGCATATTTTCCATCTCTTATAAATGTAAAGGTCCATTTCATGTGTCAAATTTACACCACCTGTTGACTTATGTTGGTTAAACATTAAATATCCCTATAATCCTGTGTAGTAACTGAAGACAATAAAGGTTGGCACAACTGAAAGGACAGAACAGTTTAATTTTGCCAAACTGAAGCGCATCCTTCAGAAAGATTTAAATTTACTATAAGGCCGCGAGAAGAAAAAGATTTGTTTAACAAAATAATTTAAAATGATCTTGATACGTTTAACCTAACTTTTCGTTTTTCCTCAGCGTTTCGGCATAAGTTGCGGTGCTCGTATATTTTTGATAAGTTGAGCGGTGCGTGCGTATCATTGGAGGGTTCTTTTGGAGAAGTCTCTTTGGTAGGGTGGAGAGGCGGCCGTGGACGTGAGTCAAGATTTTTCTCTGCGAAAATAGAGCAAACGTCATTTTCGTCGTTGTAATTGTCGGCGTACGCGAGGTGCCGGGCTCCCCTACGGCCGTTGCCCATATTTCGTCAACCTCTCCGTGGGTGGGGACATGTGGAAGACACGTCGAGAGTGCGGTGGCTCGCAGGTAGAAGCACGTGCCTCCAGTCCGAAGGAAGTGATTCGGTGGTCGCACAAAGGGTTATTTCTTGGGCGCCCACTTCGGTCCCCAGTCACAGTCGCGCCTCCAACCGCAGCAGTCGCTGCTGCTACCGTCGTCAAAAACGCACGTCGCGCATTTTTCTGCAAAGTCGACGGCCGATCAGGTGTTCCGCGGTGGTGGCGATTTTCGAATTTCGGGAGGCAGAGCAGGCAAGATGTCGGCATAGCTGAGGGTGTTTGATAGCGGCTATGTCTCATCCGGCCAACTTATGCCTTCCTTGGCCGACATTTAGTGCTTCTTCGACGCTTTTCCTTTCTGTGCGGTAAGTATTTTAGAAAAATTGTGCAACGGAAAAGTCACACGCAAGTATATTATTAAAACCAACAAACCAAATGCGGCCTTGACTCTAATCAAATTTGTTTACTTTACACTTTACCTCCCAATAATGAACTGCTTAGTGGAAATCTTTCACGTCGTTAAGCAATTTAGAACGCTTTTTCGAAATTTTTCCTGCTGCAGCGAGACGTGGGAACTGTCCAAACTTCTTGGCGCGCTGCTGCATCTATCTCAAACCCAGCTGACACCAAACTTGAAAAACTCATCTCGACATTGCAATTTTTCTCTTTCATATTAAACGCAACCCAATTCGTCTCTAAACTCCATAAAAATCGCTCTCGAAACAGTTTCCGCTTTGTGTTTGCTGTTCCAAGTTTGTACGCACACCTTTCGTCTATGTACCTTAGCACAACTTTACTGTTGGTAAATATAAATTTCTTGAGATAAAAATGTTGCTCACGCTAGAAATTCACCGGTACAAGTTCACTTCGAGTTTTAAAAATTGCTAAACCGACTCAACATCAATTTCTAATAAGTTCTCTTTAGTACAACGAACCGACCAGACTTGAAGCTACTTGATTCCTTTTGGAAATACTCTTATTTTCAGCCTAACCAGAATCGTGCAAACTTGCATTTTTGGCACAATTTGTTAGGTATTTTATCTTTTCATCATTTAAAAAATCAGACGAATTAAATTTATCAAAATTTGTCCGAGTCGCGTCTCGAGTACGTTCACATTTACACAGACACCTTTTGTCTCCTCGAGCGTTAGTCGTACGGAAAGCTCTGCACGGGTCAACAGTCGTTGTCCAAGTTGGGTTTTGAGGCCCAAAATTCGGGGTCACGAATTGGGTGGACCACATTTGAAGCAAGCGATTTGTCAAAGTACTTTACAACGTACGTGAGAACAATGGCAAGAAGCGTGGCGCCGGTGGGCCAGCCTTGTTTATGGTGTGCCCGAAGGAGGCGAAAAACAAATTTTAAATTCACGGTGGCTCTCGTTAACGCTAAATGTGGTCGTTCCGAGAGTCGAAAGCGGTGTCACGGTGGCAATTGTTATTCTGGGTTTGCGGGTACGTGGAAATGTGATGGCAACGCGAAAAATAATGTACAAATTCTTAAGATATTTATTTTGATAACAATATAATATATTTCATAACAATGCAAAACATGAGTGCGCAAACATATCACCAAAATGCACACGGTAAATGTAAAAATTTGGTGTCGGTAGGATATCACATTGATACATATTAAAACCATAATAGTAAAAATAACAAACGACCTGATGTAAATGGTTAATAAAAAGGAAATGTTGAAACAACCGTATCTCCGTTGTGTGACTCGAGACACGAACCTTGTTGGAAATTAGAAAATGCGTTCTGAAATGCTAACTCAATTAGCACAAAACCAAAAAGTTGTTATGTAAACTCGAAGCATACGGTTTGTGTTAAGTAATCACCGATAATTCATGAAGTGACCGCGGTACGGCTCCCGACTAAAATTATCTAAAACGATCCTCACCATAAAAATATTCGGCTTTTTCCGATGGAATATTTTTGTTGCTAGTCTTCATCCCCCTTCCTGTTCGAGGACAAAATCGCCAAAAAGGAGGACGACGTTTTCGTTTTTCTATTTATTTACATCGCAACAGAGCTAAATCATAGGAATAAAGCTCGTAGTCTACGCAGTTAGGTACATTACAAATAAATATGTCGATATGATATGTACAGAAGCTTCTTGCGCCTAATCCAATGATGTATTGCAAAAACGTTATTGTTGTCTTTTTGCATTACGATTACAAACTGGCTTTAGAGGAAACACGGAAATTTTCGAGAAACTTCACTAATTGACTATCGTTAAATCTACCACATTTAAATACTCTAAAACTGAGCAAATGAGTCATTGTAGACCGTACTAACAAGTCTAGAACCCTACAAATATGTCGTTGTTTTTGGCACAAGGCAAAATATAACACTTTAAAAATCCATAAGAATTAAATTTACGTATGCCTCCTAGATATGTTGAAGAAGATGAAGTAATTCTTTGGCTGCGGGGCCGTTCCTCCGGCACGAGAAGCCGATCACTGTTACCAACGTTAACTAAAATACTGTCATAAATATCACTAGCGAGCCGCTCCTGCCGCCGGAGGATCGCGCCGTTGGCTTGATTAACGTTATAATATAAGATCTGAACACAAACTTTTAGTCTTTTTTTGATACATTCAAAGTCATGTGACGAAATTTAAAAAATGACGACGACGAATTAAATAAACCATGATTCGTACGTGGCCGTCCAGTACGAAACGGCCGTCCACGAAGGAAATTTCGCGACGAAATCCCTAAATTGCTTTGTACTCTTTCCAGGTTCGAACAGAAACTGGGAACTCACGGCGAAGTCCATGATGGAACCGGAATGCGTCGCAGGAATCTGCAACATCGACTGTCAGCACGAGAAGGACTGACGGAAGCGGTGACGTCAGATCGCAGGATGTCAAACCGCACGTTTTGAAATTCTAATACGATTTCAGACGAATTTTAATATTTAGTCCGCACTGCTAACTAAATTATCCACAATAAAAACCTGTTCTGTTTGCCAAACGATCTAATTTGATCAGTTGCCTTACTTGTCATTGAAAACAGACACTACGCCAGCGCCATCTGTCGACAAATTGATCAAACGTCAAAATTTGACACCTTGCGATTTGAGCACCGCCATCTGGACTACTGAATAACCTTAAAGTCCATCGAGAACCTCAAAGGCACACGCTTCAATCCATACGCGTAATAAATAAAATACGTATTTCTCCCGTTCCACATGGGTCCCGCCAGCGGTTTCTTGCTGTTCAAGCTCCATTCCGTCAGTTCGACGCCCAGAACTGGTGATATCATCACGTCTATGTGCGTGGGACCGTCCACTTCCACGGTGACCCTCGTCCCGTCTGTGATGGGTTCTTTTTTTATCACATTCATGGTAACTGGGACGCGCAGTTCGGGTTCAGGACCTGGCAACCAGTGAGTCTTCCACAGCATTGTCAATACAGGAACTAAGTATGGCAATCCGCAATATAAATAATCGGTGCAGTCTTGATCTACCAGTTCGGCTTTTGCCATCTCGGGCACGTGCTTGTCGACGGTGTGGGGACTGTTGATGTCCATGTCGACGATCCAGTAGCCTGTCTTTTCGTCGGTTATGGCGCCGGTGACGTCATGGAAAGTCCGTTTGGAGTGCTGCAAATACGTACAAATCACGCTTACAACCTGACCTCTGGTGGGAAACAAGTTTGCGAGTGGAATCAAAGAAACTTCCTGGCAATTTGTCAAATTAAGTGAACAGGTTGGGTTAAAGATATAAATAGCGACTGTTTGGGAACGCATTTTCGATCGATACTGGGCCAATTTTTTCACTTACAGCGATCATGAAGCGTTGAGGGGCCAGCGAGGTGGGTTCCCCCGAGTAGGGAAAGCCGAGCGGTGTCAAAATCAAAACCGCAAGGGACAGGAGGAACAGACCGATCAGCAGGCTAAAAATCCTCTCGATGCTTCGCACCAGTAAGATCAACGGCACGGCAAAACTAAAGAGAAAAGTGAACATGATGCTGACCATGATGGCAATCAAAAATTCGGCGTGGCTCCCTGCCCCAGCCCGGCCCATGATCGGAATGAACAAGTACAAAGCGCCTATGATCAAGTAGAAACATTGTACGAACGGCAAGCCCACCATTCCGATGTGGAGCAGCAACCATTTCGAATCTGCAAACAAAGCGTACAGATTTGGAATGAAGCAAGTTGCGAGGTGAGCACACCGCGCCATTTTCCCCGTCTTGTCAAAATCATGAATGACATGTGGCGCCTCTACCGGCAACAACTCGACACGAGAGCAAAATGGCGACAATCTATGCTAGCTCCTCTTGATTTATCGGTACATTTTTACCTCTCCACTTTCCGAATAATCTCGTTTTCAGGAAGTTTCCCAGCGATGCGAAGAACACCCAGATCAGAGCGATGAAACTGGAACGCACCCTCACCATCACGCCGAAGAGTAAAATGATAGTCCAGATTAGTTGATATGCGTCATAGTATAGTTGAAAAACGGTCCACGGTGATAAATCGAGATCCTGGAATTTTGTACGATCTGTTAAGATTGTCTGGAGACGGATCGACGAAAGTACTTTTTGATAATATTTGGCGTGCAAGAGTATCACTGCCATCGAGACTAGAAGAGTAGGAATGACGTAGAGGAAGAATATCCATAATGGGCGAGCGTACCAGCTCATGGTCCTGCCCAGACATGTTAAACAAACAGCGATAAGAAGATCGGTGATGATCGAAGCGACCCAGGAACCAATTATGATGGACATGCATCCCGACAGTTTCTTGCAATATTGTCTTGTTGTTAAGTCTGAAAGTTTTCCAATTACAGCAAACAAAACAAATTGACAGCGCTGTAATGAAACTAATAATGCGCAATCATTTTCTTAAAATAGTATCAAAACAAAACAAATTACTGTGTTTCATAATTTTGGATTTAATCACAACAAAAATATTGTGTGATAAGAACATTTGTAACAGAGTCAGCCTTGGGGATGAAATTGTTTGTTGTCTTAGACTGATCGGCTCAGTTGTGACATATAAAGTTACGTCATTTGAATAATTTAAACACACATAATATGCAAGGAAAAAGCACATCCTTCACAATTTATTTCTTGACATTAATTTAATTTTTTTTACCTCAATGTTTTTCGACATTCGTTGTAACTTGAACCACAGCTGCACACCTGTTTACGTGAAACGTCAAAAAACAAGTTCCTAACCTTACTTTCTTTGTATCTTGTGCTAGTAGGTTATGCAATCAATACATATTGCTGTAATTTAATAAAATAGATGTTCTCGTAGTTTTTTTTTAACTTTAACATTTTTTCATTTTGACGATTATTATCCGTGCGATTCAATCAACGAGATTTCCAAGACCAGCTCGATTACAATTTTCTTGATATTCCGATATGAACCGATAAAACTTTGTTTAATCAAGCCCACTTGTTGGGATGTTTACAAAACTTTTACCCACATCGCAAATTTTGCAAAGAAACGACTAGAACCAATCACGCTATCGATAAGAATGTTTACTGATCATCTAAAAATGAAAGTTGCACAAAAATTTAGAAATCCCGTAGTATAGATTACGCATTACTGTTCCAAAAATCGGATGACTTACCATCAGTTTTCTTAGCACTGTTGATGTTTTCGTTAATGGAAAACAATGAAAATATCACAGTCGACAGATTAATAAGATCGGCCACGATCATTGGCCATCGTACAACAAAAGCACCTAAAAAGTCGAAAAATACCAAGTTGCCAGCCCTGTACTTGTCAACTTCGGACAGCTGGTGTCCCTGCGCCATCCCCTTGGCCAGGGCCAGGATGTTGTCTCCAGTCCTCTGCAGGGTCCCCAGTGGGATATGTTCAATGGAGTCGAACTTCGTGTGGTAGACGTAGCCGTTGGCCGACCACGCGAAGTCCAAACCGGATACGTTGCCGAAATCCCTGAAGATCCTGTAGTCGGTGTCGCCCGGGATGACCCCGCTCTGGAATATCTCCTGAGCCAAGGACGACGCGTACGGATAAGGCACTTCTTCGGAGTACGTTTCCAGTATCCAGGGGTGGTTGGGGCCGGCTTGGAAGAGGACTTCGCGGCCGCCGGCGCCGCATGCCTCCAGGTTGATGAAAGTCCTAACTTCTTTCGCCCACTTGTGCTGAGTTATGAAGCCGTGCGAGGCCGGCATGAAGTTCTCTTCGCCGCCGTTGAATAAAAATATTATGTTGTGACGGAGGATTTTCGGCGATTTGGACAACACTCGCAGGATCTCTAGCATGACGGCGCAGCCGGCGCCGTCGTCGCTCCCGCCTGAAACAACGACACTTCTATAACGATTTTGAGCAAATAATCTTGTCGAAAAAACTGCATAGTCTCAATTTTATTATTTCAGTTACTCATTTGTGAAAACACTTTCAGTAAAATGTTGTAACACTTGTAACTCTGTTTCTCAAAGATAATTTCAGTTACTTATTTGTGAAAACACTTTCAGTAAAATGTTGTAACACTTGTAACTCTGTTTCTCAAAGATAATCTTTAAAAAACTTCTTTTGCTATCACAAAACACCGCAAAAGTGATGAACTTCAAAAACTGCAGTGACAAGGGTGATCTGTCAAATGTCAAATTTACAAATTCAGAAGAAGTGGCAAATCTATAAAAAGTGTCTATAAAAGAACGTATATCAAGAGCCCTGTGGAATTTTAAGGCTCTATAATTTTATTGTGTCGAACTATTAAATCTTAGCGTCAGTGTGAGTTCGACGTCTTAGTTGTTTTGCTTCAGTTTTTCAATATTCTAATTACTTTTCATCTTACAATAGTCTTTATTAAAAAACCTGTCGTTAATTGACTTACCTACTTAAAGTCTATTCAAAAAACATCTGGACTGTCAAAATCAAAATTGGAGTTGTTAGGTTGGTTAAATCACTAGTTATTTTCATATTGCCCGGTCGGTAACTATGATTTTTTGATTTTTCAAACTAATCATTTGTTTAAATTGACATTGTCAAATAAATTGCAAAGTTATTTACGTATATTTTGTAAAAACGTCAAAATGGAAAATTCAAAACGAAATATAGTGGCGCGAGAGAAGAGGGCCATAACAAATTATTATATTATAAAGCCATACCTTCAACAAAAAAACGTTTCTGATTTTAACCCAACTTTGGAGAAACAGCATTTTGCATTGTGAAAATGAAAACCTAATTAAAACTGATTGGTTAACTATGTGGGTATTAGAGATGTTCCACCCAATATATCCTTAGCGGAATCTGACTCAAACAGGTATGAGAAGCGATTTTCAATTTTAGTTATTGTTTAGTTTTTACCCGTTTTTAGTTTGTCTGTTTTTCTTTGTGTTTTTTATAAACTTGATTAAATAGCTCCAGTTCTTTTAGTTGCTGCATTTCGTTTCAAATGTTCAAAACATTTTTAATTCAATGATTAAAAAGGAAAACATAACCTAAATATCTTTTGTAACTAGATTTTGACGTGGGTACACTCTAGTGAAATTTTTTTATATCCAAGTACAGTCAAAACAAGCATTTTATTTAAAATGTAATTTTGACAGTCCAGGAGTTTTTTGAATTTACTATACCTAACCTCTGTTTTTCTATTTCTTTTATCGACACTTTGTACATGTAAATCACAGCCAACTACGATGTCAAAATTATTTATAATAAACCTGTATTTTGCCAATGAAATTAACCCTTTCATTGCGCAGTCTGTCATCTGTCAACGCAATGCAGATAATACGTGGTATATGTACTACAGGCGCCGTGGAAGAGTTAAACAAAGTTCAGAATTCAGATTACGTTAAAAAATGTATTAAGAATTGTCATATTTAGTAACACATCATGTATTTATAGTTACATTTGTGTAATTGTTTTCCATATAATTGGCTTTTTATATGTGTCATAAATAAATGATTTATTATTATTGTTCTGATTTTAAAGCCTCCCAAGCGCAATTATCACACAATCGAATTTTAACGGCTCCACTGCAATAATTATTCCGTGTCCTGTACAAATGAAAAAAAAATCTGACGTAAGAAATCGAGGCAAAAAACTCGTCCGATTAGAACGCATTCTGCTGTATTTGAACGTCTTTGCCGCAATAAACAGAAAGAACATAAAAAATATCACTGTCAGACACATGTGGGTGTCGTTAATTATTAGGGTGTTCAAGTTGGCTGTTATTTTTGATACAAAAGTTGTCTTTTCACGCGCTACACCAGTATTTACTTAAGGCGTCATGTAGGTAGTTACTTAAAAATTGAATCGGTGCGATTAAAATGACCTTATAGCAAACACAACCCAGTTTAATGGAGGTTAAATGGGTTCAGATATGTTTTTAAATTGTCACTCACTGAAAATAACCACCACAGATTTACCAATGCTCGACGACGATAAAATTATCTGTTGTGCAAATAAAAAATCTTGTCTATTGCTCTCTAAAATTAAATTGTGTACTACATTAACGATTGTTTACTCTGCAGATGTCGACTTCAAGACGCAAAACGGACACGTGCTGATCGCTATGTGTTTCAGTAAAAATCAAAATTACTCACTTAATAGTTCTAATCTCATATGGGTTAAATTTGGTTAAATACTATGTTCGTGATTTTTTAGGAAAATTTCCAATATAGAATGTCCTTGGTGATGATGAATGAAGAGAAGTAAAATATATTTATGTCAATAAAATTTCAGCTAATTGTGGCAACTGTCCCGGTTTATACGCTTTTTATTTTAAAATGAACCAGTTCCTGATTGTGAATCAATTTTTTTTTATTCAATACCTTCCTAGAAAGTGAGTCTGTATCCATAGTTACCAATGGGTGAAGGTTTCTTTTTCGTTCACTTCACTTTCGCTTATCGTTTTTCGCTCACTGTTTTTCATTCTCTCGTAATTTTTTCCAATTCTTTCTGATAGCGTAATTTTGATTTTTTTGGGAACATTTGGTAACTCGCGGCACTTGTCTCTTCCAGGACATCATCAGGAACATACTATAACTCTTCATCATCCATTTTCACAATTTCCACAACGTGCACACAACCACTTTATTAATGTTACAGAACTCTGTTTATTTTATATTTTATTTTTTTCCATAGCAACGATCCATCCAAAAATGTGATTTATTTTTATTTAGATTTTTGTTTTGTTTTTTAAGTTGCAAACTCAATTTCTAAGGAGGTATCGAACAAAACCAAATACAGCACTCGAGAGTAAGACCGCTTTCGTTCACTTGAATTGCCTCACACAATTCGCGTGAACGAAAGCACTGCCTTCCTCACTTTTACTGTAAATTACTTAAAAAATTCCCACAATGGATCAATTATCCTATCTTAATCTAAAATATCCCTTTAAACATGTCAACATATTTTTTAATTTGCAAACTCTAGATCTAGAACAAGTACCAGAAGAATTCACTCTGATTAAACTAAAAATGTTTTGTAGGTATTTTTGATATCATTATTCCTTGAGATTCTCGCAGATTCTCACATCGGTACCGTTGTTTCTCCGTTCTCCAACAAAACTCGGCGAATAAAAACAACAATCACAACTGTGAGTTTGCACTTATCACCGACGCACGGTCAAGCCGTAAAACTCAATCTAGCGTCGACAGTGAGATATTTTTTATTTAATTGCTCGTTACAAAATCCCACGTGGAAAACAACAGCAAGCGACTGCTTTATTGGCGTATTGTAAAAATCTATTTTAAAACTTGACGTTCGTTGACTGTGCAAGTTTTTAATTCGGATTTATCCGAACGGAGACATCAGCGAATGTGGAAGAACACAACTTCGAATCCTTGAAGTTTTAAAATAACGTTATCGTGCGACACAACCGCAATCTGTACCGAATTGTACCTATCGATCTAACAAAGTTATTATTTTTCCAACCGGTATCGTGCGCCCACTTTTCAAATTCAATTTTACGTTTTTTAACTTTCCCATTAAACTGGTCATTACATTAGGTAATCAGAACGTCGCCGTTACTGACTCATAAAATATTTTATGCTCAATAGTGAGTACACACATTTATTGGTTCACGGTCAACAATATTATCCATAACGGGTGGAAATGGAACGTTCGCAAGCACGCTGTAAAAATTAGGTGGATCACACATGTGCCAACATGAAACGGCGCCGACAATTCTAATCACCGACAGATGATGACACCCAACAAATCTGTTTAGCAACAAATTGCACGCGATGCTGACCACGCATAATCCGTACGTTTTTCTTTTCTTCAACTGACACCAGTTTGAAAGTTGATTGCTCATTGGGTGAGGAGACCTCGAGCCAGGTCCGAATTGAAATTTAACCGCGGAAGGTTAAAGACAACGCTAATTACGGCAAGGTTTGGTAAAAAACAATTTTGAACCGGTAGTTGTGACGAAAATGACGCTTCCTCGACGAATCGGCACGGTCGGGTGCTGATTTCAACCGTTCCGTGCACGACAGAAATTTCAAAAGTGGTTTTGCACGTGACGATACGGCAATGACGCAGGTACAACAGTTTAAAAAAAAAGGTAATTGTTGATGATAAGAGTCGCAAAGTGCAAATTAAAAAAATTGTTTATGCTGTACATATCTTATTATTGTTAGAAAAAACAGATTTGCAAACCGAAACATACCTATAATGAACAATGAGTGTGTTTGAGTACTTTTCAGCAGTAAACAATATACATGAGTTGATAAGTCCACGGTAAAATGTATCGTTTCCAGACATTAGACTAAAGCCTGAATATTTTACAAAACATGCATAATGAAGAATTATTTCGTTTTGCGATCGATGTCGCAAGAGGTTCGATAACGAACTTGAATTATTAATCAGCTGCAACATTTATTACTTTGTAGTGACAACAACAATTATTTCAATTTTGTTTCGTCCTGCCACTTGTAGAAAGTCTCGAAGGAGCGTTCAAGTCTAAAATATGAAAGGCCATGGAAATTTTGCATTTAATTTGGTAGTAAAGCTGTCTGTCTGTTGAATTTGAGGTTATAAATAGCGTCAATGTCTAGTGCATTGTTGCCAGTTTTACCAGTTTGCGACAGAAGAATACTCAGACATCGCGGGAAATTCAGCAACATGTTATGTTCACTTCGATAGGTCCGCATGTCAGGTAGGTACAAACAGTGTGTCCAACGTTAAAAAAAATAAAGATAGTCTGCCATTATGCCAAAACAACGTGAACGGTGTTTAGAACAGAATATTTTATCTTTTTTGGGCGATTAAAAAAACTCGTTACTGCCGTTCTTTCGTTGACAACTTTGTTAACGTTTTAACATAACATGCAAAATATCTTAAAAGAAATATGTATAATCACAATTAAAAAAAAAAGAGTGTGCTTAAGACCGCACGACAGAAGTGAAAACTTCTATGAAACTCGTTACTAGTTTTAAGTAATATATAATCTGTTTCAAAATCAAAAATCCACCAACACTGTATTCTACCTCGAAAATACAACCGACAACGTCGCCAACTTTTGTTTTTAATGTGTTTGCAAGTGTCAGAAAAAAAGTGGGGTTATGAAAGAAAACTGTTGACACTAGTTTAGGTCGTAATTCATCGTGTTTTTTATTCTCATTTTATTATATCACTCAAAAGTTATGATACGGTAGCTGCCACCTTTTTGTACATAATAATTATTTTGTGTTACGTAAATAAACTCAACAGTTCAATGTCAAATTTTGGCGGGAGGTTGGGCCAACCCAAAAAATTAAACTTATTCTAGGGATTTCTTTTTTTCTGCCAACATAATTCAACAGGTGGTGAATTTTTTATTTTGAAACAGATTATATATCTATTCTATAAAAAATATATCATTCTGGATGATAGTACTTGGAGGAATAAGGAGCAAGGCATAAATAATTAATATTATTATTTAAATCCAATGCTGTTTTAAAATAAACATCAAAAATCTGTATTTTTCAATAGAAACTGCAAATACGTCCGCTTTTAGAGGTACACTCTGGCAAAATTTGTGAGGTTAGGTTTGGATGTTTAAGTTTTATTTTCTTGACGATGATATTGAACACAATACAAATTTTCATAGCCATACCCTGTATTATGATAATTTGTCCATTTTCCTCTTCACATTTTGCTACACAAATTTTTCCAATAGATGAATTGTTGAAGCCATATAATTGAGAATTACGTATTAAATCCTACATTCATCTGTAAACACTCTGTAAACTTACAATATTTGTCGTGTCTTTATCGTTTATATTATATAAAACTATACAGGGTATTTCACGAGTGATAATGAGTCTGACGGAATAATAAATTCAACCCACAATACATTTTCAAAAAAAGCTGGACATTTTAATTTCAGTAGCCAACTTTTTTCGGAAATATAGCGTAGGTTGCATTTTAAATTACGTCAGGCTCATTATCACTCCTGTATATACCGGGTGAGATGAGTTGTACCGTCAGCACGATTAACCCTATTAAAAAATTAGTAAAAATTAAGAAACTTTAGGGTTACATTCCCTTGACATAAGACTTCAAATGTGTGTAATCAATTTTCAATTATCACTAAATTCAGAGCCATAAAATTTAAAAAATCGATTTTGAGCAAAAAAAAAATGTTTTTTCGGACACGCTCATAATTCACAATTAATTCAAAGAACACATTTACGAAATTCGCATCAAAAGAAAATTATTCGTTTTTGAATTATTCCAATTTTAACATTAAGAGCGAAAAATGACCAAGATTTACAACTGCAGTGTCATAAATAAATATCTTATTGTTGGGAACATCTGTTGACCACTTTTCTAGTAATTCTTACGTCCCTAAAGGGTATCATAATTAACCTACGTCAACTTCTTTTGTGGAACTGACCGCCCAATTTAATAATAAATCATAGCTAAATTTTAGGCTTTAAGATCAAATTCCATTTACTTCAAAAACCGGTGATGTTTTCATGATTTCAATGACACCAAATTTTTCCTGAATGTTTGAAAGGACTCTCAGTGAAAAATTATGTAAATTAATGTAGCAGTTATTGAATTAAAACAAAATCTTTACCTGTTTTATTAAAAATTTTGAAATTTTTACAGACTGTTCTAGAGTGATACACAATCATTCCTGAATTTTTTGAGAATTTTAAATTGATTAGAAGTGGATGTTTTCGCACTGACGATAAAACTCATCTCACCCGGTACAGGGTGTTTCTGAAATAAGTACATTAATTTTAACTGGTAATAGAACTCATCAAAGGAACAACTTTTCTCTTTGCTATTTTGGCGAAAAACGTTGGGTAGTGGCTTAAAAAAATAGGAAAGATTTTCCTAAAACCGTTCATATCTCCAAAACTAAGCTACCTAAAAACGTGAAAGAACCAGATTCTTACGAAGTGGATTTTTTGCTATACGGGTAGATTTCTTTGAATTTCGATTTCTGCGTTAAAACACGTTTTCTGGATGAAAATGGACGTTTTTTTCATATTAGCGCTGATCTCAATTAGCCATTGCAGTATGTATTTAGTGTACCAGCAACGTACAATGAAAATTTAAAATTGACAAGTGACGCACAGTTGATTGTTTTTCGCTCGCTCCGCTAAAAAAGTCGACTCCCTTGATTTTAGCTTGCCGTGTCGTGCTGCGAACGATTTTTGCTTGTGCTGCGAACGATTTTACCGTGTCGCATGAAACTAATTCACTGCCCGGGAATAAAATGTATGTGGCGCGCCTAAAGAAGTTTTCACTTCAAAACTATCATTTTGCGAGACCCGTCTACGAAAATTCTGTTGAACTCAGATCCACGCTTTTCGCCGGTCTCGCTCGTCGTATGCGATTAAGCCCCATCTTGCGTAAATTCCCAACGCAGCGTACCCATTGTTCAACGAACCACAATGACTAGTGCAATAATTATAAGCAAAAGTGTTTGACGTTTAATCATCTTTACTATATGGAATGTCGACAACCTAAATGTAGCAAACGAGGTCACCGAATTCGTCATCGTTTCGTTTTTGTCGCCGATGGAAAATTGTTTACAAAGAGCAGTCCTTGCGACAAATAAAAAAAATCCTTCACTACATTGAGGTATTTTCTTGCGCGGGAGAATCCACTGCCAAACGCCACTTAAGCATAAAATGTGATATTGACTTCCGCGACGTGACAATAATGTGAATCCTGGTCCTGCTATTAATTTAATTTTAGCACGGCTCATCCTTGAAAATTATATTTAATTTGCAATATTTGGAGCAGTGTGCGGCCCCGCGAAAACATTCATGTACCCCCAAAGAAAAAATATCGGCTCTGGTGGGGCATCAATTTTAATGATCAATCACGACACGGGGCTACTTAAATAATTAAGAGAGGAAAAACCGCCGAAGCGTGGTCCTCGCCGCCCCACATTTCCTCCATAATTGACGCAATCGCTTCGATCGCGCGCCGGTTGCGACACAGCAAATACGAGCGAGAGATAATATTTTGGTTCGGCGTGAGCAAACACTCGGTGTAATTTTTTAATCTGCCCCGGCCCCCTTTCGCCTATCAATCGCTCAAACAAACATAAGCCGACTCACCTGGACTATCGACCACCGAGTCGAAGTGGCAATTGATGAGCAAGCTGTGCGGCGAGTTGATCTTCGACCCCACCTTCACCACCACGTTCTGCACGTCTCTGTAGACGTTGGTCATGCCGTCGAGGAACTCCAGGTTGAAGTCGCCGCTCGCCCTCTGCACGTCCAGCTCGATGACGTGGTTGGGGTGGGCCGCGTCGATTATCTCCTGGACTTGGGTCTTCAGCAGCTCCACGGCTGTCACCTCGTTGGCGTAGCTGCCGGCTATCCTGGGCCCGATTGTTGTCAGCTTCTTCAGGATGTCGTACGCCCTTTCCGCTATGAATCTGTCGGGGTTGTTGGGCTCGTCTGCCGTTTTCAACGCGGTGGGGAGCTGCTTCTCGATGACGATCACCGCCGCGAACACCAACAGCATCAGGCTGAGCACCCCTATGAAGTGGGCGGTCTGCATGGGCCGCAGGAACTTCGATTTGCCATTTCTTCGCTCGGACGGGGCCGGCTGCGGGGCCCTCACGTCTTTGGGGCGCTTCCGCAACGACGACGGGTTCTGCAAGGGAACAACCATTACACCTGGCACTCCCAACAACACATCGACGATTTCATAGCCGCAATGTCACACGTGTGCTCGAGCAGTAGCTTTGTGGAACGTCTACAGCAAACATTTGCACGAGGCGACTGGAAAAAAATGCTAATTGGTCGTTGCCGTCGTAAAATGTTGTCCTGCAAGGGGACTGTGACTTGGAAAGGAGCGAACCTGTTCCTCCCTGAAAACCTGCCGATATTTGCGACAAATATTTATCGTCGGAAAATATTTGACACACAATTTAGCCGAGCCGCGAGCAAACATGTTTCTATTGATAACACGATAAAAGTGTCGCGGGTGCAGTTTCTAGGTTAGGGGGTGGATTCACCCTCTCGAATGCGGCGATTCAAACCGACAAATTAACTGAAGCAGGCGGACAAAACACGTCACAAACAACAACAAAGGCAACAACAAACAAAGAAATTCAGGGAACAAGCACAGAAAATAAACAATAACACCTGACATAACCTTGAAATTGACACAAGCTCGCTGCGACCGAATCTTCACGACACCAACACATAACACATGTTACCGACCGGATTGGGGCACTTGGGCCCCAAACACCCTAACTTCTATTTATCTCACCTTCGACATGTCTCAAGGATTGTCGGGAAATGCTTCCGCACTCGATTTTTTCTACACTGTTGTCGCTATGATAAGTGAACGAGACATATCGGAGATAAGCTCATCGCGGGACACTTCGCTCAACGGAACTTGACACGCGAGATTTTGGTGATTTTATTTCAGAAAAAAAAAAATCCAAAGGGTTGCGCACACGGCAACTTTTAATAGATTTATGCTTGTCGTGCGGCTACTGCGCGCATATTGGACGCATTTTGACAGTGGGATCACGACGGCGGCGTCATCGGTCGTCATGGCAACCAAGGTTAAACACCAGTGGCGTGGTAACGGAATTTTTCCTAATTGGGTGTTAATGGCGACATACCGCAGGTACGCCAATTGCGTGTTTACTCCAATAAAATGGAAAAGTGTCGAAAAAGTGATTAGAAGAACAGATGGAAACATTTTCACCACTTCGCAGATTTTTCAAAACTGACAACCACATAAAATAACTCGACACTTCAGTTTGAGGTCTTGACACTCTTGACAATTGTTAGCAACAAATAAAGCTGGTCTAAAATCGGTTTTGCTAAATTTATGGAATTGTCGACATCCTTGAAAGGACCACTGACTTCAGGTAGAGAGTTAGAGGCATGGGCGTGTAGTCCGAGCAGGGTATGACCAAGGTGGGTATTCGGCAGCATTAAATAGGTCATGATGAAGGTGACAAGGTTAAGAATGCGAAAAATGACACATTTAAAGCTAAAGGACGTAGTTGTTCACTTAAATAATTGAAACCTTTCGAACTTTACATTTTTTAAATGTTACTGGCGCCACCTTGATTTGACTTCCATTGGTTGTTTGTTTGACAGTTCACTGACATTTACAACAACGTCTAAAACTTTTCCAAACACTATTCTTTTATCAACCAAACAGTTTTCGTGTTTTGCGATTGTACACATTTTGACCTGGCGACATAAAAAATTTCTTGGTTGTTGGATTTAATGTCATTAATAAACATCGTCGGTGTGGTGTGGTTGGAAATGTATTTTTTAAGAAGTCTGGCCGAGAGCGATGCGAATGCCCTAGCCGGACCTAGAATTGTGGGTGGCAAAACCTGCAAAGTGGCAGAATACCCTTTCGTCGTCGCAGTTTACAGCAGCCAACTCTGCGGGGGTAGTTTGATCACGTTCCAGTGGGTCCTAACTGCGGCACATTGCGTCCACGAAAACGAAATCTTGAAACACGACGTGCTGGTGAGAGGTAGCTTGGACTTGGGGCTGGAGGACTACCAGAAGAGGTACGCCACCAGAGGAATAATCCACGACAACTTCAACCCCCTGTTGAGGGTCGATAAGCGTGCGGAACTGCGCTTCGACATCGGCCTCATTTTCGTCAACAAGCCGTTCGTCAGATCCACCGGTCTGGACACCGCCACGCTACCCCAACCGGGCTTCGCCGGCCGCTGCACGACGGCCACGGCCCTAGGCGTGGGGCTCGAGAGAGTGGTCAACATCAACAGAGGGTTCCCGTTGAAGCCGCTGAAATGCGTAGACCTGCATCTCATCTCCAACAACCGGTGTGCCGAAACGTGGACCGACGCGGTGCTCGACCATACGGTTTTATGCACCATGGAATCTGAAAGAGGGAGGGACGCGTGCCTCGGAGACTCCGGAGGGCCTTTGGTGTGCGGCAGAGTCATAATCGGCGTCATTTCTTCGGGACTCGGCTGCGGCGTGCCGAACGTATCGGCGGTTTACACTAAAGTCGAAGCTTATTTAGGGTTCATCCACGACGTGGTGAACCCGACAAACACCCCTGGCAGGAGGGGAACCCTGCCCAGTAGCACCACGATTAACACCTCCCAAAAGTTTCTACTCTTATGGTGGTATTTCACATATTGTCTTTATTTTTAGACAAAATAAATGCATTTAATCCTCGAGGGATTTGGTAAATTACAAACAATAAAACTCACCGATAAATTAGAAATTTCGATTCTCAAATTGTCTGATTCGCACACTCTACCGATTTTGTCGATTTGAATCATGTCCAAAGGGCGAAAAATACTCAAAATTTTGTAGTTCCAATGACGGACCAGGCTCGCAAGAATTTGACACTTGACAAATGACACTTGATCGCGATCCAGCTCACAGTGGGGAAATTGTCATGTCAGTGATCAGTGTCAAGAATCTCCTAACGATATTCGCCTTTTACAATTTTCTGGTGGCAGAGGAGGCGGTGAAGGTGGGGCCGAGAATCATCGGGGGTGTCGAGTGCGACCTGGCGGACTACCCTTACGTGGTGGCCGTGTTCAGCAACTCCCTCTGCGGTGGCTCTTTACTGACGCTTCGATGGGTCCTCACCGCCGCCCACTGCATCAAACCGCCCTTCATCAGCCGCCACCAAACGGTGGTCCGCGTGGGCTTCAATCTCAAGAAGCAAATCATCCAGGTCAGGTACGTCGCGAAGGGCATCATCCACGAAAAGTTCGACTACGAGTCGATGGTCAACACTTCCAACCCCGAACTGCGGTACGACATCGGCTTGTTGCTCCTGGAGGCCCCCTTCATCAAGTCGAGATACGTCAGCACCGTGAAACTCCCGGAGCCGGGTTACACCAAGTCTTGTATCTTAGGTACGGCTCTGGGAGCCGGATATCGCACGGCGGAGATGCTCGGAAGGACGCAGTTTAACAGATCGCTGGATTGCGTGGATCTGACAATAATCGACAACAAGAGATGTTCACAAACTTGGCCGACGTCCGTCTTGGATGATTCGATTATTTGTACGCTGGATAACGAGGGAAAAGATGCTTGTAATGGTGACTCCGGGGGGCCCTTGATGTGTAAGGGCGTGATTGTGGGCATTATTTCGTTGGGGAAGAGTTGCGCGCTGCCCAACACTGCGGCTAGCTTCACCAGAGTCGAAGCTTATTTGGATTTCATACACGATACGATGGCCAATGTCCAACAAGGAGGCGCTACCGAAATAAGAGGAGTCCTCAGGAATGCCGTTCTCGTTATTATTCTTACGTCTGTGATTGTATAGTTGAAATTAAACCGAACTTAAATAATCATTTGTGAAGTTTTGCTTCGTTCGTTGTCCTTTCAAGGAGAAAGTAAAAAAGGCAAACAAGGCACTGAAAAAGGAACAACGTTTTCGTTGAATAATAACATTTTAATTGATTAAGAAATATTCTGCACATGTCCCAGTTTTATCTAGACAAATTCAAAACTTTTCTCACAAAATTGTTTTATTCACCAACAACATAGGTATCGATACGACCAACGTTTCGTTGGTCAGGCTCAGCTTCTTCAGGAAAATCAGTAACAATCACCACAAATATCTTTCACACCAATTTACGTCCAAAATATCATGAGATGTAAAAAAAAATAGAGTTGGCTGTGACCAAGAATTTCAGTTGGCAAATCGTTAAAATTTCAATTATCAAATGTCAATCTTAAAAGTTAGGTTAGTGACTTCGCGAACGTTGAAATAATGTTACTCTTTTCGCTTCATGTTTTCAAATGACTTTCGCAAAGTCGGGACCGGGGACATAATAGTATATTATATACTGAGGGAGAGAAATGCATGATTTTTCCTAAGGTGCAGTTTGTAGCCAGAGGGCGAAGCCCGAGGGCTACAAAGCACCGAGGGAAAAATGAGCATTCTCTCCAGAAGTATATATACTATTTTTTTCACGGTAGGGAGTAGAAACAGCACAAAAATCTCAAATTTTAAAAATAAAAAAATTATGACAAATGAGTTGTCATCTTTCGATGAATTTAATGGAATTAGTAGTTGCCTTGACAACACAATTAGATTTTTGTCACAACAGTAAAAAAAAATGAAAACTCCCATTAGATTTTTGTCACAACTGTCAAAAAAATGAAAATGCTCTACTTCTGTCACGATGTTGACATCCGAAAAGTTGATTTCTACTCCCGATCGTGAAAAAATTAAATTACAGTTATCAGTAATTACTTGCATTAATTCGAGAATTGTGCCAGGCCTGTTTTTGAACACGTTGTTTTTCAGGTATGAAAAAACAAAATAATCAAGGCAAGTTGTTGATAAGTGCCTTGAAACTGCGGATTGACAGTTGGACTATTGACATCTGATGACATTTGAATTAAATTTTACGTGCTGCCAACGGAAGTGTATTAATAAGGCCATCTCGATTTTTTTTAATTTTCTATCGCACGGTATCTTCAGTATTTGCAGATACTAAAGGAAATAAATTGTGATTGCACATTTTTTCAAAATATGTCCATTTCACCGCTTTCTTATCGTGCGTTTAAAAACATCTAGAACGGTTGGTAAAGTTTTCACGTTCAATTATTCATGGATTTTCTATAATTATTGCATCGTCATTCAAAACACCTTATGATACTGATTTCATGGACTTGTAGGCATTAGGCAAGTGGTCTGTAGAGAAAGTACAATTAATTTTTTTATTACTTCAAGCTTCAGTTGTTTGTTTCTTGGTATTTTTTATGGTTAAACAAAAGTTAAATAACGTTATTTAATCTCCGTAAAACACATTTAAGTTAACATTAACAAAAAATTTTAAAGACGCTAAGCTGTTGACCTTTGGTCTAATGGTGTCTAAATAAAAACAAATCATCTTCGCAGCCAGTAAATACTTTGTGGGAAAAAGATTTTAACTCGAGACATATTGAACTGAAATTAATCAAAAACTTGTTAACCTTGTTTAAAAAATTTCAACTCTCCTACTTCAAAAAGGATACATTTTAAAGTCCATTCAAAAATCAACCACCAACGTCGCATTTTCCTCGATAATTACTATCGGCAACGGTGTTTAGTGTAAAATTTGGTGAGAATTGTAATTTTGAGGTTAAGTGTTTATTAAATGTCTTGTTTTTCTGGGCAAGTTTAAGTAAAAATAATAAGAATCAATAAATAAATGAAACGTGCTGCTAATAAAACAATATGAAGGGAATTCAAAGCAATTGAATTTTATTTTGAATCAAATAGATGTCGTAATTTATAGTTACCAAAAGAGTATGAAAAAATATCTACCTAGGGTTTTTTAAATTTTACCAACCCAAAGCAACAGGTGGTGGTTTTTTTATTTTTGAATGGACTTTAAGTAAGTTGTGGGATTCCTATACTAAGTACAGTCGGCTGCAAAAAAATCGAGTACTTACATCATAAAAATCAAGAGCACTGAATTTTCCTATTTTTAACACGTAAATCAGGCTTTTCTGACTTTTAATGGCAAGCTTTTTCAAATAGGTTATGTCTGACACAGGAATGTCATTATGTCTGACGTAAGAAATGAAAAGTTTTGACATTTTGCTTGTCTCGGTAACATCAAAATTGACAACAAGAAGGATGAATTAGGTAAACTATAGAAACTTTGATGTACCTACTCGATTTTTTTGCAATCAACTGTAATATATCAATATCACAACTATGAAACTGTGTAACATGTCAAAGTGTTAAATATTTCTTTAAATGTTAGAATAAACCGGAGGCAATTTTGAGAAGCGGCAGAAATGTTACTACAAATTTACTATTAAAGATCTGCCTAATAGTGCTGAAGAAGTAAGACAACGCATAAGGAACGCTGTAGCATCATTAACAATCGAAGAAACTCGAAATAGTTTTAAAGAACTTCGATGTAGAGTTGAATTATGTGCAGAAAACGGCGGAGAGTTAATAGAATACAATATTCAATTAGGTATCGTTTGATTTTAAAAAAAAGTAAAACATTTTTTCTGCATTTTCTTTTATTTTAATGTTAAGTCTTTTTCTGTGTTGAAGAAGACTTTTTAGTAACAGAAATGGGGGTTTCAAATGAAGGAAAAAATGGTATTCCTCTGAAGTTTTTGCGTAAAATCAAAAATTTTAAAAAATTTCCTCTTGTGAACTCATTGAGTTCAACTCAATCCGAGGACATATTATACGGTATTTCTCACTCCACATTAGAATATTTGACATGGATGTTAAAAACGTTACTGTTGGCATTTTGATTTTCATTGTGCGTGACAAAATCTCTATCACAAAAATTTTGAATGTCAGTCATGATGAAAATAAAGCTTAGGCTACACAAGTTTTTTCGAACTGACAGTAAAATAACTGACGAAATTCCGTAGCCGTAACTGTACCTATTATCAATTAGTGATTAATCTGTAATAATTATTGCAATAACAAATTGTTAGGTAAGCAACCAGTAATACACATGTTTTAAAAATTTGAAGCTGGTTAGGTGCTGATAACGCTATTATTTGTGGTCGATTTGATTATCAGTAATACGCCGTTATATATAAAGAAAAAACAAAAATGTATTAAATTTATTAAAAATAAAGTATTAATAACGACTACTGAATAAATACGGTGAGAAATTACAGGAACGTAACGGCCCATTAGCTCAGTTGGTTAGAGCGTCGTGCTAATAACGCGAAGGTCGCGGGTTCGATCCCCTCATGGGCCATCCATTTTTGCTCTTTTTTTTTCAATTTTTTCCCGAATATTTCTGAACCAAGGCGTTCCACACATCAGGATATTTCGTCTGGACGTAGCGAGCGATCCTGCGCGCGTTGGCCACTTGTCTGGTGTCACACGTCTGACAATTCTTTCCGATAATTTCCGGTAAGGCACCTGCAAAACACGATCGCTAACAAAAGCCAAACACAAACAATCACCTCGATTAATCAAGTCCGACGACCCTGCACTGCACCCACTCGTGGCAGCTCTCTGACAAAGCCTCACCTTTGATCTGGCGGCCCAGGGCGTCGCAAGGTCCCTTATCAAGGGCGCAGAGGAGTTGTTTTTCGATGTAGTTGTTGCCCGGGAGGCCCAACTGGCCTTGAACTTGATGGCAGAGCCCGACCAGAGCGACAACCGCCACTAACCACCTCATTAAAGACATCTTGACTACTGAGGGGGTCGTCTCCCCGGCTCCTTTATTTATATTCAAACCACCTTTCACACGCCATCAACCGACAAAAATCTCTTCATTCTTGTCGCAGTTGTGTAAAAGTCGCAGATAATAGACGAGTGGGAGATAGTTTGCTTAAGATTAAGACAATTACATTTCGATCTGGTCGACAGACTTTGATATTTACATCGACCCTCGGAACAAAATTTAAATTGTCTTTGGGGGTTTGAGTGCCTCGTCGGGATCCGCCTTGGCGGGCGTTTTTGAAGCCCGTCGCGGTTTTATTAGTCACTCCATTTGTTTGCATTGAAAGCCCAAATTGTTGCAATTACACCGACGAGGAGAGTCACCACCATTGGTCGAGTGGAATTGATCGAGCTAGAGCTACTTTAGTGGCATCGTTGGAAAGGTTGTAGTAATCGCTAGCTGCTAGATTAACGCAAATCCGTCCAGAATTTTATCAAACTGCCTTATCAGTCAGTATGTTCAATTATCTTCGGTCACAAGTTTGAGTGCTCTTGTTTAATCAATACTTCCTCCTACTTTAAAAAATGTCTGTATCTCCCGATGCTTATCGCCCACAGGTGAGTGTTTTCCATTTTTAACGTTTACGTCGCCGACGTAAAATCTCAATTGCTGTCAACAATGGACAATGTTTTTATTTACATAATAATTACAAAGAAATCATTGACGCATTCTGCAATTAGAAAGCTGAAGTGTCATTACAATTGTTACAAGAGCCTCGCCATAATCCCCAACAAAAACTTCTTTCACACTATTAATCCAAAGAGAATCTAAGTGAATCACCGCGTAACCAAAAGGAAGAGTGTAATTGCGACTCGCAACGTAACCTTGTGTCCATCAGACCGATAGTCCTGGTACCAGGATGTACAAGAGCACACCTATTTTGTCGATAGTTTGAGTTTGATCGAAACGCGTCAACGACGGTGGCCAGATATGAAAGATAAAATTAATCTTTACGCTTGTGTGAGCTTTCCTGATTTCATTGTTTAATACTCGATCTATTTCTTGATCTGAAGCAGTAGTTAATAGTTGTTATTGTCGAACAATGGCTGGTGAAAATAATGCAGGAAGGTCCCAGACTGATGGGAACACCATTTCGGACTATATCCTGGTAAGATAGTTTTCCTTTTTGGTTTCTAATTGTGAGAATACCGCAAAACAGTGAAAGTGGCAAAAAAATGCATGCGTACGGTGTGCTCCAATAAATTTTATTTTTTGAGAGGCTGAGGTTACGAGGAAAGTTTTGTGAAATTAATCGGTTTTCGATTTGCGTAATTCTCTTCGGGACAAAATATTTAGTTTAATTTTTATGGAGGAGTATTGTTGGTTGCCTAAATAAAATTTTATTTTTTAATAAAATCACAGGAAAAACAGTCACAAAAAACATCTTGGAGGACCAAGGTAACGGCCATGACCTCTTCCTGTTATTTAGCGAAACTCCGATTTTATCTACGGCGGTTGAAAACTTTGTTGCAAAATTAGGTGTTTGGAGATTTTATTAAATACTGTGGCCTTAATAAGAGTTTCTTGTTGCAAGAATGTCGATCCAATTACTTCTACTTTCGTCACTAATAAACGCAATATGAACACTAATTGCATGATACGCAAGCTCACATTAATTATCTAAATTCTAAAGTAATACAAGATTTGGAATTGTAGCCTTAAATTTTTCAAGTCGTGATCGTTGCAATTTAAATGATAGATAAAGCGGTCATAAAGGTGCACTCGAGTGCTTTTAATTGTTTTCGTTTTATTGAAGATGAGTAAAGTAAATTTTTTAATTGAATAATTGCTTAATCGCTATCACAAACTTTATGTCGTACTTTCGTGACTTCTGCTACGCTTCAAATAATCCCAAATTGTTGTTGAATAATGAAAAAATTACTAGGTTGGATCATTACATCAAATGAAATGATACTTGATAATACATTTTTGTTGGTAAATGGCACTTTTTAACTTTCTATGAATATCTTTCAAACCTAGAATTAATATGACAATTACCTACTCAGTATCGGCTACTCTAGTAATAACCAAAAAATTCTAATCCATAACAGTTTTTTTAATTCATTGTAAGCGACACTATTTGTCGATCTAGTTACACAATTTATTAAATACATACATACATTTTATGTCGTGTCCTTTATATGTCTCTATCGTAATAATGTAATAATCTGTTGGATCAAACCAAAATACCTTTTCAGATATTCAGCGTTATTGATTATATGATTATAGGTTTTAGATATGTAAATTCAGATAATGACGTTGGAGACAAATGTGGGAGTAAGTTTGGATTATTGATTACTTTTTTGGGCACGTTTAAAAAATAAAAATTAAACACATTGATAGTTTTGAAACTACAGTAACAAGTTTTTTTTTTTAAGTTTTCATTTTTTTGGATGTGGCTTTTACAAAAATACCCTTCCGCAAACATCTTGATGACACACTTTTAGAAACAGATCGATATAAAACTCATTAATTTAAACGCTTTGTAAAATGAACTACATACATACAAATATGCGTCATTTTCACCAACAAAGTAGGTAGTTTCTAGAATGATTAACTTCGGAACGACTTTTTTTGATATGCATTGACAAAACATCGGATTTTTTTTATTCTGGAAAATATTAAATCGCTTATAAAATATAAGCGATTCAGGTCAGCCAATATGACAATTTCTCTTTCTTACTGGAACACTAAAATATTTCCTTTATTAATTTTTTCCTTCTCAATATACAGGGTGCCCCAAAATTCAGGAAGAGATTACCAGTACGTTGTTAAGTAGTCATAAAAACATCAGGTAAAAATGTTTAAAAAAATATATCTGCTTTTTTGTGAAAGATATGGACCTTTTGTTAGACTAAATGTGGCAACATTTGAAAACATTTCATTTATCTCAATAATCTGCAAATATTTCATTTTTTTTATATCCACGGATATAAAAAAAAAAAACAATCAAAGCCATGTTTTCATATATTATTTGGGGTAAAACAGACATAAAATCACTTCTTGGAAATTCTGGAAATAATAAAGAAAATAATAGCAAACCTGATCACAATCATTCAGAATTAGGTATTATACCACTGACTAGTAAAAAACAAATAGCCAAAATCTTTTTTAATATTTAAAATAAATAAAATCAAAGCTGCACCTTTTGAGCCCCCTTATCTTCAAATCTAAAAGATATGGATTTTATTTATTATTTTTCTCATAATTTTCTAACATGAATTGACATTGATTTGTTCCACGAATTTTGGAGTACTCTGTATAATAATTGCGCTACAGTAGGTAGTGGAAATTTTTATACAAAAATGAAAGGAACCCAGTTTTTGTTAGTCTTATCCAAATCCTTTTGATCAAGTATACAATATTAGACAACACGAAAGTAAGACAAAAATTATTTATTTATTCCATTTTTCAATTGTTTAGTTGGCACTGCCTGCCATCTGTTGCTGAATTTCTAGTATCGTTAAAACCAATCAAAAATTTTCACAAGGACCTGCTCTGACATGATAATACATAAGTGCTTTTATCATTACTTCTGAAATAACAAGTGTTCAATTGAAAAGTTCATCGAATTGGCTTTGATCTTTGTCGCATCTTTACGATTTACGATGTTGTTGTCTTTTAAAAAATAAAGTCAAAGCCAACTCGATGAACTTTTCAATTGAACACCTGTTATTTTTTTTTTGAATCCACATAAAAGTTATCTCCCAAATCTTTAATTAATTATTTTTATATCGATGTTATCGGACACGCTGCTACATTTTTCTTAATGGCAGAACTTGTTCATTATGTGAAAAAAGTAATTTGCAACATCTATCATCATAGAAATTTTTGTTCAAAGTGAGATAAGTCTATTTTGGCGTTTAATTTGCAATGTTTATGAAATTTTGTAAGAATATTGTGTTAAGTGACGAACACAAATCGATAAGAAAAATTGCAGGATCGATTCTTCCTTGAAATTATAAAATGTATTTAGAAAAAAAAATTGCGAATTTCTAAGCGTTACTTAGCTGAGAATTGGTATCAAGGAGCCTTAAAAGGTAAGGGAGGGAGGAGGGAGGACTCCTTTGATTAGAGAAATAAATAATTATCTATAATATCGGAACACATAACCTTAACCTAACCTAAGTAGGTATTTAGAAGTGGCCAAGTGTCGCACTTTGTGATGTTTAAAATACGTTACTTTTGAATGATTCACTTATCAAATTAAAACAACCACTCATTAATAATCTGGTACCATATAAGCGATATCAAACGTTTACAATTTTTTGAATGTCAACAGAAAATTCAAACATTTCAATCGATGCTGCTAACCATTTAAAATACATAATTTGTATTTACATTGTCTATGATTTCCATTGAATTATTATAATTTAGTTTGGATTTCGTACTACAGAATTAAAACTATCATTAGTTGGATCAAGTTTAGACTGTCATTTTTTAATTGAATTAATTAATTCAATTCGTTGTTAAAGTTAACATACTGTCAAGCGATCTGATTGGGGGATATTTAACGTTGAATTTGAATCAGCCAATCAAATGGACGGATTTCCGACTTGACGCGTTGTTAGAGTTAGAACTTTTTGGTAAAGAAGCCATGTCGTCATCGACGCAGGAACCAATTTGTGTAAATTTCAGAATGCGCATGTGCAGCTGTCGATCATTAACAGATTTTTCCATTGGCGTCGTATTATCCTATTATCTGTAACTTTTCCGATGTCTTTTGTGCTATCTGAGTGATTGGAGTTTGTTTTTACAACTACTCTCTTTGTGGAAATTGAAGGCCGTAAGTATTGCTATCTTTACGTGTTGTATGATTAGCATTATTTGTGAAAACAAATTTAAATTGATTTATACGCTACGCCACTGGCGGGGATACATAAGTGACGTCATAACAATCCTCGCGCGACTGCGATGACATGGCTTCTTTACAAAAAGTTCTAACTCTAGCTGACACGATGTTAACTAAGCTTTATGCAACCGGGCCTAAATGAATTTACGGACATGAGAAATCGTAGGATAAGAGAGTAGCGTTGTATTTTTTTACATTTGGTAGTACCTAATAATACTCGTACATTTTCCCTGATTGTCATTATTTTAAATTTTGTTTGAATTTTGCTAAAAACTTATAATAATTCCTCTCTGTTCTGTCAATTAGCTAATATCAGAAAAATATTTTTAATTTTTCATAATAAAACATTTGAAAAGTACGCATTTAATGTCTAGATAACCAATTAACCACATATTCAAAAATTATTGAGTCAATAAGGTTAGATTTATTTTGTAAATATTTTTTGTGGTTTTCTCCTATATTATTCGAATTCGCAACATAAAATAAGATGTTCTTGGAGTATTTTCACGAAGATCAAGCTGGGATTTTAATTTTCATGTTAAACGAGTCCTGAGTTATAGTTAAAAATTATCTAACCTTAAAAACTGGTTAAGAAATAATTACTGCATTAGTGGAATCATTAAGAATTTGTATTTATATTTTTTGAACCTTACAATATCATACCTACCTGGGCCGAACAATTCTCCTTAAATGAATAATCATAATATTTAAAATAAATAAAGGGTGTTTTTTTAAGTAGGCATTGGAGAGTCGATTGAGATCGCACCACTCTCTAAAAACGTAAGATTTAAACAGCTGATCCGTGATCCGTAACCTGTACAGTGCGTTCACAATCGACAGTTCAACGCCTACTTCGACGCCAAATTTAAAAAAACACCCGTTATCTAGTACAATTGTACAATTGCGGTCTCGGAATTTTGGCCGTCACTTTCATGTCAATTTAAAAAATATGGATGTAGTTCATGCTTTATTGTCATTATGATTGACTTGTGGAATTGAAATCCAAAAATTTCATGCAAGTCAATCCGCGTCAAAATGACAAGTCTTGTAATAGCAGAAAATGAGGTTACGAATACCTAAGGACTGCTTTACATCTCATGTCAATGGAATATCAAGTGACGACCAAAATTCCGTGGCAGGAACTGTACCTACTTATTAGAAAAAAAAATTATTAGACTGGATTATACCCATATTTTACGTATTCTTCAAATAATTTATTTTTATTAATAACTGCAACTATTTCAAATCGAACGATTGCCATTGCAAGTGTGATTATTAAAGTGATATCGATTTCTACTTTCGACTTGTTTATGCTATCATCCATTGTTCCGAAAGTAATGTTTCAATATCATCAGAGTTTTTATCTTATCATCTCGCTACTACCACACAAATCTGATAATGTTTACCGTAAACAACAGCGATTACAACGTGCCGATTGCCGCAGTTCAAAGGCACAATGTCCCGAAGCGGTTTGCAAAACACGATCAGTGGCGAAGGGGTTGACATATTGGTAGGACTTCACCGCCGCGCTTCACATTGACATCTGTTTGTTTCAGAAATCTCTGGACGCGAACAAATATGCGACGAAGAAGACCATCGCGCAGGGCCTCCTCGACGTAGCCCTCCTCACCGCCAACGCCTCCCAGCTCAAATACGTCCTGCAAGTCGGCGAAAAGCACGAATTCTACATCCTGATGCTGTGCTTGATCAGCATCTCTATCGTCCTGCAGGTGCGTACTTCCCCCTGTCGGCACGCCTTACACGCGTTGACTGTCCGCAGGTGGCCGTGGGGCTGTTGTGCCTCAGCCTGCATCTGTTGAGGGATTGCCGGTTGCACCTCAAAGACTACCACTCCTCCGCAAACCTCCTCAACCACATCACAACGATTTTCGCTTTCGTCATAACCGTCCTCAATCTGGTCATTTCTTGTTTCGACCCTACCGTTGCCAGATACGCAATTTTCGACCCCCCTGGCCTTAGCCCCGACCTCAGCCCCGTCTAAGACGCTTTTCTCTTTCAGCTGATCGTCGCCATTTTGTTCGTGATCATCGGAGGCCTCAACATTAACAAGCACCGCGACCACGCGGCCGCCATTATCCTCAACGATGTCATCCTCATTTTTATTTTTTTGATCACCATTGTCAACATTATTATTTCCGGATTCGGGATCGAATACTCGAATCAGCCCCTCAGGCTGATCTACGAGCACGTGGAGCCCCCGCTCAAGACGTAGTTTCGGTTTTTGTTTCTCTCTTTCGAATTTACCGCCAAAAGTGACGTCAACCGGTCTCGCCCCACTCTCCGTTTCTTCAGCAGGAGGACGACACTCTCCTGCTGCTTGAGAAACAAGTCCCCACTGTTGCCTAACACTGTATTTTTTCATAGGTGACGGCGGCCTTGCTCTCGATAGTGGTTGCGCTATTGCAGAGTAGCGAGGACGGAAAATTAAACGTTTTGGGTTGGGTTTTGCACCACGTTTCGTTGGGCTTTGTGACCGGGGCTTTATTCTGCGACGTTATTAAAATGAACTTCGGGCTGGATCCCGCCCTGCGCTTTAACGTTACCGCCAAAACAGAACTCTAATTTATTTCTTGCTTTTATTTATTTATTTTTTTGTTTATTTTTATTTTTTTTTCTTTCACTTGCAAAGGTGGTGGCAGCAATATTGTGCGTCATTCTGGGAACAACACTCAACCTCAACAAAGAGGGAGACCATCAAAATGCCGACAGAGCCAACAACGTTGTTCTCTGCATTAACATAGTCCTGATGGCCGTGAATATCCTCATCAGCTCGTTCGAAATGAAGGAGAGCACATTCTGAACAGCTAATCAATCAAAATTCAAGTGATACTGTATTTATTTAACTCTACTCTAGCAGATAAGACATAGGTTAAGCAGAATTAGACACACGTATAAGTCACTACAGTGATATTACTCTACATAGACTCAAGTTTTATAAAGAATGTTACTCAAACCTACCTACTTAACGAAGTAGATAATTCTAAATAAATTTATAAGTAGAAAAATATGTACACCTCTATTTTAGATAAATTAAATTAAGAATAAAAATATTCTAATGACAGTTTGTACGAGGATTTTACAAGGTGGCGATATTGTGAAAAATAGACAAGCACGAGGAACACTGCATAACAAGAGAAAAATACTAGGAACGAATAAAAAAAAACGAATTAAGACGCTGGTTTAGGCAGCCTTGGCCACGTGTTCCTCGTAGCGCTTCTTGAACTGACCGTCAGGGTCGTACTTCTTGGTGAGACGTTCCCAATCTCTGGTTCGTTTTTGCGACAGGTGCCTGATGACTTTCTCTGCTGTCTCTTTTTGTTTTTGGTTGCATTTGGTACAACCGCTGTTGAGCGCGTCCGGTAAGGTTTCTGAAAGTAAACAAAATTGATTGCGATTGCTGTCAAACCGGAAAGTGAAACTAAACCTAACCGAAATGCTGCAGAGAAACAAACAATTTCTCCTCTTGTGGAATGGAATAAACTTTGCGTGTAAATCGATTAAACTGCTTTTCAGAGGTGACTGTAATAGTTCAGAGGTTCCTCTTGCGTGAGGAATTATTCAAATTTTTCTACGAGTTATGAGCAAATCTCTCTTGATGTCTCGGCATCAAAGTTAAAATCTGGCGGTTATAATTCCTGTTAAACTCGCTGAAAGTTTGAATTACAAAAAAATAACTGAAGAAATTCTAGGTATGCAACCCAAAATACACTAGTCCATTGCAGTAATTTACGGTAACTAAATTATTGTGACAATTCAAATGAAAGTAACGTTTGCCAACAAACTTATTTATATAGATACTAATATTAGATAAGATGTAGTTATTTAAAATTGGTTGTTTATGCAACCCAAAATACACCTAATGTTATGTCACTGGGCTAGCACTAAAATAATTAAATGTTTACAAAACGATTGTTGCATTCTGAATTGTGTTTTAATTAAGTTGACACACGACCAAAATGTTTTTGAATAAAATGTGGCTTCAAAAACTTAAAGTTGTCCAATTTTGATGTCACTAGAGTTAAATTTGGTTTCCGACAAATAGATTGCAGATTTAATGATATAATTATGTTTACGATTCACGGTTTCAGATTAAACTGATTGGTAAATGACGAGAGTGAGTTGACACATTCGTTTGCAGTAATTTATTGCCCAAAAAGTCATAATCTACGAGCATAGAACATAATTATCCTGTCCAGAATGCATTAAACTACGTTTTAAAATTGTTGACTCTTTTTTACCGACAAGTTTTGAAATGTTGTCACAATTAAATGGCAATAAAATTTTAATGTAATTTTTGTCGCTTTCATCATTCTTGACTATGGATCTACCGGTTCTTCGATGCAACAAACCATTAATAAAGGAAAGTGATTTTTTTCTGTTTGTGACCTAATTCATTGTTTACACAAAATATGAATCGAAAAACCGGTTGATGGTGCGCCAATAGGGTGTCGCGCGGAGAAAGTCGAAGAGAAAGTGGTTTTGTAATATCGATAGATCGAAGGATATGGTTGCCTAATGTCAAATGTTCTAAAAGGAAATCGCTTCTCATATGCCATTATGCGCGTTATTTCTGGAAAAATCTGTTGTTTCGTAACACAGTTTATGTAAACACCCGAAATGTAAAATTCAGGAAGTACAAATTCGGTACTCACTCTTCAGCTCTCGTCCTTCCGACGTGCAGGGTCCTTCGTCCATCAAACACTTGATGTAGTTGGTGAGGACCCTATCGTTGTTCAGTATTTTGTCGACATCGACGTTGTCGTATTTGTTGGTGTATTTGTTCTCGGCGGCCAACGCCGCCACCGCGAAGGCACAAAATATCACAGCACTGATAAGCTTCATGGTACGTCGGCGGTAAATGCGTGCTTTGTATTACTTCCATCTTATAAGTAGCGACGTTTAAAAGGGGGTTAGAGGAAAGTAACAGTCGACACGTGATTCGAATGGGAAATATTGCATTTCGTTGATTATATCGTTTATTGGCCTACATAATCGGAAGCGAGAGTATTGAATTATAACCTTGTCACCATCATATGCGGCCATGTTCGACGAATTTATATAACAAGACATCATTAACACGAGCTGTGACTGCAAATTAATTCGCTTTTGGGAAGGGAGTGAGGAACGGACCCTCCCACGAAAATACCCAACCCTAGTAATTATACAACAGCCGAAGCTACAGTCTGTGATTTTATTGCCCACAAAATAATAATCCCCACACTTAATTGGTTGTTGTCAAAGAGATAAACAATATTTTTTGAAGAACGTACTCGCTCCGAGCAGGTATTTTCTTCTATCAAGGATTCTTTACTTATTTTTTTTCAAAACTTGTAATTGCTGACGCTGCTTTGTTACTATGAAATAACTGCTGAAGATACGCTATGAATTTTAATGCGTTATTTTTTAAATACGTTGTTTCTAACGTTAAAACTTGGACATTTTACAAGGAAAAAAATCCGTTGTTAATGTCAAATATTAATTTTACTAGATGATGACAATAAAATTATGAAAATCAACACGTTTTTATATGTTCACAGTGTAAAAATAACTTATACAAATATAGTACAATCAACCAATAAAGCGAATTTTGCTAATTTTCTTGTTGTTTCTTATTAGTGTATGAAGTGACTGTAGTTAGTTCAAAGAGAAAATCTGGATTACATATTTTCAAAAGATTAATTAATTTATTAATATTAATCGAAGACATAATCTTTTTCATATTTTTTTTTCGTCGTCCGTTTGTTGAATAAATCGTAATTCACTTTATACAACGTTATCAACAAGAAAACAAAGCAAGAGTGCCACCTCATCTTTAGTTTTATCGTCTGTTTTGGCTTGATCGTACATATATACTCGCTACACGTATACTTGCTACCGGAGTCGTTTTATTGGTTGCCTACCTCTCAAAAATATATTATTATTAATAATTTGTGGTTTAGCTTAAATGGTAAAACCCATTTTACCACTTATTCTGGGATAATTGTTGCTTACAATTACAGGAAACGTCCATAAATACTTACCAGTGGAGTTGCGTTTGGCAATAAAGCTAGCAAATTACCCATTTTTACGAATGTAAAATTTTGTTCTTGTTTATACATTTTCTCTATTATGAGACAATAAAGAGCGATCAAATTAATTTGTATACTCCGTACGCTGATAGAATTGCACGTTTTTTGACAGAAGACAGACACAGAGACAAGTCTAGCGGGAGTTAATTTGCAAGGCTACAACGGTTTTCTAAATGACGTGAAACAATTGAGATGGAGAGTTTAGTACTTTTCACTGCGTTATGTTTTGGAACTAGAATTTCAAAACGTGCATTCTATCAGCGTACGGACTATAATCGAGTTATCCATGAATCCGAAATCGTATGTCGTTACTTGAACTCCACGCTCCAATAAACACAGGTTAGATCTCGACATACCAACCACAAAAAACATACGGATTCAAATCCATGGATGACTCGATTACAGATTAATTTGATCGCTGGATACATAATAATAAAATGCACAATTATCTAAAATTGATGGGGTATGATTTATTATAATTTATAAAGTAGCGTTTGAGACCACAAATTGTCTACGCCCATGCATTGAACGACATGGCCGATAATTTGCAACGCCTGCTCTGATTTGTTTTCTTTTTGATCACTTTGTACATCTAGATTTTTTTTGTAATAAATTTCAACATACCCTTTTAGTTTCCTGAAGAATTTCTTTTCTTTAAACATTTGTAAAAGCGAAATACAACCATCGAATACATGTACTATTCCGGACACGGAATCTTGGCCAACATTTTATAGACATTTCCAAAAAAAATGATGTAAACCAACCATTAGTGTCATTAATGAATGACAATTATTAAAAATCACTTAAAGTTTTTCTTGTGACATCAAAAAAGCATGGAAATGGGATTATCGAGTCAAAAGTTGGGTTATATTCAGTAAAGCCCAATTCACACATATTTGTCAGTTAAATGTCAGTTGTGGCCAAGATTCCGTGTCCGGAATAGTACAAAGTTTACAAAACGTAACTTGATGACGGCAAGTGTGCTTACTCTACCTCTAATATTGAGATATGTAGTTTAATTTAAACTTGAAGCTTTTTTAATAAAAGAAAAGTATCTATACCTTTGGAGTAAAATGTCATTTAATCCAAAGGGGGACTACTGATTAAACTTGATTTGTACAAATAACTGTTACCAAGAAACATTCGAGAAATATTCTACGCGATAAGCTTTGGGTGGCTAATTACTTTTATAATTATGAAAAATAAATAAACATAGCTAGAACAAACCATTCATTAACATGTTTAGCGCCTCAAGGGTGGGCACCTCCTTGAATCATTCTCGTAAATAATTATCATTCATAATAAATAAGTAATTAAATAACAGTCAAAATTTTTTTTTCATTTTTGACCTCTATCTTGTTAATTTGCAACCGAAATGTTTAATAAATTAATTTAAAGCTAAACATGAATTTAACAATTAATTGCCTCTAATTAAATTATCTACCATTGTCTGGGGGTTAACACAAAAAATCATAATGACATAACAACGTGACCGTTTAATTTAATACGACGTTTTACATAATTGGTTCCGTTCAGTAAAAAGAACACTATGAATTTAACATTAATAGTAATTAATTCCTGTTAAATAATTAATGTCTGCGCATTTATCCCAAATAAGCAAAACCACACAAACTCTTGGCCACCTTAATTATAATTTTTGATTTAATGTTTTTTCTTACAGTTTTAACGCTTTTATTTTACTCTCTGTCGACCAGTTCAGCTGAGCACAAAAATTAATTAACAGTCTCTTCGCTGAAAGTTTTAGTTTGTTGATCTTTTAGATCTTGTTGGGTTGAAACCAGTCTATAATTACCACTTTATTTAAAAAAAACCAGCAGCTGCATCATTAGAATAAAGTAGGTGCGTCCAAAATTCGAAAATGATTTTAAGAAGCGGATTGTTTAGGAAATGATTAAATTATAGATTTGTGTATTTGAGCACGTACTTTGATGGACTTTCCCAGATGAATTTCCCCACTTCGAGTACTAACAAGACATTTGCGATGACATAATCTTCTTCGTAAAATTTTACAACAGGTTTTTCTGAATCCTTATTGCACCTGTTTATAATTACATCGATTATACCCGTAGACTTTAATTAGAAATCCGCTTCTGGGAAAAATGCAAATATTTTGCAGTCACACAACTGCGAAATCTGCTTTTTTTCAAAGCCACAGTCAAAAATTTATTTAATAATTGCTGCTAACAACCTTGACATCTAGAAAATATTTTTCACATTCGGTCTAACAAAAACCTGATCCGTGTTTTTTCTGAAAATAAAATCTGAATTGTTTAACGTTTCCGTTTTTAGAGAGAGAGAGAATCATCCAGTTCGAAGTGAAACCGCATTCGAGACGCATAACAGATTTTTTTTACAAATATTAACTCATTCGTGAAAATTACCAATCAAGGGAAGAAAGTCAGTCATTAAATTTAGCCAACGACAGAAATAAAAGCAACGAGCATCAAATCTGGCGAGGTAAAAAATGTAATTGTAAGGTCTGTGGTTGGCCAACTCTTGAACAAGTAACGAACAAAAGAAAGACGTATGTGTTTGGAAAAAATGAAGCAATTAAATTTTGCCAATTAAACGACTGTTCTTCGAATTTTATGTATTTGGAAAGTGGGCAAATCCCAGTAATTTCTTGTCAATCTTACTTTTCCTTTGCTGAACGGCTTATAAATATAAACGACCACGCCAGACTGTTGCTTATTTATTCCACAGCACTCAGAGCGACACTTCTAAGCTTGCACTAGGTACTAGGTGACTCCTGTTCGAGAGCCTTTGCGGCAAAACAAGTAAAAGCACAAAGTAAATAATTTCCGCAAGCGATATGAGGCAAATTGAAGTTATCGCCATATTTGTAAGAAAAGCGACTCAATTCGTAGAAAATTGCGGTCCCCACTCCGTAGTAGTTTTCTTCCCAAAGGGACACCACCGTTAGGGAAATTAAACACAAATCGTTCAACTGCTCGTCTACTACCATGTCCATTTCGGCGTGCTTTGCGTACCATAGGAAGGGCAAGACGGGGAACAGCGTCCAGCACCAAGAAAATGTTTGACTGTAGCCCCAGGACAAAAAGATGGAAGTGGTGGTGCCGGGCAGGAGGAAGACCGACTGGAAGTAGTCTGCATATTTGTGGATCCTCTCTACCGTTTTGTTTTTTTCGTTGCGCCAGCGCTCCATCGCGATGACAGACGTGATGGTGATGGTGAGGAAGGACAAATGATTGCAGCGGAGGGACGGTTTGCAGATTTTCGACCAGGACAGTGTCGTTGCTACCAACAGGGTCACGCAGGACTTGATTATGTTGAAATTTTTCATTTTGTACAAGATATTTGGGTTTGAGGTTATGTTCGAGAAACGTCAAAACTGACAAGAGGAAATGTCAAAATCTTGTTAACAATTATCCGGTCATTTCAACAATTAATTGAGTGTTAATAATGCAGCTAATGGTTGGGAGGGATTGCAGATTGTGGGTGAATTTAATTTTCAATGGGAAAAAGTCAAGTGGACCACTAGCGATGGTCAAGGATCTCTGGGGTACCATCGTACTCGCACAATTGGTCGTTGATTTCATCTTTGCGTGTGGAGTAGGGAAATAAAACAACAATTTAAGTTCTTCAGAGCTGGAATTATTTATTTAAGACATCTTCGTGTCGACAAAAAATACATTAGAGGTCCATTGGTTCAGTGACTGCAGCTTACAAGCATTTATGATTTTATTTATGACAGACACGAAGAGCCTGCCAATATAAAATTTTATTGCGGTCGTAAATCAGCAATATTACAATAAAAAAAATGAAATTAAACCTGTGGAAAACGCGTAAACCAGTAGCCATTTTTTACCTTTTCAAAATGTCTGACACCTTCATTTTAAAACTAAAAGAAATTTGATCTGTACTGAAACAAGATGAAAACACAGAGACAAACAATATTTTGAATCCGTTTAAAACCTCAAATTAGCATTTTTCGTTTGAAGCAATTAATATTTTTTTGAACTGTCTGAAAGTTTCGGCGAAAGATCAAAAGGTCAATTAACGAAATAAGAGGTACACCGCAAATTTTGATTTAATTACAGCAATTCATTTTTTAATTATGGCAAAAAATATAAGGTCGAGCACGTGACCCACCCACTTCTTGAAATTTGGAAATAAAATTGTTCTTGAAACCGATTCATTGACGAGTTCTTGGATTTTGATTATGCATACACAAGTATAAAAAACACTATAAATCGATTTTATCACTGTTTTTTAAGTAATAACTCCACAACAAATGCTACTTTTTAATTATACATTCAGATTTCGTCACTGTGTCGGCGCTGATTTCACCAACAAGCGTTTTCAACGTATTCTGTTCTCAATTGGAGAAATATTGGTACTGACGTTGCACCCTGCGGATCCTCCGAAGCACCGAGCTTACAATAATTTGAAACAATTTTGACAATCTTAAATTCATTAAAAACTTAAGTCGAAAAATCACAAGCGTTTCACTTTCAATATTGTGTTGTCTGAAATTGTGCAAACACACCCACTTCCCATGACACCACTTAATCATCATAACTTCAAAATGGCTAACCCAAATTCTGTTTTCATGCAAATATTAATATTACAGCATTTTCATTATTCCCACACGAGCTGCTCAGACACATCGCATGTTGCCATGCTGTAATCTTCTTTTTTATTGAATTTTTTTCACATAATTCGTCCATTACGATCAATCTGGTGTCTTAAATCAAATTTCAAGGTCCACTAGTCTCGATCCTTCAGCGCCTGCTCTAAGTGGTCCAGGGATTGTGTAAATTTCCACCTATCAGTGAATAATTACAGCTGTCGTGTGCCTTCAAAATTGCTTGTAATTAATTTTTTCTTCTGCTCTGGTAGAAACAAAGATGAACACGCTTCAACAGTATCGTTTTATTATCGCTAGCTAATCATACATGTTACTACTAAGTACAAATTTATCAGAATATCACATGATTTAACACTAAATCGTTTTTTAAAACTGAGTATCGGTGTTGTGGAGAAATGGTTTGAATTTTGTCTCAATTTGGAAGTGGTTAATTCGTAGGTAAAGCCACAAAAGTCTGTTAATTTTGAATTTGAAAGCGCCACCAAGTTTTCGAATTCGTGCGACAAGCCAATTATCACTAGACTAGAATATAAAATCATAAAATCTCCATTTGACTTTCGGGTTAAAATTTAATGGCGGCCATGGAGCCAAAACACGGCCACTAAACGTCACATCTGACATCTGTCAGTCGAGAAATGTCAAATTGACGTTTGCACAGCCAACTGGACTCCCAACAAACAACAAAAAATCAGTCTATCTGAAAGATGACAAAAAGAAACGTCCTTAACAATTAATGAAACAACGATTAAAACAAGTAACAAAGACTTGAAAGCCATCCTTCTTCCTCATTCCTCAGTGTTAATCATAGTCTTATCTCCCAGATAGTATTCTGTTAATAGTTTCCAGTTTGTGTTGGTACAACTGGAAGACAATTTTTTTTATAGCCCCCATGAATGTAACCTAAAATTGTGATAAAAATGGTGGATTAGTTACACAACAAACACAAACCATTCTAATTAATAACATTGCTAAACTAGACATTTAGGGTCGCAACACGGTCGAGATCACCATGTTGGCCAGTTTAGTACCAGACTCGACCACTCTTGTACCCAAAGTACCTAAGCTCCGCACGATACCCCCGACTAAGTTAGTACCAAAACTCACCGTTGCCTGGATATTAGCTCCAACTGTCGTAAACGGTGGCGCTTGTGGCGGCTTTGTTACAAAGACAAAAGAAGGTATGTTAGTTCGTTTAGTAGCAGCAGTAGTAGTAGTAGTAGTGGTAGTAGTACTAGTTGTAGTGCGCACAGTTGTGCTAGAAGGGGGAGGGGGTGAAGAGGTCGCAGGGCTCACAGAGCCCGAGTCTTCGTTCTCGCCGAAGCGATTGGACAAGAAGGGAGATTGAGCGGGCTGCTTGACAGGCACCGAAGGCTTCTCGCTCTCGAAGGAAGACACGAACTTCCGGACGAAGACTTCGTCAGGGTCCCACACGGCCAACAGCTGGCTCCATATCTTGGGGTATTCCTTTTGGAGGCGCTTGATGGTGCGGTAAGCCGTGGTTTTCTGCTTTTCGGTACACTTGCCGCAGTTGGTCTCCAGCGCTTCCGGCAAAATTCCTGCAAATTTTAAATAATAATCACATCAATAAGGATAATCTCGATAGAAATACGGCGATCCAACAGCTGTTAAAACACTGTTATTAGCGAATTATGAGGTGAATCAACTTTGGGTGCGGTCAGTAGGTATTTGGTGGACGCTGGACCTCTTTCCATTGTTACTTCAGTAGATACAAGAAAATTAATCGAGCTAGCCTTGGAAGTGTCAGTTATAATTGACAAATAAAATGGAAACAAAAAGAAATGGCGCAGATATTGGTTTTTAAACAGGTTTATCATACGAATGCGAGAAAGTAAGGTTAGAACATTGTTTGTTGACGTTTCACGGAAAGATGTGTGCAACGGTGGTTCAAGTTACAACGAAATGTCTACCAAGAATGACGTACTTTAGATACCATAAGTGAGCAAATCACGATTTTGTCTCTAAGGCTGGTTCGATTACAAATTTCCTTGATCACACTGTATAAAATATTGATTACCTAATTTAAATTTTGAAAAGTTCTTTCATGTTTCGTGGATGCAGATTATTTAATACAAAAAAATGATTACAAAAAAAACACTAATTTTACATTCATAATATTTTATACCTGGACGCCGTGCCCACGAACATGTAGTCGGATAAGTCACAATAGTGGTACTAATTTCCATTTAAATAATGTGCGACAACCATGCATGAGAAATAACAAGTCGTCTACCTCTTGCATTATTCAAGAAGAGACGGTGCCGACTCACGCTCCGGTAATGCAATCACCTTCGTGTTTGCGTCAGGAAACGAATCGTTGGGAAAAATTCCGATCGGTGCGAATTGGTCAATTCATAACGACAGTGTTTGGTATTGTTGCGGAACTGTAATAACCGATTGCACAGCTCATTGTTGAGCGGCACAGAAACGTCGATAAGTCCATGTGCATGTAAATGGCAATTTACAATATCTTTGACAAAGAAATCAATTGCGCAACGAAACAGTGTTGGGTAACGGTTCATGTCGGATTAAAATTAAAACACGCGCCTCGAGGGATTAACTAAATCAACGCAGACACAATCGGGATTTATTTAAAATAAATTTGGGAGTTTGGAGGTCCCGGGATTATTTATTGCGAGTAAACTAATTAAACTTTTTTTAAATTGAATAAGCACCCATTTCATTGTTTAAATAATGGGCTTGAATAATGGATGAGCTGAGGATTTATTTACGTTTTAAACTGCAAAGAGCTTGATAAAGCAATGACGTCATTAAATATTCCATGACATTTTGCACTGGGATTTAATTCGACGCGAAACAATCTTGTGCGGAGTAAAAATGGTGGAGGCGCCAGTCACACGTGCGTCCAGAACCGAAAGGAATTTGATTTGGAAAAAAACATCCACAAATATAATTTGTTGTTGTTCGTGGAGGTTCGTTGTAACATTTTGTAGTTCCATAATTATAGATTCGTTATTTATTGTTGTTCTTCGGAGGCGTACCCACTCATCCATCGCTGGTAATTTATAACAGCCTTGAGCCATTAACAAAAATACACTGAAAATGTTGTGGATCTACGATATCAACGTTTTCGCATAGTCAAAGTGCAAAGTTTACATTTTTGCAAAATTTATCTGACGCTGACTAAATTAAAATTTTGTTTTGATTTATGTATTTACGTTGATACTCGCAACATCACAAGAACCACCTTTTGACATTGAGCAAAGTCACTTCGTTATTGTTGTATTTTTCCAAATTTGCAAACCACGACTGGGTTGCTGCTTTTATTTTTTTACTCAAGTCATCACTCACGTCTGACGTTTTGATTAAAAACTGGGCGAGCTTTGGGAGTGTCACGACCCCTGACGGACACCATCCTGCTGTGCATATTATTGAAAGTGTTGTCAAAAATTGTGACAGATTAAGGAGAAAAATTAAGAGCATGTCAGATTTAATGGTCCGGTGCGATTACAGCAAGAAATTCTTTCAAACCGGTACCCCGTATCACACGTATGGCCTCTAAAATGAATCATTCGCAAGAAATGTTTATGAACTATAAAATGCACCAAACCAGCTGCAAGATTGCAACAAGTGCTTTCGTCTCATTAACATTCTGCGCATTATTTAACAGTTGCTTAAAGTGTTTATCCAGCATTAGCAAAGGTTAATAATGATGCGGCCGAGATGAAAAATAAGCGAAAATCCTGAAAGAGAACATTTTGTTTTTTCGTGCGCAAAAATGTTGTCGAAAGTATTTTTTGATTTTTTATCTGTTAGAGCAACTGTCGAACGTTTAAAGAAAGTGTGGTCTACCAGTGTTTTTTGTTTACAAACGTAGATCGTGTCTTTAGTTGGTTTCTTTTAGATACATAACCTCACTTTGATCATCATTTTGTGTGAATCAAATTATTAATTAAAAAAAAACAATTGTGTGACGCCAATAAAATAAGAAAAACTCTTGTACTCTCCAAGGAATTGTTTTTTGCAAAAGTAATAATTCGGATCATTGTTTGTTGACTGAACAAATGACGTTTGACAATTGTGATTTCAGAGATGAGCATACTTGGGTCATACTCTTCGTCCATTTCCTAATGTCAGTTTTACAAAATTTAGTGGTGTAAGTTGTGTTTTGCGGACAAATCTGTCAAAGTGTCAAATATCAAAAACGTCAATTTTTACGTAGAAGAAAACAATAAGTACTGAAGATTAAAAATGTGATTGTTGTAATTCTCAAACATTTAAAAATTGCTTGAATGTCCCTCCGGACAAAGATTACAGTTTCGTGGTACCAACCATATAAACCAAAAAATACTAGAAGATAATTCTGTCAACCTTATTTTGTATCTAGTGAATGAATAATAACGAACTCGACTTTAGATTCCAGATTCTTGTTACTTCGACCTCTAATGTCACTTTGATTTCATATTTACATATCAAGTTTTCTTTTTTTTAAACGGTTTTATGTAACTCGCCTTGTTTGTTTGTCTTTAGAATTTCATAATTCAGTTTTTACTCACTTGGAACTAAGTTAGTCTTGTCAAATTTAGCACACGTGACCATTTCTGATGGGAATACAACAAGAAGCAATTAAAAAGTTTTTTAGGAAGTCCTTAGAAAGTGTTTTAATACATTTTTCTAATTTGCTGTTTTAACAAAGCTGTTAACGCATTCGTTTTGAATGCGTTAATAAGCTATTAACACATCCGAAATCTAGGAACTTTTTTCAGTTGGTAACACACATTGCCGGCAGCAAATTGACTCTGGTATTCTCTGCTATTTGCCCCATTTCTGGATAATTCATCTTTAATTGCAATTTCACTTGGGAAAATGACAATTACGTTTAGTCTATATTCAAATTTAGAATTTTACTTTAAATGTTAACCATAAAATAAATGTGTCACCAACTGTCACAAAATTCCCTAAATTACCGAAATTGATTTTTTCTTCAAACGTCCGTAAAATATGACATTGCACTGCTGCATTGATAATGCTAAAGTGTCACTTCATTGTCATGGCATCTAACGAGCTGGCCAGCGTCCGTGAAGTTATTATTTCTGCTGAGGGCGTCCGTGAAGAATGGGAAGAATTTTTATTTGTAAATGTAATTGCAGTCATTCTCAAAGATAAACATTGGCTGAACCAACTATATAAAGTCAAAAGTACTAGAAGCTAACTATGACACTTTACATTTTATCAAGTGGGCGAATAGTAGGTAATAGAATAGTAATCCTTTCGCCTCCGCATTTTTTCTACACTCTTCACGGTTTTTTCCACTTCACATTGTACGGTCGGTGGACAAATAAAACTGGGACATTTAAAATTTAATCCATGTAAATCAGACCATTGAATTGTCAATATATTTGTCAGTATCTATAGAATATGTCATACGAAAGTTAACCTATTTGTGACAAAGCCGTATTTAAACGATGCAAATTTGTAAATTTTGACTTATATGATTGTCATTTTTGTCCCAGTTTTATTTGTCCATCGACTGTACATTGTACGTCCAGCTCTTTTGATTTAAGAATTAATAAGAAATATCACCTTTTGTTTACTACACATTTTGTGTTTTTTTTATCTTATTCTTCAGTCATCGTAACATCATTCTTCCTCTAAAAATTGTGCGAATCGAAAGCTGAAACCCACATTAATAAATTAATTTAGCTTTAGGCAAAACTTGTTCACAAGATTTCTATCTGTAACTGTATAAGAGCAATTAACGAAATGTATGCAAAAAATGTCAAAAGCGATTTTTCGTTTAATTTCATTTACCTTGACTTGTCGATTACCCAAATAATATCACTTTGGTAGACATTCACGTTACAATGTATAACATATCTTTAGAAATTAATTTTGAAGTTTTTACTGATTTATTATATTTAAAAAATTCAAAGGCGAATTTTCGCTTAATTTCATTTACCTTGACTTTCATATTACTCGAATACTATTACTTACGTAGACATTCTCTTTACAATGTGAAACGTATCATAAGAAATTAATTTTGAAGTTTTTACTCTAGATTCTTCATTTGCGTATTTCAATAAAATTTTATTACATCAAATCAGCTGTTTACTAAAGTTCAAAAAAATTAAGTGGACTCTAATTATGACAATTAACCACAACATTTCCACGTAAGTACTTATCAAATCAATAATTCTTAATAGATTTTTAGAGCTGCTTGACCGTTTACATTTTTTACACATAAATATAAAACTAGAATTTTAATTATTTTTATTAACAAATCCTCCCAGCGAATCACACCGTTCGGTCTGATCTGCTTTAATTTTAAATGCCACTGAACCAAATACAGAAGTTCCACAAAAGCTGATCTAATTTCTTTTAACATTTATTACTGGAGGCTTTTAACAAGGAAAAAAATATCATCAATCTTATTGGAAACAGAGCCTAACCTTATTTTCCTCGTTTTCAACCTTGGCCTTTGTTAAAATCACATTTTCACAATATTATTATTTTATCCTTCATTGAATAAACAAAAACGTGTACAATAAATCCTAGTGACGCTAGTTTTCAACAATTTGTCAAATTTGCTCCATTAGCTGACAACGTTGTCGTGACATTTTCCAAATGAATGAATTTTATGAGCAACTAAACTTGAAATGACAGTTTGCGAAACAAAACGTTCAATTTAGAATATAAACTGCTAAACTTGACATAATGAGCGTTTCTAAATAAGAAATATCACAGCGAAGTGGACAACCTTTAGTAAAAATTTGACCATCACTGTGCCTCGCGGGTGATAAAGTGCATTAACATAAATTCGTGTGGTGTATTTAGGAACGCACCTGATGAATGCACCCGATCAATCATTCATCAGGACAGTTCTATAACGACCCAAATTTTGAAACGTTGGTGATTAGCAAAAATTCCATATTTATGAAACCTGTATGCAGCACAACCTTCAAAATTTTTTCAAGCCAAGTGAAAGGTCCAGCGTATGTTATCAGACATTGTTGTCGGAGCGAAGTGTGTCCGACGCATTTTGGTGTAATTTATCCACTTTCACCTGACAAAGTTTAGGAAATAGAAAAAGCGAATTCGACAATCCGGAAGTGTTCGTCTTACGCAACTCGATCAGCGGAAGCGGGACTTACTTTTGAGGTCGAGCCCTTGCGGAGGACACGCGCCCTGGGACAGCAAACAGGCGGCGTAGTGGTTGACCATGCGCCTATTGTTGAGGATGCTCTGGATGTCGATGTGGTCGTAGCGGCTCTGGTAGAACTCGGCGGGCGCCGCCGCCACCACCGTCGCGACTCCCACGATAATGCCGACTATCGGAATCATGATGGCCCCGCACTGCTCTCGATCCAAGTAGAATTGCTCGAGCGGTGCACACTACTGATTCCAAATCGTCTCCTGCAAGAAACTTGTACAGCGCGAGGAGAGCGAGTCCAGCGGTGGAAGGATCGCGGCCTTCGGCTCGAAGATGCGCTCCGGCAGCACTCCGGTGGCAGAACTGGAACGCCGGATTGGGGGCGCTTTTCGCATTTGGCAGTCACGGTCGCCGAATGAAAGGGTCTCGAAGCGCGGATTTCGGCTTTTCGAAAGTGCAGGCAGATTCATGAGCACGCAAAAACAGCAAGAGCGGATGCCATCAGCGATAATTGTGTCAAAGAGTCAAAGTGGCGTTTGGCTTGGGCCGCACGTGCCAAGAGCAAAAACCATCAGTGTCAAATAAAAAATGGCGCTGCAGTTAGGAATTTTTGTTTATCGAGTTGACGTAAAAATCAACAAAAGTCCAATTGTCAGACTGACCTTTCAAATTCAAAAATTTTGTTAAAAACTCGCCGATAATGAAAATATTCTTTTATTGTTTTCAACTGTCATAAATTCTCATTTTTCTCCTTTGTAAACTGCCTCTTAACTGCCCTAAAGCAAAATGAGCAGATAACGAACCGTTGCCCTAGACAACACATTCAACGTTACATTTCTGACAGGTCTTGAAAAATTTGTCAAAACTGTCAAATGCAAATGCGAAACCATTTTTAAAAGATTTGGAAGCTTCAGGGCCCTCGTTTCAAACAATAAAATTTTGAATGCAACTCGTTTCTGGGTAAATTGGGCTTTTTTAATTGCCCTCGAGGCCTTAAAACCCTCGCTATGCTCGTGTTTGGTGTTTTAATCTTGTCCCTCGGGCAATTAGAAAAACCAACTTACACAGAAACTCGTTGCATAAATAACTATTAAGTGCAAAATGAGCCCTAGTAAATTGTTCTTGTAAAATAAAAAGCCCTAAAGTTCGAATTAAATAAAAGACAAAATGACAATAAAAATATAACCCTACTTTTTCATCTTTTTCTAAATATGTATTATTGCTCGTGGCAGGTCGCAACAACGGGAATTTACCCCAGTTCTACCATTTAAAAGTAAAAATCAGTCCTGCCAAATCAAACAGTCCTTTTTGATCACGCTGTAATACTTAATTTCAGAAACTGAAATCAGTTCAAATATGGCGACTCCTGGGATCCACTATGAATATAGGATCAAATGCCCCAAAGAAATCGATCCTGTACAATTCAATACGGAATCGTTCACACCACGGAACGTGCGTTTAACTCATTAACAATAAAAACAGGAAAAATGCCATGTCGCATGTCGGTATAAACTTTCGTTCGAATTTATAGGTTAGATCTTCTTTATTAATTTCAAAATAAAAGGGTCTAATCACGATATACATTCTATCATGTGTGGACTATAATCAAGAGACAATAGCTAGAGCACATCAAATATTCATCGAAAATTGTTTACCTGGATTTTTTGTGGCTAACGTGGAAGCGGATAAATGTTCTGGCAAGACGCCCTGTCGGTGGACGGTAGTCTTCTTTTTATCATGGGTCTAATATTTCATATGCTTGTAGATAGAGAAGAAGACTATCAAAATAATCTAAAAAGACATGATCTACAAATCTTAGTGGAAAATTATAAACCACGAAACACTATTCTTAGATGAAAAACAAGGTTCTGAAAATGGGTCATTCTACTGGACATTCGAATACCAAATTATGTGTGGTTGTGGAATAAACCCGGTTTTTTAGATCCATAGACGAGAATCAGTTATTGATTTGATAACAATTACCACAACTTCTAGTGTATGTTGAATTGTTCAAAGTATTTTTTACAATAATTACTTAGTTACAATTTCAAGTTAATGGAATAATGGAGGAGGAAAAAGTTTCTTTATTTTTGAATACCTAAATAGTTTTTGAAAATCATTAATATTTGTTTATACAGGGTGAATTTGAAATGCGTCACAATATGTAAACCATAGTATCTTCGGTAACTAAATAAACCGAAAATGTGGTTAAAAACTTTAAGGCTTCTGAAAACGATTTAAAAAAAGAGACTGACAAAACCTTGCTGTGAATGAAATAGCCGAAAAACACTTTAATTAAATACACAGCCGCAAAAACCTGTAAGACTAAGAGTGAAAACCAAGTGAAAGGAAAAGTCAAAGCAAAAACCATAACTAAACAGTACCTACTGTAGGTAAGTTCTTACAATTAGAAACATTATTCAAAATGTCGGCCGTGATTTCTAATACACGCCTGCGCCCTTCAATGCAGACTATCCCGAACCCGCACCCTTGCAAAACGTGTTGCATCGTGCCGGATTTGTGCTGCTGAATATGGGAGTTAAAATCTCCGTTAACAAAACTATTCGCAAAAAATCAGGTTGATCACTTTTGAATCGTCCACTGACAAAACTCTTGCCGGCGAATGAAATCGTTTGGTTGCGATGCTTGCACCGCTCAACACGATAGGGTTGCAACCCTTGCTTCACGAGCTAACTGCCGAGTACTTGTTGACGGGTTTTCTTCCACAGTCTCTTGAATTTGGAGTTCGAGGTCTAACACCCGTACCCGTGGCGCCTGCTCTTGGCCCCTGTCCACACTTTTTGGTCAAAAACTACCACTTTCCCGTAGACGCTGTACAACAGACAGAAATGTTTGCGAATGCGGAACACGACGAGTCGGAAATTTTTGGCGATACAAAGCTTGTGCCCTTAACGCAACACCATATGCACTTCCGCAACAAAGTACCGAAAATTCTAAGCAAACAATAGCCGAAGGTTGCACTGAAAACAACTAATCTGCATGCGGTACTGGCACCTGCGATAACAGTACTTTTTACACCTGTTTTGTGTTGCATCCGATAACTTTTTAATCTTACTATTCGTCGGCATTTTTGCCCTGTAGCGCAAAACTGAGTGCACGTGATTTTCACAATTTGTGTGAAGATTCTAGGGTTTTTAGTTTGTGATTCATCTCAAATTCACCCTGTATAATACACAAAACAATTATTTTTATTTTTTAAGTTGATATTAAATCTGTATTTTAATACTTTTTGTATCACAAATGATATTCAATTACGAAAGATGTGTAACTACTTATCATTAAAAAAATTTAAAACAGCTGCTTAAATGATGATTATGTTGATTTCCTTATAGTGAGCAAAATAAGTTTTAGGCTGGAGACACTAATTTTCTGGTTGAAACGATTACTACACGTGTCGGGTATTATCTGAGGTAAAAAACAACAGGTACACATTAACATTAACTTTTCTATGAAATTTTAAATATTAGTTTCAATTTTGACAAATGAAACTGTTTCATCTAATTCGTTACTGACTCATGGGTAAATATTCTTTGATATTTCTATAGAAAAATAATATTCTATAATAACCATTTTAATCAATTCGTCAAATTGACATTTGTAACCGACTGTAGCATTTGTTCTTTGACAAATCACCTTAATGAATAAAGCTACGACAAAAGTTTCTTTTTTTTTTAATTTAATAAACAAGAGATCCTAATCGAACATTTTTAAACATTCATCAACATAATATAATTTGTTGTTAAAATCTGAAGGATAATCAATTATGCAAACAATTTTTAGGTTAGGGTTGACCAAAACGATGGATGGATATAAATGTGTGACAAGAAAACATTGTTTTCCTTAGTGCAATTAAATATTTATAATTGTTAAAAAATTAATTTGTAATTTGGATATAATAATATTTAAAAACGTTACTTCGCTTAAATAAATCAACACAAATTTTAATTATAAATTTCAGTCAAAGACAATGACTGATTTGCATTTTTTATTGTTTGGTGGATGCAGTGGAGCTTTTTGTTACTCAGAAACATTCAAGAACTGTAGAAAAGTAAGAAATACAATCACTAAAAATAAAAAACGCGTAGGTATGTGAAAATTTTCTTTTTGAAATTATAATAATCTCACTTGCGATCACAAAGTAAACATCCTCTGAAAAATAAAACAAAAAAAAATATTTTAGTTTTGCGCTTTAATGTAGATATCGCATGAGAAAATGTGCATTCGTAGTTATTACAGTTTCAAACAAACAATTTGGAACAATTTTATTGTTATTAAACTCCCAAAACTAACAACAAACAGCGTGACGTCAAAGAATTTACCTGCGAAGAATTTTTCTTGTAGAAGTGTAGTGTCATATTTAGTGGTCAACTCAAAAGTTGTCAAGTTTCCAACTGTTATTTCATCGAAGAATACCTATTACTTGATTTGATAAATTTTAAAACATGTCTTTGGATTTTTCAAACCAAAATGAACAGTAAAAATTTGTCTACTCCGGTTTAAAGTAATAAATTCTAAAGACATTTCACAAACAACAAAACACAACTACATAATGCTAATTTCGGACCTGTCGTAAATCATCTGGACACTATATTTTTTATTCAACCGTAGTGCACTTTTTTCAAAAAGATTTACAACAAAGCAAACTACATAACTGTCGCAATAAAACACCACACATTATCACTTACGCTGTATAATCGGCCCAGACCCTCCTCGAATTTGTTTATGTAAATTTAACTTCTTGGACCTGCACCTAGCTAATTTACGTCGGTGAGGTTCAGGTTTCTCTGGTTTATATCCAGCCAGATTTTTTATTCGACTCGCGTACTTGACAACAAAAATCTACAAAACCTGTTAAAAATCGTCGTCAAGGAGTGCATATTCGTCTCTGGTAAACGCGGAAGAAAGTCATTATCATTTTTATTTTGCCGGTAAAAGCTCATACCTTGAGCACTTGAGCTGCCGTATCAACGTCCTGAATCAGAGAGACCTCTCGTCCTAACTGTAAATATTTGCATAAATGTGGTCGCGGGGCAATTTGCTTTTTGAATTCTTCCGATCCGCGGTCCTCCAGATGTCAAGCGGAGAAAACTGCGCCGAATTCCGAAGAATTCCTGAAGATTTCGACGAAGTTGTCCTTGGGATTAAACAATCGCACTTATCTCGTTGTGAAGTCGTGGCTGAGAATCCCACGATGTTATCTAATAGTGGAGTCGTCTTGGAAATTTTCGTTACGAACAACGCTGTCGCATAAATATTGTTCCGACAGCGACTTCAGGTGCTAGAACAAACACTCAACTCAACAATGAGCATGAAAAAGTCATCAAATAGACTTCGATTTGTGTACTCGCGTGGCCACTTGAGGAGTATCAACAGTAACAGTACAGTGAACTTGTCAATGTGGGAAGAAATATGTACAGTAGTAGGCGACAGAAGTGGAGATCTTATGCGTAAATGAGAAACTGGCGAAACTTTTCAAACGCACATAAATGTACAGAAAAATAGCTTCGGAGCAATTTACAAGATGTTTCCTGGATGTTAATACGACTGCCCGCTGCAATTTACATTTTGGTAAAAGGTGCCTTTCTCTTCGTTTTTTTGGGACGCGACTATTTCGTTGATATTTAAATACTAAACAAATAGAAAATCTTTTTAATAGTATTAATAATTACGTAATAATAAAGTAACACTGACCTTACAAAATTAATTGTAAAGTATCCATTACGATTTCGCTGACAGCGTACACATTTTTCCTGTTTTTTGACAGACTCTGCCATTTTGACCACAATATTCTGGTGTTTTTGTAATTTTGTTGTAATCAGCAATGACTGTCATTTTTTAAACGTCACTTATGACAGTTACACCTGACATTTTTTCTCTAAATGTTTATTTTTAATTTTAAAATAGTCTCGGCAACCTTTTACGTTCAAATTTTTGTTTTCCATCTTTTTTATCTTCTTCCTCGGCTGCAAATTTGAGTTTTGAGTGTTTTTGGACTGAAAATTTCATTGAAGATCCACCACCTTTTGATTTATGTTGGTTGAAAATTAAATATCCCTATAATCGGATAAACGATACAAATTACAGCAGAAACAACAATTTAATTGTCAAAATGACACAAGTGCATAAAAAATAAGCATTTGATTCGGTTTTAACGAATTTTATTGTTTTGAACTGTCATAAATTCTCATTTTTCTCCTTTGTAAACTGCCTCTTAACTGTCCTAAAGCAAAATGAGCAGATAACGAACCGTTGCCCTAGACAACACATTCAACGTTACATTTCTGACAGGTTTTGAAAAATTTGTCACAACTGTCAAAAGCAAATGCGAAACCATTTTTAAAAGATTTGGAAGCTTCAGAGACGTCGTTTCAAACAATAAAATTTTGTATGCAACTCTTTTTTGGGTAAATTGGGCTTTCCTAATTGCCCTCGGGGCCTTAAAACCCTCACTACGCTCGTGTTTTAATCTTATCCCTCGGGCAATTAGAAAAGCCCAATTTACACACAAACTCGTTGCATAAATAACTATTGTTTAACTTAACCAAACTTTTCAGTTTCACACAGATCAAAATTGTACAGCGTTGCCAGATGTCAAGTGGACAATTAATTGACAAATCGATAAAACCAAATTTACATTAGGAACATTTTCAATTCCCGTTTTTTTTTTGCAACCAACTCTACATTTTAGCTAAAGTAGTCTTTTCTTTCTTTTATTCAAGTAATATTGGAACTTTATGCAGTTAAAAGGTATTAAATGTTGATAATGACGTAAGTGGAAATAAATGCCAATCTTACAACATTATAGACGAAGTTTCCATTACCATTTTAACAGAGAATGATGTTTATTATGTTTTCCTCTATTTTTACAGTTGGAATGACCTCTTAGATCTACGCCTCCTACTTTGCAAAATATTAAGAATAATTAATATTCTTGTCGAGTTTGACCCCTTCTGCCATAAGGTTCACCGATCGGTGACAGCGCTTCAACGGTAAAACTATTAACTAATCGAACTGTCAAGCCGCGCTGATGATCAATGGCGACTATGACAATTACACACTTGACATTTAAAACACGATTGCTTTAACAGAATCTTCTTGTCGCGTTTCCAGTTCAAATTCTCTTTTCGACCACGACTTGACCTAGGTATATTTTTTACGTTATCTACTTTGCTGGTCATAAATTTCCAAAGAACTCATTCCTTGCAATATCTACTTGACACTCTTCGAAATTAATTTGGGCCAACTACTAATTTGCATTATTTAATAGTGCCATGTCGGAATGAGGGTCGACAATTATTTTTCTACACTCAAGAAATGTTCGGACGACTTTCTTCTCTTATCTTAGCACTGGCCGAGTATCTCTTCCTTTCCGCGTGATAAACATGAAAACGCTAAGTTTAAAATGGTGTTGGCGTCAGTTTTACGACGGGAATTTGATGGTTTTGTTGTTGGGCGTTTTAAGTTATTTTTTAAATAAAAAATGTTTTCAGGCTTTCGACAATAATCATTTTTATGCTTGGCTTGTTTTATTGAGGAAGACAATAAAATAAAGATATTAAGCGGGTGTTTTTGTAATTATCGCGGAGAAAACAACCAGCCAGAGCTAAAAGTTGCTGAGAATTTTTCCTGAATATCACGGAAAAATGTCAAATTAAATGTCAGTTATAATTGTGGATAGGCTTATTAAAAATGTAATAAATTTAGGTATACCTTTACGTCCAAAATAAATCTAATTTGTGGTTTTGGCCTTGAGAGTAAATAAGATATGACAGAGGGTAAACACGAAACACGGTAAAATATAAACAAATTAATAAAAATGTAAAGATTCGTGCAGAATCTTGGAGTTGGGAAAATTTCTCAACAAGTTACTGAAGATTTTGCACCAACTGTTTGAAAATCTTTCCAAAAAGAAAGATATTTTTGAAGCAGAACTCTAAACAAACAATTGACTTAAACCTATAATTAAAAAGAATCGCGATAATGGCTTAAGTGTTAGATCATTTAATTGTATCTAGGACAATAGCACTTAAGTGATGTGTGGTCAAGTAGAGGTCACGTGGGCTAGTAGCGTTGCGTTGCTTCCAATGCCAACTATCTTTCCGACGAAGGCACTTAGCAGGACCTGCGCGACCAACAGTTAAATGAATAATTGCCAATTAACGGTAACAGCAACATTTTTATCGAACCAATTGGAAGTTAAACATCATCCAGATGATCGATCACGCTACTCAACCCAAATACCTAACTGACTAACACAATTTTTCGAATTAATTAATGCAGGAAGTCGATAAATTCCGATTTTTACACCGTTCACCGCTCCATTAGGCCACTTTCAAGAAGGTGGGACTGTTGTGATCTCCGCACTCCGAAAGAAGGACCGGTTCACCTGAGGGACGCGACGAATTTTGAAATTTTCCATCGTGCGAATCTCCGTTGGAAACTCTTGTTTGTTTTGGTTGAAGTATGCAGTTTAATTAAAGTTGTCAAGCGGAGGCAAGTTTTTCAAGCTGCTCTCTCGAGTTGATGCACTTGCAGGGGGCACCGTTGCACTTCTTGTTTATCCGGTCGAACGCAAAAAAATAATTTCATGGCTTCGCTTGGAAATCAGATGCAGTATTGTATTTTGTTTTGAGAGATTTCAGTTGGCAAAACAACGACGCAGTGTAAACAGCTTGGGGCGCTCTGCTTGGGCGCAATAAAACCGGAAACGTTGATTTAACAATCAAGATAATGCGATAAAATGGAACCAGGACAGAGATCCTCTGGTTTTTGGTTCGTCTGGTGCACCACATGGCCTTGCATTTCATCCGTTCCATTGTTTTAATTAAAATTAATTTTAACATAAAAATGACCAGCTGAGATCATGTTTTGTTGTTTCCCGGATATGTCAAAGATCAAATATGACTGAGATAAATAATCTAATGGGGGTCCATAATAACAGAAACATTAGCGGCGGTGGTGCCACAGTCACGAGCTATGTAAATTAGTAAGTGGACAATTATGGCAATTAAATAGCGGAGGGATCTGTTACATCAAGATAAAATTTCCGAAGCTTTTGGGAAATTTTGATCAATTAGATGAACCAAACTTCGAACTCGTGCCTACGGACATGAATTAACGACAAGAACTATTGCTGTTAATGCTCGTAAACAAAATCCTAAGTGGGTCAAAGGTAAAATGTACTCGATGAAAACATAACAAAATAAATAACAAGATTCTCACGAGTTTCTGATGTTTTACATATTTCTTCCTGTTTTGGCGGCTTCGTAAACGTTGAAAATATTTGTTCTCAGTCAATACAAGGTGTTGTACTGTCCTTTTTGTTTTGTTGGAAATGTACACTTACAATGAGCTCTCAACAGTAACAATTAAAAAATAGTTTTTAGTTGTTGCCAATGTCAAGTTTATTCTGTCTGTAATTGGACATCCGTTGACAGAAATTGAAGAGTTAATTACCACACAATAGAATTCTGAGCTGTTGAATCGTCAGGAAATGGACAATACAGAAATAATGAAGCATTACGTAATACACGCACAAATTGTGGAAAATTTATGTATTTCGACTTGCAATCTCTAAATAACGATAAATAAAAGAGATTGGTGGAAGGCGTGATCTGAACTTTAAAACTGCAATAAAAATGAACTAATCATGCGATTTGCAAATAATTTTTCGTTTAGGTAAAACCCACACTAATCAAAATTCATTTTGTTGTGTTTGTTTTATGTATCCTTAGGAAACAAACTAAGATATTTTTTGTGATTTGAAATGTTTACGTCATTATCTCTCTTCGATATTTTTTGGGATAAAAGTAAAAATAAAAATCTAAACGTTGAGTTTGCGGTGAAATACAGGATAAATAAACATGTCAAGTTGTATTTTACAACTGATATATCTTATCTGTCTAAGTGAATTAAAGGAAAAGCTGAGCAAATAATTCTTAAGACGGGACCTGTCATTTCATTCGCTAAAGAACAAACTGGATTTAGTCACTCAACAAAGGGGAGAAACAAACAGATTAAACAGTTTTATTTGATTGGTAAAGTTATAATTAAGGAAGACCCAACAAAATTAACGCACAGAGTGGAAATAGACAGAGTGTTTGTGTGACTTTATCATAGTAACTGCTTTTTAAAAATTAATTATTTTTAACAGCTGCACTACAAAAATGTACCTGCAATCCAGAAAGTGACGTTGACATGTCACCACTAGATGCTTGCTAGTTAATAATGAATTATAATATCTTCAAGTTTATATGAGGAGTGATTGAAAAAAACTTTCGATGCAAACAGATTCACAATTTGCTAGGCGTAAAATCTCACCAGGAATTGTTGTATCTTGGTTTTAAGGAGTATAAAACTCAAATGAAAAGCTGAAGAGGCCAGATGAATATTTTCCACCGGCAAATGCAGGACAAAATTTTAAATGAAAATACTGGAAGTGGACATAGGACTTGGTGCAGCAAGAACCGTTATGGCTGTGATTATGGAAAAGAAACAAGAGAGTGATTTGTACCAGGCAGGAATGTCCTCGAGAGTATTTCAAAAATTTTACGCGAGGAATTAGCTCTAGGTGATCATCAGTTCATGGCAATAAAAGATGTTACAACGATCTGCAGCGGTAGATTCTCGATCAAAACAAGGTTTCGTCACATGATGGTGTAGCAATAACTGCTCAAGCAAGAAATGCAATTGATATTTGAAATTTCGAAGTCGGTGGCACTCTTCAGCGCCATCTTCATTCTACCTAACAAAGTAATTGACTAGATATCATTTTATACAGTTCTTATCCGGTGTGGTCAAAAGTTAGGAGGGGGAATCTATTTACGTCCGCACTGTATGTTGGTTTTTAATCTTAGTGAAAGCAGTTTTAGTTTTATAATGTGAGAATACATTCGAAAATGCATTAATTTGTTCATGCTATTGTTGCAATATTAATGCCCAAATATCACAAAATTGAAGAGCGTAAGTGATAATAACTGCATCAAAAAACAAACTTACTGATAAGGTAATTCTTCAAATAGTTAGCATACCCACACATACACAAATTATAATAGAAAAGTTCTTGTAAATGATTGTGTATTATGCGTAAATTTTCTTTTAATAGGCAAGCAATGATTAATTAATTTCGTAATGTATATTTGGTTGCCTACCTACTATAAGTCATTTAAGATTTTAGGTGGTAGGGTTGGTTACAAAAAAACGGGAACTGTCAGAATAAGATTGACACATTTTTACAGTTTTTCCATAGTGCGAAAACTTCTTTAGAGATAGGTTACAATTATGGTCAAAATTCAGTGACATTTTAAAAAATTATTTGCCAAAGTCCATTCAAAAATCAAAAAACCACCAACCTCGCATTTTCCTCGATAATTACTATCGCCGACCCTGTCTAGTGTAAAATTTGGTGAGACTTGTAATTTAAATGTTTATTAAGTGTCTTGTTTTTCTGGGCATGTTTAAAGTAAAAATAATAAGAATCAATAAATAAATGAAACGTGCTGCTAATAAAACAATATGAACGAAATTCAAAGCAATTGAATTTTATTTTGAATCAAACAAATGTCATAATTTATAGTTACTATGCCGGCCAAAAAATTTTGGCCGTCATTGTCAATTCTAAAAAAAAAATGTAATCCGTACTTTATTGTCATCATGATTACCGTCTCGATAATGAACGTTATTTTTTGGGTAGTAAATTTCAAAACTCAAAATTATTTTGTCATTTCGACTACACAGACGTTTACCTCAGGTTATTTATGTAGGTACGATTGCTCTAATTTTGTTCATTCATGTCGAATTTTTGGAATATCTGAGCTTCAAACAGTTTAGATTGATTGTCAAACTGAGAAGAATCGAAAGTGGGGTTACGATTCCTAAAGGTTTATTTACACTTTACTTGAATGTCAAGAAAGTGACGGCCAAAATTTTTTGGCCGCCATAGTACTAACATAGTATGAAAAAATATCTACCTAGGGTCTTTTAAATTTTACCAACCTAAACCAACAGGTGGTGGTTTTTTGATTTTTGAATGGACTTTAGGTACTGTCAAGTAGACAATTAATTGACAGTTGGACAAAACCAAATTTACATCAGGAAAATTTTCATTTCCCTTTTTTTTCGCAACCAACTGCATGCACAGGGTCATTATAAATGATTGTCCCATTGCAGTAGGCATTGGTGACGTAGTTGAATATGCCCTAAGCCTCATAACACGGCTTCTTAGATTAATAAGAGTCGAAGCCTCTAATACGGCTGGTCGAGTTCATCAGTTGCAAGCATTTTTTCTGTTCCTGAGAGGGCGCCACTATACATTTGTGTATTTGGCTGCTTAACCGCGTACAAATCTCATTTTAAAAAGAATCGTAATTTGTATGTTACATACACTACTTCAAAAAGTAGATTATTGATAGAAAAAAAAAACATTAATACGATTTTTCATTAATTTAATTTAAAAAATATTCGTTTTTTGGTAGAGGGCGCTACTATACTTTTGGCTTTTGAAGAAACAGACAGTTCAAGGAACTCGACCAGCCGTATTAGAGGCTTTGACTCTTATTAATCTAGGAAGCCGTGCCTCATAACATGAGTGAAACTAGTATCGCCGATAGGTGGCGCCACCGGCGGTAGTAGAAATCTGTCTCTATAGTTTGTCTAACGTTGCGGGCTGGCGGCACATCCAAAATTTGTATGGGTTTTCTTTCAACGCCAACTGCGGTGGGACAATCATTTTAAATGACCTGTACTAATTTCCAGATAAACCACAATTTCGAAATTTGATAACTACATATTTCTATTTACCTTTGAGAATATTTCTTTTATCTTGGTGATAAAAAGTAAGATAAGTGGAATTTAAGAAAGTCACATTTAATGCCTTAATGCCTACTATTAGTGGATTAGATTCCCAGATTAAGCTTTTCTGTAAACCACAACAAAAATACACCGACAAATATGTCACAAAAGTTTATTTCATTCTATCAAAAAACAACTATTTCGCAGCGTCGTCCAGCTGCGAATAATCGTAATCATCGTCAATTTCGTATTGTTTTCTATAGTTCCCTTCAGGATCGTACTTAGCGATGAGTTGATCCCATTCCTTTCTGTAATTCAGGAGGATGAAAGTTAAGACTTTGCCTGCTTGTTTCTTCTGACCGGCACTGCACTTTGCACAGTCTGTGGCCAACGCCTCCGGGAGGACTCCTAAAAAATACGCTCAATTAAACTCGAAGCTTATGCATATTTATTTACACAAAAAATTGTTCTCATTAATAAACATAGGTAAGTTAGATCACCGAACAATAAAATACTCCATTTAGTGGCGGTGAACCTTGACATTTAATGGAAAATCTATCGCACATTTTTTTTTATCCTGTTTGGTTTATTTTATTGAATTTTTTTCTTGGACTGTGAACAATGTTTCTTAAACTTATATTTCAGGGGTCATACGAGAAACCACCTACTTTTCAGTTCGCGTCCGTCTGGCGAGCAGGACCCTTTGTCCAAAAGACAATTAATGTAGTTCAACAATAATCTCTTGCTGTGTAAAATGCGCTCAACATCTATGTTGTCGTACTTGGAGGTGTATTTTTGTGGCGCTCTTACTGATCGGTGAAGTGTCTTTGATTCCACAGGCTTGTGAACGATTACAGCCCAACTGACGCACAGTAACAAAACTAGTTTCATCTTGACCTCACAACGCTAACAGCTGAAAGAAGACTAAGCGGGGAATAAACCTAAATTTGTATTTAATTACTTATTTCAAGGTAGACTACATGAAGACTCGTTCTTTATAATTTAATACAACGAGAGCCAAAAAACAAACACCTTTTTTTGATATATATATTGTTATAAAAATTGATAAAACATTTTACGTGTGTCTAAATTGATTACTAAAAACTTTTCCATTTTTCATTTGCGAATCTGAAACACTCTTTCATTCGACCGCTTCTGCGCGAACTTCGTTGCGTTTCGCCTCCAAATACCTCCGTTTGTAGGCCCCATCTGGGTCGTACTTCACCTCCAGAGCCTCCCAGTACTCCGGCTTGTGGTCGATCAGATACTCCATGATAAAATCGGAACCTTCCTTTTGCTTTTCGCTGCATTTGCTGCAATCCGTTTCAATGGCATCGGGCATGTTCTCTGCGTTTTTAAACCGTGTCATGACTACCATTTTACATTTTGCTTACTCACTCTTCAACTCGAGGCCGTCCGGGGTGCACCGTCCTTTGTCCAGCAGGCAGTCGACGTAGCTCTTCAACAGTCTCTCGTTCTTGACGACGCTTTCCAAATCCACGCCGTCGTATTTAGTCGTGTACTTCTGGTCGGCGTCTTTGCCCCGGACGGAAGACGTCAGAGAAAAAATAAAAAGCGGCAGCAGAACTCGAAGCATCTTTCACTGAAAAAATATTTAACAGCGGGGGAACGTTTGGGGTCGGACTTACCTCAAATGTGGCGCTTGCGATCTAACTTTTCAGAGCATTAAATTCGGACTTATAAAGGTTTTAATGGAGTCAATTTTCTAATTTCTTCAAGAAATTTTCCGCACGATATGTTCACTAAATTGTCCAGTAATGTAAATCGCTAAAATTAGATTTAAATCGTGAAACCTTCTAAGATTATTATATGTGTAGGGGTCCATGAACATGAGCGTCCCTGAAACATAGCCACCATTACCATTATCGAATTATCATCCCATCATAATTTCAGAATAATGTAAAAAAACCTTTTGGGGGGAATCCTTGCTGGGTTTTTAGGGGAACCCCTAGAAACATTTGTTGGATAAATTTACGGTGAAAAATTAATACTACATATTACTAATTATTATTATCTTATCATGTCAGATATCATAACTGTACATTTTTGTAGATCTGTGCGGGGACCTACTTATTTCAGTCTCGTTTGTTTTAGCTGCAACAACTCAAATCACTATATGTTTTTGGCACAATGAGTACCAATACAAAACTTTCGTTTCTTGTTGTTTATGAAGAACAAGAATTTTCTTTTCAACTTTTTGAAGATAACACAGTCCGTGAGTATCTTATTTATAACTGCCGCAAAAAAAAAATATACAGCGATAAAATAACTATTTTCTAATTTTGACATATAAAGTGACACTTTTCAAAATTAATTGACGTTGGGAAACGTCACACTTTTCGTAACTGGTTACGAAAAGTAAAATCTTTCCTAACTGGTTAGGAAAAATTTATTGTATCATCAATTTGACACTGTCATATTTTTTGTTTTTAAGCAAAATAACCATGTCTACTTACCTACTTGATATTTTAACGCAATAATAATTTATTATTAATGAAATTCATTACTTCGTTTAACGTTTGAAGAAACTTTTTTTTGTCAAAATTAGAAAAAATCTTGTATGTAACACTTTAGGAAATGCAATTTTGTGTAACTCGTGTGATTTTGCGGGATCTCGCTGCGCTCGTCCCGCAAATATTCCACTCGTTACACAAAATAACGCATTTCCTAACTGGTTACATAAATAGCTATTGTGCAATAAGTTTGGAAATATAATTTTTCCGTATCAGGCATGAGATTTTTTATCGAGGTGATAGCCGAGATCACCATGCCATGTACGGAAAAATAGTAGAAAAAATAGTATATTACACTCGTTTTATAAGACGCACTGTGACACTCGTGTCAGAATCAAGCGTCTTATAAAACTCGTATAATATACTATTGTCGAACTCGTTCCTTTAGAGCACTTCTCGCTGCACTCGTCGTGCCCTCTTGTTTGACAATAGATGTCTTGTGGAACTCGTATTATAACAATATACTATAATGAAATTACGATTCAGAATGTGTATTAGGTATCCTTGTATTACGTTTTGTTGTCGTGTTGATCAAATTATTTTCGCATTATTTTGCTTAAAAATGCTTAGATTAATTTGTTAATACAGAATTTGTTAATAATGAGTCAACATTAAGGGGATTTGAAGAAGACGATCTTCAAGAAGTTTGGTATTGCCCCCCACAAGCAAGTCATCGATTGTTGGTTTAAAGATCCATCGAGCGATACAGATACTTTAATAACTTGCTGCTCGGCGTCGGAATGTAATAACTTGCTGGTTGAAAAGAAGGAAGGCAGTTCCACTACTTCCACTTCCCATCCACCTGAAAATGCAGGAGGTAAATAAAATAATAATAATAATTTTTTAAGAATCTAACCGGAAAAGGTTTATGCCATTCCAAAGTTTGTTGTAAATTGATTGGTACAGTATCTTGCGTATATTCATTTCTGGTTGAAACTCTGTATTAGAATTTAATTGGCAACTGTTTTTAGCAAGGAGTGACAACGTTCTTGGATCCAGAGGTAATACAAATAAGAAGATATATTAGTTTTATAAAAATGTATTTTAGGGAGCAACATCACTGGTATAGCAATATAATGGAATAATTAAACAGTCCATTTAGAGAAGAGTTTTACCATACCAAAATCAGATTTGGTAAGCGTGATGCTAACCATCTGTGTTTAAATATGGCATTACTCTGTCTCTGTTTGAACTTCTGTATCAATTCTTTAAAAGTTATTTTGCTGGTTTCAGGGGGAGGTGACAATAATTTACCATCTGAAGGTAATGCCGCTAAGAAAATATCACAATAATCGATTTTACAAAACTGTGTTTTAGAAAGTGGAAACGATACTCCTCCATCCAGAGGTATTACATTGCTTGTAAATTATTTAATACACTGTTACTTGTTTGTTCCAGAAAGTGAAACATCAGCAATTTTGAGTTTCGTTCAGTACTTTTCCACGAACTTCAGTAACAGGGGAATTACCTTTCTAACGTGTTGCCTAGAAGATGCATTCACTCAAGCCTTTGAAACATCTATTCAAAGAGTAACAAGAAAATTTGTAATTGGTAAAATTGGCTTGAAAATATGATTCCAGAGACGAGCTTTGATTCTATACCTCCACAATGAAAACGACGCCTTTTCCAAAACCTTTTGCGAACAGCTCACACAGCAACATATTCAGCAGATTCTCAACGACAAATTCTTGCTGTTATGTTGGGACGTCGAAAAAAACGAATACACAAGATGTTTGATCGAAGCTCTGGAGAACTGCAACGAACTACGCACTTACCGTTCGCTTATCGAATTAAAAGTGTGTGGTGCCTTGGTAATGGTACCCACTGGACGTTCCTTTCGAGTGATCAGCGTTATGAAGGGTACCGTCACTGGAAAGGAGTTTTCAGCCATCCTTACACAAGCTGGAGAATTTCTTACGAGAGAAAATGATGTAGAACAAGAAATTGGCGGACATGGAAACCAAGAAAATACGTTCGGGTTGGTATACTTGTATACAGGAGTGAAGGTATCGTTGTTTTTTGTATTTTTTAAGGTCAAAGGCATGTCAGCAGCATATGCTGGATATGCTTGGCAATAGAGATTACGACAGTTTTGACCATGACGAGTTAAAGTATTTAAAAGAGAAAGTGGCATTTGCTTTCCATGGGCCCCCACAAACTTTGAATGGATATGACAGAAAACAAAATAAGAAAACTGACTATATTTTTGAAGTAATAATGAAACAAAATAGTAAGTCTGTTAATTATTAAAACATTTGTTGAAACTTGTCCACAAAATGTTATTAGATCTAATCGCAAAATGGAAGGATCGAGTGATAATTTCCTTCATATACATGTGTACGGAGCCTCTTCCAGAAGAGAAACAAAAACTGGCAAAAAAATATCCAGATTACAACCCAAGCTGCGACTTTACCCTTCTTCCGATTTTCGTTTTGAGGAAGTGCAAGAACAGCACCAACCCTTGCCGAGTTATCATTGACAACGTGGGCCGCGTCTACCAGACCTGGAACGATTTCTTGGACGAAAATAAGTTACCAGAGTGCGAGATGATCTTTCCCAAGAATGGGCGCTACCAAGCAGACGCCAACGGCAACGTGATCCTCGACAAACAACTATCTCCGGCTTGCAATGTTTCAGCTTCGATCCTGCTAGCCGCCGACGTCGCCACCACTGTTGGGGGCCTAGCAGCCGGCGGGATATTTTTCGCCGCCGCTTTCATTCCTACCGTGGCTGCAGTGCCCTTTCTTCTCCCTGCAGCAGGAATTACGGGTCTGGTGACGGGGGCGTATGCTTTAGGCCGCAGCGGTTACAACCTTTACGACAAATACAAACACGGCGAGGTAACTGCAAAATATTAAAATTTTTTTTTTACCGATCTCGGTAGAATTTAAGTTTCTGGGAGTCATCTGAAGCCCGCGCGGCTTACATAAACATCGTGGCCGGTTCTTTGGGTTTTGTAGGAGCTGGGGCTAACGTCATGATGTCAAATTTGATATCTCAAGGATTCAACGTCGGAAATGTAAGAAGTTTTCACTCATTCAAGTCAAAATGTTTGTAATTGTTGTCACTAGGGTGCCAGGGCTGCAATGAATACGGTTAATGTGATCAATCTGGGGGCGAGCGGTGTCGGACTTGCAAACTCCAGTTACGATGTCTTCAAGCAATGGTGGGATGACAACGAGACACCATCTCCACTGACGATAATCCAGTTGAGTGCGTCGGTACTCTTCTTTGGACAAGCTGTTTACAACTTCACAACGGCTAATATGGTCGTCGAAGAGACTCAAGCGAGGGAATTGAGAGATTACAACGATTCGCTGCGCAGCAACAGACACAGAAAAACGTTTAGCAAATTGATCAAAGAAACGATTCGTCAGAACGATGGAAACGTCCAAAGAGGACAAGCTGACGTGATATCGACCATAAAGAATATACAGAACAAGGACGAAGTGTTTGCTACGTTGACACGCGCCAACAAAGATATGAACCACAATAATATTCGATTTGCAGCCCAAAACGGCAAGATTACTTTGAACGGTGTGTCGATAGACATGGGAAGGTTCAGCAGCATGGGCAAGAATGAAGCGATTACATTTTTCAATACACTACCAAACACCCCAAATCCCACCGCTGCCAATGTACGATTGATGGAAACGTACCTTGGGAATTCTTTCGAAGGAATCAGATCGATAGAAGTTGCGCCTTTGGCTCTCGGACTGGTAAAAATTTTCTGCACCGCAGATTCCACAATCAAGGAGAAGATCATAAATACCGTGTCAAAACTCATCGCAGAATTATTAAAAAGTACTACATGCTACATGACATCTTTGAACGAGATCTTTCCGGATCATGACAAGTACCTTCGATTGGTGGGAATGGTGAGTAGCTTCTTCCAAACGTTTGTAACCCAAGTCGAAGAAAGATACAACATGTGGAGGCAAACGCTCGATGAGACGTTGGCGGAGCCTTACTTCACAGAGTTGTCGTGTGATGTTACTAGAAGAGCGGCGGAAATTTTTAATTTTGTAACGGCGAATTTCTTCACCGGAACGAAGCTCAACGAAGATGGACTTAGAAATCTGCTTGACTATTTTTATACGTGGTTTGCAAATCAAGTGTATTTGTATCAAGAGAGACGCCAAAGAAGAAACAGAAGGACGATCCACTCTCGTGTCGCAGCACGCAAATTGCGTTGTAAAATTTGCTGGGGTGATTACTATTCTCCACAATAATTTTTCTACAGAATATTCCTTTTAAAATTGTTCGGTTACAGTTATATTTAGTTAAATGAAATATACTTCTCTGTGGCGAATATCAATTTTTAAATATATATTTCCAAAAATAAAAAGAACAAATCAATTTGTTTCCTTTATTTTCCTTTATCTACAAATATGCGCAATCATAATTTACAAAATTTCAAACGGCCATAGCTTCATCATCATCAGCTAGGAAGATCAATCTGGTATTGCTGCATTTCTTTTTTTTTTTTTTTAGAGTGGATTGACACAGTTTGCACTGCTCAACAGTTTTAGAAATAATCGCAAAATAGTAGTTTATTTGACGAATGCCAAAAAAGCCTAATTAACACACGAACGAGTTTAATACAACGTTTTTTTGTTCGACGAGTCCCTTAAAGGCTCCAAATCGCTTAAAATCTTTAAAATTAGCTTGACGTTTCGTTATGACAAGGGGTGACATTTATCAAAATCCATTCACACAGGAGAAAATTCTCACATTCTGACAGTGTCGTTTCAGTCGCGTTTTAATCTGGCCCACTCATACCAAAAAAAGCCCAATTTACACACGAACTCGTTAAATAAATAACTATTTCTAATTCATGGTAGAGATAAACTATATAAGTTTTTGTATTCGATTTGTCACTATTATACAGGTGTTTTCGAAGTTGAGCCTAAATCTTCTTAGTAAAATGTTTGTATTAACGGAGATAATTGATTTTATAATTTTATTGTTTTCTAAAATTTTGTGTCCTTCCGGGAAGCGTTTTGGGTATTATACTCTCTGGACGCCCCAGTTGTATTCTGATAACATTGCGCATACATTAGCAACATATCTGTGACCTCATTATTTTCGTAATGATAAAGCCATTCCGACTAATTAGATGACAACTCTGACAGTATTTTTGATTAGCGTTTATGCTCATTTGATTTTTTTTTTTTAGCCAAAATTGAGTTAAGTAAACCGGGGTTACTGTAATAAATAAATATTTTCATAGTAACCATAGAAAGGGCAAGCAGACTTACATTAGCGAAAAAACATTGTCCTACTTTTTTCTGTCCGCGACTGTATATCAGGCCAGTAGAACTCTTTAAAGTAAGCATTTTTTACATATTGATATTTTTGTAATCGGATATTTTTTTATAAATATTTTTCTAACCCGCTTCAATTGAAACGAAAGAGTGAGTGAAAATAGTTTGTGCGATAAAAACTTTACAGTTTTTTTGAAGAAACAACGATCACTGTTCTAATACTGACAGTTTGTACTGTTTTTCATTCGAGTATTTTAATTGAGTAATTTTAGGATTCAAATCATATTTAATAGCTCTATTCTGAAGAATTTGCCGAAAAAATGATAAATAAAAAAGGTGTTTAATTTTCGTGTTTGTTTCCTGGGATATAAGTACATACAACCGGGAAAGTGGTATACATGTTAAAAAACTGTTAAACTTCCTTTGGAACTCGCTTTTATTAACTCTTTCTATTTTCGTATATTTTTAACAGAAACTGTCATTAATAATAATTTGTTTTGTTTTTTGTTGTCTCTATGCAAATCCTTTTTTTGTTTTTGTATCGCGGTCTCTGATCGAAGCTCGCGCTGGGCCATCAGTTGTCCTCAGATGTTGAGACGGGGAAAGGGTCGGTCGATCCTCTGCGACGAGGCGAAGAGGTGCTGATGTTAACACGGCAATCCCGACCTTGGGGCGGCCTCGCTCCGTCTAACGCTGAAACAGGATAAATAATTTAGTGTGATCTCCTAGTTTCACTGCCCCCGAGTCCCATGTAGTTCTCGCGATTGACACTTCATGGTAATGTGTTATTATAGCCACGGTCTTTATCTTCTTGCGGTTCTCCCGCCCTGTGGATGTGCCACAGTCTTTATGTTACGTTCTCCCGCCCTGTGGATGTGCCACAGTCTTTATGTTGCGGTTCTCCCGCCCTGTGGATGTGCCACAGTCTTTATTTTGCGGTTCTCCCGCCCTGTGGATGTGCCACAGTCTTTATGTTGCGGTTCTCCCGCCCTGTGGATGTGCTACAGTCTTTATTCTGCGGTTCTCCCGCCCTGTGGATGTGCCACAGTCTTTATGTTGCGGTTTTCCCGCCCTGTGGATATGCCACAGTCTTTATGTTGCGGTTCTCCCGCCCTGTGGATGTGCCACAGTCTTTATGTTGCGGTTCTCCCGCCCTGTGGATGCGCCACAGTCTTTATGTTGCGTGATTTTCGCACTCGTGGGATTGCCACGATCTTTCGTGGATTTAGTGATACTCACGACGCTATTCGGTGTTTTCGACCGGCCATTGCCTAAGCTGCTGATGAGCCGCGACCGTCGTTTTTTGTCATTTTTTCGCTAGAAGGTAGCGTTCGTTTGGCAGGATCTGTTTAATTACAAACGGGCCGTTGTATTTTGCGCGCAGCTTTCCACCACTTGCGTGCTGGGAATCTTCGACTGCCACGTGATCGCCAAGGGCAAACAGAACGGGCTTGTATCGCTTTACATTAAAGCGTCTTGATGCTGCGTCGGCAATCTGACTCATACGTTGTTGTGCGATCAGGGTCGTGTTGTCAGGGTCAGGAACAGTGTCATTTTCTGGAATACCAGATAGGAACTGCTGTGTGGCTTTCAGTCTTGGATTAGTAGCGAAGTGCAGAGCATTCGGTGGATACCCTGTGGTTCCATGCACTGTTGCGTTGATGTTGTTTTCGATGACGGAAATTTCGTGAACCCAATTCTTCTCATTTTCGGCGGTCAAAGAGGCTCGCAATAAGTTGAAAACAGTGCGCATGAGGCGTTCGACTTGTCCATTTCCCCTGGGCATACCAGTGGCGATATGATGAAGCTGCACTTCTTGGTCAGCAAGGAAATTTTGGAATGTTAACGATGTGAATGCTGCTGCCCTGTCGGCTATGATTCTTCTAGGTTTTCCCATTTGTTCGAATACTAGCGATAAGGCCCTGATTGTATCCTCTGTGCTCTTTTTGCGGATGGGGCGTAAACTACAATACTTCGAGAAGCCATCTATCACTACTAACAGTTGCGTGCAGCCATGACTCTTAACCAACGGGCCGACATGATCAATGTGCCAAATATCGAGAGCACTAGATGGTCTTTCACCTCGTTGCCAGAGGCCAGCTCCACGTCCGGTGTGGGACTTCCCCAGGACACACTGACGACAATTCCTGATGTATTTTTTTAGAGATTGCCCCATTCGTGGCCAGAACAACTCTTCTCGCATCTTGGTAATGCACTTCTCCCAACCGATGTGAGAGGATTTGTCGTGGTACAAACACATAGCCTGTAGACGCGCGGCTACTGGCACGAAACACTTCGGGTCTTGTCCTTTTGTCATCACAAGATCGTTTTTAATCTGATATTCATTGTAGTCATCGGAGTTATTAAGAACTTCTTGACAGAAGCGGTCACTTTTCTGATAATCACGCAAGGAGTCGATTGCAGTGAGTTCGGGTTTTGTAACACGCACGGTGCATACTTTATCTAACGGATTTCTGCTTAAGTAATCAACATGAGCCATTTTGCTTCCTGGTCTATACTCAATCGTGAAGTCATAGTCCTGCAGCTTGACCCACCACCTGGCAACACGTGGATGCAGATCCTTTTTGAGGGCCGTCGCTCGGATAGCATTACAATCAGTAAAAATGGTAAAGTGCATTCCGTACAAGTAAGCACGAAAGTGTTCCACTGCCTCCACGATAGCTAGCGTTTCTAAATCGTAGGAGCAGTATTTTGCTTCACAGTTTGTAGTACGCCGGCTGTAGTAAGCTATCGGACGCACAATCCCGTGTTCTTTCTGCAACAATGCCGCCCCGACGCCCAGAGCACTAGCGTCGGTGTGCAATTCACATGGTAACTTGGGATCAAACATCCGCAGCACGGGTTCGGACACTAACTTACTTATTATTATCTGTCTGGCATTTTCACACTCCGCGGTCCATTGAAACACGTGATTTTTACGCAATAAGGTGGTTATGGGTGCCGTAATCAGAGAGAATCCCTCAATAAAACGTCGGAAGTAACTCGCGAGTCCCATGAATTGCCTCACGGCCTTCACATCTGATGGGACTGCCGAGTGTACAAGTGCACTCACCTTTCGAGGACTCGGTTGAACTGAACCATGACTGATTACGACCCCTAAGTATTCTGTCTCTTCGGCAAGGAACGTACATTTACGATAGTTCAGTGAAAACCCTGCATTGGCTAAGGCGTGCAATACATTCTCTAATCGTTGCAGACCTTCTTCTACGGATTCGGAGGGTACAAGTACGTCGTCCATATAGACGTGGGCTTCCGTTCCCTTGAGCTTTCCGAGAGCTTTATCGATGGCTCGTTGGTATACGGCTGGGGCGTTGACGAGACCAAAAGGCATCCTATGATACTCGTACAAGCCATCCGGGGTGATGAAAGCGGTAATGTGCTTTGAGTCCTCGTCTATTTCCATCTGGTGAAACCCGGATTTCATATCGAGTGTTGTGAAGTACCGCGCGTGGCGTAGAGAGTCGAGCAGATCACGGATGAGGGGTAACGGGTATCTTTCCCTTACAGTCTTTTTGTTTATGTCGCCATAGTCCACACATAATCGGGCCTCGCCATTTTTCTTCCTTACCAGGACAATTGGACTGGCGTATGTCGACTGGCTCTCGCGTATGGTTCCCTTTTGCAATAGGTCGGCCACGATCTCTTTGACTTGGGTTCTTTCTGCATGGGCTAATCGTCTGGGTCGGTACGCTACCGGAATATCATCTTTCAGTGTGATCGTCAACTTCCCCGTGGTGATATGGTCAGGAGTTGCTTCCCGCGTCTCGATCAGGAGTTGTTTTAGTCGTGTCAGGTCCCGTTCGGCCAACCTTGTTACTTCTAAGTCATCAAAAGCATCAGTTTCCGCGATGGTTAGAACATTCCCGGTGTTGGATAGGTCATGATGAAGTTCGAGGCCGTCGGTCCCTTTTTTGATTTTTACATTTGGCCTACTAATTACATCCCAACCAATAATAGCAGCTAGATTGGAAGGCATAACATTGTCCGGAACAACTGTAAACAAAACATCAATGCTGACGTTCGGTAAAATAACAACAATTTCGCAAGTGCCGATAGCGGATATAGTTTCTATCCCAAGTCCAGAAATAACTCGCGAGGTAGGCGACATAGGTACTTGTAGTTTTTCCGCTGTGCTCCTACCTATAACTGAGATATCGGCGCCACTATCGATGATGTAGGTCAAGGAAACAGCTTGGTGGTTACACAACGCGGTAGCAATCGGTGTGGTGTTTAACGAACGTCTTTTGCGGATTAGTCACATTTTCTTCGGCCTTCCGTGTTTAAAGAAACAGGTACTTTCAGTGTGCCCTACTTTTTTGCAATACGTACAGGTGGGCACCTTCGATTCGGTTGGCTTCTCTGGCTTTTCCGCTTCTACGGGTTTTTTAGTTGTCTGCGGTACGCGACAGTCTTCGTGACGATGACCAACCCGACCACAATTAAAGCGCTTTCCGCGGAAAAAGGGGCCTGACCTACCCGGCCGTTGGGCTGTTGAACGCGCCGCGCTTTTTGTTCCCACCGTGTCAAAAGAACGCGAGCCAACCACAGCTTGATGTTTGCGTCTGCGTCCATCAATTTCGGAGAGTAACTTCAGGAGTTCTCGCTCATCTCCTGGCTGTCGGATCCTGATGGAAGCTTGGGCTTCTCCATAGTCAAGGCCATATTCGATCATACTCAGTATAGTCGCCCACGGTAGCGCATCACAAAAACGATGAATGCAGCGAAGCTTCTGGTTTCCGTAGTCGCTGAGCGATTCACAGTCTTTACTTCTCAAAGTAGCCGCCGTAAAAGCACGGACACCTGGTGTTTCGCGATCTGGGAAAGCGACAATCAAGTCCTTACAAAAATTTTCCCAACCTCGTCGTACAGGGCGCCAGTCGCAGTAATAGCGGTATCCTCTGCCCCTCAGCGCCTCTCCTGCTTTTGATATCATGACGACGTCGCTGGCGCCTAGCTCTCCTTTTAGTTTTGACGCATCTTCTAACCACTCTTCGATGGTAAAATTGCTTTTGTCGGGATCGAACTCCGATAGGCGAAATGATGCCCATGTGGTAAGTGAAGATGGTGGCGTTAGTGTTGACGCCTGAGCAGTTAGAGTGCCATCGGCGGACGTACTGGGCGTTGGCCCTGCCGTATTGGATTTTCGCAATAATGCAATTTGTTCCTGTTGATTTGCTATTAGCGTGAGGAGGGTTTCTTGCCAAGGTGCACTCTTCCTCTTAGGAGACGGAGGGCCTGGTTCCTCCCTATCCACTTCTACTTGTTGCGTCTGGTCCCCTTCTAGATTTCCAGTGGGAACTTCTGGATTACTCTTTCTCTTTGCTTTCGGCATGACGTCGGCTGAAAGCAGACTGATTTAGACGAAGGGCACAATCCCACTTCTGATGTTAAAAAACTGTTAAACTTCCTTTGGAACTCGCTTTTATTAACTCTTTCTATTTTCGTATATTTTTAACAGAAACTGTCATTAATAATAATTTGTTTTGTTTTTTGTTGTCTCTATGCAAATCCTTTTTTGTTTTTGTATCGCGGTCTCTGATCGAAGCTCGCGCTGGGCCATCAGTTGTCCTCAGATGTTGAGACGGGGAAAGGGTCGGTCGATCCTCTGCGACGAGGCGAAGAGGTGCTGATGTTAACATACATATAACTAAATATACAGGGTGACCCAGAATAGATCTGCAAAATTTTAACCACGAGCTACTGGCTTCATGTAGAACTCGGAAAAAATATTTAAAAAATCCTATGTCAAAAAATAAAATGGCATTTAATTTTTGAGGTACAATTTTTTTAAATTGCTTTTTGTAGTGGAGTGTCCGTGAATCGAAACAGTGACCGCGTGTAGCGTGTTTTTTACAGATATTTCTATAATGTTGCGTATCGACTGCATCAAGAAAACAGTTCATTTCAGAACTATTAAATTATGGAAGAATTACACATGTACGCAGTAGGTACTCATTTTGTACAATATGTTGTTATTGTACTTATCTACTGTAGCCTGTATCTATGTTTCTACCACTGTTGAAAATATTGTGCGAAAATGTTGATGAATGATGACTCTCTGTGTTTGTCTTTCGCTAGGCAAAGTCTGCATGGGATGAGTTTCGTATTTACACATTGTAATCAAATTAAAATATACATTTTTGTGTTATTGCGTTTAATAAATCATTTGTGAATTGAATTATGTTGCGAAAGATTTTTCCACTAATTAGTGAAATGATTGAAATTTCAGCAATCCCGAAAAAAGTATGATTGCGTTATTTAAATTATTGTAAAACAAAACATTCTAGTTTCAGTTTAATCATGTTCATTTACACAATTACATCTGAGACTCTTTTTTCAAATAATTTGTAGAAGGAGCTCGTCTACGTTCTACCTACACACTTACATTTTCCACTTACATATTTTCGTTTACTAAAAGAAGAAAGAGAATTTTTATTTTCGTTCACTCCAATTCATTTTATTTACTATTTATTGAGAACCACACTCCCACTTTTGCACGTTGATAAATTGATAGTTAAAGTCCATTCACGTTGGATTTTCCTCTCAAGGTCAAATAATTAAATTTTTTGGCTCTGTAATTATGTTTTGTAAATAGTGACATGCAGGTAAACACCGTATAGGTTGGATTGAGCATTGCTAAATCGCATTATGTTGGTTAGCTGCATGTCACTATTTACAAAACATAATTACAGAGCCACAAAATTAAATTATTTGACCTTGAGAGGAAAGTCCAACGTGAATGGACTTTACATGCGATAAGTATATTTCCCCGCATGGTCTTATCTTATCATATGTTGTTGAAATTTCTAAATATCGATAGTCTTAAGCAAGATGTTTGAAAACGATGGGTAAACATTTTTATTTTGCTTAAAATAATAGTATGGGGTTATCAAGAAGGACTGTTTAAGTTGGTTACACTGGATCGTATTTTAAATCGTATAACAGGAGTAACTTCCGGTTGTTGGCGGCTTGTCGTTGCTAATGCTATACCTATATCAGATATTTGTCAAATAAACCAACAAAACATATCCGGTTGCAGTGTTATAAATAAACGAATTAAAAAATTTTCTTAATTGTACTGCCAACTTAAACAGTCCTTCTTGATCACCCGGTATATTAAAAGACAAGTTTTATAAGAAAGTGTTTATTTCAATATTTCATGAGTCCAAGTTTATAAAACGAGTCGCTGAGCGCGAACGGAATAAACGTCTTATGAAACGAGTTTTTTATACGATCTTTTTCATTTTGCACCTTTTGAGTCGTTTTTAAATCAAAAGTAAGAATTTTTAAATTCTGGGGAATTTTATGATAGTTGGCAAGAAATAATAATTGAAACATTTGTCAACTTTGGGATAATTCGCGCGACATGCCTGACGCGGCCAGAATCCTCTAGACTAGACTTTAGAGAATTCTGACAGAGGATTGACATTTCAAATAGTACCAACATAATAACCGTAAATTCGTAATAAATCGGTAATATCGCTATTATAGAATTTATAGAACTGCGTTCAGTTGTTGCGATACTGTTTTTGGCATCGTAACAGCTCTGTTACAAACGCAAAATATAAGAAAAACATATTTATTTCCACCTTCTAAGTAAATGATACTTTATAGGTATTTGTGGTAACTAAAGTTTGTCTAAACATAAGTGAATTTTATGGTTTTAACATCTAAAGTACTTTATGAGGGATTTTAGGGTTGTTCACGACAAATCCATCACAACAGAATATTTAGCTACCCTGTCGTAAATTTTGCAACGCGTGCCTGTCTTTGTTAAACGAAAAGCTGCAGATTTGGTTATTGCCACTTTTACAACATCCCTCATAAAGTACTTTAGGTGTTAAAACCGTAAAATTCACTTATGTTTAGACAAACTTTAAGTAAATGGGTAATTACAGGCAGAGCCCTGTAATATTTAACAGGCACGTAGAAGAGACCTGTAAAGACTTTACAAGGCTCATGAAAAAATAATATAATCAAAACTAATTGAATGATTTTTTAAAAAAGTTTATTACAAACACAAACAAATTTAACTATCAATTGTTGCAATTGCATTCGTTAATAATGCATTTTGATCCGTTTCGCAAGTCATTTTCATATCGCTCCTGGGATCGAATCGAGAGCCCCACTTGCAGCGTTGGTAATTCCGTCGTTATTTTCTTGCATTTCAAGAAAATCGCCTTTAAAGTCATCATCGGGCATTAAAGCCATTCTTTCTTTTCTTTCTTTTTGCAACAAATTTCACAAAACTTCTGACAGTATTTTTGTTGTTTATCTCAACACCATGACGACGTAGGTATAATTGCCCCACCGCCTTTCATTACAAAATTTTTATAAACATAAATAACAATTAAAAAACGAAATTTTAAGGCTGAAGGTGAAAATAAAAGTTTGTATGCAACTCGCTTAGGAATTAATCTTTACTGGGCTTACTGGCTTATGGAGACTCGTTCCTTACGTCACTCGTCCAACAAGTGCCAGCGCGCCCGTAAAGATTAATTTACTAAGCTCGTCACATAAATAGGTAACTATTATGACAGGTTTATCATCTTATTCCAAAGTTTTTTTCAAAGTTATATAGGTAATCCGTTAGAATTAGACTATACATATACCAATTTACTTTAGCAAAACAAAACGATTTACTTCCATTGAAGTTAGATTTAAAATTTGTCGTTAGTTTAAAATTGTACATAAGCACTTGTATCTTGTATCTTTTAGATCAATCGAATTCCAACAACTTATGCTTGATTATCTCGGAGATCGAGACTATGACAGTTTCGGTCCTGAGGAAAAGGAACACGATCTACTGAAAAAGAAAATTGGTTATGGCTTATTCGGCCCACCACAAGACATCAAAGGATATAACAAAGAACAAAACGAAACCATTGATCTTCTGTATAATATCATAATAAGTGAAAACGGTATGGCAAATTACGTGGAGATGTACCACCACATGTTATTGTCTTAATCTACAGATCAGATAAGCAAATGGGAGAACCGAGTGGTCATTTCCATTGTCTACAATTGTACCGAACCTCTAGATGATGAGAAGAAAAAACGTTCCAATCAGAATAAAGATTATAATCCCAAGTACGACGTGACTCCAGTGCCCATCTTTATACTGAGAAAATGTAAAGGAAATCGCTCTTCATGTCGCATTTTCATTGACCACGAGGGACGGGTTTACACCACTTGGAACAAATATCTAACCGAGAATAAACTTCCTGAGTGCAAGATGATTCTGCCTGTACTCGGCCAATACATGGCTGACAAAGAGGGTCGAGTTTTGTTGGAGAGACACGAGTCGCCAGTCTGCGACGTGGGATCAAAAGTTCTCAAAGGATTTGACATAGGTAGTGCCATAGTGGGTCTAGGATCGGGAGGTGTGTTTATAGCTGCCTCAATTCCTGCTGTGGTTGTGGCGCCTGTTGCCTTAATCGCTGCCGGAATTGCTGCAGCCGGTGTCGGAGCATACTCCATCGGTCGCAGCAGTTCCACCATACACGACAGGAGAATACACAAACAAGTAAACACAAATGCATTGGTGGTTTCACCGTAAACAATATCTTTTGCAGAGTTTGAGTTTCGCAAATTCGGAGAGTCGCAATGCCTACCTGAGCATCGTCGCGAGCTCTTTGGGCTTCGTAGGAGCAGGTGCAAATATAGCAGTTTCTCAGCTTGCAGCTCGAAGCTTCAACATCGCGCGCGTATGTTTGGCAAGAATTTGAGCATCATTTGAACTGCATGTTGTGCTGTTGCAGGGTGCCAAAATGGCTGTTGATACGATCAACGTTGCAAACTTGGGGGCTAGTGGATTTAACGTAGTCAATGCCGGTTTTGACGTGCTGGACCAGTGGGTCAACGAAAACCGCCTCCCTTCGCCTCTAGATGTTCTGCAACTTGGTTCTTCGATACTGTTTTTGGGACACGCAGTGGTCAGTTTTAAAACAACTGGTACAATCATTTCGAACTTGGAAGAAAGTGTTTTGGGCAAGATTCAGAAGTCGTTACGTAACAGTCACAAGCACATATTCAACAGATTTCCTAACGAACCGTACGACCAAAATGACAGTCCCAATAGAAAGATCGTGGTGAAAACACTGAGAAATATCAGTGTCGAAGAAAAAAACGGAGTATTTACCATAAATGACCAAGTTGTTCGTCTTGACGAAATGAAAAGTATTGAAAAGGAAAAAATTACGTATCTCACCCCGAAGTCAGCTGATAACTCCCAAAACCATATTACTGATATCGTCAGTGTAGTGGAAGATTCTTTTAAAGGAACTGATCTTGTGGAAATTAAAAAATTCTCTTTGGGATTGTTGTACGTTTTCGGTTCGACGAGCAGGGCCATAAGAAACAAAATAATTAAAGCAACCGCTGCACTCTCTGCCAAAATCATGGAAAACCCGATAAACGAGAAATTTTGTGAAATGTTTCCTGAAGTGCACACCAAATATTACAATTTGTTCATAGTGGTAATGACACACTTTCAACAACTGATCGATTCAGTTGAAAAAGAGTACTCAACCCGGCAGAAAAATAAAAATACTGATTCTGCTGATAAGAACTCGTATTTTACCAGATTAAATCCGGATCGTTCTAAAAGAGCAATTGAAATTTTTAACAAAGTAACCAAAACGTATTTCACAGGAATTAATCTTACAAGTGTTGGTTTGCAGAACCTTCTGGAGTGCTTTTGTAATTGGGTTTTAGATATACATAACAGTTATCAAAGTGAGAAAACAGAAAAACAAAAGAGAAAGCAGGATACTAGAAAACAGGATACTAAAAACCAAAGACAAAAACAGAAATGTAACAAATGTGGTGGTTACTATTATAACAAAAAGACAAAGTAAACAACGTACCATTGGAATTATAAAAAAACAACCAGCAAACTCTTCTACTAGTTTAATTGTCCTATATTGTTGTTGTTACTCATAGGTGTTAAGGTAAAATTCATTGAACTTTTGCATATTTTTAAGTCAATTTTTAATTCAACTTATTTAATGACATGTGATACTATATTTTGCCCAGCCAGTCCCCTCATCTTTTGGTCTTTTTCTGACCTTTGGCAGCCTCCATCAATTCATACAACTGATAAACCTGTTCATCTCTAAATTTATTTAAATCTGATTCATTCAAAGAAGCTCCTATGCTACTTCCTGTTTGAGGTCCTCTAAGTCCCAATTGTTGAGCAAGTGCTATTGCATAATCCTGAAATATTACTCACAAATAATTAAACATTGCTTCAATACAAACCATACAGTCCATTCTTTGATAAAAACTTCTGCTTCTCCAGCGTTAGATTTTTTATGTCTTTTAAATTCATCTCTGACGTAGTTTGTTCCAAGTTCGTGCAATTCCTTTGGGAGACCACGGTGCAGCCTCAAGATGGTCTTGTACAAGATTCTCACTCTCTGTACATTCGAAAATGACATTATGCAGAGTGGTTGGAAACTGGCTTACATAATAACGCCTCCGCAATAAATTTCAGTTAAGCATATTTTTTAGAGGCCTCACAAAAACCAAAGACAATAATTGGGATAACGTAACATATTTTATTCATATTTTATAATCAACGACATAACCTAAAATATAAATGACATTTGTTGCTTTGGTGTAAATATAACCTAAAATTTTTAAAATGTTTGTTAGTCATAATCTTCACCGATAAACAGAAATGATTCAGTTTGTTGCGATAATTGAACCACAAAATTTTATATCGCATTGATAATAATTGAGTGTCAGCAATGGACGAGAATCAAAAGCCATTTGCTTGCACCATAGAAGGGTGCGAAATGACTTTTACCAATGAAGACCACTTGAATTGGCACCACAAAAAACACGATATGGTTTTAAATTTAGGTTTAGCTAAAAATGTCGAAGTTGGTGGGTATTTAATATTGATCAAACATTTGCACAACTATGACTTATTGCAGCTGATCAAACCCCTACCCCCACGAGATTTATAAGAAATTGTGAAGAAGTGGGTCTGTTCCAAGACTTACAAAATGTCAATCCATTTGATGAGACATTTAAAAAAGCCATGGAGTCTGCAAAAACGGGGACATTACATGTTCCTGAAATTACATCGAATGATGACACTCTGCACACTCCCCATATATTCCCTCATGTTGAGAGTACAAATGTTAAATATGTAGACGCCAGAAGCGACAATCAATCAACTCAATCAAATGACTTTTGTATGGACAGCGTCCCATCAATTCAAGACAGTGGTGAACCTGGTGAAAATTATGATCTAACTATAGTCACAGATGAACAAGTTAAAGACAACTGTAAAAATAAACATGTCGATCTCAAGAGTAGATTAAAAGAGACCATAAAGAATAAGGGGAAAACTCCAGTAGTAATAACGCCTGTGCCATTAGAGAAATTGAAATTGAGCGCGAATGAAGCCCCAAAAAGGGGCAAAGCTGTGGAAAATGAGGATGATGGTATTAGTAAAAAGCAAAAAGTAGATAAGAATGTCAGTGATGATAAGGCAAAGATCAGGGAGATGAATAGAGCAGCGCAACTAAGATGTCGAAAGCGGAAGCAAATTAAATGGAAAAAAATGGAAGAGGAGCTGAAACTGTTGAAGAACGAGAACACCAAACTGATTCAAGAGAATCAAAACTTCAAACACAAATTTTACGCGCTGAAGGAGCTGCTGGTGCAGCACAAAAGCGTCGGCGCCGCCGAAAATTCGCCCTTATGTAGGTTTGCCCGTCTAAAATAAACGTAAAATTACAAAGTTTCATATTTTTCAGTAGTTCAGATTGAAGAAATCCTCAATGCCTCGGTGCCGATTGTCAAGAAGGCGTCGGGAAATTTGTTACCAACTGGCAGGCACAAAGCCATTAAAAACAAAATCCCTATAACACCACCCATAGTTCCGGTTCCCATGATGCAAAACGCAGGACAGACAGTTCAAAAACCCGTCCTGATACAAGTTATGGGATCTGTGGCTCAATTGGCAGTGTCGGTGCTGCCAAACAAATAATTTTCAGGGTTTTTTTATGTGTTCAAACAGTATTCACGTCGTTTAGGTTGTGTGTTTTCTGAATTAAGTGCACTTGTTCAATTTTGAATTGAAATTATCGGGGGAAGGGCATTCAGGAGCGTCTCTCAGACATTCATAGTCAATTTGCGACGATGCTTGTTTTAAAGCGTTATTGACTCTTGTGATACATCACATATTGTTTGACTGTGGCTTTAATTGTGTTGTTGTTGTTAAATAGCTTGTTTTATTTTATATCGCCAATTTTTTAAATAATACAATGAAAAGAGTTTTTGTCGTTTGGAATCCCTAGATGGTGGTGTTGCGTCAAAGACCAAAAAAAGATTCACTTTCACAATTTAAAACATGGTGACAACATGTGACAACATGTGGTGGTAAAACATTGCAAGCAAATTGGTGTTCAGACCAAGCAGAAAAAAAGTAAAAAAAAAAACACTCGAAGAAACGAAAACTTACGTAGATCTGTTTGAATGTCCAAGATCTACCAACGCCGCAATTTACATTGATAATTTTGATATGGAGGAAATAAAAAGTTAGGTATATTATATTTTTACATTTTTTTCACACACTAATGAGACTTTTTTTAAAGACATTTCTTTCTTTTCGCAACATTATGTTAAATTTCTGTGAGCGCTATGCGTCAACTTACTCAAAATGCCAAAATTTAACTGTTTCAGGTGTGCCAACTTATACCGCATTCATTTTCTAAAGTCATTTATTACACAAGATTATAGGAACATTTATTTTTTAACCAACATAAACGAGGCGTACATGGACAAATTCCCCTTATTCTCAAATTAAACTTATCTAAAGTATACACATCTTTATGGCAGGATGATTTCTACTATATACGTTGTCTTACAATCGATAAACGAATCAAGTAGACGAAAAAGGAATCTTCTTACAGGTGTAATGTTAGCACTACTACTTCCACTCATCCTAACCTAACCATCACTCACATTTAAAAATTCTGTGATTCGTTGGGCATTAAAACGAAAGTAAACAACGAAAAGAACAATTCTATTCTGATATAGGCAACCAACAGTACAAGTACATGTTCACAGTTAACTAGCCTATAATAGATAACACTTGTATGTAGTCAATAATAATCCTAAGTAATAATTATTATTAAACATATGAGTTTATTATTAGAAACATGAAGGTTTCGTCATCATTTACAATTTTTAACAAGATTAAAAAGAAGAAATTTTGCGTTATTAATGTCACTGTAATCAACAAATTAATACACAAATAAATGATCCAGATGAAAGTGGCTATTTTTTAATATGTTACCCTACGATTTAGGGAATATTTGTACAAATTGTCAAATTTGTAATGCAATGAATGTTATTTAATTCATCAAATAAATGAAATTGTTTTGAAAATGACGTTTTTTTTTTGGTGGCAGAATGTCGGCGGCAAAGTGGGCGCATTTTTGAAATAAAAAAATGGAATTAATTAAGCCAGAAATTGAACGAGGGCCGAGCCCGGTCGAGCCCTCGGCTCGTGCATTCCCGCCTCCCTCCACCAATCCGCGTCCGCTTTTGCTTTCTACCGTCCAAAGATAATTTCAGCTTCAGCATCAAAGCAGCCAGTTAAAAATTAAAGCCGGCGGTTAGAGTGAGGCTGTCGCCGTTCCGCAGCTCGACATCCTCTAGGGGGCGCGTTCGAACACGAGACATGTACCACGACAATATGTTAAAAGAAATACAAATCCGCAACAAGCATTGACTCGCCAACCCCGCGTCTTCGACGACTTTTCATGTTTCCAGTGGGGTGAACCATGGACAGGTGAAAACAAAACGCGTGTGTGTAGACTGATTCTTAGGTTATCTCTTCGCTTTAATCTCCACATCTCTCTGTGATATTTGATCGAGTCTCGTTTTATTTTGGATATTTATTCAGCAATGAAGGTGAGTTTCGGCGCGCGGTGATTTCGACGAGACGTTACCACACGAGCGCGGATCCCTCAATGGGCTTACGCAAGTCCGCAAGTGTGACTTGAGTAATTCGACCACCAATTAGGAAACTGTGACTTGTGCAAGCGGACCTTCCAGGGTGGAATCGATTTGTACAAAACGTTTAACTAATCGAGCAAAGTGGCGAGGAGGGACAAGGTCGGAACTTTTATTTTGCGACCTTGTCGCCACACAGAAACCGTTTGCTCTGATTGATCCGGTGCGGAGGTTTTGTTTTCCAAATCGCCGTAATATTCTCCACGAATGTTAGAGTCGAGGGTGCGAAGACGACCACCGCTGAGAAAAAAGTGAATTTTCTCAAGGTTGTGGTCTTCGTACTGCATGACCCAGTTGAGTTCACGCTGACCACTTTCTATTTCTTTCAGAACACAATGAGAGCGAACCGCCCGACACATGCTGCCCTGCAACTCTGGCTCATCCTCCTGGTAAGACGCCAAGACGGTGGAATTTTTACGTTCGCACCTATGCTTGAAATTATCTTTTTATCTCGGCCGAATGCGCACGACAGAACTCGTTTGATGCATTATCTTGTACCGAGGCGAGTTAATACTGTGGGACTTTAGATACCCAAGGTAGACAAGAGCCATTACGTCACTTTTTAAGTCTGCTACAGTCCCAAGGCTGTTTTTTGAATTGAAAATCGAGTCTAGGAAGCGCCGCCGCCGGCTGAATTACGATCGATTGTCGTTCGCTTAATTGCGAGCTTTTAGTTTAATTGCATCGTTAACAATCCTCAAAAATGTTCAAATGCCATCAAGTAAACACCCGACCACCAAACGTGACCTCCAATTCCTAGAGTTGTACCAACAGCCTTGCAGAATTTTCAAAATTTCTCATTTCGAAAATCTCAGTTGCGAAACCAGTCGAGTTGCCACCAAAACTAGACCTTGTGGAGGAACAACCGTCATGACTCATGAGGTGTCTTAATTAGGGATGAAATTACAAATTCATGAATCTTTCATCGTCCTATTCCCACTAATGAATTGTTTAAGAGCTCCTAACGGTTGTGCTCATCAAGTCGTAAATAATTTTGATTGATGGCCGCCCCATCTTCTCGGAATTACTTATTTATTCACAAATGGAGTTGTTAAAACTGTTTGTGATAATTGGTGCTGTGATTTAATGCATAATTTACATGTTAAATAGGAACAACTGTTACATTATGGCTATGCTGCCACAAACTTAAAGGTCGTCTTGTTACGAAAACAGTTATCTAGATCAAAGATTATTCTTAAAAGAAATCTAATGTCTGTTAAATACCGCCGCCCACAACGAAATTCGATTTAGACTCTTTCTGTAACGGGAGCGTAGCGAAAATTATTATGATTCTATTGTGACAAATTCGAGATCATTTATCATTGCGGTGTTCAGGAAATATATCATCTAGATTATGTTTCAGTTGGGTTCGCGGCTATTCTCAATGCAAATTAGACTGTTTATCAAACTAGAAAAAGTAATTTCGGGACTCAAGCAGAAAACCTATTAGTAGCAAATTTTAAAATCAAAAAGGAGTATCCTGTACTATTGTTCGGATCAAATTGGTCACTTAATTTTAATGAGAATTCCGCACCCATTAAGATGTCCACGAGACAATATTTTTCTTTGCGACAAGCAAATGCCAGTTGAGTGCCCTTCGTTCTGTCATTTTTATTAATAAAGCTTACAGCTGCTTTCGAACGAATAGTTTATTTAAATGGCATTATTTGGATTTACAAAATGTTCAAAAACATTTTAGGTTATAATGAAAATGAAGTGACATTTGTTAGTTAGGTTAGGTTGGTGCACAGTTTTTCCCAAATTCTCAAACGCAATTCTTTCAGACAAAAACTCCAAATACTTCAATAAGAATGTTCAATCGTCGTCTGCCACAAATTTTACAACTTCTCCGATGTCTGAATCTCATTGTCACAAATTTCGCAAAATGTTTTAGGTTAGAATGGCAGTGTTTTCATTTGATTAATGACGTTCGTTAATAAGGTTATGTTCAAGGGGCCCTTTCGCTAAAGTTTCCAAAAACAATTTCTAGTAACGGTTGAGTAAGTAATACTGCCTAAAATGCTTTACAAAAAGAATCATTTGCAATTTGTGGTGTTTTTAGTGTATTTTCGAGGAGATGCGATAATTTGACCGTTGCGAAGATGCGACATAAAGAAACTCGCAATTTTGCGCAGACGTGTCTTAAAACTTGAACTTTTTTAAGAGTCATTGACGTTTCGAACTTTACTGAAGCTACGGTCGTTTTTGTATTTGAATTAATTAAAATTTCAACCTGTGAAAATTAAGATGCAAATATAGACAAAAAGGAATAAAAAAGCCGTTAGGTATGCAAGCAGATGTATTTTTCATGTATATCAAACCAAAGTTCCAGTTAAACTTTGTGGCCAAACCTGTTATGCGTGAGAAAGACAAACTTTCAGGCCTGTGTGCATTTAAACCGTCTTCAAACCTGTGGGTTTCAGCATTTCAAAGCTGCTAATTTGATAACAGAACCTGTAAATCCAAGATGTAATAAAATGTTGTTCGCTTCAGCTGCAGACAATATTTCAGTTCGTTATAAAGTTGTCGAAATTGCCGTCAACGCTGAGGATAATTACTGCAAATCAGATTCGTTATTGACTGAGATCGAATCGAGATGATTGTGGCAACGTGCGCGGTATTTTAATGAACTTCGTCTCGTCGAGGACAGAGCGTTAGCGAAATCGGCCTTAAGATAACACATGAGAAACTAATAGCTTAAGCCAGATCTGTACCATGGGAAAGCTTTGTCTGCATTTTTATGGCAGGGTATTATTGTGTTTTCGTCTCTATCCGTGTGCTTATTAGATCTATAATTTATAAAAATGATTGACGACGTGTAATTTTTTCTTGAAGGTTAATAACCGACATACATAGTCCCACAAAAACATCCATCACGCAACTCGCAATCAAGCGATCACAAAAACAGTCATAAGAAGAAGAAAGTAAAAATCACGAAGATTCAACTTTCTTGGCTTTATCTTTGTGCGCTTCGTTAGATAACACCAATTACTGCCAACCGACTCAGACCATTTTCTTCTTTTGCAGATCTGCTCACATTTCACTGTCAAGGCTGCCAACATACCCGTCACCACAAGTAAGTACAAGATACGATAAGTACAATGTAATCGTGAGGCGGCATCGGCAAATTGAGCCCAAAGTGTTCAACTCCTCGATGAGTCTTTGTTGGGCAAAGTCTAAGGTTACGATGTGTAAAAAAGGGGATTATTATTCCGCCAAAGATGGCCTCGAGTTGTAGATGCTAAGAACCGTCATCTTCTTCGACCCATTACTAGCAATTATTGCATTGTATTGTTGACCTTAGTCGCGCTTTTTGACCACGACTGGAACACATTTATATTCTTCTGTGGGAGATTTTTCCTTCTGATACCAACACCGAGCACTGGATAGGCGAGATATTTCTCGCTGGAGGTCGTAAATTTTATTTTGATCCGTGGTGCATAATTATTCGATGCAAACTTTCCAATTTTTCTGCTTTTTTGTTTAACACCTCCTGGCTGAAGGCGTACGGTCCATCCTACGTTAGATTTCAACAGGAGTGCGATTGCAACACTTCGCTTTTAACAGTAAATACCTGATCTGTCGGAACTGCAATCCGGAGCGATTTTTTCCATCCTCATAGTCATAACCGCTCGCGCTGCAACAATAGTCGAAATGTTCTACTAGAATAATTTTAGTGTTGTGTAGAGTGTCGTAACTGCAATATTAAACCTTTTAGAAATGTCTTGTTTATGCATGGAAAACGAAAGTAAAATCGGGGTCAAGAGATATTAATTATTTGATCCGTGGTATTGGACATCTCGCGTTGTTTTCACTTTTTATTTACGACTCCTTCGCCACTTTTCTATGCGATTTTTAGCCAGAAGAGAAACCGTCTACTTCGAACCGTCCAATTTACATTTTCATGGTCACACTTTTGGTTTTGCTGTGTAGGTGTTCAAATTGCGAAATGTGATTTTGTTCCGACAACTTTTTGTCCTTCCACTTCTAATCGATATTTTCTGCCACGTGAACCGTAACTCGCCTGCACTTGACTACAAAAGGAAATTAATTCTAAACACAAAAATGCAATTTTGCTCACCGCGACATTGTCATTTTTGCACGACTCTTCGCATCTGCTCCGTCATTTCTTGTCTAGTGCAGTCTTTCTTCATTAGTGGTGCTCGCTGGATTCCACGAAATTGCATAATTGTGGTTTCGATTTTTTAATTGGCGGTATTGAGAATTATAATTGTTGCTAAAATAATTTTTAGAAAGTTCAGGCATGAGGGGATTCGTTGGTTGTTCGCGGAATTATCTGCTTCAATTATTCATTTTATAGGTGGTTGGTGTAAATTTGAATTTTCTTCAATTTAAATTAATTGCTTGTGCACAACGGGCTAATTTAAATACGCTTGCGAAGGGAAATTGTTGAACAAATACCTCATTGTTAAAAATAATTTTACATCATCGATGCATAAAGCTGTGTTTGATCATGTTTCATGGTGTTCTGACAGAATAATTGCTTTTTAAATAGAAAACTAACAGAACTGACATACACATCATTAATATGTTAATTGCTAGAAGTCTTTATTTCTGTTAATTCTCTCTAATCTTCTGCAAAAAATCTAAAAGTTTTTCCGTTGTTCGTGCACTAACAAAGTGTAGGTTTTACTAATCTGTTTTTACCCATTAATGACTTCTTAATGATGGTTTATTTCTTAAATTACCGTTCTGCTTGGCTGTAATTTTAGTAAAAAATACCGGACACATATCTTTCGTTGGGACCGGAATTTAAATCCAAAACTGATGTTTCCGTCTAGTTTTTTAAAATGTTCTTTATCCTTACTTGAATGTTATAATAATACTTGCTCTATTCTCCGTCACTGCGACTACCAGTTCCGAAATAAAATAAATTTTCTCTGAGCTTAAACCAATAGATCAAAGACCGGTTAGTTTCTTCGCTGCTCGTCGAGTTCTCTTCAGAATGTGTTACACTTTCATGGTTATAAAAAATGTCGTATAAATATTTATTTCAACTGCAAGTTGAAAGTATTTTTGCAATAACTTTTTATTGCAAAACAACATTCATTTCACAAGTTTTTTTCGAAAAAAATTATTTGCATCAAGGTTGTCCCCTTATACAAAGTGTACCAAAATTATTGTGGTGTCTAATAATAGGTTTTGGCAATTTGAGTGTTTTGAATTTTGACGCATTGGAGGCACAGCCTTCTTGTGAAACGAATCATTTAATTTTTTTTGTTAGGAGAATGATTTTTATCGATTTTTGTTCTGAAACTCTACATGTGAGCATAAAATTTCATTAGAATCAACTTTTTCCTGAAACTTTTTTCGATAAATTCAGCGCAAACCCCATTTTCGCATTTTTTAAAATGTCAGAATCGACGGACACCGAACGTCACGTGATACCTCTTATGAGTCACAGTTTTAGTCTGAACACCGTTCACGTTGTTTTGGCATAATGGGAGGCCATGATTTATTTTTTAACGTTGGACACACTGTTTGATTTCCGCCACCAAAGTGCCTACATGCGGACCTATCAAAATGAACATAACATGTTGCTGAATTTCCCGCGATGTCTGACTTTTCTTCTATTGCAAACTAGTAAAATATAGAACTGACAACAATGCACTAGACCTTGACGCTATTTATTACCTCAAACTTAGAAAAACATAAACCTAATTCAGCAGACAGCTTTACTACAAAATAAATGCAAAATTTCCATCATGGCTTCCCATTATGCCAAAACAACGGGAATGCATTTTAGACAAGAAACGACGATTACCACAGTGACATTACGTAGTGACATTTTTGTAAATAAAAAGTTCCCCCAAATTGTGGGAAATTTTTCGTAAACACTGCATAATCGTATTCGACAAAGAAAAGAAATGACATAAGGATGTTTCCATTGCTATTTCCGAAATTTGTTAGATCAAAAGAAAAAAGTGGTACATATTTCTCTTTCAAAAAATTAAAAGGAACAAAATACAAAGAAACGTGGAAAAGGGTGAAGTGAAATACGAAGAGAAATTAGCAAACACAGTAGGAGAAGAAGATGTAAACAATAAAAAAGAGAGAAAACAACAATGAACTGAGGAGAAAAAAAGAAAAAAAGATAAAAAATATAGAAATATACAGAGTGTCTCAGCTAAGACTTTCGAGCCTAATAACTCAGTTATTTTCCAGCGGATTTTTGTGAAATTTAAAATGCAGAGATTTTAGACGGTGAAGAATAAAATCCCATTAATGCAATCACCCAAGTCTTAAAAACGTAATTTTTACATGCTTTTTTAAAATGTTGAATCAATTAAGATTTACATAAAAAATTGATCGTCAATAAAAAATGCTGTAGGAAAAACTCGTCCTTGAAAGACGTCTGGTTTGCAAAAACAAAGCAAAAAACTGTGTTAAACGTGGCTGCAAATGCAAAAACGTAGACGCGTATGAAACAAACGCGCAATTTTGCAGAATTTTGGTCATCCCTTTTCGCAGAAGAGCAGGTGACAGATTTGACGTTTATCTTGCTAACCTTACACTTACAAAGCTAAAGACAACATTTGGACGTAATTTATTATACTGGATGCTTTAATTCTTCCATAAAGGACTAAAACACGATCGGGATATTTTAGCAAGGTAATTTAGTTCACATACGCTTCCTGTGTCTTCAAATAAATTGACGACTCTCTTAACCTTACATTTTGTAAAGCCTACATTTGGATAGTGTTCCACGAGAAAACGAACTGTGTCATTGAAGTTCTTACGACCCTCTCCATAGACAAAATGTTTTCCCTTTTTCAACAATATTGAAATTTCTGCCGCTGTAGTCTATTTTTAGAGTATTTTCAATAAATTTTCACAATTTGACGTTTCTAATAAAGCGCGCCCAATTTTGACAGACTTTAAAAGATGTACAAAATGTTGCTTGGCAATTAATCATCAATTGTTTCAAAAGGTAACTGTTCAAATTTTACATTAAATTTTTAACGACAAAATCTAATCTTTTCGTTGAATCAGACAAGTGATTTACTTAATTGTTTGTGTAGACCCCTATTTTTTAATGTTTAACAATCTAATAATAATCGCGCATAATTTTCGATAAAGGAAACATGTGTTAAAATTACATTTTTTAACTTGAGATAATTTTATTATTACTAATTGAACCTTCACGGTCTAAAATATCTGCATTTTAAATTTCATAAAAATCCGTTGGCAAATAACGGAGATATTAGACTGGAAAGTCTTAGCTGAGACACCCTGTATATCTACGCAATAATTTCTTAGTTTTATCCATTTTTGAATCATTTTATTGTAAAAATGGTCGAAATTGCTGAAAATCCGTCCATCGTTACTAAATTATTAATTTTCCAAAATAATTATTTTCAGATTATTAAAATTTGGATTTTCAAAAATTTTTCAAAACATTCACACTTGGCTATCCACTTTCTGAACATTCGGTCCAAACTCCACGGTTTCAAATTACACATGTTAGATTTCAAAATGGTTGTCGGCGCAGTTGGCCTTGTTAAGTTGGCATTTATAGTAACTTTAGAGTTGTTTGGTTTACATTTCAATTGTCAAAAAAAATCTCAAGGTCTTTTCTCAAAATTTTCAAGTTTTAGAATAAGAACAATGTCATTTTTAAGTGTTAGAGAATGTGGGGCAGTTTGTCGTTGTCATCACGAACTTCTAAAATATTCAAATGATGTGAATTTAAACTGAAACTTATTCACTTTTATACTTTGCTTGTCATTTCTTTTAGATTATAACCCCCAACTGTCAAAATTGATATTTAGTTACTTGATTTTTGTGCATACTCATGGCCTGCTGTATTGACAACCATTTTGCATTATAATTTGGCAGATAAAAGACCAAAAAGTCTTGGTCTGAACTTCATAAAAACTGCTTAAACTTGAGTGTATTTAATCGACCAAAGGTTGAAAAATATATTTTCACCGTTAGCGGCGCCGCAAAACTTCGTGTTAATTTGTCTTCTGACGCCCACCTCGTTTGACCTCCTGATAATTAATCGCTGATAAAATTTCCCGTAAATCGTTCAACTCAATTTTTCTGTGTATTGCAATTAAAAATTATTTGCTTCTCTTTTTCCTAGAACAATTTGCTCGTTGTCGCCGTTGGTTACATAAATACCCCCGTGCAAACTTTTCCCTTTCACACCTGCCGTCGGCGGCACAAACTTCCTTCCAGGTTTCCGTTCCACACATTCCTCAAAGCAGAAATAACCACGCAGATTCATTCATTGTTGACTGACAACCAACATCCTACATTTTTCAATTTGCTTTGTAAATTCGCCAACGTCCACGTCATTCTGTTGGTGTGACGGATCGCCCATTCCTCCAGCTCGCGCGAATTCCTCTTCGTTCCCTCAGCAACCATCAATGAATCCCCATATTGCCCAAAAACAATGAAAGGAAACTGAATTGTACGCACACTACCAACTACTAATCAACCACCCAATCGGAATAACAATAGCCAGGCCAGTGTCCAGTTACTTGACGTGTCGTTGTTCTTGCAGGCGCACCGGAAGTGGCATCGGATGTACGTGTAGAATGCAACAGCGACGAGATCGTCGTCAGTATCAACACCAGGTCAGGACGCTTCAACGGGATGATATACCCCAGGGGCCTGTCGAAGAACAGCACGTGCATGGGGGAGTGGGTCCAGAGAGCGGCCCCCGTCAAGTACAATCTTCCGCTGCGCGGCTGCAACACCATGAGCACAGAACTGGTAAGCCAAATCGGGTGGAGGACGTCTTCGTGAGTGTCTCCGGCTGGAACGACGCGGCCTCGCCCACATCATGACGGCTTAACAGCAAATCGACTTAACCCGCGCTGACTTTTGCTGGTGGTGATTCGAAATTATGGTAATGAGTGGAAACGTGCTCGTGTTCAACTTGACACATAAAAGAGCACCGACGGTGTCACGACGTAAGGTCGGATCGACGTGGAAATTGGCGAGAGATAACGGAAAACGCGGTTGCGACGCGTGCCCATAAACCACGCACCATCCTGCAAACGGCCTCGTCAAGAGGTAACGGTGAGGGCGCTCATGAACTCCAAATCGGCGCAAAAATGCACAAGAGGGTACAGTTAAGAACGCGAATTGACTCGTTGGGACACTTTCCTTCACCGTCTGGATTTTTGTTGCGCACGTCGATGAATTGTTAACGAGCTCGACGCTCGTCTGGCCTAACGGCTCTTGTCGATTTGTTAATTTATTGCCGCCGGTAATGAGACAAATAACAGGATTTTGTGGTGCCACTCCGGTACAATTATGATTTTTTCACCGGCTAATTGGCTTGTTAAAATAATTAAACGTCCGAACTTTGACTCGAGGAAGAGGTGATTACGCAACTTGTATCGTAATCGTGGTCAACGGACATGCATTTAACGGTGGAATTAAAACGCGTACCTACTGATGTAGTAAAGTTGGGCGACAACCACTCATTGTTTGCGCGAAGAGATTCCGCGAACGCGCGTGAAAATGCTTGTTTTGCAATCAGGATTGTCACGAAATGGTAAAATGTGTCTTTGAAAGGCTTGTCAAAATTTATAATGCTGGCGAGGGCGGCTGGATGGTTACGAAAGCTGAATTTTAATTTTTCGTGGCGAATTTATTTGTTTTAATTGTTGTGGCGAGGCCGTGCGCAAAAGAATTGGCCTATGTGGGACAGCAACAGTTGCAGTTGAAATAAAACACAATAAAGCACAAAAATCCGCTTGTTTGATAACTTTCAACGTTGTTCATTTTGCATTATTTTTGTATTTTTTGACAATCAAATCTTGATTCTATCGAAATTCTTGAAGACGTGGAAATACTTCTGGATTCAATAACACAATAAATTAATACGAAGAAATTTAAATATTTTAAAGAGATTGAAATGAAACGTAGCCTCTTTCTGTGCAAAACTTACGAAACTATTTGGAACCGTCTTGGAACGCACAGTATTTTAAAGATACCTTGCACTGATTTGTCAATTTCATCATTTGACTTCTTCAACACCCGGAATTATTATTTGATGGCTCCATTTGCGCCTTTTTGACAACATTTTGAAAACATTGTACACAACAGACACCGATCACAACATTCTAATACTGTTGACTCAGTTTCGCTTGTTTCCCTAGTTACAGGCAAAGTACACTCTTGATTTTTTAAATAAATTGTCAAATTTTTAAATGTCAAACATAAAATGAGATTTTCTTACGAATCTGTCCACCATTCATGACTAACATGCCGTGAGAATATTATTTATTTGAAAATGTACGGTGGAGTAGTAAAAATAAACGAGTGTAACAGCTGATGGAATGAATTAATTAGGTATTAAAATATCAAGGACCACATGTTGAGTGTATTAAATTATAATTTAAAAATACTGATTTATGACGTCCAAAATATTCCAGATAAAGACATGAAGGACTGTTGACCGCAGTCAACACAATAGGAAGAAGTTCTTTTTCCTTTGTTTCTGACTACATCTCGATTTTCTGGCGGTTTTAGTTTCGATCTGCATAAATCGGATATCGTTGTAAAAACCCGAAAAATATGTGACTCCTATTTTGCCAAAATGTGGATTTTTCCGTCATACTGTAGCGAATTTAAATGCTTTAGTTAGCTATTGTTGCGTTTTGTATAACAATTCTTCCGATGTCATATTTACACGATGTCATTTGACGTTTTTAACCTTTGACACTTTGACAGATTTGTCCTCAAAACACAACATGCACCACTCAATTTTGTAAAATTTACACTAATCACAAAACAGATTGACATGGAGATGCCCATATTTCAGATTTCACCGACGACATTCTTATTTTCTTCACCAGACTTAGAATAGAAGCCATGAATGATTATTGCTTCTTTGCTTTTCTTCTTTCTCTTTTTTACGCTAAAAACATCAAAAATCTGTCGTAAATTTTTTGTCGTAGCACACTCATATGTCATTAGTATTTTGACAGTTCTAGTATTAGTAGAGGTGTTGTTAACAAATGTTTATTGTAACGTAAAGAGACTTTGGCTTTAAGGTTCTGGGAGGAAGGACATCACTTCCAACAGTTCTCTTAACTATCGGGTGTTTTTTTTAAATTTCACCTCATAGTAGGCTTGGAACAGTCGATTGTGAACGCACTACCTATACAGGTTACGGATCAGCTGTTTAAATCTTGAGTCTGAGTGGTGCGTTCACAAGCGACACTTCAACGCCTACGTGGTGAAATTAAAAAAAAAACACCCGATATTAACATTTGCTTAGATTTGTACTTCATTGTATTCGGATTTCTTTCCAATTGATATATCTAACCTCAAAATTCACAAGACACAAACCTTAGATACACTTAACCAAGGATGTACCTGCCCTATAACAAATTTGCTGTACCATTTTATTCTTCAGTGTTGAGCGTTGTAACACATGAACCCATTTGATTTACTTTTTCTTTATTATATGTCAGACCAGAAGTGGTTTTTCTTGATTTCTTTTGGTTTACTTTTAATGCTGATCATTTCCAAAGCATAATTTTGTGGTTATATAGCAGTCTTACATCTCGAATATCCCGTCAGTTCAGTACCACAAGTTTATTTTTATCTTCTTTCCCATCATTTAAAAGTCAAACGTCAAACTGTACAAACCTGATTTTAAAATGGCATTTTTTTCTGAGAGTCTAAAGAATCAAGTGAAATATTTATTTTGGCTTTTGTAATCAGATTAACTAATTAATTTTTAAACCAAAAATTTTCAAGAACATTTATCATAAGTCATTACCATCAGTCCATTGAAGTACTTTTGGTGACTTAGTGTTAAAAATTCGGGATTTTTTAGACCAACACTCAATTGTTGTGCTTTTTTAAAGTGTAAATTAATTGGAGCATGTTGACAGCTAACCTAAAATTTAGAGCCTAAAAATCTTTCTTTTTTTTCTTTCTTTGCAATGTTTAACATTAAAAAGAGAATAACTTGACGATTCCTATTCTCGAAGCAAATATCTAAGGGCACCCTTTGCTGAAAACAAACATGTTTAATTATGTTCCGATTAAACATAAACAAATGTCATTCGTGTCAAACGGTGGGAAATTCAAACTTTACACTGTTCTAAACGGTTTACTTTTTCCAACGCCTACTCAGCCCAGGATTTCATTTGAACGCGTCATAGAAAAGTATACATATTTTCAAATTATAGTTTTTTTTTATTTAAGATAATTACCGTCAAAATCCAAATACAATTACATCTAGGATGTAGACCAAAGATGTGTACAGTCGCGAGCAATAAATTTTGGTCGTCAATGTCACTCTTTGACGCAATGGAAAATGCTCTATTGTAAAACAGTCATAACCTATCATCATGTTGAATGGCATTAATTGTCATTTTTTCCTCATTTTTTTGACACTTTGTTGACATGGGCATAATCAGGTAGGGACATTTTTTTAATTTGTGACAATCTAATAATCAGGTAGGGAAATTTTTTTAATTTGTGACAATCTAAATTTATTGCTCGCGAATTTAGTCCACTTCCACCAGCCTTTCTTTAATTTTATTCTCAAAACTCGTTTGCTCGCTTTTTCACAAAATTGATCTAAATCAATCATCTTACCCGTTGATTACATTTTTAATATTATCCCGCATGCGTTCAATTGGTTTTAAATCGGGACACTCTGAAGGCCAACACGTCTACTTTTTGTTCTCTACAAGTCTATTTCTTTTTCTCTATTCCTGTTTGATGTTTTACCCGTAATTTTATCTCGCGGCTAGAACATTTATTATTTCATTTAAAAAGTAAAGATTTAATGTTTTTATCTTCCATCTGTAGTGGACACTGAGTGAAACTTAAACCACAAAGAAAATATCAAATGTTGAATATGTTAATGAAACAATTTGGATTTCATAAATGTCCTCCAATAAATTTTAGTTTAATGGAGACTGGAAATCTCGCGTGGGATGTCTGCTATAATATTATTATGTCAAAAAACTTCACAATTATATTTAATGACGTATAATTCCACGAATTTCAAAAGATTTCAAGCATTTTGACAATTTTTGTGATCAAGTAGACTCTTGTAAATCCTGCGAAATCGACGAATCTGTGTAAAATTACGATTTTACACCTAATAGAAAATAGAAGAAAGCTTCTTCCGTGTTGCCAACCTTATTTATCGTCACTTATTCCGGTTCAAAGTTCAAGCTTGGGTAATTGTCACGTTTGCCAACCATACACGAATAGAACACATTTGCCAGATACGCCTTACATAAAATATTTATCTACACATAAAATTCAATCATTGAACACCTCTCTTTTATGGCTCGCTGTAAAGTGTCAACGATTATTTTATATCTGCAGTGTTAAAACACCACGAAACGTTACATTCCTCAAGCACAGTTAATTCGAAATCACGGGAAACAATTTTTTAGAGGCACTTCCTCAATTCCAGCATTTAGGTTATCGCGTACTTGATACGAGACCAGCATAAAACCAGTAATTAACTTATCCTTAAAGTAAATTCCTCATTACGCGAGCTTTAAAAGTGAGTACCCGCAGAATGAATGGGTACCGGAATTCGATGGGTTAGTAAATCGGACTCGGTCAAGTGCTTCGACAATTTGCAGAAACGAGAAAAACCTAATTCATCGGTTCCGCACCTCAACAAGATGGAACTTCTTCGCTGAACCGTTGCCACAAAAAATAGAGGGGGTCAGCGAAGTTCATGCATCATTTCTAACGAGAAAATTTAACTTCCATTAGTGATGCTGCTGTAATGTCGAACCTTATAGGGTCGATCAAAGACCTAGATGGATAAATGAGGACTGAAAGATGATTCAGCCAAAGACTGGATTATGAGACCTCAAGAAGCGTGTTCTTGGAGTTTTGCATAGGTGCTTTGAGGTTGGAATTTGTCGATGAAAATCTGCGCGCAAGGTCGGATTATGTGGAAGCTTCAGCAAGAAATTTCAGGAATTTCTGAAATGGCTCGACATCCATTTGTAATGACGGTTCGCACACGTAACGCGATGCACCTAAACGTTCTTGCGTGTACTTATACGTCTACGGATAAAGAGGACAGAACCTTGAGAGTGTTTTATTGTAACAGCTGTTACAATACCAATTCCTCCGACCAACATATGGTCCTTTCTTATATAATGGAGAAAAAGTAAAACCACAGAGAAAGTTATGTAAATGACTGATCTAGGACAACACTAGGAAAAAGAACAAGAAGGCGCAGATCGCGCTCCCAAAGGACGCGCTCTGTTATTTTTAGGATCCTGTGTCTAATTTCTTCAAACTGGTCTTGCAGAACCGGTCTGGAAAATCTCCCACAAGCGGTAAAGGTTAGTGGAAGTTGCTAAACGCGATAAATCACCCAAAAGTATATCACACCGGATCGCCGTGCAAAAAGTGAAAGTGGTCAATATGCACAGAAAAAACAATTATCAGATAGTGGGACACGAAAACAATGAGTTGCAAAACGCCGACTGATTTTATTATCAAGACAGGCGACCCTGCATTTACTCTGTTGGCTTTTGCATGAATTTATGTTAACATGAGACTGTGACGTAGCCTGCAAGGCGTGGTCGGTGTGAGCCGCTTCTTGCACGTTCTCGCCCGGAATGGTCACAGTGTGGGTGACCACAACTGACTCAGGAGAGGACGTCACAGGTCCGGGTTCGCCTAGCACAGCTCGGATTTTTCTTCTGATTGATCGCGCCTTCTGACATTTGATCACGAGGTGCCAACTCGAACCGTGAAGTTCTGATCAACGGCACTCATTAAAAGACAATTATGATTACGTCAACGCACGGTAAATCCAGTGGTACTTTCTAAACTGGCGAACATGTAGCTCGCCCATCCACGCCGATTGAATCCCAACTTCGCAATTACAATTTCGGTGGCTCCTCTGACCTTTGTGAACCCCACGTACAGGGCGACCTTCACGCCCAGACCATCTGAAAGTATAATTTTGTCTTTGCGCGACACGGTTGGTCTTTTGTGATTTTTCGTCGTGGGCATGGTTCGTCTCTTATGGGAGCACCGTAGGAGTACCAGTTTGGTTCCCAGTTTCGAGTACCGTTGCCTCTCGCACAATCGCGTTACTCACTTTCTCTGCTACATGTTACAAATGTAGGAAACTGATTTGGGTTGTCGTTCCCCTCGATTTTTTCCTCCAGGTGCATTCACCTGGTACCACCCAGGCTACGAGTACTCCTGGGAAACGTCAAAATGCGCCAAACCGGTACTACCAGACAAATAATGACAATAATAATAATTAATAACAGTACTGGTGATGAGCGGAGATGATCGCATGCTCCGGGTTTACCTTGAGGTTGTTTGTTGCATGACATCACCTGTCGTGTAAAAATAGCCAATTTGCACAAACAGTACAGCTAGATTCTTTGTAAATATTTGCGGCATGAAGGTCTTTTTTTCTTGCAGGATGATGGCGGTATTGAGTACTTTAATACCATAGTCGTTCAACCCCATCTGAAACTGGTGACCAACCAAGGGAGGGGCTTCCACATTCGATGCCGCTACAACACCCGGAACAACACCGTCACCAACGACTCCCTCAAGGTCGAGTAAGTACCCCTAAAGCCTGCCTGACCAACGCATCTTTCACAACTTGGAAAGAATGCCGCTCTCGGTGTTGCAATCTCCACTTAAGTGTTTCCTCATCCTTTGCTACTCAATCTTCTCCAGCAGTTTCTCATCGCCTTTATTTTTCAATTCATCAGCTCCGAGAGCTAATTTCAAGTTTAATCCAGTAACGGTATTGCAGTTTGCGTTTTTTGTAATTACTATGATTTGTGTTTCCACTTTCAACAACCTTTAACGCTTCACTCCCTTTATAATTCGTAATTCGACAATTTTTTACTTCTTTCTGTAATTCACAGTATTTTTACCGAGATCAACAACTCGATATCGGACTGGTCAAGCACGCTCAATATTATTTTGCATAAGATGTGGAACATAAGCGTGACAGTTACACTATTTAGAGACGAGTAACTAGGCAGTTACGCCAGGTTTTACAATAATTGAATAGCACGATGGAAAATTACGCTTACAATATGACTGAAATGACCACAATCTGTTTGAAAATTTCCTGCAGATTTTTTCTCCAGTGTCATCAACTTTGATTGCTACGAGAAGAACTTTCCTAAATCGGTAAAACCGAGTAGTTTGTAGCAGTGTCGTAAACACGTCTGTAAATCCCACGCCTTTGTAATAAATGTGACGGTCTAGGTGTGATGGAAGATGCTGCAGGATGGCAACAACTATCAGTTTCTTTTATAGAAATGGGTGTGACAATCGGCTGGATTCCGACCATCACAATTTATTGGAGTTGCAGTCTAAAGTATTGGTTGTCGATTAGCGGCAACAAGTTGGAAACAAATCATGCGACGATCGCGACACGAAGACAAAACATTTTATCCAAGAACTTGTAATGATGTAATGACCGCGTTGCGGTTTGAAAAAATACAGTTGAGGCGCCATTTCCAAGAAAACTGTGTGACCTTTCCGCCCACTTTACCTCGCAGGCAAGGTACTCCAACACTCGTCTGGAATAAATTACCTCGACTGCGAAGTTCATTAAAATGCAACTTTTTCCCCATCTACAATTTGTTTTCGCAGAATTCAGCCGTCGACAATCTTCGATCTCGCGTATTCACGATGTTTTTTTTCATTTCCGGCTGTCATTATCCCAGCCGGAACCCCCAAATCGCACTTGATCTGTCGGTTTTATAACGGCGATTTCCCAAAAGCACATCAGCTGGATCGGGAAGCACTCACGGCGACGGTCTCGTCGGTGTTAATTTAATCGCACTTTCATTTATGTTGTGAGAAAAAGTCACGCAAATCACCGACAACCTTCACCTGCTCGGGAAAAAATTTCACCTTTTGTGCTCTTCCAGCTTGATGGCCGCCGACCCCGTAACGGCACTGGCACCTATGCCGGGCTGCAACATGAAGATCTTTTCCGGGGACCCCACCTACAAGGAAGTCGCCGAGAACGTGAAAATCGGTGACCCCCTAACCCTGGTCATCACCATCGACGAGCAAGACACGTACGGGATCCGCATCACGGACTGTTTGGTCCGGGACGGGTTGGGCTGGGGGGAGCAGAAGCTGATCAACGACGAGGGGTGCCCGCTCGACGCCGAGATCATGGGGAGGTTCGAGTACTCGGAGGACAAGACGAAGGCGTCGGTGCACTTCCAGGCGCACAAATTTCCCTACACGGCGTCGGTTTACTACCAGTGCAACGTGAAGTTGTGCCTCAAGGCCGACAGCGGATGCGACATTTCGGTAAGTTGGCAACGCCAAACTCCCTAAAAAATCTGACAATTCAGGTGATGAATGTGAATTTAAAAAGTAAGTTTTATGAATTACAAAGCGGAGAACACCACATCTGCATCGATACTGACCCTTCTGATTAGATCATTCAGAGAAAGTAAGAAAAAGTGAACGTGCGTCGAAAGACATACGCGTAAAAAATCTTTTTTCTGTTACTGAAAGTGATCGATTTTTTGCGGTTTGTCATAAGCGAATAAACTGTGGCACGTGAATGGATGTTATCTGGAGCTATGTCAAGACAATAATCTCTTGTAATAATTATTGTGAAATCGAAAACAAACGGAGCTGAAAAACAACAAATGGTTGTATCGTTTCATCATATGTGAAACACCAGTGTCACGTGTTTCTCTTGTATAACATGACGTCCACGTTCTTGATTCCATCAACATTACACTCTACTTTCCACAATTACTACCAGATTGGTGCTAATGAAAGACTGTTCAGTTGTGCCAATGATTAATAGGCGAGGGAATATGGTATAGCTAGATGGGGTCAAGCACTTCCAGAATTTTTCACCAAGTGGGAAAACCTCCACAACCATTAGACGTGGCAGTTTATTTTATGGTGTGTACATCTACATACACAATTACAGATTTCTTGGATTTATCTACCCATCCATATTTAGCAGACACTTTGAACGAGCCTGGAGCTATAACAGTTGCGGTAGCACAAATCAACTCCTTCGGCTGATTGAAAAAACAGTTTTTACGCACGATACATCAACCTTCTCCCTGTCATTTTGTTTCTGGTCATCAACATCATCAATCCGCTATTTAGCCAAAGCGTGGGTTCTCTCCAGTTTTTTCGCTGTTCTTGGAACGATTTTAGACGGTGCAGTATCATCAAACACGGCCCTGGTGGGTGTCGATAATCGTCCAGATTTACACTACACGGTGAAGTCTTCGCTAAATAATTAATTCTGTACGGGGGCAAAGGCCTTGCGTGTCTTGAAGGACGCCAAAATTTGGTAGACAATCCACGCATTTTTTTCTAGTGGTGTAGGAAGATATTAGGTAATAAGACACGCAAACAGTTTCATTTGCATTTATCCAGTTATGATCACGGTCCGATTATATTCATTTTCACCAGAAATATGAAAGTAACGTAGTTATTTAGGAAAAAAACCGTTTGCGAAATCCTCAAACCCAAATTTAATGACGAAGGAATTGCGTTTGTTGAACAATGTTCCGAGAAACATATTTTTGGAAGGTTGGCGAGAAGTGTGATCGGTGTGGTGTGACAGTGTTGAGATTAGGCGACGAATCAAGCTCAGACGCGGATTTTAGGAGTCACAACATGTCGAATAGGAAAAAACTAACAAGCCAGACCGTTCCAAATTGCTTTGAAAAAAGTCGCATTCATCCTAAACAGATCATCTGTGGCCGGATCAGGTATGGCTAATGTCGGCAACAAAAAACGTAATTTGTTGCGGATTCCGCAGGCCCGGGGCGAATCCTCGCAGTCCGAAAAGCCGCTTGAGTCATGATTTTATTTTAATTGGCTACATCATCACGGCACAATGGGATCGAAACCTTGGGATATCGGATAATTGCACGAGATGGTTGGGAGTTTTCCTGTCGACGAATAGCAATTAAAACAGCATCCCAATTGCGTCTAGATGACGAAAAAATCGAATCTTCTCGATCCGTTAGCCGGCGAGGTTAGCCAAGTTCGCTCTTTTCGTTCCGAGAACCATCAGGTTGTAGGTGCATGGCCGCTGCACCCAAGGTTAAGCGGGAGGGCGTCAGGGTCCAGTGCATCCACAATGGCCATATCGTGTCCGAGGACAGCTCCAAGAAAATAAATGGTGCGGCGACGCCTACCGCCATTGTGGTCATTCCGGGACGAGGCGGACGTGGCGCACGAGGGGTTGGCCCCAAACATTTTTTCATACTTGAAATACCGTCCTGGTTTGTTGACAGTGGCGTAAGGAAGAAATTAGTCACCACTCACCGGGGAAAAAATCATAGATAAAATAAAATCTACTTTATTTTATCTATAGATAAAATAAAATCTACTTTATTTTATCTATGGAAAAAATATTCGTATGGCGCTCCCTGGTGACAGTAATATATTAATTTCTTTAAATTTCATTTATTTCTCGTTCTTGTTAATCCAATAATTATTATGATCATTTACGTGCAGTAAATTACGCTACTGGAGACGGCGTTCAGTTTTTCTGTACTAGTTTTTACTGTTAATTTTTTAAACATTTTTTTTCCCTTGGGGTTTTTCGTTTTGCGCAATTACTTTTATGTCACTAAAAAATGTTTATTTTGTAATTTTGTTCTGGCAGCCACCAAGCTGCGGGGCAAACAGGCTGCGCAGGCAGGCCACCGGCGCCGCCACTCCGGCGGACCCCGGCGAAGGGACCCCAGCCACCATCGAAGTGTACAGCGGCCTTTATGTCAACGAGGCCAACGACCTCGCCAAAGCCGGCTTGGAGGAGGACTCCGTCTTTAGCGAGAAGGTGAGTTTGGTATCACATCTTCGGATTATTTGTCGTGATAGTGACTAAGCAGGCCCCGGGGGTCTTGCCAATTTCACGAATAGCGGTCCACTGTCTGCCCTTTTTTGGCGCACAAAGACCCAAAAGACAATCAACTCGCGAGCGGAGCAGCGACAACAATGCCGAACCAATATCCGTTAGGCCACTCACCAACAGCACCAGTTTTTGCCAAATACAAACAGCGATCTTGTTTTGTCGACCTTCAACAGGACTTTCGAGTGGCGATTAATTTCGCGAAAAAAGTGCTCTTAATTTGTGCTTCACAAAAAGGTTAAACCGTTGTTTGTGGATTTGAATGGTTCATTGTTTTTGCTCCGTGGCGCACTACCGGCGATTCCTGTTGCCATCGGGAAATCATTTTAATTAAACATTCATCATTGGCTACAGCCTCAAGCTCAACCGGTGCAATTAAAACTGATTTTATGACAGAGCTGATCGACTTGTTGACAGATCTACAACCTTTAATTATCTCATCCGAACAAACGTTTCCATCAAGAGCGCGCGCTACAGAATTTTCCTAAATCAAGTCGTAACTTGCGACTCAAACGTCAATTGTGACATATGCACGATGAATCAAGCTCGAACGTGACTTTCAAAAATCATGGCACCGTGCAATATGACGTGGCTTAAATAAATTTAATTTGGTTTCTTTGATTGCGCACCGTTTGTTGCAACAACTGCACCTGCAAAAATATAACTCGATATAAATTAAAGCCATTTTTTAATTGGACTCGTTACACAGTTTAAACGATGATGATAACAAAATAGACAGTTTGTAACAAATGTAATTTACTGGAAATCCTGAAACAATAAACACCATTATTTGAAAAAAGTTAAGTGTATTAGTCTTGCGGACCGGAGACTAAATGCGCCATTCGGACAATTACGTGTTCTACAGTTGGTAGGACGAACAAGCATAAGTAATTAAAGAAATTTCCCACTGATGTAACTTTAAAATTAGACCCTGTAAATGCGGCAACGAGTAATTTTCATTAAATACCACTCAACATCGCGTGGTAATCTTGACAGGTGAAACTGTCGACTAGATTCCTTACAACATTCGGTAATCAACAGCTTAGGTCGCAATAAACCAACAAGTTAATTACGGCTTGCGTATTAGATTGTCTTGTGTTACTTGAGCATATTAAATGCACACTCGGTGTGGTGCGGTTTCCAGTGGAAAGTTTTCCTCGGGGGAAAAAAGCTGCAAGAAAAATGGAAATAAGCTTTCTCGACGAGCATTACGAAATGTCCAGAAGCTGTCTCATAACCGGTGCTTCTGTTGAAAAATGTTTCGTCGCGAGATCCACCTGAGTCATCGCCTTCGATTAACTCGGCGACTTGACTTCCTGGACAAGTGCTCCTGGAGGAAATGAGCAATGAACGTATCCTCTCCGGTCCCGAGACGCTCGATAAAGAAATAATGAAAAGTGAATGTCAAGCGTATCTCCACCTAATGGAGAATTCGAATTGTTTGCACTTTCACTGTTGGTTGCTTTGATGTATCGAAAGGAGACCAGACGAGAGTGTTTTTAATTATTACGAGCCACGTAACGCGTAAACACGGCATTGTTAGGGCGACCATTACGCCCGATGATGGCGTGGTTCGCCTTTACATCACGCTCGGCCGGCGCTCATTGTTGTTGGTTTTTCAGACTCCTGAGGACAGCATTTGCATTTCTCAACGAAGCTTCGCCATCGGGATCTGCATAGCTGGCCTGATCCTGATGCTGTGCGTGATCGCGGCCATCTTGTGCCTCCTGGCGAGAAGACGAACGAAGAAGACGATGTCGAACCCCGGCAGCTCGATCTACAGCGGTCCTTACACGAACACTGCCTATAGTCATAGTAGCTAACTGAAGTCACCAAGGAACAAGTCCAACTGCCATGATCGGTCCGTCAAAAATTAGCTTAGGTGCCATCCAAGGCTCAGTGCTCATATAGTTTTTAAAGTCTTCTCTGTCTACGACAACGGTGTTCAAGATGGAATCTTTAACTGCCATTTACCGTTTTTTACTTGCCTTCAACTCTCGTTTCGGTAGTAATTTACCTCAAGTTCCGATAGTTTTAAGGTTCAAGGAGCCCCATGGAACGTCTGTCTGAACTCTTCCAATGGCTCTTCTATAGTCGTGATAATTTTTAACAAGGGACGGGTGGAGGGATTATTTATATAAAAACGACGATGCAAATCAGAAGAAATCTTCTGACTTGGACGAATCTCAATAACTCTGATACAAACCAAGCTGTTGCTTGTTTGTATTGCGGTCTTGAATCACAGCAGCATTACCGTGTTAATTTTTTGTATATAATCGTAATGCTGCCCTGGTTCTCGATCTTGTAGCTTAAAAATTTAAAACGAGCAAAACAAGAATATTAATCGAAAGGTGCTTTAATAAATCTTTATAACTATTCTTTCAATTTAACCGTTAAATAAATATAAAACAATTAAATATGTGTTTCTTTTATCTATTAGTGTTTAGTCTCTCTTTTGAAGTAGTCTCTTTCGATCCTCTGGACCAGATTGATGAGGACCGGATAATTCCTCACGGTATTCGCGATATGGCTGTTTGGCAAAGGAGTTGTCAGAATCGTGAACAGGTGGCCAAAAACCAAAGCGTCCAACTCCGTCGGTCTAAAAATTGACTCAAAACAAACTCATCTTGACTACACTGTCTCCTTACTTATCCCCAAAGAAAAAGTCTTTTCCTTCTAAGCGATCGGTCAGAGCTTGGCAACAATTCTCAACCTCTTGAAACACCTCTGAGATCGATTTCTGATACCACCCCAAAACTTTTAACTTTTTAACAACAGAGGCCTTTTTCACCCTGTTTTGGATATGATTCAACGGCCAAGGATAAATAGAGCCGTATCTAACACTAGTCACCTCATTGTAAGTCTCTTTATCACACCAACAGATGTACAGCTTGTGTGAAAATTAATTTTGATTTACCCAAAAAAATCCGCTACTTACCTCTGCAACCTCCATTACATTGTGCACCAGACTCATGTAGGCTCTCATGTCAGATTTCATTTCGGGATCTAGTTTGTCAGTCAGCGAAATTCCCTTGTTATTGACGAATTGGACGATCGGTTCTAATTCCGAAATCACGAAAGCTCCAGCTTTGATGAAGGGTACTTTACCGGACGGAGACATGGCTTCAGCGTTCGCTCGCGGCTCCACTTGGAAATCTAAATTGCACATTTTCAGAAAAGCTTGGACCGCCAGGCAGTTTGCATTGTCGGGGAGTAAAATCTGCTCCACTTCGTATGGCTGGAATAGTTTGACATCTTTGGGCCACGGCTCCTGAGCTGCAACGATTTTGAGGTTATGTCGTTATGTAACACTCCGGAAAATGTGATTCACCCCCGAGTTCTATCTGAATACGATCAACTAAAACCATTTTAACGATTTATTGTCTGTGTTTGTAAATGAATTGGTTAAAAAATGTGGATTTGTTATAAACAACAATAACGTTTCAGTGCTGCCACACGACAAAAAATAAAAAACTATTCAACTAACTTGTTGCAGACCAGCGCTAATTTTGATTCGTTTCTACTTACTGGTTATTTGCAAGTTCTCCAGTACCTCGGACAAGTTATCAAAAGCGATGTCCTTAAAATAACGCGTTAGAAATGAGTACAAACGAGTTAATTCGATTTTACTCTCTTATTTTTGCTTTCAACATCTTCCTCTGATTCTCCTTCTGACTCTACATCGATGATGGAACCGCTGTGTGTGCTCTGGCTTTCGCCATCGTCCAAAATATCCGAAGCGGACAAAGTGCCGGACAACGTGTCAAAATCGCTCGCATTCTCTTTCAAGATTCCTTCGATTTTATCCTTGTCGCTAACTGTCGTTATCACATCTTCACCGTCGGAATCAGTTTTGGCTTCGATTTCATCAATAACTGCAACACATTGAGTTATGTATAAAAACCTACAAAGCTTGGGAGCAGAAACTTTCAATATCGTCAACACAATCGCCCGACATTTTTGAAGTTTAAAAACTGTTTGACATTTACCGCTAAAATTTAAACTTGTCTGTCAAAAACTAGAAGCGTGTTGCGGGTTGCGTACATCCACTCTTTTCCATATCCAAAATGTCTAAGAGAGGTGAGTGAGTGAATATTTCCCTAAAAATCAAAAAAATCGCGTGTAATCGTGCATTTTTAAATTCCAAACGCCCAACGGCAGCTATGTGTGTGCAATTATCGATTTGTTTTTGTGCATATTTTCCCGGATGGTCGAAAAACACTTGAGATTTTCCCGAATCGTGTTTATAGGTTATGTTGTGGTTAACATGTTTGAACTGATTTTCAGGACGTGGTGGTTCCGCTGGAGCCAAATTCAGGATCTCCCTGGGTTTACCCGTCGGTGCGGTGATCAACTGTGCAGATAATACCGGTAGGTCTCGGTTGTCGGTGCCGGTTTTCAGTGATAATTTCGAGTGTTTGTCTTTCAGGGGCGAAAAACTTGTATGTAATCGCCGTTCAAGGTATTGGCGGCCGATTGAACAGACTTCCGGCCGCCGGTTCAGGTGACATGATCGTGGCGACGGTTAAAAAAGGAAAGCCAGAGCTTCGGAAGAAGGTTATGCCTGCAGTTGTTATCAGGCAGCGCAAGCCGTTCAGGAGGAAGGACGGCGTGTTTATTTACTTTGAGGACAATGCGGGAGTCATTGTTAACAATAAAGGGGAAATGAAGGGCTCCGCGATCACAGGGCCTGTGGCAAAAGAGTGTGCAGACTTGTGGCCCAGGATTGCATCAAATGCAAGCAGCATTGCTTGACTTCTGTAATTTCCTTTATTTAAAAAAAGTGTAAAAGAAAAAGAATAAACTGTGTTCTTTACCAAAATCACTTTTTATTTCACATCCCTCATATTTGTATGAGAAATACATCAAAGATTTTTTATTGAGGTTTTGAATTTAAATCATAAAGTAAACTAAATCTGATGATTTGTAATTTTTGAAAATCTTTATTTACAGAATGTTTGGAAAATTAATACAACTGAAACTTGCAAAATAATTTTATTAGGTTAGATTGCATCTGGACAGTGAAGTGGTAGATCCAGTAGCTCCAAAACTGTTACTACCAGTCCTAAGTTGGAGAGTTGGAGGGCTAGGTTAGCACCTTACCTTCTGTAAAAAAAGGATTGTTTGCTGAAAGTACTGATGGGTAGCCTCAGAATAGGATCAAGAGATTTAAATAAGAAATTAAAAATCAAAAAAGAACAGGCAATTTGCCAATTAACAAGAAGGAAGAAGTTTGCATTGTTTTTAGCATATTGTTATAAAAGGTGCTAATTATTTACATAATTGTTTATTCAAAAATTAATTTTTATTTATGCATTACTTTACCGTAGTTACGTTATATTTACCAACTTAAGTATTATCCGGTATGGTCTAGTGGCTAGGATACCTGGCTCTCACCCAGGAGGCTCGGGTTCGATTCCCGGTACCGGAACTTTTTTTTCTTTTAATAATAATTTATTTTATAATAAATCATACAATAAATAAAATTTTAATAAATAAAGTCTTAATATTGATCAATAAACCCCATTTTCCTCGATCAGTTGTCCGTCGACGAAGAGCTGATGAATAACTCCTTGCTTGCGGTCAACGGAAGTGGCTTTAATTGCCGCTTTCAAATTTTCAAATTCGAAACTCATTTCGCTTCCGCTATCGATAAAAGTATTTTCTGTTTCCACGTATTGTCCGTTAACCCAAACGTTAAGTGTTTGTTTTTCTAAAATGAAAAACGTTAAGCGCAACGTAAATTGCAAAAACAACATAACTGTCATAATGTGTTGTTCTAGCGTTTATTATAAGTGTGAACACCTACCAAAGACAACCCTGTAGCGTTTTCCCCCGGCCAGCACCGCCCACGACCTCGTCGCCTGCGACTGCTTTTCCGTAAACTTTTCCAGCGGCTTTCCGTCCACTAGAAGACTGTACCCGAAGGCAAAGTGGGGTAGGGGGTCCACACGCAACTCACATTTCGCTCCTTGTTTTCCCACCGCGAACTTCTCTTCCCCCACGAGCTTGAACATCCAATCCCTCCTCAAAATCTCCTGAAAGCACACCGTCCTCTATGGTCCACATTTCGGAGGGAGAACTGGAAGCGTACCTTGCCGTCCACCCTGATGACTCGCTTGCCGGTGGTGCCCCCGTGCTCGAACTCCACCGTGTGGACGCCGTCCAGAAGGGGGACGCTCCAGAACGCCACCAGGTCCGAGCGCTCCTGTGAGCCCGCTTTACTGGAGAGGGTTCCGCTTAGAGCCATGGTTCACTGGGGATTTCATGGGAAAGACCTTGACATTAGTGATGCATCGTCGATGAATATTTTAATACCACTATTGGAAGAATTTTCCGTTGTGCTCGACAATGTTTGTATTCAATGGCGATTCGTGATTCTCGCCCTTATGCAGCGGGCTCTTGGGGTCGACAAACCCGCATTTGTTACCTTCGTGATCGATAAGTCGTGTTGTGTTTGGCGAATTGCCGGGTCGGGACCGTGACATTAATTATTTAGAATGATAAACAAATCTTTGGGGGATTTTTTATTAAAAGTGTTTACAAATCAAAGGCTGGGAGAAGGGTGCCGACGCATTGGCCGAAACCGATGTTGTAGCTGTCGCCTTCGCAGTTTCCCTTGATGGTGACGGTGTCGCCGTCTTGCAGGAATTTCCTCTGGCTCCCGTCCAGCATCGTCAAGGGCTTGGTGCCCTTCCAGGACAGTTCCAAAAGAGAACCGAAAGAATCCGACGTCTAAAAACTCCACTCAATCAACCTTTCTCGCTCCTGTTTTGGTCTTACCTCTCCACTAATTGTCCCGCTCGCCATCAAGTCTCCTGGCTTGACATTGCACCCGGTGATGGTGTGATGGGCAAGTTGCTGCTTGGCAGTCCAGTACAAATATTTGTAATTTGAGCGACACACGGTAGTCGAAACATTGAGACCCTTGGCTGAAACTCACATTTAAACTAGTCCCTCCAGTTTCAACAACTTACGAGTGATGTCAACTTGGAGGTTAATGTCAAAATTGAACTTGTCGTCGTGCTTCAAGTAGTGAAGAGGCTCAGGACTTTGAGGAAAATTGTCAACCTTGAACGGCTCCAGCGCCAAAGTTGTGACGACCCAAGGAGAAATCGACGTGCCCAAATTCTTGGCAGTGAAGGGCCCCAACGGAATGTACTCCCACTTCTGGATATCTCTCGCTGAAATTTGCAATCACAATTTCAAGTGTTTGGTAGACATGGGACAATGGTACCGCTCCAGTCGTTCATCAGGACAAATCCAAAAATATGGTCCTCGGCTCGGTCGACTGTGATGGGAGAACCGAGATTGTTGCAAGCCCCTCCGACGAAGAACGCCATCTCCAATTCGAAATCCATCAGTTTGCATTTCCCAAAGACCGGAGGCGTACCTGCGAAAGCGTATAAAATTTTCCGAAAGAAAGAGACTTTTGGTACCTTCGACTGGTTGAGTTTGGCCGTTGGGGCGACGAATCGAGGTACCAGAAACTACAACGGAGCTGGCCCGGCCGTGGTAGCCCACCGGGAGGTACTTCCTGCAAGAGAAGTTGTACAAAACGCGACACGCAAGAGTGAAGTGGTACCAATTTGGCATCAGCGCGTTTTCTTTGCTTCTGAACATGATGCCGACGTTGGTGGCGTGGTGGATGGAGGAGTAGAAGTCGGTGTAGTCTCCGATTTGCGCCGGGAGGTGCATGGTGGCGTCGTACTGCGACACAAAAGCTCTACAACGATTTTTGTTTGTCTGTCAAAAGACTTGTCTACCTTGTTCTAAGCTCTTGGTTGCTTTGTAAGAGAGGGTTGTCCACCGAAAGGAGGCTTTGTAAGGTGCTACGCGCTTCTTTCCATGCTGCTCTCGTTAAACCCATGAACTGGTTCAGCGTCTCCTAGATTACAATTTTGTAATGTGCATCTGTCGTTTCAAAACAAATATAAACCGACCTGTTTGAAAACATGTTGGTGGTTTTTCAGTTCTGGACCTGTGAACAGGTGGGCTATCTGCTTCAGATCTAAGATTTGGTCCCCGATTGCAACACCTATTCTGTGCGTGGGCTGCAAAATTGCCAAAACGTAAAAAAAATGTTCCATGCGAGAGAAACTACCAAAAAATGAAAAAAAAAAACAGTTGCAGAGGACAATAAATAAATGCCGAATTTTTCTACATTGCAAATTAAGTTCTTGTAGTTTATCAAGTCCAAATAGAAAAAACAATTCGCAAAGTGACTATTTAAACGTATTTGTTGGGTAAATGACACTAGCAGCCGGAAGTATTTGATATGCATTCAGATTATTACAGTTCTCTGTATGCGTAAAGATCAGAATTAGATATACAAATCTGACACGAAACACGTCAAATAAATAATTTATTAAAACTACAATTCCGTTTCGTTCCATTTCGTAGTCTTACTTATTTCCCAGATCAATACATTTCCGTTCAAAAAACTTTGGATAACCCCCGTACAACAGTTCTATTCCGGCACCTTCATTACCGGCATGCCTTTTCAGCGAGACACGCTAGGTGGCGGTAACATCGTAAATGATGTCACACTTTCGCTGAAGACTTTTTTGTTTAGTGGTAGAAATATTTTTGAAACTTACGTCGTCTTTAGATGAGAACACACCGTACGGGAGATTTTCGATGGGAAAATCACAAAATTTCTCGTATCTTACGAAACACTTCATCGTGGAGCAGCGTGGACGACTGGCCGGCGTCTAGTCAAGGTCTCGTTTTACTTTACTTATCAACGCGATTTATACCGAATTTACATGAAAACTGGTTGTTTTATGTATGCAGAATGAGAATAACAATCGTGACAAATCAGTTTTTAATATCACGGTTTCTGGTGAACTTGAGGGATCAGAGGGATTAGTCCAGATCTATATACACTCGATTTATTGATATATTCTTACATACAGGTTCTTTACAATAAGTTTTTGATGCTAAAAAGCAACTAATTATCTGGAGTTAAGTCTAGAGTTTATATTTTTACATTTATGAAATATAATGCTTAGATATACATAATAGATACACTGTTTAGGCCGCGTCGAAATGCGACATTAAAATGATATTCACATACAAAATGGAAGACTTTGTATTTTGTTGTTACGAGTACAATGAATCAACAAATCGATAAAGAGCCGTCGTACAATCATCATAACGAGTTAATAAACAATATAAATATAATTTGGCAGTTTCAACAACTTTATACATCTCATTTACTAACCGTATAAACATCTATAACAATCCTCAAAACTCACTAGAAGTCGTTTACGGTTTTTCCTAAAAGTGCTTGGCCTCTCGGTACGATCGAGAAAATAATCGGTGCTTCCCCTAATTTTTCGTTACCCTCTAGTGCGTTTTGCCTGAATGAAATCGTAACCAAACAGAAAAAGCACCATCTGACTTAAGACTACAGCAAACTGAACCATCAAGAATTTTTCTATACAACATTATTGCGTCAGCTACACATTTTTTACCATATTAGAAATATACGCTACGCACACTTAGTGTTTTTGGTATTTTCTAATGCAATATTTTACATTTAGGACATTATTTAACAATGTTTAGTAGTTTTGTTTTAGTACATGGAAAACTTCAACGGAACTGTTGCACATCTATCAAACAATAAGTGCAATCACAACGGTTTTACCGCGTACTAAAATTCTCTCTCAATCTGTTAAACTATCCGCTAACCTAGGCTGATATGTCTTTAGTTGATAAAATTGGTTGCTTGTTCGTTCGACTCAACGGAGATACTTGCAGTGGAATTTGACGTTTACGCGTTGACAACTGTCATTAACTGGCGCAACTGTCAACAAGGTGGACAAGTGTTGGCAGTTGGTACAGACAATTTTTAACAACTACGACACTGGCTGCCAAGCTTCCGGTTTCTGCTGACAACTGTGGACCGCAGTGACTTCGCATATCCTAATTTCGATCCACAGTTGTGCAGCGCTATTTGTCTACGTTTCCTACACCTACGTCAACAAAAATGATCTAATTAACAGTATAATTGACTTTATAATTAAATGTGACTGGTAATTGACCCCGTCAAGGTTAGAAATCAACCGAACTGTTTCTTATTGATGAACGATTCGTGATAACAAAGAGCTATTTTTAGTCAACAATGGGTTACCAAAATGTTGTCAATTGAGTGTAACCGATAAATTTAACGTCTCATTAGAATACGATATGTCAGTATATTAGACTACCTAGTGCTACCGTTGAGAGAAAATTTTATTAGGTTGTAAGGATTGACCTTTGTGAGTGTTACGACAACCAAAACAACAAATTGTCAACAACTAGGAATTTACAAGTCATGCCCAAGCCGGTCCATCTCTGCCAAGAGGAAATCTATATCGCCTTCGGTGACAGCTGCAGACGAGATGATGTTTCTGAAGAAGTTTGGTCTTCTGTCATCGGGCTGGTATCCCACCATGAGGGTACCAGATTGCATCATTCTCGATTTCATGATGGGACACATCTGCAAGACTCATCTTATGATTGTTCCTTTCTTTTGTCTTTGTTACCTTTCCGAGTTCTTGCTCTCTGGCTGCAGAGTGCGGCATTTTGCGCAGACGAGTGGGAATGTACCAGAAACTGACGTTTACCATTTCCGGCTCCATGATCAAGTAGAACTTGTCGGGTTGGTCCTTGATGCGCTTCACCATGTACTCCGACAGCTCCATCAACCTGTCCATGTGCTTCTCGAAGCCGTCGTCGCCCTAAACCGAGTGCTCGTTTTAGTACGGTATCCCCTACTAACAACAATTTTTATTGCGCGTCTCGCTTGTTTGTAAACGTGTTGAAGATAATTTTGAGAGCTTCAACAAACAAATTATCGACGGTTTTGATTAATTTTACAATCGTAAATGTTTAATTGCGTCACTGTTCTTTAAATCGGCTGTTATCGAAGGGTCTGAATGTATCCCCAGTGGCGCAATTGGTTAGCGCACGGTACTTATAAGACAGTAGTCGTGAGCGATGCCGGGGTTGTGAGTTCGAGCCTCACCTGGGGAACATTTTTTTTCGCAACTTTTTTTATTGTGGGGGTTGGAGGGTGGGTTGGGGTTCACCTTGGCTCTCCACTGCAGCCACAGTTTGAAGATGTCGTTGTGGCGGCCGCACTGGATCACCTTGTCGCCGGTGTCGTATCTGATGTCATACAATTTATCTTGCATAAACAGATAATCCGCCGACATCTGGTTGCAGCTCATCAGCAGGCCCTGCAATCGAACGTCAATATGTGCCATAAGGGGGATTGGGGGCGCTTACGTCTTCTTTGAAGTGGATCGTGGAGCACTGCAGCAGGGCCCCCATGAGCTTGTGGGGGTTCCAGGTCACCGAGTCGGCCCTAAAAGCTCGCACAGTTCTAGTCACGACCTCTTAGTTCCCCAAGAAACAAAAAAGTCCTGAACGTGCAGTGTTTTTTGTTTGGGGTTTTGTTGGGCCGCTCTGTATGGCGCAAGGATCAGCCTCCCCCTGGATCCTTGCGCCCCGACTCTATAAAATCGATAGAGCCCCTCACATAAACCACTGATAAGCCCTAAAGTGCGCCTCAATTTGCATCAGAACTACTTATAGGTTTAAAAACACTCCTCTCGTCTATCAACGTGGCACTCGAGGGTGAAACATGCGAATTGACTTTGATAAGCGATAACCGTCGCCTCCTAATTGAATCCGGTCGCTCAAAACTCCAGGAATTTCCAATTGTAAGAAACGCATTGTTTTAGGCGACACCATCTGCGTGATTCCCATGTAATCAGGATTACATCCAGTCTGAATCCTGACAAGCTTTTGCTCTTTAAGGGATCGCTTTTTATTAAAGGAGAACGAACAGATGGGAGCGGAGCTTTTTTCCGAAATTAATTTCCAAGTTTCGCACAAGTGAATTAATTAAAAAAATTCGTAACTTCAAAACTTGCCGCGTTATAATACAGAAGGCAACGAAAGCTCTTGTTTCGGAGAGGCTGAATAATGGCGGAGCTTTCAGTTCCCAAACTAAGCGGTTTGATTAATGATTGCGCAATTAAGGCCGGGCCAGGGCCGTAATAAATGCAGGTGAAGTGGGACGAGGGATGGGATGAAAAAATTCAATGTCTAGGCTACGGCCCTTATGGGCCAGAAGTCGGCCCTTGACGTTTTATTAGGGTTGCGCAATGAACATTTTTTTCACGATCGTGTTAGCCTGACCGGCTTAATTTGCACCTTAAAAATTATGTTCATGAATATTGTAACGAGAAATGAGTGTCTTAAATATTTATAGAACAATTTGAGACAATTTATTATAATTGGATTGGAATATTTATAATTAAAAAATGAAATAACATGTTCACCAGGGTGATTATAATTTTTTCAAGCATCCTGTGTGGCTGTGATTTATACTTACATTTCTTACAGGTTTGCCGCTTCTCACTTTTTGGATTTGTGCTAGTAATTTTTAAAACTATTTTTCTCAGTACAAATTACGGTGATTTGAGTTAATTAAGGCATTAGAAGAGTCTGTCAACACTATCTCCTTCTAATTATTGTAAAGAAAAATTACATTATTTAAAAGCCCCTTATTTTTAGGCAACCAAGTAATCACTTCCATGCGAGCAATAAATTTTGATCGTCAAGGTCATTCTTTGACGCAATCGAAAATGCTCTGTTGGAAAACAGTCGTAAATATCATAACCTTTCATCATGTTGTATGACATTAATTGTCATTTTTTTCTCATTTTTTTGACACTTTGTTGACAGGGGCAGGGAAAAATTTTAAATTTGTGACAATCTAACGCGACAGTAGGTACACCAGAGTGATAGATAGGTGCCAAATTTTTCCAAGACGGTACAATCCTAGAAACATTTATACAGAGTTATTATAAACTTTCCTACATCATAATAGGCTGTGATTTACGGTGTACGTATAGATTTGCCGCCTCTTCTGGATTTGTAAATTTGACATTTGACAGCTCACACTTGTCATTTTGCCGTTTTCGTTGTATATCATTTTTAAAGTGTCGTGAGCTAGCTGAGGAAGCAATAGAAATCATATCATTAAGAGCAAAAGTGAGACTTTTTGTGCTAAGCCCAGAGATTGACGACCGAGACGAAGTCGAGGTCGCAACCTAGTGAATGACGTTTATGTCAAAATTTACGAAAGTGCACAGCTAACTATGTTTTGTTTTTTCACTCGTGAACTACCCTGTATACGTTGCATTTTTTTAAAATTAACTTGCAGAAAGGTCATCATTTCCTAGATTGTAAATGAAAGCTCGCTTAGTTATTATAGTTCTCTCACCGCTCGACTCCGGTCATCCTCGGATGGCGATACTTCTTCGAGAGGAGCAGTCCACCTCCCCAGGCGGCCTGCAAAACACCCTTTTAACAAAAACTCTCCGGCCAAAATCACTCTTTAATACGTCGACGTGGAGCCACATGCCGTACTTCTCGCAGATATCGGCGATTTCGTTGATGGGATCGAAAGCCCCCAACACGGTTGTTCCGGAAGTGCAACAAACGAAGAAGGGTATGTGACCCTTAGCTTTCCTATCAAGGATCAGACGTTCCAATTCCGACGGAATCATGCGACCGTGAATGTCCGAAGGCACCATTAAACAATTGTCGGTACCTAAACCGCAAATTGAAGCGCAGGATTTTACGGAATAGTGGCTCTGAAAGAGGACACATCAATCATATCTACAGGGTGTTCACGTAAAGTCGAAGCGTGAGACCAAACTGGTTGGTTTCTCACCTGGTCCGAGGTGTACATGACGAGTTGTCCCTGTATGGTGGCTATGCCTTTCTCTTTGTAATTGGGGAACATCTTGTGGCGCGCCGCTAAGAAGGCGTACAGGTTCGATATCGACCCCCCTGGAACGTAAACATTTCCCCCCGAAATAAATTAGCAGTTGTGCCGAACTGCCAACGCCGCAAAACTTCCAAATCTGACAAATTACCCATATAAAATTTCAAACGAAATTACCGTTGGAACGGTACTAAATTACATTGTCATATATAAAGTGGCGCCATCTGCTTCCGAATTAATTCCCGCAATTTAAATTACAAATTTCCTTACTTATTGACGTCGGAATTAAGAGATTTGCATGTTTCGCGCTTAATCTAGTCCCGAGTGATGGAACACAGACGAACTGATTTGTCGTTTGTTGCATTTTAATAGTGCAATTTCGGAATTTTGCCGTGTCAGCTCGGCTTTGATTTATGGCCACTTGGGGGCAGCTGCGGCGTCCATCAAAATTTATAAAACAACGGCAACATTGACGTTGTGTTTATAAATTGCACCGTAATGACAAATCTGTTCGGGCGTGATGCGAAATTGTTGGAAAGGGATGATTCACCTGGTGCCAGGATCGAGTCGCCTTTTACCCAGTTGCTGCCGATGATCTCTCTCATGTGTGTCATGACGACGTTCTCCATCAGGATGAAGACGGGGGCGATCTCGTAAGTGAACATGTTGGTGTTCGCAGTGGCTGTCAGCCATTCGCCGGCCATGGAAATTAGGTCCAGTCCACAAGAAAGCTGGTTGAAAAATCTTGGATGTCCTGGAATGAAAGACGTGACGAGAGAACTTTTCGTCGTTTTGACCATTGAAGTAATTTACAATTAATTTACATTTGCCATTCAACGTGGAAACGCTACAAGCATTCGGGGGGCTTTTCCAGATTCCGCATTATTAATAGAAAGAAAAGATCCACGTTAGCTTTGCAAATGTATTGTGAGTTGCATTTTCAATTCCGTCGGACTCATTATCACTCGTTAAATATCCTGTATACGGAGTAATCAAAAAGGACTGTCTTGAGTTGGCAATAGAGTTAAGAAATTTTTTTTCGGCTATTTGCAACACTGCAACCGGATATGTTTTGTTGCTTTTAAAGCTAAACAGATTGGCAACATTTGTGGAATTTATTATACATGTAAAGTAGCACATTCAAAATTTGACAAGTTTTCGTAGTAAGCTGGACCAGACAATCATTTATGGATAGATACCCTGTATTATATTACATTAAAGCCCCTGGACTTTAGGCAACCAAGTGATCACATGAATCTATCTTTGATATAGTATAGTGCAGTAACATTATGTATGGTAAGTGGCAAATTTCAGTCAGCTACGACGTAAGAAACATTTTTGATAGCGGTTATGGCGTACTTAGAAAATAATACATTGTTACCAGTGACAGGACCGATAAGGAAAAAAAAATTGAAAATGACCGTTTTGTCGTACTGGTCATTGAAAATTTTTTAGTGTTTTTGGAGTCTTTTGGCCTTCAGTTTCACCGAAAATGCCACCAACTTCAGCACTTATTTGAGCGTTGGTCCTGGAACGAAAACATATCTGGTTGTTGTTGGTCCAGAGCTCGCAACAAAAAACCATTTTAACATTGTTTCAGTTCCAGTGACTCGTCTGATCTCGGATTAGGCTTAATCCAATAGGTCACGTGTCGCCGGTGAAGGGTGTGCATGATCCGCAAATAATGTCTTTGTTTCAAGTCCACTGACATTCAATTATTCTGGGCAATAGCCCGAAATAACAGCAGATTGATGGTCTGGATCACGCAGCAATCCCAGTCGAAAAAATACATTTTTTCACGTCACCAAAAAAGGTATCAAAATGCGTATACTATATTTGGTAAACACTCGACGCACTTGTTCATTAACAACATATGCAGGCACTCGTGATCTAATTGGTTGCCACTTTATTTCAATTAATTATTCTGCGTAATTTAGAGGTGGGACGCATTTGGCGTGACGTAAAAAATTTTTCGTCGATAAAAATCGGTCCAGGAATCCGATTTGAAACTATTAAAGAGCGCATTCCTGCGCCTTTTGGGTCGACTGGCAGGGGTGGTTTTAATCCGGCGTGGGACACTGACTAGGGCACGGATAAAGCCGGGGGCGCTTTGAGTGCCCTTAATTACAGCACTCTGACGGGGTGCAAACTCGGTGTTTATATTGAAGGGTGCACTGCATCCAGCACTAGCTGCGACACACGACCACCACAAATTTCCAGCAAGTCGCGCCGTCTCAAAGTCAAGTCTCAGCTCGAGTCGTCGAATAAAATACGACGTTGAAATTTAATTTAATCTTGGGGCAGCGATAAACTAATCGGAAAGAAACTTCGCCGTCATTTCGAACTGAAATTAATTTCAATCGGGCGCTCGATCTGGAAATATCAGAAGTGATTAGGACCCGGAGCGGCGGAAGTGAACGCGCCATGACACGTGACTCTTACGTACGTCTCGGATACAGTGGCACGCTTTTGGCACGTCTGTTGCGTGTTATTTTCCGAGCCGATGGACATGATTCCTGCTGCATTCAGACAGAGATTAGTACGGCAGCAGCACGACTCCTGCCACTCAACTTTCCCTTTTCTTTCGCAGGACAAAGCCCTCATTATCCCTCTAGTTTGTCGCGATACGGGAAAAATTCTTTAATTAAATTTATTTTGGCGAAGAGGCGGATGTCGGATACGGGCGCGATGGTGGTGATAAGAGCAACAAAAGCCGATCCGACAAAAGTAATGCGACCTTCATGTGTGTGTCAGAAGCATCTGTTTGATTTGGTGTATCTTGACATTGCTGATGTATATAGTGTGCGGAATTGAATGGAGACGGGCTTTAGCCCAATAGTCCTGACAGACGGGGGATGCTGCAATCCTGAGCTTACAAGGCTTAACGTGCCATCCGTTTTCCACCATCAACCTGGGACCTAATTCATGTCTTTCTTTATAGATCCGGACGTTTATCGCCCAGATGCAGATTTGGGGCGAGATGATGCCAGAAATGAGTTCTTGAGGGGACTCGCTGTATTTTTTTAATTAAATTAAGCGCCGCTGCGTTTAGGAAGTGCCAGCTTTCACAAATTTGTCACAATTCTGTTAGTTTCATTTAAATGGAGTATCTTTCAAACGAACAACCTTGTAATTTATTATTAAAGAAAGAAAAGGAGAAATTGCACGTTGTTTTGATCATTTTAAATAAAATTTGAAGACGAAATTGTTGTGCCCCTTGTTTTTAGGCAACCAAGTAATCACATTTATTTACCGTTGGTTTGTAAGACGCTATCAGCATTCACGATTGTTTCAAATTTGGCCTATCTATGAAAATCTGACATTTTAGTTGTCAATATTGTGATTTGACATAATAAATCTATTTTAGGTTATAACTGAATTGCACTAAATTAATTACGGAATTAACAACAAGACGAATATTTAATAACGAAACGTCGTATGACAGGACTTGACTCCAATCCAACAAAAAACTATCTTGGCCTGCTGCGTGTTTAAAACAATCGTGAACGGCTAATATGCATTGTAAGTGGCAAATGGCACAGCCAACTAATGACAGCTCTGTGTAGATGCAGGAGTGTAAATTAAAGTAATAACAACAATGATAAAAATATGAGTTTTTTCTTGTACGGGTGATCAAGAAGGACTGTTTGAGTTGGCAATACAATTAAGAACATTTTTTATTTTGCTCTTTGCAACACTGCACCTGTAGGTATGTTTTGTTGGTTTATTTGACAGATATCTGACGTAACCGTAAGTTACTTCAGTTTTACCATTTAAGGATAAAATTCAGTATTACCAACTCAAACAGTCCTTGTTGATCAACTTGTACATATTTTTTACATCTCCCATAACTGTTTTCTATTGCATTTTATTTTCTGTTAAAACAGTCTGATATAATATAACTGGAAATAATTTATGTAAATGGGTTAACGGTTACTTTTGATTGTGCCAGTCGATATCTTGAGAGTCAACAACCGGACAAATCTGTATTAATTGTGGAATGCTGCAAGTGTGAAGTCAGAGTCCATAGAATAAGAGTGAATTCTGAAAGAGGATCCCCCGACGTGAGAACGGACTAAGAGTATTAACATAAAAAAGTTATCGGGGCCGATTTGCGGCGGCCCTCGTGGGGTGCTCAGCCCTCTCCGATGAATTCATATTCCCGCCACAATCTGCTCTGGGGTAGATAACGAATTATCATTGAATTACAAGTTTCTAAGAGCAAACAAAGATTTCATCAGGCGTCAACCGCACCGCGAGCGTCCCGACGGCACGCGTCCCGCCCCAGCCGCTCATTGTCCGTTGATTGCGGCGCTCGCGCCTCAAAACCACCCTGATTGCATTCAATTTGGCACCCTCGCCCACACTTCCGCCCGATAGAAGCCCCAATTTATTGCACACATGCACCGCTCACCTGTTTTGACTTGGTACTTGAGAGTAGTGGCGCAATCGTGGATGAGTTGCTGTAGTGATACCCCCTTATGAGGCACCTTGAGGTCCAGTAGGTTTTGCATCTCTTCAGGGTGGCGGAAATCCAAGATTTTTTCATTGCGGTCGTTGGTCGTCCGTACAAAATCCAGAAGGACGTCGACCAGCTTTTGCAGGAACTCGTTGCTGGTTGGGAAGCTCTGTGTCTTGTATGGGAGGATGTCTGCAAGGCAAACGACAGATTTGTGCTATTGATATGCAAAGGAGGTTTCACCACAGCTGAATGGACTGATTAAAGTCAGTCAGTATTAAAGTCATTAAACTAGTAGTAGGCGTGGCGAAACGAACAAATATATTAAATGTACCAATCACATTTTTTTTTGTTAAATCTTGTTGTCAACAAGAGAAAGTAACTTTGTAATTGTTAAAAAATAATTATTTTAACAAAAAAAACAAAAAAAAAGCCTTCACCGTGACAATGTTTGCACATTGCCGTGACCAGGATTCGAACCTGGGTTACTACGGCCACAACGTAGGGTCCTAACCACTAGACGATCACGGCTATCGAAGGCGTTGGTAATCGTTTTGATTTCGCAGTACTAGCGGAACTGAATTTATTTAGATTATATGCAATTTTTAACAATTTTCAAAAATAGTAAAATGTGTTTAGAAAAAAATCTGTACGTAAACAATTGTCAAAAACCATACTTTTTGGAAACATTTTAACCTTGCGTTGTTTATATCTTATAAACTGTCAAAGTTAGTTGCCATAACTGTCATTATCAACAGTCACAATATTATCGCATTTTAATTTCATTTTAATTTTATTATTTATTGCAAGACATCACTTTTTAACAAACTAGTTATACAAAGTTATACATTACATATTAGCATTACATTACATTGTGTCACGCAATCGAAAGTATGGATTCTTTTTATATGTATTTTGCCGTTTATGTATTGTAATAATAATAATCTTCACATTTTATTGGAAAATCATAAAAATCATAGTACAAAATCAGATCTATTGTTCTCAAAGAAAAAATGTTCTTCACTGCTGTTGCAGGGGCTTGGTACCTAATTCTTTTTTACTTTTTTAGTTTATTTTCAAAAATATTTCGCTACTTTGACCAATATTGTGACAGTAACGTATATTTTCTTCCTGTAGTCTTTACAATATCCAAATATTGCAAAATGTTTGTGGGTTGTGCTCTAGTCTGTCCCTCCTTTAGTTTTTAACAAGTTCTTCACATTTTGGATGCCTTCTTGTTGATTTTTTTTTTATTTATACTTCCAGCTTGAACAAATCTGCTGATTACATCTCTAATATGGGCTACCAAAGACGTTTTCTGCTTTAGAACATTTTGTAACGTATTCATTCTTTCACCGAAAAACTCCACTTGTTGAAGAAGAAATTACAGATACAGTAAATATATCCTATTTTATTTTCATTGTTGTTAAAGTAAGAAAGTGTTTATATGTTCAGATGTAAACAAAATGATTACTATTACCAGAGTAACTCCATGAGAACTCTTTAATCAACACTCTGAAAATTGACAAAAAATGGAAACTGCAAAGTGACAAGTGTGAGTGTGAGCTGTCAAATATCAAACTTACAAATCCAGAAGAGGCGGCAAATCTGTATAAGTATAACTCACAGCCAACTACGACGTAAGAATCCTGCTTTTAATGAATATCTTGTAATAAAAAGTTGCGCTTATCGTTTGAACAACGGAAATACACCACATAATAATAAGTGTCGCACGGTGTATATTTTGTTAGTGGATGCGCGTACCATGACAGTTTATCCTAAAATCTCCACCCCAAGTCATCAACGTCTTCTCCAGATAACACCCTCGACTCCCCCACAATAAACCATAAAAAATACTTATCTCGGCCAGGAAATTTACTTCCACTATCTCTCATAGCGTACGCAATGCAAAATCGGCCGCACAGTTACAAAAATATTTTCCAGCGTTTGGGTTACGCAAAAACAGTCGATTCTAAAGCCATCGCCGCCATCTGCTCCCGATGGGCGGGTGCACCCCCAAAATCAATACGTGTGGCATTTCAGTCTTCCGTTATGTAACGTCGCCACAAATGCCTCTCGAATTCCGCACTCCCAATTAAAAAAGAAGAGTCCTGTGCCGTGACCAGGATTCGAACCTGGGTTACTACGGCCACAACGTAGGGTCCTAACCACTAGACGATCACGGCTGCTCAAGACATGGCTTGTGGGGAGCGGCCAAAGAAAAAGTAGAGAGATTTGCACTTTTCCGCTCTACTTACTTTCCAATGCTAGGTGCGCTACACTTATTGCAAACACAAGACAATCTGAGATCTTGGTGCGAAGTTCTTTCGTTTCTCTGAGTGCAAACTTCGATTTAAAGTTTCAATTGGACCCGACCCGCAGGTTCAATTTCCATTTTTCTTGCGGCCCCTGTCGTCCAGTTGCTTTTCCCTCCGCGATCCGCCCCGTGTTCGTGTCTACTTGTTTGGATAATTGCAGGAAAGCCACAACAATTTTTCAAGTGTAATCCTGCCTCCCCAGTTTATTTAGTGCGGAATTACCGGCATTAAAGTTGTCTCTTGTGGTAACACGAAGACTCCCTCGAGATTCGGATTGTTGGGGAAAGCTCATTAATAACTGGTGCGATAGAGATATGCAAAATCTTGCGAAAGAATTGATTGATGGTGGGGCTCCAGCATAATCTTCGAAATGTGTGGATGCGTCGAGGCTATCACATGAAAAATCGTCTCGAGAGAATTTTCTTGGTGGATGGAAAAGACCGTGGGGCACAAGTGCACATTGTTGCACATAGTTGGGATGTATAAGCGCTGAAAAAGGGCCCACGGGACGTTTAATTAAACCTAAACTTCCCTCCATGGTTAGCATTCCTGCTGCAGATGGGGGCACAAGGCACAGGCGTCTCGTCTGAACAACCACCCTTTCACTCAACACATTCTTAACATCATACATTATTTTTCAGTTTCAATTCGTATTCTTCAGGTGTGAACAAAATACCACCAACTTTTTTTGTACCCAGAGCACAACATTCCGTTTGTTTAGTTTCTGGATCAATTAATTCGGGAGATCTCCCCCTGATTATTTTTTCATCGCGACGCCACTGCCCCCGTTTGAATTTTCTCAATATCCACCCCTCTTGTGCGCCTCTTCGCCTAACAGATGTTACCGGATTCGATCCCCAGTCAGTCAGGCTTGATCTGAAAGGACGGGAATGTCGGGAATTGAAAATTATTCACTGTCTTGATAGTAATTGAAATACCTCATGTCTGTTTGCTTATTGTAATTTTGATTTATGTCCAGTGATTGTAGAATTGGTGGAGGACGGTATTGTGAGTCGGAATGTCGTGTAAAAAATTGCAGGGGTTCGAGGGAAAGCTCTGGAGTATTCTTAAAGCTCCCGGAAGACGCCCTTGCGGTGGATTTAGTCTTTTGCAGCCCCTCTTAATAGCCCATCACTCAAACTCCTCTATTCGGGACTTAATCTCTGTACTGTTTTATTGATAAATTAACTGTCAATACGTGGCAGGAAATGTTTTTGCGAAAAAATGGATCAGCCCAAGAAAATGTTTCGAGAGATTTTAATTGAAAACTAAAATGGGTGCTGTTGAAAATACTGTTGAAAAAAAAGATGTGAATCTCATTTTTCACAGAAAGGCAATAAATTTTACCAATGAAAACTTGTAGATTGGTTTTCGATTTGATAGGAAAACTTTTATTACATTGGACGTAGAATTCTGTAGTCCTTAGAAATATATATCGGGCGTTCATTTAAATTTCTCATCAAAGTTGGCGTTGAAGAGTTGATTGTGAACGCACCACACCCCAGTCTGCAGAGTAAAAATACAAACAACGCAAAAAGTGAGGTTAGATTTAAACAGCTGATCCGTGATTTGTAATCCGTGGTGCGTTCACAATCGACCCTTCAACGCCAACTTTGAGGCGAAATTGAAATGAACACAAAGCGCTGCACGCGTGCGTGTAAACATCCCACGTCTAAAAAAACGAAATCAAATTGTTTTTCTTTCTAGATCGTCGTTTTGCGCCTTAACTGCAGACCATCTTGCTCTCCGGATGTCCCTGATTGGTGTAAAGCTCATTTTTCGACCGAGGTCTGTATTTCCGCGCCATTATCTCTCTGTATCACACAACGTATGTTCGGAAATACAAACCGTTCGATCCGGGCGAACGTCGAGCTTAACGAGTTTTCAGCTTATCGCCGGAGATAACCGTCGAGCTTAACGACTTCACAAACCAAACATTTTCGTTGCATTTATTATCGCGCGAATACAAAGCCAGAGCTAAAAACCGTCCGCATTAAAACTCATCGCCGGATTGCCAAGACCTTTCCACATCATTTCCACGCCGCCAGTTCCATTCTCTCGAACATGCAGCCACCACTTTCATCTAGAAAGTCATTAGAGCTTTGTGAAAGCACCTGCGGATGGAAAGCTCCGGTCCGAAACCCAAACCAAAATTGAATAATCCGATCTGAATCAGTTTAAATAAACTGTATTGGGGGAGGCGGCACAGGTGCAATCAGACCGCACTTTATCCCCTAATTGATGTTTAAACCGGCTAATTAATCATTTATGCACCCTGGAAGCGACACACGACGAGGGACCCGACTCGGATACATCGCCAGCCGACAATATGCTAGAGGGGTAGGAGACTGTTCGCAAATAAGGGTGCTAACGCCGAATATATACACTGGGGAGCTGTGATAAGCAAGAATTAATTTAAATTCGTTTACTTTTCGCACTTGTTTAGTGGAATTTTTGCATTTTGTAATCGTGAGGAACGCAGAATTGAGTTGGAGGGCTTATGGACGCGGTTCGATCGTAACAGAAGACGATAAAGTGGACTCGTTTGTGAGGAGGGTTCTGCGTAAAATTCTTTGTACGTTCGAGCAAAATTGCGAGCTGGAATTTTACAAATTAATTTTGCACGAAAGGGGAAATTAAAAATTGGTTGACGAAATTATAGCGCTTGAAATGTGGAATATTGGTCTACGAATTGTGACAGACGCATTTTGAGCAGAAGTAAGAAGACAAAGGAATCGTTTGAAAAATATTAGAGAAGTTTCTTTGAATATCTGGAGCCGAGAAATGCTTTAAAATTAATTTTTATTTTGCGTTTATAACAAAGCTACTACAGCACTCAAAAGAGTGCTGTAATAGACTCAAAAGAGTGCTGTAATAGACCAGTACAATTTACATTTTCAAGGTTGGTAACTTTCAATGTCACACATCAAATTCCAAACGCCAAATCACGCTAAAACAATAACTGGAACTGTCAAGTGTTCCACTGTAACATTTGTGTTACCAACCACTATAAACTGCCCCAAATTTTAAGACTGAGATTTTTCATTTAAAAAAGGGCAAAATAGAAAAAATTGTGTATGATTGTAAGGCATTTTGTAGCACTTACTCCTATATTACTCCTGATTTCTCGCTAGCTCGTCTTGCCCTAAACCCGTGCGTGTTATAAAATGCTTCTTACAAAACTCGTATTAGAATATACCATTACAGAACTCCAGAACTACAGAAGAGAATTGTGAAATTAAACCCAAACCAATAAAGATTGCAACTTGTACAACTCAGTCGTTTTGAAGAAATAAGTACATAATTAAATGCTCCATTCAATTTTCTCTGTTTTGTTTTTTTTTGTTTTTTCTGTTTTGTATGATGTTTCTGAGTAGGTTTTTTTTGTTTTATTTTTTCTCAACAGGACTGATAAGATACTGCAAATTTCTTCCAGAGAGTTGTGAGTAAATTACAAATCTTTAGTTTAGTTTCTGTATAATGTGTTGCAAAAGTGGGAAAGTTCGACTTACTCTAACCGATTACAACTTTGCAAAGTCTAAGAACTAGAAACTAGAACTTTGGCAGCATGTGTTCGTACTACTAACGCATTTGCAACTAATTCCAAAAGTTTTTGAAGATGTCTCCTAAGTTCACGAATGTTTCTATATAAAAATAATTTTCAAAGAAACAATTTATTTTCATTATTTTAGCAAGTGAAAGATTTCTTACTCTGGTTTTCTAGACGTTTTTGCTATCTCCGATAGTCGTACGTTTTTATGACTTCAAAGTAAGCAAATATGAGGAAATGGTGCTGTCACTGTTATCGTCAAAGAAAAAGAAAGATAGGTCATTCGATCTTTAAAATATTATATTTTATTATCTCATTGTCATTATGGAGAGGTTGAAACATGTTGAGCTAAATATAAAAATGTTGTGTTTAGTTTAAGAGTTAGCCGTTGGCTCTGTATGACATTCTAAAAGTCATTCCGAAAAGATTTGATAGAATAGGTTAGAATATTAGATTTAGAATTAGAACAGATAGAATAGGTTATCGTAAGATTTATATCTTCTCCTCTCCTCTTACAATTTTTTGAAAATTTGTCAAATATTGTTTCAATGTTTTGAAAGTTTACTTAACAAATCAATCTTTTGCTTTTTGTTTTTCGATTGTTTGGTGTGAGCGTCAAAAAATATTAAATAAGAATATCATGGACAACGAGGATTTTTATAGACAAATCCTTATTCTTCCTTCGATCTCATAATCTTTACTACTAAGGGGGGCACGGCATCGAGGCCGGATTTATTTATCATTACCAATATTTCTATCGAGTAATGACTAATGATAATTCCTTTGAAAGCACTGTTTACTCGTATTGGTATATTATCATTTATCATTTATTTTGGGATACGCCCACTTTTTACATGACATCCACGTCAGGATGTTTTCATACGACAATACGGATTACAGACAATACTGAATTCAAGTGATGAAGATATGAAGTATTGTTATAATAACGGAATGGGATGTTTCCCCCAGCGGTCACCCATTCAAACACAGACCACGCCTGATATTGCTTAATTTGACCGATCGAATGATTATTATATTATTTATTCCCTTCCAATCAGTAAAAATTTGTATCACCACTGTTGGTTTACCAAAATATGAATGAACAACAATTATTGTGTTGTTGGTTTTTGCTTTACAAATTCTGAATTAATTTGTGGGATTTCCGGATAAGTTCGTAAAATTTATGTTTTATTGTGTTACCAAAAAAGAAAAATTTGAAAAGAAAACTATAATCGGCATTATTATTTCGAAAAAGAACTAATTTTTTAGATTGAGATCTAACTGTTAGTGCATGTATTTTATATAATAGAGAATATTTTTATTTAAATTAAAAATTATACATTTTTTAGATAGCAAACAGTAATGTAACAGGTGTTCACTTGAAAAGTTCATCGAATTGGCTTTGATGTTCGTCGCTACCTTCGTCTAACCAACTGTCTTTTCAAAAATAAAGTCAAAGCCAGCTCGATGAACTTTTTAACTGAACACCTGTTATTAGAAGCCCATACATCTAGAACTCTGAAAATTAAAACTATGAAGGAATTTAAAAAGAAACCTTCGTCCTTTCGTGTTCTTTAATAAAGACAGTTCAAACATATCTATGAAAATCGAAAACGAAATGAGTATATTTTTTGGTTTATCTTGTTGATGTATTTATTTTACCCTGGCTTGACCTGACCAGACCTGTTACGTGACAAAGTCAAATGATTTATGACAAAATGGTATAATTTATCAACAAGAGGATCATCTACCTGCTTGAACCCACTTATTTACAGGTTCAGTATAAAAATGAAAATGGAGCCAGCCCGATTCAATAATTTTCAACCGTTCAATTACGCAGAACATAAAGTAAAACAATTTTTGATTTTGTAATGCAAAAATGGGGTTCATTCAAGATTTAGTAATTTTTTTTCGGCTAATTTTGTAAATAAATATTGAGTGTTCAGTGTAGAAAACAGAAACAGAAAATTTTGTCTCATTTTTTTTTATTGATAGCTTTATTTAATAACGAAACATAGTAAAAAAAAACAAATTGTGTTCTTAACGATTAATCAAATTTGATTAAGTTTTTTTAACTAGAAGTAGTGATTTAGGGGATGAAAATAATATTTTGGCAGAATGCTGAAAATCAAAATGAAAAAGCAATTGCAAATTTATCCAAGAAATGGTTCTTTTAGTTATCTATTTTCTTTATTTATTATTTTATTTATTATTCTTTTAGTTATCTACACTTCCATTCATTATTTTTTGTTTTGGCTACAAATAATTAACTTACTTAATTTTAATCAGTATATTTTTAATCATTATATTCACTTGAATTAAATAGTTCTCATTTGTAAATTTGGAATTTCAAAACCACATATTTAATTGAATGTAAAACCAAACCAAATTTCATTTTTCTCAAAATTTTTAAGTAACCATTAAACTTGACAATATCACGATTATTTTACATAATTCGAGTATATTTAGTAAAAATAGTACCATACAAAGAAATTTTAACCCACCTGTAGATCAAATTCTTCTCAATCTCTGTTACGTCACAACTCCTAGACAACAAACCGAAAAATCAATAATCCGAAAGACATCCAACAATCAAGTTTTTCTGAAATTTTGAATTTTCTGCAACCCGAGCAATTACCACATTTTTGAAACAAGTTTTGCTATTTACGTAACCATACCAAGAAACTGACAATGAGTCTCACTGCATCGCACTGATTGAACCCGTCATTGCGTCATTAACAATAATTTTAATTGCTAATTGTCGCGCAGATGTTGCTCTGATTAAAATGCAACATCGTCCGCGTCCCGATTATGAATTTTTGGAAAAAATCCTCCGCCTCTAGCGTTTTTCTTTGGCTAAAACGACATCTAGAACAAGCACACTCACCATCGTATTTGAGATTTCCGGTGGCTGCACTGAGTTTATAGTTGGATGTGTTGGCCATGACGAAGGCTGGAGCTTCTGGAAGCTGTACGGCGTCTAAAGCTTGTCCGAAAGCCCGTTCCAAAGGTCACACTAGGTGACCCATTTCGAGGATGGCGCGCGCAATTTTGACGTCAGCGTGTAGGAGGCACGACTCCTGGGGTGGAGCCTGGAACGAGAGCTTTTTGTGGGGGTGCTGGAGCTTTATCATATAGATTTTTCTTTCGGCGGGCGAAACGGTTTTTTCCGCCGGGACGGGCCAGCTTCGACGGATTTCAGGAGGTCGCACGTGCAGGATTGGGCACCTCGGGTTAAGGACGCCAGATAAAGAGGAAAAATAGCACACAGAAGGGGTTTTCAGTGAAAAAGCTGCTAATATGTCTTCTACAGCAGAGTTATTTTTAGAAAAAATCTCGGCTGGAATGTGTTGCATAATATTTCAAATTAAATAAATTTAACATATTTAAAGCACTACGTGGGAAGTTTACACGCACGAGCGCAGCGTGTATTGTTTTCCTACGTGTACTTTATACACATAAAGTTGATTAAAAACAATGTTTGACGGTGGTGCAAGAATAATTTTACAAAATTCATTTTGTTTTTTATTTCTGTTATTCCTCCGCAATAAGTCGCAGTCCAAAACATTCGCCAACTTTTATTAATAATGTAGAAATCAAATTTGGAAAAAGTGTGCTTTTGACAGTTCATTACGGTTTTGTTCAACCGGCGAATTCATGTCTTTCAGAAATGTCATTAATCATGAAAGAATTCCAATAAGTCATCATTGCTTTGTGCCAAATGTGACGTTTTCGCAAAGCCAGAAAAATAAATATCGAAAATGTGTAGGTGTGCTATGTATTGGTCACCAATGGGGTTTAAGGGATTGTACGCATGTCCTGTGACCTTACTCCTTTACCCTTTGATCAATATTCAAATATTCGGGATGCGAGGGCTGGAAAATTATTAAAATTTGTCATTTTTAAAACAACATGGACAAACTTGTTGTTGCCGTAATGTAATTGTTTTTGACATTAATCAAAGAGAGAAAACGTTTGCTCTATTCGTGAATATATGAAAAATTGTTAGAGTAATTGGCGCATTAATTAAAAAAAAATCTGTACCTACTAATAATAATTTGGTAAAACTGTTTAGCGATTATATCTGGCGATTTAACGTTAATAAATAGCTATTTATGCAACGAGTTGCAAAATGAGCGTCTTTTTGCACTAGACGTGACAATTGTCGTGTGCAAAAAATAGCCATTTTGCTAATTTTTTTCTAATTTAGTTACAAAAAGCACACATTCTGATTAAAATCCTGTTTAAATCTGCTATTTCAATAATTTTCCGGGATAATACTACTAATATCACAAATGTCACTTTTTAACACTAGTGGTAATATATTGTCACTTTTTAACACTAGTGATATAATGTCACTTTTTTTTTTACTGGTTATTAAATGAAGCACGTTTGACAACTAAAATGACATATCACAATGATTGATTTTCGTAACTGGATTAGAAAAAAGCGATTTTACTCCTTCAGCGTCTTGAAATCTCAAAAAATATCTAGTTGCTTCAGTCGTACATAATAAATATCTACTTACAGATCTAGACTACAAATCAGACCTATAATCTGTACGAGATACTGTATAAAGTGATTTATTCTTGTTTTTGACCTATTAATCTAAAGCAATCTTGGTAAGTTTGGTGTTGCACTAAATCTCCTCGATCCATTAGGGAAGATTTACATGCAACATTTATCTAAATCATTCAGTGGTGTAGAAATGCTTTGGAAGTAGGACAGTGGGATTGAAAGAGCGCCACTGGTGATAACTGATAACAGGTGGTGCTATACAGGGCAAGCTTCAAAGTAACTAGGTGTAGAGAATTATCTTTATATTATATTAACCAATTACGTTAAAGAAACAAGAAACATGCACCAATAGAAAGTTAGAAAGGATTTCTTACACCGGAAAGAAAAGTACCCTGCCTTTATTTCTACGTGGTTGTTTTTTATCAATCAGTTTCACAAAAGAATTGATGACAATTTTAAAACCTAACGTGTTTCTATCAAGTGACTGTACATTTTTGTGTTTTTTCTTTTTAGGTTGGCCACATGTTTTAAGTTTGATGTTGGCATACCTGATTATCAAATTCCAACGTGTCAAAGCAAAAGTTAAATAGAACACAATTGTCTTCATCACGCTCAATTTCGAATTTTTTTTTTATTATTGTGCACAAAACATTTATTGCAAAATTATTTACAGCCAATTATTCACGAAACAGCTAAAACCCTAACCTAAAAAATAAATCAACACACGACTTGTTGACAATGACGAAGCTTACCAATTGCTCGTGGATGCCAATTCACTAAATTTCCTTCACTCCTTTAATCATTTGGTATAATCTACTCGTTTAATTCTCAAACCGAAGATTACTCAAGCGCAACTCTTGTCCGAGAAGATTTTATTTTTTTTTTATATTTGCATCAGTGCCAAGCCTCGTGCCCAAGCAAGCACGTGGCCACTTGGCACAATTTTGAACTCACGTTACATGTTGTGTAACATAAATTACTTAACCTTAAAATTTATTAAGTCAAAAATTGTTCCGCAGTTTTTAAAAATATTCTATTTATATTATTTAATACAGTGAGATCAAATAAAAAAGTTTAAACGTTGTTGTTGTCAAAGAAACATATTTCAATTATCTAACCTCTATTGGAGAAACTTGTCAGTTGTCAAATAGAGCAATATTTAAATTAACGCTGTCAACCGAGAACCATCATAGCCGTGGCTTACTCAATTTTTTTTCGATCGCACGGTATTAATATTTATGAGAACACAAAATTATTTCTGTTTCTCTGGAATAGAAATATTAGATTAATGATGTGAGTCATGGAATCGTAAAAAAATATTTATGTATTTGAATTTTTTTCTAAAACTGAAACTTTGTTCAGTAATAAAACTAAACTAAAAGTAAAAAAATAAACTAATATTATTGGAAGATTTAAGGTTCGCAGAGACCAGCATGGACAGAACTTTGAACATTTACTCGAATTTTTGTATTTCATTTCTATTTTATTTTTAGTCCTGATATTTTTGTATCATTACTTTCCTGTTGACATTAAGGTAATAATTTTGCTTGACTGTTCTTTCTCATTCCCATAAATAATAACAAAAAAAAAATACACGTTGCCCAACTTACTTTTAGGAAATAAAAAAGATGGAATTTTATTAACAATATGCTTTTCAGTTGTTCCAGTAAACTAGACTTAACTTGAAATTATAATAATTGAAAATTGTTTGGTTGAAAAGTAAAAAGCAAAATTTTCCAATTATTAAGAGCTCTAAATAATTAGGTACGCCACTGGATGAACATGTGTCAGTAAAATGAAAATTTATAACACGTACGAAACATTAACAATATAAATTACAGTTATTTAAATTATTTGAAAATATTTATGCAAATCATGGATTACTCTTTATTCTAGTCCAAATTTAATTAATACATGTTCCACTCCTTATCGTATTAATGTCTTCGTCCATTGTCTCGGTTCAAGCAAATTTTTTTCTTAATTACCAACCCACGCAGTTTTCCCTGAAACGTCTCCCATTTTCCTTTCTTTAGCATTTTGTGTAATGAACCCATTTCCTTCCCAACATTCCCCATTAAAACCTGAACCGCCTTTCTCTTATCAATCTCTCGCTAATTTAACTTCTGTCTTTTACAGCCGCCGAAAAAAATCTTCACTTTTGTAGCAGTCGCCGCCGCCCACTTATCCAAACCAGCTCAACAGATAGTCCGATTAACAATTTAAGCCCGTGTTTCCCGGTCGCCATTGTGTCCTGGTTTAAATTCAGGACCACAGGACTCTCTCCTGAATCGGTTTACGTTCGCATCAGAGTCAATTGCGACCGATTTGGGAAGCCGGTGCAAACAAATTACCGGGCGTATAAATGTTCAGGATCAATTACAACATCACCAATGGCGGCGAATCGCCGCCTCCACTTCCGTCCACCCACCCCCGTGACGTCACACGCGATCGTTCGAGCAGCCCCCGGGAACGAACGCTTTAAAATTGTGCACCACGGGGGCGGCTGTTAAGGCACGCGACGACGTCGAGGATAAGCTCGAAGAGATGGATCGAAAAGTTTGAGGAGCTGGAGGCGGTTGTTGTGTTTTGCAGGATGGAAGCAGCGGAGGCGGTTTTGATCAATATCGGATGGTGGCGAAAAATTGTTAGGCTTGTTTTTTGGAAGACTTTTTTTCACATAAAGACGTCTAGATGGTCGTGTCGTAAAAGTCGACTTAATGGGAAGATTTTTATTGCAAATGGCTGACGAGAGTAGAAAGTCGGGTGGGAATTTTTATTAAATTTCGAAAATGGGTGGGTCACGTCGTTTCGACTCCGGTTTTATCAGCCATTACTCCAAATCAGCTATTATTCGGGCTAAAACGTGTGTTATCTCTTGTACAACGGTGTTATCTATAAAATCGTAATTACGTCGATGTTAGCTAATACTTGATCACTGCATATATAATTCATGGATGACAATGAGTTACGATTATTAATCAGACAGAAATTCCGCGGAACAGAGTTATTTAGTGTGGAATAAAATTTGAACGGGCATGTGAGTAAATTATTTATTTTCATTAACGCTTTGGTTAAATGTTTGTGTGCTACAGGTGAGTTATATCAAACATTTGTTCAAATTTAATATTTACATGAAACAATTATTAGATATTTATCCGTCAAATTAATCTCCCAAATAATAAAATAATAAAAATAAATTACCCCAAATATTAATAATTTTACTCGCGCAGTTTTATTTTCTACATTCAACTAAACATTTACCTGCGATAATTCTTGCTATTAGATTGCTCACTATTTGAATTTTATTTTTTCTTTCTCATATTTTGTGTATCTTATTTTTACTTTCTTCAATTTTGATCTGGAGGCACTTCAAGATATGCAACGAACTATACTGAACATTCTAAATCAATATACACAAATTACCAGTTTTTTTTCCAAACTTGCAAAACAACGCAAACATTTCAGAATTTTACTTTAGCATTTCATTTATGCAACAAATTAATTCCAAATTAATTTTAAAATAAGGTTTACTGAATTAATAAAACAATTAAGTGATATCTTCATAATAATTTTCATTAAATGAAAATGATCCCAGCTTTAGTTTTTGAAAATAAAAATTCTACCCATTTAGCTATTTTGTAACAGTTTTGTTTATTGAAAATTTGGCGGCTTAAAAGGTGCAGCTTTGATCTCGTTTATTTTAAATATTAAAAAAGATTTTGACTCTTTGTCTTTTACTAGTCAGTGCTGAATCATTGTGATCAGGCGATTATTTCCAGCATTTGCAAGAAGTGATTTTATGTCGCTTTTACCTCAAATAATATCGTGCGATCAATTGAATTTGTTATTAAAGTTGGCGCTGGAACTGTTAAGGCATCTAATTTTGAACTATCGCAACAAACGTCATATATAATGACAATTGTTAAACAGAAAATGGCGAATCAAATTAAGAAAAAAATTACAATGGTAATGTTTATTTTATTAAACAATGTTACAACATATGCTGAAAATGTTCACCATTTTGTTCCAAACACAAACGGGCCCTACGGCTTCAGTTCCAGCGCCAACTTTAATAACAAATTCAATTCTTTCTTATTTCCATGGATACAACAAAAATGAAATATTTGCAGATTATTGGGGTAAATTGAATGTTTTTAAATGTTGCCAAATTTAGTGTAACGAATAGGTCCATTTCTTCTGCAAAAAAAGAAAATTGATTGTTTATAACATTTTTACCTGATATTTTAATGACTACTTAACAACGTACTGCTAAGCTGTTCCGCGAATTTTGGAGCACCCGGTACACTTGACATACTGATTTGGATCTTCACTGTAGAGTCAAATCAAAAACACTTTCAACAATATTCTCTTAACTAAAAAAATATTAAATGATAGTCTAAATGAGTGAACAATTTTTATTTTTAAATTTGAAAATTTCACATATTTATTTTAGTTTTTATAACAAAACTGGATCTAAAATAACTAGGCCTCTGATTCATTTCGTATATCATGGAAATTGTACAATATTGCCAACATAAGTCCTCTAAATTGCCTTTTTTTATTAGGTACATTTATTTTGGTGCCATTTGCTATTGACTGGTAACAATTTAGTACAACTACAGGGTTATTCTAAATGATTGTAGTCGAAGTAGGCGTGAAAACTGAATTTAAAATTTATGGTTGCCGCTCCACATAAAAAAATTATCAAAATGATGTGTTAAATTGGGTGCAAAACAACTTAATATTTTTAAAATTGATTGTAGAACAACTCAATATTTCTGGATTCAATCGTTAATTTAACAAAAATAAATAAAATTCTCATCACCGCACATAAAAAATGACAGTGCAGCGACACAACTGACAGTTCACATGAAAGATGCAAAAACGTAATAACATGGACATGGCCTACTTCGACTACAATCATTTAGAATAACCTTGTACAATCGCATGAAAAAATTTAATTTTGGATACAATTCTCCCCAATTTGTAGTGTATTAAGTTAATATGTAATAAATTAATAGATAAAAAAATATGTTCACTTGGCGTACAGTGAGGGAGCAATTATTGAATTTCATGTAGAAGCGATAAATTAGGATTTTTTTCAATGCGCTGACCTAAGACAATACAATATGTTAGACAGATATGGGCTTTCAGATTCCTTTCATTTTTAAAATATGTACAGGATTATTCACGAGAGACTTCCGATGAAAATTTCGTTATATGCAAGGGAAACTACAAATTCCAAAAGTTTCTAGACTCCTAAATTTATAAAAAGTAATACGATTGCTGGCTCTTATATTGTCTGTCATGTCAGTTTTCACATTTTTAACTAACCATAATTTTTCAAGACTTTTTTCATAAAGTACACAAAAGATGAAAACACGGATATGATTCTCATATGTGGACAATGTAAAAAAAATGGTGTGCAAGCTACATTTATTTACAGACGGCGATTTCCAAATAGGCAACATCCATGTTTGTTGTAAAAAATTTTACACGTAACCTCAATAAAGAGAAAGTGTCATGATTAATCTTATTCGCCAAGCTACTTGGATTGCTAAGTTATTTCGAATTAAACAAAAATCAAGTTCCAGGGATTTCTTGTATTTTGGGTTGCATATAACGAAATTTTCGTCGGAAGTCTTTCGTGAATAACTCTGTATATACAAATCTGAATTTAGTAAGAACGCTCCCTGCAGATGAGGAGTTTTTACCTGATTTGATAAGAATTATGAATGAGACACCCTTATGGTGAAATAGTTTTGAGGTAAAATTACAATGAAACGGTCGGTACTATACCATGTCCCTTCGGTGAAGAATTGAATATTATCGGTTTATTAGTCGGACCTTTAGAGTCAGTTTAAAGCACTATAAATGTTTTACAATGTTTACAACATGGTTTTTACTTTAGACTATAAAAAACGTTTAGTTGAACCGTTGTAATGTGCAAGTGATAGTTCTCTAGCAATAGGTATTTACATAAAAAGTACATGAATTAAGCTAAGACGCTGATTTTGTTCTTCGTATGTAACTTTGATGGCACTTTTTGACCATACGGTATACTTGTTGCAACCATGCTAAAGTACTTTTTAACGTTTCTTTTGGAGAAAATCTATTTTTTTTTATATTCTATGATATTGATTTAACTCTTTTATGCTTCATCGGCTCAAAAATGAATCCCGCAAAGGTATTTTTTAATTTTGGAAAATGAACAATAATCATTCTAACATGTGGAACTTGGAAAAAATGTTAACGCTTATACATAGAAAAATCTTCTGAGCCAGCGCTTATCCTGGAAAAATATTGTATGTACACCTCGTTCCACTGTTATCCTTTTTACTAGACAACAATTATCCTTAGAGATTTATTTAGGCTAATACTCTCCTGCTACACTGCTACACAGTGAATAATTAATTATTCCAAAATTCCAAAACTCGTGTCATAAGTTTTAGTTGCACGAAATTTTCAAAGTCTTGGTGAACCTTTTGCATCCATTCCATACTGTGGTATTTTGACTGCAAATTAACGTGAAGAATTCAAGTTTCATCCGCTGTAACAAATATTTCAACAAATCCATTCGTTATCCTAAACATTTCTAGCAGGGCATTAACTTTTTCGGGTGTCCAAGATTCATTTTCACATAATGTTCTGCCAAGTCTAAAACCACTAGATATAATGGTGTAGGGTCATCTATTTTCATTTCTTTTTATGCCAAGGGCAATTAATAATGGACCCTCTCGTAGACTAGTGAAAGTACAGGTGGTCCACAATTAATTATATCACATTTCCCTTATTCCCAAAGGTGAGATTCACTTGTTGGACTTCTCAAAGGCATAAAGTAAAAAAAAAATAAATCTAAATTTGGTATTTTATTCTTGGTTATACAGGGAATTTCACGAGTAATAATGAATTTGACAGAATTTAAAATGCAACCCACAATACATTTGCAAATTTACCGTGGATTTTGTTTTTTCAATTTTAACTTTTTCGTAAATGTCAGTTGTGACAAATAAAATTATTGGAATCAAAGCCATCATGGATTTATAATTTTATTTTAAAACAATACGATATGTATTTAAAATAGCCACGTTACTTTGGAAATGTATTGTGGGTTGCATTTTAAATTCCGTCGGGCTCATTATCACTCGTAAATATCCTGTATATACGAGTATAATACAGGGTGGATTTCATAAACAACTGATTATAATACTGTTACAATTTAATTTTAATTTAACAATACTGTTAACATTTCCCAGTTCTTCTTAATGGTCGCACAACAATCTGAATCACCTTTCCTCTTTGATTCCACTTCACACTCACCACAACTCACCTTGTTCTTATTTAATTTTTATTTTATGCTCACCTCTGAGTCCACCCTTTGTGCTGTTGTGTTATTTCAAGTGGAGCACTTCCCGCCGCCATTCCGCTGTGCAAATGCCAGTGACGGATTTGTTTTAATAACAAAAGTTAATGCCATTCCGGACATGTGCCCGAAATTATGTCAGCCATAACACTAACACGAATGCAACGCTTAGGAGCATTAGCAGAGCAAACGATTTAATAAGTGTCATCATCCTGGCAAATATATCATGTCCCCTTCAAACGTCATAAATCCCAGTCAGACACAGCGTCGCGACGCGCCGACGACGCCCCACCAGCAAACAATTGAACATCGAGTGTCACCACCAGGCCCGCCGCCGTTTTCCGCATGGTTGGCGGCCAACCGAGCAGCGCGCCCATGGACCAGCAAACCACCCCTTCGGCTTATTTCATTTTTCAGTTGTCTTTTGCGAGAGAAGGGAAAATCAACATCGAGGAAATAACACCAGCAGGATTGAAAGGGAACTTTTTCAAAATCCAAAACTAAAAAATACCAAATACCAAAGCTCTGCAAGAATATTAATTTTGCAATATTATTTCTTCTAAAGGTTTTATTTAAATATTTTTTGTTTAGAGTGTTTTCTTGTCTTTATCTGAGGCCAAGGATTTTCCAAATTGTTTCTCTCTCTGACTGTTCTTGACCACAAAATTTACCAACGACTAAGAAAAATCATTGTTCCTACACTCTTCCTACTTGAAAGTATTTCTGCGACAGGCAATTGTTCCTTTCTATAAAAGGAAACTTTGAGGACACTACATATACTGGCGGTCCTCACTTCTTGGAACAAATATAATTCCGGAAAGTTGAAATGACACTCCACAACAGTTTAAAACAGAGCAAAACGCTTCCGAAGAATCCGGCAAATTCAAAAAACACCGGAAGTTCTTGTTGAAAACTTACATTTTCATCATAAGTATAGTATTTCTTCTCTGAATCTTAACTCACATTTGGAATAATTACAAAAGATTTAAAAATAGAATTCTTACTTTTTTCTGTGAGTAATTAAGTTTTACTCTCAACTGAGATAACAACAACAAACAAGAGAAATTGCTAAGAGTTCTTCTCTTTGCTTACTTAAGAGTTAAGGACAATCGCTTTTCATTTCATTAATTTGCGGCTTTTGTAAATTCGTGTAAAGCTTCAATATAAAAAAGTTTGAATATTTTCAAATACGCGATGTAACCTGCGTTCAAAAACTCGCTCGTTTGGAGCGACTTGTGCATTTCTGAACGCATGTGTGTTTAAGACGCAGTTTGACGTTCGGTTCATATTCCTAATTTTAATTTTAGGTTATGTTGGTCAAATACTGAGAAGCATGTTTGAAACTACACCAAGTCCAAACTTGCCAGTTTTTGAACGCTCGTTATAATAGCATTTAAGATTAAGTTTTGCTTAAAATCTTATCGTATTAGATTTCAAATGTTGTCCAGTTCTGAACTTAAACTAACACGTTTTTATTTATTTTTTTGTTCAACACTGTCAGAATTTGAGAATGTTCTCCTGTGGGAACGGATTTTGATAAATGTCACAACTTGTCAAAACGAAACGTCAAGCTAATTTAAAAGATTTTACGCGATTTGGAGCCTTTAAGGGGCTCGTCGAACGAAAAAACGTTGTATTCAACTCGTTCTTGTGTAAATTGGGCCATTCGCGTTTAATAATGGCCCACCTGTGAGAAAAAAGGCCCAATTTACACACGAACTCATTAAATACTCTACTATTATTTTTGAACATTATAAGCCATTTCGATCTTCACAAATTTAATAGTTATTTATGTGACGCGCTTAGTAAATTAATCTTTACGGGCGCGCTGGCACTTGCGGGACGAGTGACGTAAGGAACGAGTCTCCATAAGCCAGTAAGCCCATTAATCACCTAACGAACCAGCTTTTTGAACTTTTCTAAAGCAATACTTATTTCGTGGTGTAACAATTTACATGTCTTCGTCAATGTCCTAATTTCCTTTGTTTGAATAATGTGAACTCCAACTATTTCGTCCTAAACATTAATCTTTGTAGATACTTTGTACCAGCTCTGTTTAATAACGACAGCCGTTAAAGTCTAAACTTAACTGGAATGTCATTTCGTTAACAAAAACTCTTCTTATGGGAAACAAAAGAATTTACGAGTCAGATCTCAACCGTTACGTATCGGACACTTTTTATTTGGTACTTTTTCTAGTCTATAACTCCTTTACATTTATTAATTTATTATTTAGAGATGACATTTCAACTTGACCGATTTGTTTATTTTAGATTAGTAAAAGGGGTGTAGAAGCCGCCCAGCTCCTCGCCGCCACCAATTTCCCCCTTATTGTTCCTTTGTGTGAAAATCAGTTTGTTGTTTACAAATCATAAACCGCCTCTTTGACATCCCCCGTTGTGCCCAGGTCTCGCTCTGCTCTCCCGTCGCCTCCGCCATATTTCCCCTTCCGTGCGAAAAAATTAATTCGTTTGATAAACTTCCAACTCCGCAGGATATCAATACTGGTCCTGCTCCTGCTAGGCGTGGCCACCTCAAGACACATCAGTTACTATGACGACGACACGAGCGACCGACCAATAATGACCAAGTCCCAGGAGCGTCGCATCTGCGCCGAGCTGTGCATGGCAGGGTTGGGGGGCGAGCCTTGCGGAGACGAATGCTTGGACGTGATCCCCCAAGGACTGCCGATAGAATCGTCTCAGTCCAACGACGACCATACCCAGGCCAACTACACGCGGAAGGACGCCTGTCCGTTGTTGTGCGCGAACCGGCTCGGGTATCCCCTGTGCGGCTGCAACTACACCCAGGAGACGACGCCCTTCTTCACGGTCGACTTCCTGCAGATCTGCCTCCACTTCTGCACCTCGTACAACTACAGGATCTACGGGTGCAACGAGTGCGGCTACTACGCCAACCTCACGGGCTACGGCAACGACGGCATCGTGGGCATCAGCGGCCAGACCTCCCGGAAGGCCTACGACTGGAACGCGTGGTGCATACAGATGTGCGAGGACGGAGATGGGGGCTCCGCTTGCTACTGCGACCTTCTCCCCATGTCCCTTCACTTGAAGTAGCGACCATTACCCAACCCCGTAGTTTAGTCGCAATGTTCCTGAAAACGTGCGGCGGTAAGGCCGCGTCTGCACCGGTACGGTCGCTGTAGACGCGCCCTTACCGCCTTAGTTGCAGCCTCACGCTAATAGATGTACCTGCGAAATTCTAAATCATGTAAATAAGGCGAAACGAACAAAATCGAGTCTTCCAAAAATCTGTACATATAACGGTTAAGCGGTTCTGTATTGTTAGAGGCAGATTTCGTTGAGTTCAAAAGGTATCCGATAGATCTAGAATAAGCATATCATTGTTGAAATTGATCAGATCTATTATAGCTGTGCTTCTACTGTAAATAATAATTTTGTACTTTTATCAAACTTCTTCCTACTTATGGTCAATAATTTCATTTAACTTGTCCTAGTTTTTCTATACGATAAATGAAAATTGTAGGCTGCAATTGTACAAAATGGTGTAGTAGACTAGTAGATTTTCTGTTATAATATTACTATTTGTTAAACAATTTTATCAACTGTTGTGTAAAGACAATAACTATTTTAGGGGTTGTAAAGTTAAAGCTAAAAATGTGTATAACGTTGTTTTTAGTAAATTGTAATTCATTAAGAGAGTTTGGCTTTAATAAATGTTTTGTATTATTATGGTCGCTGTTGCCGATCTTTCGAATTTAAATTTATTGTGATCACTGTTCCAGAAAGCTTAATTTTATTTTGTATGTGCTGTTATCATAAAAATAATAACGAATTTGCATATTGTATTTTTTTACGTCAATAAATCCTGGATGGGTTTGCCTCCCGCACTCTATTCAGCAATTTTATTTTATACGATCTCCACAATAGCACAAAAGAGAAAGAAAAATCACCATGAGCGGCATCTAATCGATAACACTACCCCAACAGAAAACTATCAAAATATATTTACTTTATGTTTGCAACAGAATTTATCACACAAATGACATGACCTTTTCGCGTTTTACGTTTACGCTTCTGTTTGTTTCCTTTATCGCCATCCTCACTTACGTATGCAGCACGTGCATTCTTCTTCTGTACGTATTATTAGCTAATATGCAGCATAAAAAAGAAATTGTTGTGACAATTACTTTACCAGCATTATTATTATTGTTGTTGCGGTTTTGGAACGTACCCAGCCAGCGTCAAACTGTCAAATGTCACGTGACTCGTTGCTGTCATTCACCAAGAAAAATAAGTGCCAGTCATCAAATTTTGGCCAAAATTAGTGAAAAAGTGACAAAAGCGGCGAAAGAAACGCGATGGGCACAATCAAAGTAATAAACGACGAACTCCATTTCCAGACGGAATTATCAAACGCTTCCACTCGGCTCGTCGTGGCCGATTTCACTGCCAGTTGGTGAGTTAACCTAAAAATGTTTTGTGTCATTTGTGGAAGAAATCGTGCTGTAGGTGCGGCCCCTGCCAAAGAATAGCACCGATTTTTCAACAGTTGTCTACGAAATACGCGAAGGCGGTGTTTTTGAAGATCGATGTGGATAAATGCCAGGAGACTGCCGCGATGCAAGGTGTTTCGGCGATGCCTACTTTTATCTTCTACAGGAACAGGGTAAGTGGTATGGAAGGAATGGGGTGAAGGTTGAATGCTGGGGTTGTAGACAAAAGTTGATACACTGAGAGGGGCAGACCCAACAGCGCTGGAAAACAAAATTCAGCAATATTATGGGTCGGAGGATGGTGATGAAGCTGAAGCTGTTTCTGGACATGTGAGTAGTGGTAGAGTGGTCGAGGATTTTGTTAAACTGATGTTTCAGATGGACTTGCAATCTTTCATTATGAAAGCACAATGTGAGTGTTTGAATGAAAGTGATGAACATTCTTTAGAACATGGTCTCAACTCTGGGGGTGGTTATCTGCAGTCAGACTGTGATGAACAAGTACTTGTTGATAAAAATTTAACAACAATTTTATTGTGTTTTGCTTTTGCAGTTAATTATTTCAATTGCATTTAACCAAGCTGTGAAGATTCACAGTTTGAAGGTCAAAGCTCCAGCTGATAAAGGTCCTAAAACTATTAGAATATTTATCAATCAACCAAGAACCTTGGATTTTGATCTGGCTGACAGCTACACAAGTGTTCAAGATTTAGAGTGAGTGAAATTGTTTGATGTGGGAATGTTTTAATTGAAATAATTATTTTAGATTAACTCCAGAGGATTTAGAAGGCAATCCTGTTAATCTTCGCTATGTTAAGTTTCAAAATGTTCAAAACATTCAGTTTTTTGTGAAGGATAATCAAGCAGGAGGTGAAGTTACACAGATTGACCACTTTGCAATAATAGGATCTCCAATCAATACCACAAATATGGGCGACTTCAAGAGAGTTGCTGGAAAGAAGGGGGAGAGTCACTAAGTAACGAAATAATTAAATTCCTCTAGATACTATAAAATTTTAATTACAAAATGCATAATATGCTATACATAATACTTAAAAAATACAAAGATAATTCTTATTGAATTGTTACCTAATTAATTTTTGCAGTTCTTTCAATTTGTTTTTCTTTTCGTTTTTTATATTTTCTACCTGGTTCCTGACCGTCTCATTTTTAAATTGAATCGGTTCTTCCGAGTTTTCGTCGAAAAGCGCGCTCACGTCCATCAGCCTTCCTTGCTTGTTTTGACACGAAAAATTCAACACGCTGCTAGATTTTCTCTTGTTTTCGAATATCGACAACAGCCCCCAGTTTTCTGTTCGAGTTTCTTGCGATTCCAGCAACCAAGCCGCGTTTTTCGCCTCGACCTTGAACCTCTCCAGTTCCTCTAAACTGACGTTTTTGCTAACGTTGAGCCCCCTCTCTAGGGGATTCACGATGTACATGGCGCAGTGCTCTGGTTTTGTTATAGAAACGGCGTCGTTCAAGCAGATGGCTTTCGATGTAAAATCAAATTGAGAATAAAATTCAAAAAATTGGACCAATAGAGATTGGAGACTGTCCGTGTTTTCAGTCGGTTTTTGCAGTTTGTTTATGTCTCTAAGAAATGTGCAGTTAATGCCGTCTTCAGTCACATAACGGTCGTCGGGTTCAGCTAGTTTGACTAAGTAATTTAACGACGGTAATATTGGGGCAGAATTGATGGGTTTTTGGAGAAAAGCTATCACTAACAGGGTCAAAGAAAAATTTGTGATCCATCTTCCTGGGGAAGAATTTGTTAAACCTATTTCACACGCCCATTTCCTGATGGTGAAAATTAAAGGGCGCACTCTCTCATCAATGGAACCCATTATGTATAAAAAGTCAGACATGTGGACGCCAGACCTAAACAAAACAGTAAATGTGACGGAAAAATTCAATTAAAAAAAATTTACATATTTGACATGGATAGATCACATTCAACATCTGTGAATTGCTGATAGTATTTAATTATGGGGACCCTAGCTTGCAATATTCTTCTGACTTGGGAACAACCTGGTAGAAATAATTGTAGCAAGTCTCCCATTGCTTCCATGTTTCTTTGGGAAGCTGTTCTTTCAGATCCAAGAGTTGCTTTACAGTGGAACATCAGTCTGGCATCATCTTTAATCTGCAACTGGACTGTCAAATAAATTGAACTCTTCATTAATTAGAATTACTTTTTCATCTGACAGTCTTAAAACTAGATCCAAGTCACAACCCATTTTTCCATATCCATTAACAGAAGAGCCAAATGGAAATGCTTTAGCAGTAGGGAACATCCCTCTTACACAATTTTCTACTTGGCAAGCAGTCAAAAATTTTAATCTTGTCCCAATATCATTTAATTTAGTTGCATCATACAGAACATTCATTTGGTGAGAAACCTGTAAAATATTTTGTATCATTTAATTCTAGCTTTGGTTAAGTTATTACTGAGTCACACTTTCTTATCAAATCACTTATTTCAGTTGACTTCAAGGAAACATTCCCATTTTCTACAGTTAAAGTGGCATTTTTGCTTTGTTTTAACTTTGGGAGTTTTCTATTTGAAGCCCTAAACCACAAAAACTGTGAACTGACAGGAACAACTTGACTGTCCTCTACATGTGAGCTTTTTTGCAGAATGTCCTGAACATCCTTTTCTGATGCAAATTCCACTATGATAAAATTCTAAAGAGTAAAATTACACAGTTTCAATTAACCAAAATTGTCAGATCTACCATAGGCTCCACTCCAACAGTGTAATGTAACATTTGTTTGACAGTACCGATAGAACTGCAGTAAGAGTGCAGTTCCTTAAAGGATTGTGCTGACTGCACCTGCACTAAAACACTTTTTCTCGCTTCAGCGCGTCTTGACTTGATTAGACTCATAAATGGAGTGAAGCTTTTCTCATTTTCCTCCTCTTTAACTAAAAAAAAAAACACTTCAATTGAACCACATAACCTAAAAAAATCGTACCTTTCTGTGACAACCCGCCAGCGTATCTGACCCCATCATTCGGTTGTGATAATTTGATTTTTAAATGTCTCCTAAATGTGGTTTTTAAACCGTTTTGAATTTGAGTCGATAGAAGAACCGACATGCTTCTAATCGGGGGCTCAAACCTCAAACGGACGTGTCTAAGGGAACATTCGTGATTTGTGAGGTTAGGTTTAACCGTTTCTTGCCTAGAAATGAGCAATAAAACGCCCAAACGACACACGAGCTCCCCAAATAAAGGTTTCTCGCCGATCATTCGTAAGTTGTTTTGTGTACAGAGGAATTTCAAACGAATGAGAAATTTTTAGTGCCACAAAGCCCAGCAGCAGGATCTCCACAAAAAAATTTAACTGGGCTCCCAAGAGTAGTCAGAGATTTGGTAGCAGACGTTTATAATAATATACAGTGGTGGAATGATCTCCACATCAAGGGGGCCACTGTTGTTAAGGAAATAGCTTCATTGAAATCTAATAACCCAAAAGACTTTTCCTCAAGTTTAGAGCAACTTACAAATGAGTTGTATACACTAGTTCAATCTTTGAAACAGTTCAAGGATGGTCTACTTGTTTACACAACTCAAATTATGGCGTCAGTCAAGTTACAGAAGGATCCAGAGCCTCTGTTTATTTCTCTTGACATGAGTGCTGTGGCAAGGCTTGTGGAAGAAATTGCAAAAGCATATGAAGCTGAATTTAGTGTTAGTTGTTTTGGTTGTAGAGCTGCCTGAGTAAAATGTGGGAAATTTTAGGTGAAAGAATTTGTGTTGGAGAATATAGCCCATTCAAAAAACCAGGATGAGGCAATGTTTCTGGCAGCTCTGTGGACATATCAGTACAAAATCTCGGATCGTATCGGTTTGAAATTAGAAACGCTGCTTGTGGAGACAGGGCACAGGAGAGTTACATGATTTTAAAAAATTGTGTTGTAAATAATAATTATAGATAGACCAATAAAGTTGCGCGTACATGACGTAATTAGTTGACGTAACCTGAGCCACTGCGGTGCGGACAATACGCACGCGCACGTGACCCTGTAATCTTCGACCACCAAGGTCGTCGTTGTCAAAGATGTGAAATTAGTGCAGTGCGGCATTTCTTGCAATAACAATAAAAGTAATTCGGTGAAAGTAAAAACTGTCTCGTGCGGGGCGCGTTTTTACCGGTGACGAACGGCAATTCATGAGGAGCTGGAGATGGCGTCCGATTCTAAAAACCAACTAATACAACGACCCAATTCAGAAAACAATCAAATTTCCAAGAAAAATCCCATTAGTCTGTTTCTGAAGCACTCGGAATGCTCGCACGTCTCGTGTTATTGGTAAGTGGGTAATTTCTGTGTATCTGCATCGTTGCGCAAGCCATCAACACTTTGCCGATTTTCCAAAAATCAAATCGCCGCATCTCAAAATTTTGACGTTTTGAGTTTTGACGTGTGAGGTTATGTTGTTTGTTTTGATTCGTCGGAGGCCGCATTTCGTAAACCACATCGCCAGGATTGTATCGTTGCCAGATCAGTGATTTTGATCGGCCGGTTGCGGTTCAGGCACCTCGCTAAAAATCGATACATTTTTTGAGGTTATGCCTTGTACGGGGGTCGACCTGGAACCCACCCACTCGTTAATGAAATCTGGGATAAGTGTGTTCAGCAGTCCCCCGAGAAATCGTCGCGTGCGTGACTCGTGAATATCAATTATTTCATATTCCCTTAAGAGCGTGTACATTATATTTAGGTCTATGCAAAAAAATATATAAATTAACAAAATCAGGACGGTGTCGAGACACTCCTTTAAGGTTGGTCTGACTTGGCACTAGTTTATTAATTACACAATCTTTTGTCTGGAACGAGTTTAAAATAATTCAGCCTTGTTGCGTTACGTCAAATCTACAAAAAAAGTACGTCGACTCGTTTTACGTATGGTTATTTATTTAAATTATGCAAAAAGAATCGATTTACTTTGTGCCACAAATTATAATTGTCGCTTTATAGCACTTGAACATGCCATAGTTTTTCCACATCTCAGGATACTATCGTCCAGTGCAACTTTTCAATTTGTGCGATGAGGCAAGCTTTCTAACGCTCACTTTTTGTGATACTACGCGCTTCGAAAGCTACATTTTCATGTAAAATTATTCGTATTTTTTGCCTGCGGTGTTCTGTGTTGTGTTGTGAAGTAAAGCACGTTATGTGTGTCTCGTTCTCACTACTTCCTGTTCGTTCCACATTCTTACATAATTAATGTCCAATAATGCGTTTCAATTTTTATATTAAATGTAATAGTTTCATGCAACCATTCATGCGCACCACTTTAAATTTGTTGTTGTTCATCCGGCTTTAGTTACACAACGTTAAGCATGGAAAGACTTGCAACTTTCTCGATAGAACGGTATTGTCTGCGATACATTATCTCCATCATGATGGTAATGTTTCTGTTCCAGCGAAGAAAACGTGTACAAGTTGTGTCAAGACGTGTCGTCCAGACACTCCGGCGAGATAAACAAGTGTTTTGTAGTTTTCGTGTCGAACCCCAGCAGGACCGTGCCGTTGTGGAGGCAGCGTTCAGGAAAGGACGAGGACAGACTGGTCATTTGGGTCGGTAGATTGATTCTCGTTTTATTGATTGACGAAAATGCGCTTTTCCAGGATTATCACGTGATTTTTTTGTATCATCCTGAACCGGAAAAATGTTTAGTTTACGATTTAGACTCCGAATTGCCGTTTCCGACGTACGTTCACAAGTACGTGACGGAGACTTTCCGCACGGACCACATTTTGAAACCCGACTATTTCAGGTACTTTTCGTTGGTCGAGTCGAAACAGGCGGTTTGAGTGTACTTGCTTTTAGATATTTTAGAGTGATTCCGGCAAACGAATTTTTGAAAGAATTTGCGTCCGACAGGAGGCACATGAAGAGGCCCGACGGGACGTGGATCAAGCCACCACCGAATTATCCCGCGATTCAGACAGCCAGTAAGTGAAATATTATTTTTCGTCGATTATTTTTAACGATTCATTTGCCAGCCAATACCCACAATCTTGAAGATTACATACAAATGGATTCTAGTAAGGGCCCTGGACAGGTACTGAGCTTGACTCAATTTGTGCAACGCTTCTACAAGCCCGCAACATAGTTATTCTAACTGAAAAGAGTGAACAAACTAAGTCAATTTTGATTTGTGCTCTTACATATAATAACAGAGCATAATAATAAATGTTTGTCATCGAAAAAAACTCATGTTGTGCTTCTATATCTATCTAAAATTTCTTGATACCTACTCTTTTTCTCTAATCATCTATTATCTCGTTAACGTATTTATGGATGTTGGTCGGATTTTTGTGTGCCGTCAGGAATTTTAAGAAGTTTTCATAGCGATCGAAGTACTGATTTTATTAGCTTTGATGTCAAATGTGCTCATTCAAAAATTTTTAAATCTTGCCATCCACATGTTTCTTATGCTTAAATTTCACCTAAGATGTGATATTTTTCTTTAGGAAAGACAGATTGTTGAGAAATTTCAAAGTGTAGTTAATGTTACATGTCCACAAATTTATATAATATTTATCAAAACTTTTATATATACATGTAATGTACATCGTGTCATGTTCTGATTCTAAATATTTATGTCGGTGTTAACAAAAACACATTTTTTAAGAGTCGGCGACTGTCAGGGTCGTTTCTTTTCGTCATAAACACTAAAAGGCCACATCAATTTGAATTAAGATTTTTACTAAGACTGCACATTTGCCTTCCATTTTAACTTATACACAAACTTTATTAAGCCATTTGCAAGTACAATCATTTTTTTTCAGGAGTGTTCTTACTGATTTATTAGTTTAGTTGGAATTTTTAATTTTATAATAAAAGTGTTAAAAGTACAAATGAGTTGAAGATTTTTTGCTTTATTGCATAAAGGCCTAATTGTAAGTGTTACTTGTGATGTAGCTTAGCCAATTTTGTAACTCATGTCTTATCGTTACGGTGGCATATTGAATTGTAAATTTGTACTTTGGAGATTCAATAAAGCACTTTAATCTATTAAAACCCGTTTAATTGCACTAAAACCCGTAAAATTCCTAAAATTCAAAAATTTCTGTGCAAATTCGAGCGCCCCCTGTTCGGTTGCAGTTTCCTGTAATACGTCACGTGGCCTCGAGCAGCTCTCGTCATTGGTTGCGTCGACAGACAGCTCGCTGCAGGGTGGGGATAAATATGTCAATGAATATGTTTATGTCAAAGTTGTAAGTGGCAACTGCTTTCATTCCTAAAATGTGCGCTAAAAGTTTGTTAATTTCACGTAATTTGGTAGTGGTGTGTCGCGGCTTTGTAAATATTAAGTGAATTCTGAATAGAGTCGGTTTAAAACAGTGAGCAAAATGGCTTCGGGTGATACAATAGAAACTATCGAAGTTGTTGAACCCTCTTTAACAATAAATATGAACAATGCGAAGGACCCGGGAGGAGTACACGAGTCCCTCGACGAGAGTGAAGGTAATTGTGCACAATTCCACCATCGATTCCTTGGAAAATTAACGTTTTTGGGACATGCAAGGCACGTCAAGTTTTTGGGTCATGACTCATTATTTAGCACGAAACCAAATTGTTGTCTTAACAACAATAAGAGTTGATGTCACTGGGAATGTCAATTACGGTGGTGTTTGCTTCTGAAGGAAGCGGCCTTGATATTTTAATTTTCTTGGGAATTGCAGCAGGACTGCAAATAGATGGTTCCTGTTTGGTCATTCCCCTGAAATTGCTAATGATTTTTTCATTTCCTTCCAGATAAGGATACCGCCACACACAGAACACCCCAGGATGTAAGTAGAAAATTAATTGGGCATGCTAAATATGTTACCAAACGCCGTCGAAAGTTTTTACTAACGGAATTTGAAATATCAGGTTCAAGTGTTCATAGTTGAAAAATAAAATTAATCTCTCAATCGTCTATCGTGAAATCTTTGTCTTTAATTAAGTGTAGTTTAATTGCCCCTCGCAGAACGGTTCGCACCAAGAGGGAGGAAGATAATTTAAAACTACATAAAATTTTACTTTATTTATAGCTCCTTTAATTATGCTTTTATGTTGGGAATTACACGTGATGACCTGATTTTCCATTAATTTCCGCACCAACAGTATTTTTCCGAGAACCCACTCTGGATCAAGTTCAGCATTTCCATTTTTTATTCTCGCTGCACTTTGTAACAAACCTCGCCAGCTCGTCAAGGTTAATGATAATAGAGTTGAATGTGATAAAATGAAATGCTGTTAAATAACATGATTTTCATTATAATTAATTAATGTTTTTCACTTACAACCTGATAGCACGGATTAATAAAAGAACGTCGGATTACCACGACCTAAAATGCGATAATCCCGTCATTCGTCACCAGTCAACTCAGTTCCTACTCATTTCAGAATTAGCAGGAAATCTTCAAGAGCCCTGACATGATCTCCTCATTAATTTTTTCGGCGACAATTACGAGAGTATTGTATTTTTTGTCGTGGAAGCAACACGAACCGGAAGATGTGGTCCTCGTGCTCGTTAATTGCGTCGATGGAAATGTGTTAATTGATTTTTAAGCCGTGCTGACACAAAATTCGTTATTGAGGCTTAGTCGGCAGCGAACACATTTATCGTGGGGGTCGATTTGTCACCGTTAATTTTTTACAACCCTTAAAGCGATTCATCATAGGTAAACCCGCGATGTAATTGATTCGGTCCCACCCGGAACAGTTTTGTCATTCCGGGAGGTAAGATGCGACAGATAAAATGAATCGTTTCTCGGTATGAACAAGCGTGAAATACTGAACAAGGCCCTCAAGAGGGCCACACCGAATGCCGCCAGATATCACAAATTTAAATTCCGCGGCCGCCACAACCGATTTGGCACAAATGGGAGCCGTGATAAGAATGGCAAAGAGTTTAAAGGAACGACCACAAACGTGCGAATAATTGCACATTTCAAGATCACACAATTGGCTGACCTTTACGCACAGAATGGATTGAGTCGATGCGTTCAGCCTTTGCTGGGATAACAGCTATTCGGTAGATTCGTTTTGGAAAGGGACAGAAAATTTCGTACACGTCGATTAAATTGCCGTCGTTAACCAGTTTAAAGACGTTTTTGCACTGTGCAATGATATTAGAAAGTTGCAGGAACCGAGCGAGGTAATTTTCGCACAATTTTTTCATCACTCTGGAGGCCATTGTGATATTTTACTTTCACATACCAGACATTTTTAAATGTACTCATGGGTATTTAAATATGATTGTTTCGCTCATCATCTAAGCCCAGAATAGATGCTTCGAATGCGGACGAAACGGAATTGGCAACACTTTCTTTTCCTTCGAGGTGTTCGAGCGTTTTCATTCTGTTTCCGTTCAAAATTGTTTACAGTTCGCGATTGCGGTTTGTTGTGGAAATGACGTAGATGTGATAAGCCTCCACCGATTGTCACTACCAGTTAGTTCAAACAATACAAATTATTTTATGCAAACGCGTCGAATTTAAAACGATTTCAAAGTGTCAATGAAATTTGACGAGTGGGTGGCGGAATTAATTGGGATGCGAAGTCGCGACAGAATGCACTCGGTTTTGTGTCACGGTTGCCTCTTCCTGAATTGTAAATGTCCACGTGAAAGGACTCGAGCGGACTAATCTCGTGATCCTTTTTGTCAAGGGGCTGGCGTCGCTAATTGTTCATTTCATCCCGTCCAGTTAGTTAAATTGGCATTTATTTAATCCGAACCAAGTGAATTTTTTGTAATTGACATTTTGCTTCGTATTTCCGTAATCGCGTTATTTGCTAATATGATTTTGAAAATGCCGGTGGGGCTTAATTTAAAGGACTACTCACGAGAGTATCGTTCGTCGGGTGAATTTCACATTAACAACGCCTAAAACTTTTGCAATAGTCGTAAATAAAAACGTCGGATTAAATGGGTTTACGACGAAATGGCTTTATGCAAGTTTAATGCCCGGTGGAAATGAGAATTTTAAATGTGACGAGTGACACCGGCACATCAGAAAGTTGATGAATTATTGCTCGAAACAAAATGCTGCCGGCAAAGTGTTGGGAATTTTTTGTATTTTGTAACGGAACACTGAAAGTGTTTAACGTGGAAATTGTTAGGACACTGCGAGATTTGTTGACGTCCAGATTCTCTTCCATTTCATAGTTACACCTTCTCTTCTCTATTTTTTCTCAACACAGTCCTTCACGTGGAGACGTGATCGTCTAAATTTTAAACAGTTCAGACGAAAGTGCATTTTACGGGGGATGATGCAGGGAAGTCTTTTAGCTTGCGTTGGTGGATTCGTGGAAGGGTTTTGACAGTTCGAGGTAGTTTCCCAATGTACGGTAGTTACTCGACGGAGTGGTAAGAAGATTACATGCAGGACAGAATGGTGCATTTATTTTACACGTGGAAAATACAGGAAATTGCTCACAAAACAGATATTGAATTGTGTTGTAGTTCGCATGTTGCGTCATAAAGCACGTTATGAAACAAAATTGCGCTTTATGATGTCGTTTGAACGTTTATTTCTGTAGACTGGCCAAGAAATAAATTCTATCATAATTACATTTAGTATGTACTACTTTGTCCGTAAGAATGTCCCAAAATATTTTACCAAGAAAAAGATGTTATGACCGATTGCCCCGAATGGCATTCTGTTGCAAAATCTATTATAGATTATTTGATGAATTAATGCGACACATTTACTATCGTAAATCGATCAAAACCTACTCAATTGTATTCTAGACGTTATCAGTGTTTTCAGGTCGTCATTTGTGTCATTATGAGACTGATGTATGCACAAATATGTAGGGTCGATAAATAGGACTCGGAACTATTTCCGAACGCTTGTTCCGATAGAAATTATAAATTGTCATGGAGAATTTTTCAAAAATTGGAATGGAAATGAGTTGTCGAATGTTTCGGTATCTGTTTTTCCAGAGAGGAGGCCAAAGTAGATGTCGAGGTTTGGTAGGAAATTGATAAAACGAACAGTTGAGATTTTAATAGAATTTCAAATTTATTTTGCCGTGATCGGTTAGAAAAATATTTAATTTTGAAAGTGATCATATTAAAAGATGCCAATAAAAATAAGCAGTACATTGATAATTGTCTTTGGACGATCTATTTGGGGTCTGAGAATGTCGATGAAAACTTTATTAGTGTCTAGAAATAGAAAAGTTCTGACTTTATTGGTTTTACTCTCTGATTATATTGATTTTGGAACTTGTCCTCAATAGCGGCGTAAATTGACGGAAAAATATGATGGGAACGGGTGCTTTTTAATTAAATTCGGCGACACCACCAGATTTCAACTCTGATCAGCTGTTTAAATCTAACCTCCATTTTTGCGTATTTTTAATATGCAATTGAAAAATCAGCTCTTTTAAGACGAGTTGTTGATCAGTTGTTTAAATCTAACCTCACTTTTTGCGTTGTTTGTGTTTTTAATCTGCAATTTGAAAAACCACTGTTTTCAAGACGAGTGGGTCATTCATAATCGACTCTTCAACGCCAAATTTAAAAAAACACCCTTTATTTTAAGATGATAATGTTTAAGAGAGAGGAAAATAAATTTACTGCATTAGAAACGATAAAATATGTGTATTTGGTTTTATTCTTGTCTTTTAAAGAGTCGGTATTGCTGGTAGAGATTTCTTTTTAATAATAAGCTTCATTTTACTCAGTCATTGTCGGACAATCGTTGAGTTCTTCTAAGTCTTTCGTTGAAAACTCTTCATCACGACTCCCAAGGACTTAATTTGTCACCATCATCTACATCAACGGTGGCCAACCTTTTTGTTCTCGAGTGCTGCTTTATTTGACTAAAAATATTTGACGTGCCCCTTTTTCATTTCTTTTTTTTTTACTTCGCGTTAGTATTATGATGAGATTATAACCGCGTGCCAATAGTGGCACGCGTTTCGCGGGTTGGCCACCCTTGATCTACATCATCTAGTCCATTGCCACTTCTGTCATAATGCGCTATTTAGTGTAAACCAGACGCCGTTGATGCGTGGATTTAGTCATTTCACTTCATATCTCTGAAACGGATTATTTTAAAGATTCGTATCACTTCTGACGTCCCCCCAGATCATTGGTTGTTTTTTTAAGTAATAAGCTTTGAAGGTGGACATTGCCGGGTGTATTTGGTGGAATTACTTAAATGTGGACAACTGGAGCACTCTCCAGCAGCAGCAAAACCGTAGTGGGAAACGATATTTGGAACTCATTATAAAATAAGCCGATTGCTTCTTACAATGGTTTATGGCTTGTTGGTAAAAATGTCGTAAATAAGGGGCTATTCTGTATCGAGTACGTTAAAAGTAAAGCATACGTTAAAAGTTCGGACTTTGACAGACCTTTAAATTGGGGAGACAAATTTGCTATTCTGTAACTTCAGGATAACGTAGACCGATAAAATGGTAAAATATAACGTAGGTACGACAAGTTGATTGTGAACGATCCTTAGCGCTTGCGCACTGAGAATTAAACTCATATTTGACAGTGTTAGGATTGAATCATAGACAAATGAACACACTCAACGAAGTGTGTTCATTTGTCTATGGATTGAATATAAGTGAAAAGTGAGGTTAACGTAATGTAAACAAGAGTGATTGGTGAAAAGACAGCAATAATTGTGGAAGGCAACTACTTGAGTATTTGGATTTATTGTGTAATTTTTGTTTCCGATGTTGACTAAGTATCTGATGTGGTGCTAGTGCGTATCTTTGATATCCATGAGCAGACGCCTGACATTGCGGTGAACATTAATGTGTTGGGTGTTGATACGCATAACAGAAGAGAAGAAAGAAGTAGAAAACGCAAGCATCCCCAAACTAATGTAATAAATATCGCAGAAAAACATGAAGGGTGCCGAGTCCAATATAAAGCTGGCCAATGAGGTGTTGACTCGTGCTGCCAAACGCCAAAAAAAGAAGCATGTCAGTGCTACATTATAAATTTTAGTCATAATTTTCATAAGGATTGTTTTAAGTATATAATGAAATAAACATTTAAATAATGCATATCTATTTTTAATTGGGAATTTTTAATTGGAAAAATTGGGAAGTGCTGCATGAAACCAATCTTGTTGATTTAAAAAAGGAAAAGTTTATAATTATTGTAAAAACTCACAGAACATAACCCAAAAATGAAGATACACTGGGCAAAAAAACGGTCTGTTAATTTAAGGGTCGGAAATCGTCGACCCATAAAAATAACGTACTTCCTCCCAAATTTGACGTACGTACGACAAAATTTTAACAGGATGCGCAGATACAGAATAGCTTTTTCGATTTGACGGAGCTTTAAAATTTTATCGGTGTGTTACTTTTAACGTACTAGATACAGAATAGCCCCTATACTACCTGATTTTGGTCGCTTCGGCACGCTCCGAACGTTTGCGGCGTGATGGTCGTTATAAGTCATGTAACTGGCAAATTGCTATTTGGAGAATAGTGACTTGTTCGACTACTTGGTGATTCACCATTGAATTAACAGATGTTACATTGTTGCTGCCGGAAAGAAAACTAATTGGCCACGTTGGGACTTGGATCTTGGAGTAACTCCAAAATTGTATTTCTTTGAGTTGTGACACTCTTGGAGCTCATGAGCGATCCATACGGAACTCCATAAGACATGCAAAGATGAAACAAACGTAGATTAAATCGAATCATACCTACATACTGCTACATCTTCTTCTAGTGGTCAGTTCTCAACTTCAGTCTAGTTGAAATGTGAACTTTAACTTGCTCACGGTCTCACAGTCATCCGCTTGAAACTTTCCTGTAGAATTTTTTTACCTCAAATTTGAAGCAGGTAAGTTTGGTTTGCGTTATATTTGTTGTCAGGAGTGTCGGAGGAAAGGTGGGAACATTAATAAACATTTCATTTTCCTTTGTTTTTTATTTTCATTCCTTCCAAAGTCAATACAAACATGTTTACATTTGCAAAGTTGTGGTGAGTTAACGACTTTGTTTTTGGTTAAAATGTACGACAACAATTTTTTTTCCAAACGTCTCAACAACAACTCGCTAAGATCTAGATCGGGATTGTAAGGAGGACGATTTGTTTCAATTAACTAAAAACTGGTTAATTTTGTTATGGATTTTACAACTCAAATTTGACATTTATTGTAGAGCTTTTTGGGCACACACACAATATTGTTCCCATAAATTTATCGGTCCAACACCCAACCATAGATTTTCTCGGCGACTTTTCACCTTCTTAGCTTATCGACTGGTGTTCATTTTGCTCAAACGTAAACATTTACCCAAGATCTCACCAATACCATCTTTGGCAATCTCCAATTTTCAGCTGTCCGGTGAAAGCGAATACGACGCTTTGAATTTTTTAGAACGAATTAAGAACGATACCCGCCAATGGAGCAGAGTGCGAACAATTTTCATCCATACTAAAAGAGCCCTGGTCCTTCCTCTTGCCTTGGCATCGTCCAAATTCTAAATCGCTCGGATGAATACGCCACTCGCCTGCGGCTCGTGACACAAAATCATCCTCACGCGAGTAGAATACTAGGTATACTTTTTCTACGACTATGAAGAGAAATTGATAAATAAGTTTCATTATTAAACAAACTGAAACGGAGGTTTTAAAATTATTGCTTTGTACCATTGCATTAAAATTTGCGATTGGACTTCATAAAGTAGTTGCTATGTATGATATTTGGAGTGAGTTTTGAAATACTTAATTATTCAACGGGCCGTGGGTAATGAATCCTGTTATCCAACGAAAAACACAATAAGTAATTACAGGATTATTCAATAGGAGTAAAAAAAGGAATTTGTTCTTATTTCAATTCTCGTACAAGTTTCATCTCCCATTTATTTTAACATAAAAAATTGTTTGTTGCACCTCAAACTTATCGCAAAACACGAGATGTGTTGTTTTGCCGGAAATTATCAACGAACCTTCTTAACACTCGTTCGCATGTGATGACGTAATCAGTTTACTAATTATTACCCTCGTTAGTTCATGTTATCTCTTCCTCTCTGTTTTCGCACTCCACAAGTCAGAGAATTATACATTTTTTAATTGAATTTCTCAGACAAAAAACCATAATTGTTTTAATTGATTAAATTAAATTTGAAATTAATGCAAATAAACAACATGTCTATTTTCCTTTGAATTTATTGTTTAAGAGAAAAAACTTGTACGAGGTATAACATTTGACATGAGAAATTGCGATAAACAAAAAAAAAAGATGTGGTTGGTAATTTTTCAGAGCCGAAAGAAATGTTATTCTCGCTCATAAATCTCCAGAGCTGATAACACCCCAACCGCACGATTTTTCGGCTTAAACGTACACCAAATTATAGCACAAATATGCGACCCCCACGTGTCGTTTTGATTGTTAAGCTTTCGTAGACTAGATGCTCTACAAATGCATGTGCATTTGATTAGCTCATCTGTTATCTCGACGCACCTGCGTCGGAAGGTTTCGCTTGTAGCGTTTAGAAGTAGTGTTAAGAACAAGATGGTGGACTTGGTACATTTGTATTTTTTCCTGCAGGCCGGCCAGAAACTGTCTGCAAATGTGGCGAAAACGAAAGCGGAAAGGGAGAAGGAGAGGGAGAGGAAGATCGGCCACCGGAGGGTGGGCGTGGGTGGAGAGATCACCTACAAGAAGATCCAGACTAGTCAAATTATGGGCTCCATACAGCTAGGTAAGGTCACGTGGATGACGCACCTGGTGGACGCGTGTCGCTTGCACAAGCCATGCGTCACTGTCGAATAATTTATTTGTTCAATAAATATTTTCCCATCTTCGCTATCATTAATCCCAGAAAAACGCCAGCGGCGTACATATCGTCCGACGTCCCACCTTATCTTATCACCGGCTGATTCGATGTTGGTTCGCGGCGGCTTTACGTAACGCTGCCTTCACTTCAACGTTGTTGCGGTCGCAATTAGTTACTCATCGAATTCTTCCACACTCGGATCTGACCGTTGTTCGATGGAAGATGTCAGTGTTGTGTCTTTTGAAAGCGGAGACGTTCCTGGCCCAAAAGGTCCAATCGGGTGGGTACTCAAATGTTCGGAAAGTTTCACCCAATTCCATCCAAACACCGAATTTCGCTCGAGGTCGATAAATCACGTTATTAATATTGCACAAGGCCTCGACGTTCGCCGGAAACATTTATTTATTTTTACCCCAAAGAACAAAAACTCGCCCCGGAATTGTTACCGCTTAATTTGAACACTTGTGGGACTCCGATCGCCGCAGTTGCCAATTTTTCACAAAATCGAAGCGACTTGGACGTCTGTGCTTGTGTCTGCTTTCTGACTCACCCTTTCTTATCGGCGCGATTGTTGTGTCGAATTGTTGTAATCAATCGCGCCAATTTCGTTTCGAAATCCGCCGTCTCATTTTGAAAAATTGCGCTTTCTGTTTGCGCCAATGTCGGAATTAATCGACGCGCCAACAAAATTTATCTAGAAAGTGCAAACATTTTTATCGAATTTGGGTTGCTCGATTTGACGCGCTCGCCCCGTTGGTGGTCTTGAAATTTTATCGCCCGTTGATTCTATTTATTGAACCGTTTTATTGACACTTTAACATAAATAAATTAGCGCACGTTACCCACTTAAAAAAACTGATTTTACAGCCGTAGTAAAATTTCAAATTAGATAACTCATTTTGTTAATTGTTTTCCGCTAATGCAACCGGCTATTTTTATCCGGTTCGTGGAATTTTATCTCGTTCTTTTTATGTTTGTCTTGTCATACTCAATCTTCCGCAAACAGAACTACCACATAAAGCCACGCAAATAAACCAAAATTTATTCTTTGATCGATAATGCCTCCAATCAAGACTTGACGACATTGAGCGGAGGTATTTAATCAGTCCAAAGGACGTCGCGAACTATCAAAACATTAAGAAATCAATGTTGACACGTTGTGTTTACCACCTTTCGCAATCTTTTCATTTGAAGTGATGTTTTACCGAAAGTAAACATAATACTGTGCGAAAATATCGATTATAATCTTGTCGCTCTTGTCGGAATTAACGTGAAAAAAATTATTGGATTTTTACTCCATCAGTTTCGAATTGGCGTCCAACTTTCACCGGTTCAGCTTTTGGTAGCTTTCACGCAGATTATTTAATCCATAAATGGCCGGTGTTAACCAAACAAAACTTGTACTAAATACCAAATTAATTGAAATTCTACACCACGGCTCGTTTTGCTCGTATCAATATTTTGATTATCCGGAAAATGAGAAAATTACTTTTCGATTTGTTTTTTGTCGCTTTAAAAAAATATGTTTGTGTGCAACCGTACGCGAAATGAGCACTTCGCGTGCGTACAACAGGCCGCGAAATTGAATTTCGCAGCCGTTGCCTTGACGACGGCCGTAAAAGTAAAAGTCATTTTTATATTTATTTATTATCACAATTACAACATTTATATCTGCATATTTCCGGTGTAATCTTACAAAATCTGGATTGGTTACAGTTAAAGTTTGATTTTGTGTCAGGAACGGCCATTATTAGTACAGAATTTTCATCCGGTTTTAAATTTCCGCCAATGCCATGCCGCATGAGGTTGAGGAGTCGATAAGAAAGATCCCCATTATCGACCTATCATCTATATAAAACATACACATGTGAATTAGGTTAATTTTGGTTCATTTTTCACCAATCAAAAAGAGAAATAGCTCGTAACATTTCCTGAATGTCATCAACAGACATTTTGGTTTATTTGTGTCTTTGCACGGTTCCTGATATTTCCACGATTAAAATAATCTAAAAAGGAGCAGATGATACAACTTAGCATAACAGAATTTAACATTTACCTTCCACAATAAATAAATTCCAATAAATAGGTAAGCCAGTACAACATTATCCGACACGGTTTTCACATTCTTCTTGTTACATCAGTCTCAAAGTCACTGTAACATTTTTCATATTGCCGTTTCGATTTTTCAGGTTTCAAATGCGACACTGCACAATTTATAATATTTTTTTAACTCTGGATGAGTACACGGAACTGAAACATCGTAATTTTCTTCGGACATTTTTGCAATTTTTCTCAAAGTGAATTGTTTTATGTAGTTATGTCGTTTCCATAGCGACATGGCGACATGTAGGCCGACTTTATTTTTATTGACAGTGAAGGAAATTTTACTTGTTCATTTTATATCGCGCGTTCAAATGAAATCCTGGGCTGGGAAGGCGTTGATAACCGTCAATTGTTGTGCTTTTTTAAAGCGTAGATTAATTGGAGCATGTTGACAGCTAACCTAAAATTTAGAGCTAACATTTTTTTTCTTTTGCAATGTTTTACATCAAAAATAGAATAACGTAACGATTCCTATTCTCGAAGCAAATATCTTAGGACACCCTTTGCTGAAAACAAACATGTTCAATTATGTCCCGATTAAACATAAACAAATGTCATTCGTGTCAAACGGCGGGAAATTCAAACTTTGCACTGTTCTAAACGGTTTAATTTTTCCAACGCCTACTCAGCCCAGGATTTCATTTGAACGCCCGATACTTACACATTTTTGGGTTGCACACAAAATATCGTGTACACCTTGGCTACGAAATCCTTTGACGACCTCGAGATTGTCTTGCCTTGGCCGCAAAGCGGCCTTGTCGACAATTTTTCTTTCGGTTCGTCAAAGTACGATTTCGCATCCTTGATATACAAATAACTATAACAGTTGTGCGACCACTTTTGTACGTCGTTTGGTGGAGAACAAAAATGAAAACCTGTAAAAACTTGTAGGCTGCGTAACAAATGTCCCCAGTGCTGGTGATAAGAGAAAAAAATATTTCCCTTGGCGCGCATTCAAATCAATAATATTAACGGCAGACACCAAACCGTTATCGTTTCAATTTATCTTTGACAAGCTTTTTGTTTTGTGTTGAATCAATAGGTATTCAACATGCCGTCGGGGGTCTGGCGTCGAAGCCCGAGCGCGATCTGTTGATGCAAGACTTCATGACCGTCGAGACGACGAATTTTCCGAGCGAGGGCTCCAATCACACTCCGGCTCATCACTTTTCCGAGTTCAAATTTAAGAATTACGCCCCGATAGCTTTTAGATATTTTCGAGACTTGTTCGGAATACAGCCCGACGATTTTTTAGTGAGTGTTTTTGGGGGAAGCGTTTCCGCCGAGGAACTGACTAATGGGATGCCGTTGCAGATGTCGATGTGTGATAGTCCTTTAAGAGAATTGTCCAACCCCGGAGCCAGCGGTTCGATATTTTACTTGACCAGCGACGATGAATTTATTATTAAGACTGTGCAACACAAGGAGGGGGAGTTTTTGCAGAAGTTATTGCCCGGTAAAGACGCCGCCTTTGTTTAAACGATTGATCTTTGCGAGCTCCGTTGTTTAGGTTACTATATGAATCTGAATCAAAATCCGAGGACGTTACTGCCGAAGTTCTTCGGCCTGTACTGTTATCAATGCAATAGCAAAAACGTAAGACTGGTAATTATGAATAATCTGTTGCCTAGTTCGGTAGTGATGCATCAAAAGTATGATCTCAAAGGGAGCACCTACAAGAGGAAGGTATTGTTGTGGCGTTGTCGCGTCTACCACGGCCTCAATTCGTTTTTTAACAGGCATCGAAGGCCGAGAGCTTGAAGCGCTCGCCGACTTACAAGGATCTGGACTTCATGGAACACCATCCCGAGGGGATCCTGATGGAAGCCGACACCTACAACGCCCTGATAAAGACGATCCACAGGGACTGTCGAGTCCTGGAGAGTTTCAAAATCATGGATTACAGTTTGCTGCTGACGATACACAACTTGGACCAAGCCCAGAGGGAGAAGCTTGTAATGGTGACGAGTCTCGCGACCGGCGGCAAAGTCTGACGGGGCTCGGTTTCAGGAGCAGAGGTCGCGCACCAACCTCGAGGAGGTGCCCGAAGAGGGCACCCTGGCTGACCCCAGCGGCGCCATGATCCACAGCGAGCGGGAGCGCGAGCTGGACGACCGGATCGGCGCGGCCGCCCTCAACAGGAGCAGGTCCATCAACAGGCAAAGACTGGTCGCGCATTCCACCGCCATGGAGAGCATCCAGGCCGAGTCGGAGCCCATCGACGAAGACGAGGACGTGCCGTAAGCAAATGAAAATACTTGTGGCGAAGTCATTTGGGATTTCTCTTGCAGGCCCGGGGGGATACCCGCGCGGAACGCGAAAGGGGAACGACTGCTGTTGTTCATCGGTGTCATCGATATTTTGCAGAGTTACAGGTTGAAGAAGAAGCTGGAGCACACTTGGAAGTCGATGATCCACGACGGGGTGAGTCCCAGCGGCGTCGGTCGCAGCGTAACTGTGATTGTCGGTTTCAGGACACGGTGTCGGTCCACAGACCTAGTTTTTACGCGGCAAGGTTTCAAAAATTTATGGCCGAAAAAGTGTTCAAAAAGATCCCCTCTCGTAAGTATACGATTTTTCTTGTCTTGTATGTGACATAACCGATGTGGGATCAATTTAACAGTAAATGGTTTAATTTTTAACTGGCGAAGAGAACGAGATGATCGCGGATATGTTCCATGTTTTTCTCTATGCAGAGTAGTTGGCCCTCCCACTTTTCAATGTACCATTTGTTAATGTAGTCTCTGTGTTACTGTTAACGCCAGGATTTACCTCTTTATTGCGAGTTGCGGCGGCGGTAAAATTCGCGCTCTCTCTGCCGTCGCCGCCGCCGCAATTCGTAGCAAGTAGTTATGTAGAATGTTGGACTCTGACTCTGTATGTGTGTGTTTCAATGCTTCATGTAGTGGACTTGCCCGAGATAAAGGGCAATCATCGCAAGTTTCGCACACTGGTTACCAGCTACATAGGTAAAGTCCACCCCCACGGTATTATTATTGCATCAACTAACTTTTGCCTCTTACGATTTTTATCGACTTTGGTTTGCTTCCCATTTTTTTGCGTGTGTCGCTTCACTTTTTTTTCTGTTTTTCAGTTATTTTTTAACATGCGATTCAGCCTCGACCAAAAAGCCCGCGCCAGATTCGCTTCTCCCGCATAACTCAGCGGTCAGTTCCGTCCCGCATTCCGTTTCCTTGCTGCATAAACCACCCCCGGCTGCATATCATTAATGTGATAAACGAGTCGCGTGCGGGGTTTGCGTGGCGGTCTTTCGTCGATTAATTTTTTAGCCACGAAATCAAATCGAATTGGATTCCTCACAGTCCACCGACGCCTCGGCCCCCAACGATTTTTTTTAACTGACTGCTGACGTTCGGTTTTGGGCTTTTTGCGTTCTTGATTTTTAACTGATTTGCCTCACTAATTGCAAGGTTTCAATTTTTAATATATTGCAAACTACTTAGACACTAAGGTAATGTTGATTGTGGTTTGTTTTTGTTTGATGTGTTAACAATTTGTATTTGGATGTTTACAATAACCGACACTAAACGAGTACAGTCGATGTATTTTTTGTGTTGATTCGATGTTGCGATCTGGACTGATCAGTTTGTTTTGAACGCTTTTTTAATAAGTGGATCGATCAGGTTTCGATTTTCGAATCGTTCTAATTGGATTTCGGTGTTTGTTGCAGCACTAAAGCATTCCCCGTCGAAGCGGAAATCGCTGTCGAGGCCCCTCAGACCCCACGAAGAGTTGGATAGTAATAGTAAGTATGCCCGTCTTGTACGAATGCTCGAGAATCGCTTCTGCATCAAGTCAAAACAGTTTTTTCACAAGTTCCAACAACCTTAACGAGTTTTTTCAGTACCTCTGTCCTATTTTTACGTTTACTCATAACGACAGTCGCTTTTTCGTAAACCGCTTTTGACCCGTGAAACGATAAATGACGCGAACTTGTGCTTTAAGTAATTCGTATGTTTGTGCTAATTCATGTGGTGTTGGGTTACACAGCTACTGTGCAGGCGCAGGTGAATGCTAGCCAACAGAACGGAAGCAAAACCGGTGAGTGGTTTCATTTTTGTATTGGGTGGTATTACTAGAGCGACCGGAAAGAAAGACACTAAACAAAAACAATTCGTACAATTTTTTTTCATGCTGCGCAGTGAGCCCCACTGACACGATACCCGCCAAAATCTCGCCCCCGTCCTACCAGTATCCTTCTGTGACGGCGTCCGGGACGCCTCTCACCTCCCCTCCAGCCTCGTCGTATCCCGCTGTTCTCGTAGGACGGTCGAGTAACGAGAGTAAGCCCAAAGTGCCCCCGCCAGTACCTCCCAGAGGCACCCCCAAAGCTAAAAAGGGCAGCGTCAACGGGAAAGGTGCGAAGCATCGCTTTGGTCGTGTAGCACCGAGACGATCGCATGCTAATAACACGCTTTTGTTTGCTGAGCGGAATGTGCATGGCGAAGGGACGCATAGGAGGAGCCGTTCGGAGGGCTCCGCCACAGGGGCGGGTTTTTTCGGTGCCGACTTTCTTCTCGAACTGGAGGATTTTGTCTGAAAAAACGCGCCGCCGTCTACGGAAAGCTTCGCACGGCGAAAAGTTAGGTTAGGGTGTCTGCGGTGGCGCCACCGTCGCCGATTCGCATCTCGACAAGTGACATTTAAATCCGCAGCTTACAAAACAAAACAGCGAAGGAAACAAAGCCTTTGTCGCGAAATCAGTAAAAGTTTTGTCTCTCGTTCCTTTCACCATCAAATCCGTTTTTATTGGCGAAGCAAATTGCATCCGGCGCATCAACAGTGTGCTTCCTCCAACTTCCGTTTAATCTTATCCGGCGGTGGCGCCCCCGAGCCCCCCTTTTTTTTTAATCTTGAGAAAGTGGGTAACGTCGCCGTGCGAATGCCTTCCTGGTGTTTTTAGTGGAGTTGGCAAATTAACCAGACAATCGCGCGCTCCGCTTGCTCTTCTCATCTCTTGTATGAATAATTTAGTAGTTCGTCTCCTCTAGACAGCCTAGTTGAGCCTTGTCTTTCTTCGATGATTGAGTTGCTGTTGTGTTTGATTCGCGTTCGTATCGTGCTTGTTTCGAACGTGTAAAGGCTAGATTTGTAGTGCTCAGATGTGAATTCAGGTGTAGCGCCAAGCTGCTGCAGCACCCCTCCGCCGACCTTCGACGAAGTGCTCGAACAAAGAGCCTCCGTGCCCCTCGAAGGGGTTCCTTCTTCCACTCCGGCCAGAGTCAGGGTGGCTTCCCACCACCACGTCACCACGGTCAAGAATTACAGAGACGACGTAGTCAGGTGAGTTGAGGGTCCGGTGGGTGAGGAGCGGGTCACGGATCTGTCGTTTCCAGCATAACCGACATCAAGCTGGAATCTCGTGCGGAGACGAAGTCGTCTCTGAGCGTGGAGTCGGGCAGTTCTGGGGCGGGCCACTCGAGCCACTCGAGGGGGCTGGCGTGGACGCCCCCGGCGTCCGTCGAGGGGTCGACGCCGACGTGGACAGAAGGTACGCCTTCATTTACTGAATCGTCAAGTAGTGGAGACATGGGTGAGTCGACCAACTCTTAACAGTTCTGCACGTTTCCTCTTTTACGAACTTCTTTAGATTAGATTATTGATTATTCCATCGTTTTTTGGATTTGTTGCACTCTCCTCTTTTTCCTTTAAAACTGTTGAAATATTAGTCGAGTCGCTTCCACACGCAATAATCAATAAAACTAATCTGTTGCTCTCGTCCGAGTAATCATGAAAGGGGGCTGTGTTGAGTGGGGTGTTAGCTATAATTAGAGGTTAGTTAGAGCTCAGTTAAGACGAAGCGATCTGTAGGATGCCCGACGACGCCGTTGCGTCAATCGTCGAACACATCGATGAAGGCCGGTCATCACAAGCAAACTGTGGAACACGCCATCAACTGCCTCACCTCCGAAATGGTGAGTCCCAAGCCTTAGACACAATAAGCATCTTTCACACCCAGTCATATCGTTTGTACGACTTATGTAATTGTGCGGTTTTAGTTTTGTTCTGAGTGTTGTGGTTTTTTGCAATAACAACTTCACCAATTTAGTCACTTAGCTTCAGTCACCGCTTTGAAGGTTTCGACCATGCACACGGTCAGACCTTCAAGGCTCGCACCACTGGTTTTCACCATGTAAATCAGTTGTTATTACACGTTGTCGTAGATGAAATATATTGAAGACTTGCCGTGGCTGACGTTGGGCAGAAACTGGTTTTTGACGCATCAAACGAACCAATTTTTATTTCGGCCAAAACTGACAGCACTGTAGATACGCACAGTACCAGTAGAGGGCGCTTTTTCCCGCTTTTTTGCAAATTTTGTAAAATTCAATTAAGATGAAATCGTTCTGAATTATTATGAAAAGTCGAGTCATTTTTAAGAGAAATTGTCTCATTAACGTTCAACGGAATTTATCTTGGAATTTGTAAGATGCTCGAGGAGAAAATAAAAAAAATCCCAAACACTTTCCTAATGTAAATTTATGTCTTGATAAATCCGGAGTTTTCGCCCATTCATTAATTTAGAAAATACATCCTGAGATAATTAAGCAAAGCTGAGCGTAATATAACGGAAGAAAGTCTTGTATAACGGTTTTTGATTACTTTTTTTTCCTTAAAGATTTATTAGAATTGAGCTTTTTTATTTGCATTTTAATAATGCAAAAAAGACATTGTACGAAAATAGAATCTTTTCAAATATATGTAAATTAACCGGTGCTGCTTTATTATCAGATCAATATCGTTTTTGTGAACCGATCGATAGATTATAAAGATTAAGTACTAGGAAAAACAACGAAAATATCGCATTTGCAGCATTATTATCACACTTGTAGGTAATCAATGAATCTCGTCGATGATTTGTTTTATTACGTTATTCAAGTGACCCACGCTTCGCGTAAAATGCATGGTAGAGGTATTGTTTGCGATAAAATTAAATAAATAAAATGAAACAAAGTATAGTTGTTGTTAATGGGATAAAATGTTAAGCCCGGGGGCGTTTCCCGGGCCAACGAAACATTTCCACCGAGGCCGAGTTATTGTTTGCGCTCCACCGTAAATCCATTTTAAAGTAATGTTTGTTGTGGCAGAAATATCTGGAGTGCTCGACGTGAACGTTTCCAACGTCGGAACAGTAAAATTTTACAATCGCATTACGAAAAGCGCCTTCGAATTGTTTTGGCACGAGATGCGGTCGTTAAAATCGCGAAATCCGGTCGAAAATCAGTTTCAGATGGGAAAAATTCCAGTCGATCGATTCAATATATTTTGATGGGTTGATTAGAAAACGGAATTTCACTCGTCCGTGTACACAGTTCTTGGTTTCTGGCTTCCGTTTTCCTCTTAGGCATGCTTTTTGTCTACTTCTCCATTAATTCATTTCTAGTCACACCAATCGAGACTCTTACTAGACAGACCGACCCGACTACTCTCTAACGAACCCTTTTCATTTGTAGTCAGTCCACCGTGTTTATTTTAGTTAGTTCTTAGTGTGTCCTAGCGTTTAAGTCGATCAGTATAACTCTTTGCATGACGTTTTTTTGTTCGGTATCAGCGTTTTTCCTTTGACGATCTGTGTCGTTTCGCTTTCATTATCGTTGTCGTTAATCTTCTGTGTACACCGACGTTATTGACGTTGATTTTGCGGTTCATGCTTGCTTTGGAAATTCACCAGGAACAACTGAAGAATCGCGTGGACACCGATTACAATTGAATGTAGGTGTAATAGCACACTGATCATCCATCATTCCATCACGATTATTTTCTGTTTTCCACCTGTTTCCTGTAAACAGTAACAACATCGCTTTGAGGAGCAAGCTTTGTGAACGAACAAATTCTAAATTCGTAGTGTTATAGTGGTGTCGACGTAAATTTGGGGGTGCCGCGGACTGTCAATAAACCTTCACCGGGACCGGTACCCCCAAATGCCGCTCTTGTGATATTGTAAAGAACCGACATATCACTATATCACTGGTGTGTTTTAGCGTTAGTCTTGTGTGCGTTCTTCGACTTGGTTTTTATTAACAAACAACCCGTTTTGTGTTTAGATAACAAGTGCCAATATTAACGATTGTACTGTTTGTTCTCATCCGTGTTATTCTCTTGTTTCTTGTAGCGAGTTGAGAGAAGGTATTTTTTTATGCGCTGGCGAAAGTGGTGATGAAAGAAGTTCAATAAAAGCCAAGTTCTCACGACTAAATGTTTCCTACTGCGCCCAGTATTCTATAATGGTACGAAAATGTAACTGATTTCAATTTACATTCCACGGTGCAATTATTGAAATGTCGCAAGGTCCCGCTTCTATCAATGCAGAGTATGTAACAGTTGCAATGTTTGTGCGTTGACGCAAAAAGACCGTTGCTTTGTTTCGACTTCAAAAAGCAATAATGTGCGGTTATTGTTTGTTTTTTAAATGCGGGTCTGCAGGATGTTTTGTATTTTTATACGTAGAGATATCTTTTTGTAGTAGTGCTCTTTTATTCCCAATGTACGGATTTTTTTAGCTAGGGACGGACACGCGAAAATCTTATTTATTTTGTTTTCTAATTTATTTGGGACTAATTATCTTTTGTCTATTTATTGACTTGTAACTATTGTCCATTTGTATATTAAGGTGGGTGTTAGGCATTCTGCTCTGTATATTATGTCCATTTGATTTTATACCGGGTGCGGCGCCGAAGTTTTAACCCGGCACACTTTGATCTCGAATTCCTCAACACTCGTAATTTTGTGACGTCACTTGAGTGTGTTGAAACTGTTCCGTTTGGAATTTTCGGTGGCCCACCCGGTATAACGTGACAGTATTAAACTTACGATGTCGATACTTTTTTACCCTTGATTTAACTACTGACTGATTTAACGCTGACAACCTGCATATTGTTAATTGAAGTGTAAATTGTGCACGATTTTATGTGTATTCTGCCTGTAAAACCAGTTAATAATTGTTGTGTACTTACGTGACAAGCTGGCCCGGAAATCGTTCCGTTTTTAAATTTTTATCAACTTGCGTCGACTTCTCGGCCAGTTTGCTTTTTCGAAAATGAAGAAATCTTGTGTATTATGGCTCAGGTAATTGTGCATAATATTTGTAAATGTTTGTAGCAAATGCGTAAGTTAATAACTAGCTGACCATATTCGAGTGATGTGCTCATGATTACTTGAATATACGCTTTGGAATTTGTTGGCAGAAACGAATTTTTATATTAAATTGTTATTAGGTATATTGTTAGCAAAAATTTTAATACTCATTGTTTTAAATGCTTAGTGGAATTTCGCTTTATAAATATAAATATTTCAACATTTTTACTGTATTATTTGTAGTGTAGTACCCGCATTGTTAGCCTCTTTTATTTACCCACACCACACACACCTTGCGCTGATGTTACCGACGTTGTCGTCACGTGACTGCATGATTTTATCATTTCTCGAATATCGCGGCATGGCATGTGCGAAAATGATAAAGGTGCAATTTATTTTGATTTTTTTGTGAGACGATTGGTAGTCGCAACACGTTTTTTTGTTTCACTTTCACCCAATTTTTGTCGCTATTTTGAGCACAAAAAGCACGCCTATGGAAGTTGGGTTAGTCGCTGGGCCAGGGGGTCTGTTATGTAATTGATTGTTTCATGTTTTAGACGCATCTTTAAGGAACAAGAGACGATAATAAGCCAAGCTACTGCCAAATAATATTCCAAATATTACTCAGGAACGTGGTGAGAATCTGAGCGGAACAAATTCGGCCAAAGTATACTCTTTTCAAAAATGTTCTGCGATAATTTCAAGGATGATAGGAGCGAAACTGCGTTCACCTATATTATATTATGTGGATAATGTAGTCTTAGGTAGAGTAGTGCAGGAAAAAACTACGAACTTGTTTATTGCGCTCCGCAATAAATCCAAGTTGATTTCACGTTTCTCGTACGTTTATTGTTCGCGCAAATGATGCAATCGCAAAATAAATAGGTTTCAAATCGTGTCAATTAATGTATCAAAGCAGCGCAGAGTATTTTGCCATTGTATTATTATCGTGTTTCGGTTATAATTTTTACGGAAAAGTGGATCAGATACTATCGAAGATAATGCAACTCGATATTTGGAAAACCCAGGAGCAAATGTAGTCACTTTCGCTGAATCGTTTTCTGTTGATTTTCGACTTGGTATTTTAAGAGTCAAGAGCCTTTATTAAAAATGCAATTTTCAAATCACGTACTTATTGCATCTCGGTAATGTCATAAGTAAAATATGAAGGAAGTATTGTTCTTCGACAAGTTGGGATATTAGAAACTGGTATTTTTCATAATAATTATTGTGATGTAGATTTTATATTTGTATGGTTATTTATTTACACTGATTATTGTTACATGTATTTATAGATAATTTTATGGATTAAAATTTTACTGTGACATTATTATTTAGTACAAGAAACAATTTAAACATTCCGTACTGTGTAATTACCGAATATAAATAAAATAATTGAACTGTAAACATCTATTTTATTTCCGCTTTCCTATCTCGCAATGTTTGAAGAATGATTCTGCGTCAGTCAACTGTAAAATGACAATTATCACTCGTGTGTTGTATGGATAACGATTGCTGTCACATTTCCACCGTAGAGTCGTAGACTAGAGACTTGAATTCTAAATCAAAATTTAGACAACAAAGAACTTCTAAATGATGTTGTGCCCACCAAAGCTAAATTATTTTTGACTTTTGTGAGTGATCATTTTCAAACGCAACTACTACCAAAAATAAAATATAAATTTGACAGATATCACGCACATTGACAGCCACAGAACAACTAATATACGGGGTGATCAAGAAGGACTGTTTAAGTTGGTAACACTGGATCGTATTTTAAATCGTATAACAGGAGTAACTTCCGGTTGTTGGCCGTTGGCGGCTTGTCGTTGTTAATGCTATACCTATATCAGATATTTGTCAAATAAACCAACAAAACATATCCAGCTGCAGTGTTATAAATAACCGAATTAAAAAATTTTCTTAATTGTACTGCCAACTTAAACAGTCCTTCTTGATCACCCGGTATTTACAGCGTTCAATGCCAAAATGATAGATCATCTCACTGATAAGCGAAGTCATTCCTAAATGTCTGAGACACCATTTCTGGTTTCAGATATCCGTATTAAATTCAGGCCTTTATACGATATCGATAATATTTGCTCAGAGCTATAAACAAACAAACTGAATGCCACAATGCGTTTTCTTTAGTTTTCTACTTTGTTTTACAGTTCTAGTTCTAACTTCTATTGTAGTGCAGTTCGCCTTCGCCTGTCAAAAAATTACGGGTTCTTTGTATTCTTGTTCTTTGCTTTCTCTTTTTACCATCAGAGTACCTGTCACCTGTCATTTTTTATAGTGTTATGTGCCCCAGTCGCGACGGGATGCAGCGCGTGTGATAGTTTACAGTGCAATAAAATGCACCGTGGTTATCTTTATGTAAATAGAAAGATAAGATAATTGTCCCGATGGGTTTCGAGTCGGATTCACCAATCCACACAGTTTGGAAAAGTGACCGTAAGTGACATAACCTATACGCTTTGTTCGTTAGCTGTAAGATGGTCGGTGTTGGAGTTTTCTCCTTCAGTAAATTAGACATGGAGGCGTGTTGTAATTTCCTTTATCCGCCTTCACTCGAATTTCTCCGGTGTACGTACCTCAGTCCAATTGTTTACGTGCCCCCCCACGTTTTGATTTTAGTGTATCGGATGCAACTGGACGCACCTGTCCCCATTCCGATCATAAGCGACGAGGTGCCCCCCGATTTGCCCAGTTTTTTGGGCCGCGACTACCACGGGGCCATCTCGCACATCCAGGCGCAAAATCTCTTGGGCCTCCACCAAAATGGGGCCTATCTGGTGCGGAGCAGCCGTTCGGCCAACGGCCAGTACCACACCTTGAGTCTCAAGTAAGTCCGCACTCCACAGTCGCACCCCGGGCGCCATTCACACCGTTTTCCCCAGATTTAACGACAAAATACATCATTACAAACTGTTCTATGATCCCGGCTCGGGGCTGTACGTCCGCGAGAAGCGGTACGATTGCGTGCGGTCACTCGTCGCCGACGGGCTGGTCACCATGTATTTAGAATTGAAAGCACCCATGATCTTGCAAAGACTTGCCACCGCTAACTATCAAGAGAGCCCCTACATGACGCTAAATAAGAGGAAGCTGAGGGCCCTGAGCAAAGAAAACGCGAAGTAAACCTCGCGGTTTTATTTTTTCCAACTTTTGTAAATCGTGTTTGTTTTTAGAAATAAAAATTTTATCAGAGACATTCCCCAAAATATTCCTTTGAGCCAACAAATACTGGGCCCCAATTTTCCGGAGAAATTAGAGAAGCAACACTCGTTCAAGCTGACCACGTTTAAGGGTCTCAATTGGTGCGAATTGTGTGGGAATTTTTTGTGGGGCTTCACGTTTCAAGGCAAGCGATGCGACGATTGCGGAGTTATTGCACATGGTAAGTGTCTTCGGGTTCAATGACATAATCGTTTAATTGAGTAATTGAGGACAATTCCGACACACTTGTTTAGGGAGGAATTTATTTCTTGACCTCTAATATCTCAAGAATGTTGTCACATTTTATTACCCAATGTTGTTAACGCGAGCCAATAGAACAACGCACATTAATAGGTTTTTCTTAAATCTTGAAGTGATGACGGTCGTGTCGATGTTTCAGCCGAAATGATATAAATCGCAACGATCATTATTCCGATTAAAATACGTATCCCACAATCTATATTTGGCAAAACACTTGGGATTGAGATTAGTTTTTAACATTCTGTGCAAGTCCGGTTTGATTTTTTCCCACGATACGGCCTTGAAGGCAGCTCACGCGCTCCCACACTTCAGATTTAGTGAATTTATCGCGTTCAAATTTAAAAACCCACTTTATCACAAAAAATGCGTTGAATGGTAGCCACTATCGTTAACGTAAACATATCGAAAATGTATTGTTTGCTTTGTACACAATAATATGGAGCAAATAAGAATTAAAAATGGAAACGAGATAGTAAAAGGCGCTACCGATTTCGTGGATTTCCGCCAAGTGACAATTTCTCCGCGAAATTGCAGTTTCACGTGGATTTCGAGAAGCGTAGTTCCGAGCATTGATTTTTATCCGGCTCAGTTCCTGTGTCTCGCCGGAGTCACGTCTGAGCTCCGTTCGGCGTCGCGTTTCGAGGTGGCGTTTTCGCCCTCCGCAGTTTAGTGTGATAATCAAGACTGAATCGAAGTCGTGCAAAGGGTGATGAGTGAAGTAGCGTCGCAGCTCGTTGGAGCTTGTTTTGACCGAAGTTGTGGTACACTTTCAGTTCGATGCTCCGAAAAATTCCCCAACGATTGCGTTCCCGACCTGAAGTACGTGCGAGGCGTTTTCGGTATCGAATTGACGACGCTGTTGACGGCGCACAATGCCAAATTACCGTTCGTGGTCACGAAGTGCGTGGCCGAGGTGGAAGCGAGGGGTCTGACAACGGAAGGAATTTACCGGCTGAGCGGTTTCGCCGAAGAAATAGAGGCGATCAAGATGGCATTCGACAAAGGTGAAATCGCGGCGGCGATCGATGGTTCAATGCGTAATTGGTGTGCTTGCAGATGGAGAGAGGGCCGACCTCAGCCAGGAAAAGTACCCCAACGTGAACGTGATCACGGGGGCCTTGAAGTCCTACCTGAGGCTTCTGCCGATACCGCTGATCACGTTCATAGTGCATCCACTTCTCATAGACGCCATGCGTAAGTCACTGGACAATCTGCGGAAGCGCCAATTGTTGTTGATTTTTTAGAACATAAAAACGACGACCTCAGGATTTCGTCGATAAGACACGCCCTCAAGTCCTTGCCCAAAGCTCACCACGACACTCTCAAATACATGATCGAGCACCTGCACAGGGTGTCTCTGCACTGTGCAATAAACAAGATGAACTCGCACAACTTGGCCACAGTGTTCGCACCGACGCTGATTGGTCCGACGGAATCCGCCAATGACGCTCTACCCGACATGACAAGTGATATTCTGCTGATCGAAACCTTCATAAGTAAATGCGAAGTTATCTTCAAGCCGTAAAAGAGAAATTTGTTTGACGCTTGTCCCATACTCAAATATTGTTATTTTCACTCAAGCCTAACAGACGTTTTGGAATTTTGACGTTTTCAGATTGAAGCCAACAGAGGCCGAAAAGACAGTGAATTGGTCAAAATGTTACTCACAGCAATATCTCGAATTTAACACTGCCCAATCAATGGTGATTTGTCTGCGTCACTGTTGCAAATATTTTTAATGTCTGGTAACACTTTTACTGTAGTTTCAATTTGGTTGTAGGTCGTAAAATTTTATGGTACTTTAAGTTAAAGATCTTGCGGAGCTTATAAATCCTAGTTTACCACTAGCAGGTAATATTTTAAGCAGGGTTGTATTGTATATTTGGTATATTTGCATTGTACGGCAAACGGCACGCGCCTCTTCCCAACCTTTTCAAACCCAACGATTGTGCCCGTTAATCGCTCATAATTTCCAATAAAATTTTAAGACCTAGAGATATTTTCATATTTGATGGCGGAAACAACAGACTGAGAAATGTCACAAATTTGTATTGTTAGTGTCAAATTTCTCAAAGACGTTCGTGATTTCGACAGAAATGCAGCAAATTGGCAATAAGAAAATTATTCATCGTCGAACTAGAGAAATAATTTGTAATACGTTTGATTATATGATAATAACTTTTCCTTTTGAAGCACTGACAAAAATTGGTGTCCTTAGAATTTGTTTTTTCAATCTATTTAGCGAAAATTTAAATTTACCTAGACATTCCTTTTTACGGCGTTTATGAGAAATTTGATACTGACAATACATTTTTGTGACATTTCTCAGTCTTTTGTTTCCGCCATCAAATTTGAAAATACCTCTACAACCAAATTGAAACTACAGTACTAGTTCACACTGTATTCGTCCCAACTGGAATTTTCGACTACAGGATGCTGTATTTTGTAAAAATTGTGATTAAATCCTCCCTTGTGATATGTTCCAAAAAGATATTAATAGTATTATCTCTTCACCGTGTAATCGTACATATACTTTTTATAATTTTTACAATACATTTGTATATTGATGGAGGTTTTTAATTGATGGTCACGTACGACACTCCTGCAAAGTTGCCTGTCAAGTTCTCGGACATCGTGCACACCTGGGGAAGCCCTTCAGAGCACTGGACGTCGCTGCCGTGCTCCCCTAGTTTCTGCTGAGTGAAGTATTTGTAAGTGGCGGAGGTGGCGACGTCCGCACACAGATTTTTGTATTCGTCGCTCGAAATCAAGAGAGTGGGGCTGCCATCGTTGCTGTTGCAAAACACGTTACCGTTGACGATCCCAGCGCTGACGCTCCCGCCACCGACGCAGTACCAGTTGTTGATGACCGAGTTCACGTTCGCGTAGCAGAAATCCTTTTTAGTTTTGAAGGTGGCGCGTTTCAGGTTGCCAGAACAGGAGCCGGTCGTTTCGGAAATGGTGCCGTCGCAGACGTACAACGCGCTGTTGCGCACCACGAACTTCTTACCTGCAACAAGACGTTTAACGTTGCGCAAGGGACTGATTGGGGCATACCGCTGGGGCTGTAGGTGACGACGGAGGTGCCCCCGTTGCCGAACTTGATTTTGAACCGGGACTCCATCTCGCGGACGGGTCTCAGGCCCTCGTGCACTTGCTGGCTGATGGAGGCGCCCAAGTTGTCCAAGGGTCTCAGCTGCGTTTGAAGGTTTGTGCTGATGGAGGCGCCCAAGTTGTCCAAGGGCCTCAGCTGCATTTGAACGTTTGTGCTGATGCGGTCGCCCAAATTGTCCAAGTGTTTCAGCCGCTGCTGGACGCTTTTGCTGATGCGGTCGCCCAGATCCTCCAAACCGCCGCCGTAGTCGTAGTCGTAGACCGCTGCAATTAATTAAACGCGGATGTGGGTGACCTTGGGAGATCGTCAACAATGTACCTACCTATGGCACAGTTCAGCTGAAACAACAAATCGATAATTGGGGAAGAGATTTTATTAATCCGTACTTACGCAGAAGATCAGGCCGAGAAAAATCAGAGACTTCGGTGTGCTCGTCATTGCGCAGTTTATCACTGAATTGCACCGGTCGAATGTCGTGTTATGCGAATGTGTTACTCACTACATATCGGTTCTGTATTACGTGTTTCCCGGGGAAAAAATGTTGAGGACGCCGCGATTTCGTTGGATGATTGAAAGCGATGCAATTTCAGCTCGCGGATGGCACGAAAGGGCACAAGAACTTGTTATGCAAATGCGACTGTCGCACCTTGGCAAAGTGTAACGATTGCTTCTTTCCGTTGTCTAACAGTTCGTGCAGACTATTTTATTATCGCGAAGTTTGACGAAAACATTGCCTCATTTAACACGTCAGTGGAGCATGATCGATTGTTATTTTTGGTATTCATTTAAAATTTATTTGGCATAGAATGAGATCATTTCTGTAGGGATCGATTAGTAAACTTCGTAATGCACATTTGCACGAGAGTGCAGCGAAACATGCTTTTGTTTGGGGTTGTGATTTATAGGCCGTGCCAAACCCAAATAACCACCACCTGTTGAATTATGTTGGTGAAAACAAAATTACACCAAGTGTATAATGGCAATTTTGATATTACTAAGATGCTAGACCAATCAAATCTAAGTGTACAACGTTGCCGGTTAATTTTTTGGGTAGAATGCAGTGTTGGTGGTTATTTGGCTTTGGTAAAGACTATAGTTGCAGTTACTGTCACCGTTATTTTTCTACGAATTTTTTTAGCGGGGAAAATACAATTCGACTGACATTCCTAAGATTTTTCGACCTAGTGTGAAACCAAAAAATCCCTTTTTTCTCCAACCGCCTTAAAAAAGTTTTCTTTTACTGCCGTTTTCTGTCACTAAAGTTGATGTTTTTGTAACTGTACGTGTTACTAAGACAACACTTTTATCTCGTAGGATTAAAAATACTTTTAAACCGAGGCTTAAAAATTGTTATAGTAAATTCAAAAAACTCCTGGACTGTCAAAATAAAATTTTAAATAAAATGCTTGTTGTGACTGTACTTGGATATAAAAAAATTTTCGCTAGAGTGTACTGACATCAAAATCTAGTTACAAAATACCTATATTTAGGTTATGTTTTCATTTTTAATCATTGAACTAAAAATGTTTTAAATCATTAATTGCTTTGCACACTAAGCAACTAAATGAATTAGAGCAATTTAATTAAGTTTATAAAAAACACGCGACAAACTGAAAACAGGTAACAAATTAAACAACAACCAAAATCATCCAAAATAAACTAATCTGTTTCATTTATTATTTAATATTTGATTAACCTTATCTCCAAAATTTTGATTTGTGAATCACAAGAACGAACACCAATTCTTAGTTAATAATATTGGAGCAGCTTTGGCACAAATTTGTAATTTCTTCCCGTTGTTATCACTCTTGTTTGTTCCTCATAATAATTTCTTATGGCGCTCTTCTCTCGCGCCAATAGAACCATCCTACTTCGTTTTGAACTTTCCATTTTAATCTTTTTACAAAATACACTTAAATAATTTTACAATTTATTTGACAATCTCAATTTAAACAAATGAATAATTTGAAAAATTAAAAAATCATAAATAACAACTGGGCAATATGAAAATAACTAGTGATTTAACCAACCTAACAACTGCAATTTTGATTTTGACAGTCCAGAGGTTTATTGAATGGACTGGAATGGACTTTACTTGCAAGTAATAGTTTAACACCTCGTTGATTTGAAGAAAACAATTAAATATGTAAAAAAAAATCAAAAGCGCCATAACTGTCTCTTTTGTTACGCGAATATTTCAATAAAACGTTCGCTTTATAATTTCAAATGCACCTATGAGTTTCGTGGTTTTCATGATATGGATCCTTTACTTGGTTGGAGAAAAAATAGTATGTGTCATTCGAAATAAAAGTGACTTTTTTTACTTCCAATTACTCCTATTGCAGTAGCTCGGCTATGCTACGCTGCGCTTCGCTATGCAAACAAATTGTTCATCAAAAAAAGTACCACTTTTAATCTTAATAACACAATCTACTATTGTGTATTTTGTATGAGTAGGTATCAATTTTTTTTGCCGCCCGAATAGTGTGAAGGTGAAACCTAGATGATTGTTATTTTGTTTATCGCATAAAAGGTTTTTCAAGACAATTAAAACGTGAACTGGAATGTCGAAATAAACCACTCAATTGCTATTTGAAATCAGTTCCAATAAATAATCTACGGAATCTGTCCCGTTGCGCTTTTTTGACCAAATCCTTTTTCTTGAAAATATGCAAATTGTAATTAATCTTTAATTTAAAAACTACGTGGATGTTAAGTTGTTTTTGGCATTGATGACTCAGTGTGTTTCCCCAACCAGGAAAAAATATCGTTTCATGTTGCAATAAATTACAAAATCTTTATCAGGTTTGAGTTGTTGGTCAACAATATTTCGCACATGAATTTAATTTTATCGATAAATATAAATATTTAACATTGGAATAATTATAGAGAATATAAATGGAGTGCAATTTCTCACTTGCTATTGTTTACAATAACATATTTTATGTTGCATTGTATGTATTTGTTTATTTTTGTAGTTGACGTCGTAAAACGTGAAGATTGTTTCCAGCAGGTAAAATCATAAATCAAAGAATGTGCTTGAGTGCACGAATTATTTTAAAAAAAATTCGGAGCGGTGAAAAGCGACGAAAAATTTACACACACTAATTTATATGCACGTGGGGGATTTATAACGGTAATTAAAAAAATGTTGTTTCCAGAAAAAATGTGTACTGTTTTCTCAATTTGGTTGTAGGTCGTAAAATGTTATGGTACTTTAAGTTAAAGATCTTGCGGGGCTTATAAATCCTAGTTTACCATTAGCAGGTAATATTTTAAGCAGGGTTGTATTGTATGTACAAATTGCATATTTGTATTGTGCGGCAAATGGCATGCGCCGCTTCCCAACCGTTGTGCCCGATAATCGCTCGTAATATGCAATAAAATTTTACGATCCACAACGAAATTGGGAAAACAATAGTTATGAAACTTTGATACCGGGCAGCGTTGCGTCCCCAGTTTTATTCAGGGTTCTCTGCCCGCTCATTGGTGGGTCAATGAGCGGGGCGGGCTCCGTTCGCCCCGCGTTTGGCCTAACTTTCCGATAAATAGATAACGTCGGCGGAAATTCCTTCATTTTCGTTCACGCTTTAAACGTGTTTGTTTCGTTCACTCCTCTCCTCTCCTATAAAAAAAACTGCGGCTCCGTAAAAGCGAGCTGCACAAAAAGACGATGCTCTTCGAGACAACGTGCATCAAGAAGCATCGGTTTGCCTGCTGTTTTAGTTGGTATTCCGCCAGCAATTTTGCTCTAAATACAAAACAGTTTTCCCTACAACATGGTAATGCCGTCATAAGAATCATCGATTGCTTAATTACTGATTTCAGATGCACCATGCAGCTTCCACCCACCACAGCAACCATGTCATGACCTGCCGTGTTTAATTAATTTAATCAATCAAACGCCTTTAAGTTTGGTTTAATTGATTAAACCTGTTAAATTGGTTTAATTAAGTATTTTGATTAATTGAACTCATTCGGTCTCGTGTCTGAATTGTTCTTATGTGCCTTAAAGACACACTTATAATAAATAACAATTTTTTATTTCTACAATACAACACGAACAGCCGCAGAAACGTGTAAGAATACTATGAATGAAAACCGAAAAGTTTTTGCACCTTTTTTGCGTTGCACTCGAACATGTAATAGTCAATATCATTAAGAGTAGAAGTGAATCTTTTTGTGCTAACTGGGAGAAGCACAAAAAGACCCACTCGGAATGATATAATACTATTTTATCTTACAGGTGGAGTTTTTGAGCTACCTTAGACCATTGTTTTCGGTGACAGAAGTCAAATTTTAATCACAAGTGAGATAAAGTACTCACTAGTGAGTTAATTTGACAGTTGCCATTTAACTTGACATAAATCACTCACAAGTGACTAAATTTGACAGCTGTCATTTTACTTGAATGAAACTGCATTTCTTGGATTTTTGCAATAGTTGCACCTGTAAGATAAAACGTCGTATATTACACGTGATCGAAATGCCATTATGAAACTCGTGAGAAGTGTCCCACTCGTGCGCAAGCGCACTCGACGGTCAAAATTCTCACTCTTGTATAATGATGCATTTCTACCACTTATAATATAATATACTATTATCTTAATTTCCGTGCAAGTCACTACAGTTCGTAATTTTATTAAAATACAATCACATCCACTTTTACTAAACACATTTTATTTATACATTTTTACTACACACTACATTAATAATTAAGAGGGTGACTCGGCTTATCGGTGAGCACCAAACTGGTCGACAAAACGCATACAGCAGGTCCTGTTCCATCACATTTAAAACCTTGAATCTCCTTGGGGTTAATCGGGCCCTTCGTGTAGTACTTGTAGACGGCGCTGGTGGCCAACTTGCTGCACAACTTGTTGACGCTCTCGTATTTCATGAAGAGAGCATCTTGAGAATCTGTCTCGCACAAGATTTTGTTGCCGTAGTATGTCATGTAGATGGGTTCGGAGTTGCTGGAGAGGCAAGCGTAGTGGTTCACTTTGGGGAAATTGTTGGTTAGGCAGTTGTCATGGAAGTGTTTGATCTGGCGCACTTTCAAGGAACCACTGCATTCGCCAGTTTCTTCCGAAATAGTCCCCTCACAGCTGTACATGTTGCCATTCTTAATTATATACTGCTTGCCTAAAGACAGATTTTGTAAAATTGAAAGATGTTGTGTGGGGGCACCTACCAAGAGGGTGGAACGTCACCACAGTCACTCCGTTTACCCCTTTTTTGATCGCCGCTCTTAGTGTAGGAACATATTCTAGTTGTCCGTTTCCTTTGTCTCGTATTTCTACATCGTTCAGTTTTTTAATGTCATTATGTGTGATAGTTTCTGCGAAATCGAGACACATTAGTACTAGGTGGAACTAGATCTACGACTCCTACCTTGGAATTCTGGACTAATCGAAATTGTGATTGTTTTCAACGGGGGTCGTTTCTCAGTGAAGGGATAGTCGTAAAGTCCTCGACCTAAAACAACTAATCAAAGGGACACAATGAATATGTTAGAATATTATACCTATGGATAGTCCGTTAGGTGTCGCTACGCTTCCAGAATTTTGCATGAAGTCTTTCCCCAACGTCTTAGCTAGTGCGTCGACATCACCAACAAGAGAAGCTTCGATCGAATCTGGTTTTCTCTTGTCTAACGAAATTCCCGAACCTTTCGGGAGGGGATGACCGAACACTTGGGACCAAGTAACCATTTTAGAAGGATTTTGAGTTGGTGTCACCACCTGGTAACCTGAAAAACATCACGAGTTACACGTTTGGACAGTTCCCGAACAACGAACTTGAAAACTGATGCTGCGGCAGAGAACCGTTCACGCTGAAGACCTGAACGTCGGGTCTTGAACCATTCAGGGCCCCAAATGGCGGTACAGATCCAGTATAGTGAATGGTGGTTTGTCCTGAAACAAGTCACGTAAGGGTAGAAAACTCCAAAAGGTGTCAACTGCAAACCCGTTGTTTCCACTTTGGGGGGGTACGAGAAGTACGAATAGGTATATCTCGGGGGAGACACGACCTGCCACTTGCCGTCTGGAGTACTTGTCCAGGACATACCGTTGTTAACGGTGTGGGGAGGATGTCCATCTAAAACAAAAATAGTGGTACCTGTGTCGCTTTTTTTAATGAGTGGTACCAGCGCCTCCTAAGAGGTGGAAGTCTGTTTTGTGCGTGTTCGCGGAATGCCACTTGCCCTCTGGGACCGGTCCCTCTGCTTTGACTTGCACCGGTGAAACTTGGAATTTGCCATCTAGGTCAGAATGAATGAGCATTTTTCCAAAACAAAGACACTATAAGTACCTATCCATTTTATACCGTGAACGATGTGGGGAGTATGTCCATCTAAAACAAATATAGTGGTACCAGTGTCGCTTTTTTAAGTGAGTGGTACCTGGGCCTCCTAAGTGGTGGAAGTCTGTTTTGTGCGTGTTCGGGGAATGCCAGTTGCCCTCTGGAGTCGGTACCTCTGCGCTGACTTGCACCGGTGGATGTTGGAATTGGCCACCTAGATCAGAATGAATTAGCATTTTTCCAAAACAAAGACACAAGAGTACCTGTCCAGGTCATACCGTTGACGGTGTGGGGAGGATGTCCATCTAGAACAAATATAGTGGTACCAGTGTCGCTTTTTTAAATGAGTGGTACCTGCGCCTCCTACGGGGTGGATGTCTGTTTTGTGCGTGTTCGGGGAATGCCAGTTGCCCTCTAGGACCGGTAGCTCTGCACTCACTTGCACAGGTGGATGTTGGAATTGGCCACCTAGATCAGAATGAATGAGCATTTTTCCAAAACAAAGACACAAGAGTACCTGTCCAGGTCATACTGTTGACGGTGTGGGGAGGATGTCCATCTAAAACAAATATAGTGGTACCAGTGTCGCTTTTTTAAGTGAGTGGTACCTGGGCCTCCTAAGTGGTGGAAGTCTGTTTTGTGGGTGTTCGGGGAATGCCAGTTGCCCTCTGGACCCGGTACCTCTGCGCTGACTTGCCCCGGTGGAAGTTGGAACTGGCCACCTAAATCAGAATGAATGAGCATTTTTCCAAAACAAATATACTAGAGTACCTGTCCAGGTTATACCGTTACCGGGGTGGGAAGGGTGCCCATCTAAAACAAATATAGTGGGTACTAGTGTCGCTTGCTTTTTTAAATGAGTGGTACCTGCGCCTCCTAAGAGGTGAGAGTCTGTTTTGTGTGCTTCCGGCGTTGAAACTAACTGTGGCCAGTGCTTTTCAATAGTGTAGTGCACAGAAGCAGGAATCATGACTGCTGAAGAATGGAGAGGAAAAATATTGTGTTTTTTCATTTCACGACTTCTTACCATGTCCGGATTCCGTAGAGGGAGTAATTTCTTGAGAACCATATCCTAGATGGAAGCCAGGCGAGCCTGGATAAAACTGTGCAAATTGATGGTCTCCTGTTGCATGTCCTGAAGATTTTGCATTACAACATTTTTATGTCACACTACACGACCTACCTGGTTTGTCCATGTCACCAGAAAAGTGGAATGTGGGTATTTTGTGTCCTGAAAACACAGTAACTCACTTGACAAGAATTCTTTTTTGGAACCCTTTATATGCAAATCTGGATAATACTTTTCCCAATTTACCTGACTCTCCTTTGCTATGATATGGCAGAAGTTCATGTGGAGTAGGTTCATTCTTGGGCTTGGTTGGAATTCCTAGAAATATTTTTTATCAACAACTGTTAAAAATGCTACATTGTATACCAAAGGAGAGAATACCATGATGTTTCCTGAGGTATAAATATAAATAGGTACACGACGGAAAAATTGCGTTCTTTCTTATTTTCTCCACGAACTCAACAATACAAGCAAGAACAAACTTGTTGTATCGAGTGTGTAAATACAAAATATAAAATCGGGACAAGAGTGCTTTGAAAAATGTCACAAAACACGTCGAGTATTTAGCCAATCCACTCGGCGTTGATCTGGTGCACCTTGTACTACAAATGCCTTGTGTTAAGTCGAATTAACCATTTTGTAGTAATGGAGGTTAGTTAGTTTTGACATAAATCCTGTTTTTAATAAAAATAGATCACAAAATAAAAAACAAAGATGCTTTAACAAATTGGAGGTTAAACTTGACAGCTACAAGGTTTTTGCGAATTGTGTCAAAGCACTCTTGATCAGATTTTTATTTGGCCAGCCGATACGAACATTTTTAGTGGCCTTTGAATTATTTTAATACATGTGACGGATACCATGGCAACAGACAAAATGTGTGTAAACAAGTTTGAGTTTCAAGATGGAAGACGAAGTATCCAAGAATTGTGTTGATGTTACTAGTGCTGCAGTATCATATTTAATACCGAAGTAAGTTGTTGAAATTTCTAACAATACTCGTTTCATTATTGGGCGTGTAATGAAAATTCCCTGGGGAGTTTTGTACATATTGTACTCCCTAGAAAACACTCCCTCATTTCGTTCACGATTTTTGCAACCCAGAGACCAACTTATACTCCCGCTCGTGAAAAAAATGTGTGCAAATGTTTACCTATTGCTCCTTTGGTAGATGGTATCGGGATAGGGCCTAAAGGATGAGCTCCTGAAAATTTTCAAAAATTCTTTAATGAAATCATGTAATTGTGTTGGCTGTTCTTGAACTAAGAGAAAAAACGTAATTCGGACCTGGGTGATGATGTCCTGGCGGTAACGGTAGATTTAGTCCTGACGGTGCGGAGTCAGGATGAAAACCTAAAAATAAATAACGCAAACGCTGTGAAAAGCCTCGCAAGCCTCTCAAATCCAACCTGGAATAGTGTGCCACTGTCCTGCAACTTCTGCAAATTTATTACAAGAGAAATATTGGTTTGCAACGACATAAAAGTTTCAAACCTGGGAAAGGCAAGTTGCCGTGAATTCCGTGTACAGCTCCTGAAACGCATCATTTGTAAATAAAGCGAAAATGCTGCTTAAAGTCATTTGTAAGATTGTGAAATATCGAACCTGGCTCTTTGTATGATTCCCACGAAGATCCTGAAAGAAGTTAGCGATTCAGTAACGACGGTGTTAATTTTGTGCAACGGAGGCTATACCTGGTACGTGCGGTATCTCGTGGTGTCCTGAAATATCGTCAGTGTTAAAATGTTTTAAATCAACTTAAGACTAGTGAAGGACCCACCTGGTTGTCCTGGATATAGCGTCCCTCCTGCAAATTGTCTGTTTACAAAATTTGTCTGAAAAAACTTAATTTGATACCTGGTATTTCGTCTCGGATTTGCAAGATTCCTGCAAATTGATCGTATAGAGAGATTTTTTTTCATTTGTAAAAATTGAGCGAGTGGGGATTTCAAACCTGGTGGTCCTCCGTAATGATGAACTCCTAAAAATGTGTACTTGAATGTTAGAGCTTAATGAGAGGTACTTTTCAAACCTGGAATAGGTGGGGGACCAACCATATATCCTGAAAAAATGTTTTGGTTAAGAAATCGTTTGAGATTCATGACGCATCATGGTTTCAGACAATAATATTAAAAGCAGACCTGGTCTTCTGGTAAGGATCTAACAGCTGAAAACAGTGATCAAATTTTACGTCAACATACCGGCTAAGATTTGAAATTGATTGAAACAGATAAATCTTTCTTGTAAAATATTTTTGGTTTAAAGATAATTTCAGCGTCGTAACGCGTGACCTGCGATCGTTTGTACAGAATTACGTAACAATTAAATAGAAAAGAATCAAATCTGGTGGATGCTTTACTTCAATGGCTGCTGAAACCAGTAGGTGTTATTAAAGTGGATGTTAAAATTTAACCATTGTACCTTGACCCGGGGTGAGCACACTCATTATCTACTTCTGTTTCTGCTTAATTTTTGCAGTTAGAAGTTTGTTTTCGAATAATTACCAATTATCTGATCATCTGAATCAGGTGTACAAAAATTAATTTAATTTTTCTGGTTCCAATATGTGCATCGATTACTTCCAATCGCAAATAATTTAATAACAGGCATGTATGTAATGCTTAATTAATGAAAAATCAAACCTGGTTGTTGAACTTCAATTACTGCAAAAATGCGGTTTAGTTATTAAAAACTGTGTTTTAACACATGAAATAAAGATTCATACCTTGTCCTGGGGTGTGTTGCAGCATCGCCATTCCTGAAAATATTTTATTTGTAAAACGTAAAATTTAAAAATGATTTCAACTCAATTTCTTTAATTTGAAACTAATTTCACTTTCAAATTGCCTCGTTTGGTTATGAATATTTGCCAATTTGTGTCTTTTTAATTTCGTAAAAAAATTAACCTGGTGGGTGTTGCACTTCAACAACTGTTGAAAGAAACATGAGTTATTAAGCTGCGTGTTAACGCATAAAATAAGGGTTCAGACCTTGTCCCGGGGTGTGTTGGAGCATCGCCATCCCTGAAAATGTTTTATTTGTGAAAGTTTAAATTGAAAAATGTTTTCGACTCGATCTTTTTAGTTTGAAAATAATTTCACTTTCGTTTCGTTTCGAATAATTGCCAATTTGTAGACATTTATGTAATAATTAATTCGTAAAAATTAAACCTGGTGGGTGTTGAACTTCAATTACTGCTGAAAAATGTGAGTTATGAAACTGTATATTAACACACGAAATAAAAACTCGTACGTTGTCCCGGAGTGTGCTGAAGCATAGCCATTCCTGAAAATGTTTTGTTTGTGAAAAGTGAAAGAACCAGGTTGATTTTATAGACGATTTCAAATGGTTTTTTTTAGTTTGAAAATAATTTCACTTTCAAGGTGCATCGTTTGTTTCCAATAATAATTAATCATTTGCAGAGATTTATCTCATAATTAATTGACAAAAAATCAAACCTGGTGGGTATTGTTGAACTTCAATAACTGAAATAGGTATGTGAGTTACTGAGTGCTATATCAGCACATTAATTAAAAATTCTTACGTTGCCCCGGTGTATGCTGGAGCATAGCCATTCCTGAAAATGTTTTTAAAATGTGTTTCAACTTATTTTTTCGAATTTTCAAGATGCATTCATTGTAGAGATTTATCTAATTAATTAATCAATTAAAGAAATCGAACCTGGTGGGTGCTGAACTTCAACAATTGCTAAAGAATATGTGAGAGTTATTAAACTGTACATTAACGCGTGAAATAAAGTTCAGACCTTGTCCCGGTGTGTGCTGCAGCATCATTCCTGAAAACGTTTTAAAAATGTGTTTCAACATAATTTTTTTCTAGTTTGGGAATAATTTCAGTTTCAGAATGCATCGTGTTTTGCCAATTGTCAAATTGTAGAGATTTATCTAATGATTAATTAAAAGAAAAATCAAACCTGGTTGTTGAACTTCAACAACTGCAAAAAAAATGTATGAGTTGTTAAACTGTAAATTAACACTTGAAATAAAAATTCACACCTTGCCCTGGTGTGTGCTGGAGCATCATTCCTGAAAAACATTTAAAAACGTGTTTCAACATAATTTCTTCTAATTTGAAAATAATTTCAGTTTCAGAATGCATCGTTTGTTTTCGAATAATTGCCAATTGCCAATTTGTAGAGATTTATCTAATAATTAATTAAAGGAAAACTCAAACCTGGTTGTTGAACTTCAACAATTGCTAAAAAAATGTATCAGTTGTTAAACCGTAAATTAACACGTGAAATAAGAATTCACACCTTCTCCCGGTGTGTGCTTGACCATCATTCCTGAAAACGTGTGTTTTTTTTATTTATTAAAAAAAAAATGGAAGTTATGAAAATAATTATTTCAATTCAATTTTTTCAGTTAGTCTAGGTGGAACTCGTTTGTAAAAATTGACAATTTGTGGCGATCCATCTAATAAACGAATAAAAAAATCAAACCTGGTGTTTGTTCGATTCCAACAGCTGCTAAAAAATGGGTTATTAAAGTATATTGAAACAAGAAATATAGATTTAGACCTTGTCCCGGTGTGTGCACTACAGCCATCCCTGAAAGTGTTTTGTTTGCGAAAATTTAGCAAAAGATTCTTCGCTTCAACTCGTAAAATATCAAATGGAAAAAATCTAACCTGGTTCATGTTGTAAAATTCCGTATCCTGTAAAATGATGAATGAAGGGAGTTTTATATAAAACGTATTTAATTTAAACCTGGCTGTTCCTCTTGACCAATTGGGAATTGTCCCCCTGAAATTTTAAATAATTTAAGCAATGAGAAATACATCTAAACCTAGTCGGTCACACTTGTGTGGTTGGTTCTTTAATATAAAAAAAATCAAACCTGGATATCCTGGCAATTGTCCTTGTCCTATTTGGAATCCAGGTCCTGCAAGTTAATTGTTCTTGAAACAGTTGTAATGAAAGTGTTCGATATGTTATTGTTGATCTAATCACGTTTGTGAATCTTTATAGGTTGCAATTTATTAAATAAATCCTGGTAGTTTTGGTGTGATTTTATAAATGTTTCTTGATTTGTACCTGGTTCAGATGGGATACTATGCGGGTGGTGAACCATTTCTGAAATTATTTTTAGTCAGAACAGTATAAGGCAATTTGTCTTACTGGATTAATAAGTACCTGGTTGCGGCGAGGGTGTCGTAAAAGGAAAGTGGGACTGTTCTGAAATAGTGATTAAATTAAAATTCATTCAGGAAATGATTTTGCTGAGTATAGTTGGGATTTCAGTTTTCGTTTTTATGGCAGGGACCATCGTGTAAACGTTAAATACTCCAACAACACCTAAGTACCACAAACCTAGGCTGGGCTGGCATAAATTATATAGTTTATCTGTTTGCCTGTGTTCGAAGGGGTATACACAGTCTAATGGTTTGTGGTAGAGGTGTTGGATTATCTCATGGGCTGTGACCTTGGAAATATCTGCACGAAGGCGAAGCGATAAACCATTGAAAAACTGAAAACGTCGACTCGAAACTAACGTAACGAATGTTTTCCGGTCGGTTTGTAGCGCCTACTTGAGACCGATATTCGTCGTTTGTTCAGATATGACTCATAGCCCATGAGAAAATCCAACACAGAGGTATGTAGAGACTTAGATATTGTTGTAGTATTTAACGTTTACACAATGATCCCTGCAATAAAAACGAAACTTGAAATCCTCAACTATACCTGACTTAGTCGTTGGCTGGGTCGTAGGCCAGAACGTAGTCTTCGGTGTAGTCTTAGGCGTAAGTTTAGACGTAAGCGGCGTAGGCGTAGAAACTACTGAAATATTTTGTGTTATTTTCTTTGGTTATGTTTACGAAGAAAAATAAAAGCGTAACGCAACTGGTTCGTAAGTTATAAATTTTGTTATAAGAATTAAATAGTGCGAGATTTGTGAAAAACAACGTAAATTGGTATTAACCTGGTGGCTGAGGTCTAGCAGGAGGTCTCACAATTTCTGAAATAAATATTAATAAAATGGAGGGTTTTTTTCAACTGACTATAACCTGTGTCCTCTTCCGAATATTGAGGGCGTCCAGGAGATCCTGTAAACAGCAGTGCATTTATATTATAAGAAAAAAAGAAGCTAATACAAACCTGTTGTGTGGGGCAATTCGAAAGTGGAAGTAAACAATTCTAAAATAAATATAAATCATTGTATTATTGAAAAAACAATTTATAAAAAAGAAGTTAATTCGAAACCTGACTGGTGATGGGTTAGTCAAATGTCTCGAATAAATAAAAAGAGACAAATTAAGAGAACTTAAAATGAAACAAGTTGTACAAAAAACTTGTACGAGTGTAGAAAATCTTGTAGAGTGTTCCAGAGCTTCCAAAAATTTTGTAATCGAAATTCCTTTTGAAAAAATGTGAAAAGTTTAGTTACTACCTGGTGGTTGTCCTGGAATATGAAATGGTAAACCTGGTTGTGGAGGACCAGATAGTTAAAGTTAAAACAATTAATTGTACACAAACATTTAAAACAGCTAAGAGAGTTTACTGACCGGGCTGATGATATTGAGGAGGCGTCGAGTGTCCTAAAATAAATAAGAATTAAATGAGATTTAATTAAGAAATTTTGAAAAATTCGAATATAACCTGGTTCAAAAGGTGGATACTGAGGACCTTGAGGGGGTGCTGTAAATGGTGGTGAAGTTAAGAATGAGTTTGTAACAAATCAGGGAACAAACCTCCTGAAAAATTTGCGATAATATATATTTTTTTAAATGTAAATATTTTATACCAAATCCTGGCATTTGTCCAGGTGGTGGAAGTTCGAAGAATCCTGAAATTAATTGTAAATAGAAGTTTCAAATAGCTAAGACAATTTACTAACCGGGTTGATGATGTTGAGGTGTCGATTGGTCTAAAATAAATAAGAATGAAACCAGATTTAATTAAGAAATTTTGAAAAATTCAAATGCAACCTGGTTCAAAATGTGGATGTTGAGGACTTTGAGGGGGTGCTGTAAATGGTGGTGAAGTTAAGAATAAGTTTGTAACGATTCAGGGAACAAACCTCCTGAAAAAATTGCGATAATATATTTATTTTTAAATGTAAATATTTTATACCAAATCCTGGCATTTGTCCAGGTGGTGGAAGTTCGAACAATCCTAAAATTAATTGTAAACAGAAGTTTCAAATAGCTAACAGAGTTTACTAACCGGGCTGATGATATTGAGGTGTCGAGTGTTCTAAAATAAATAAGAATGAAACCAGATTAATTAAGAAATTTTGAAAAATTCAAATATAACCTGGTTCAAAAGGTGGAAACTGAGGACCTTGAGGGGGTGCTGTAAATGGTGGTGAAATTAAGAATAAGTTTGTAACAATTTAGGGAACAAACCTCCTGAAAAATTTGCGATAATATATATTTTTTTAAATGTAAATATTTTATACCAAATCCTGGCATTTGTCCAGGTGGTGGAAGTTCGAACAATCCTAAAATTAATTGTAAACAGAAGTTTCAAATAGCTAAGAGAATTTACTAACCGGGCTGATGATGTTGAGGTGGCGAGTGTTCTAAAATAAATAAAAATGAAACCAGATTTAATTACGTAAGAAATTTTGAAAAATTCAAATACAACCTGGTTCAAAATGTGGATTCTGAGGACCTTGAGGGGGTGCTGTAAATGGTGGTGAAGTTAAGAATAAGTTTGTAACGATTCAGGGAACAAACCTCCTGAAAAATTTGCGATAATATATTTATTTTTAAATGTGAATATTTTATACCAAATCCTGGCATTTGTCCAGGTGGTGGATGTTCGAAGATTCCTAAAATTAATTGTATACAGAAGTTTCAAATAGCTAAGAGAGTTTACTAACCGGGCTGATGATATTGAGGTGTCGAGTGTTCTAAAATTAATAAGAATGAAACCACATTAATTAAGATATTTTGAAAAATTCAAATATAACCTGGTTCAAAAGGTGGATACTGAGGACCTTGAGGGGGCGCTGCAAATGGTGGTGAAGTTAAGAATAAGTTTGTAACGATTCAAGGAACAAACCTCCTGAAAAATTTGCGATAATATATTTATTTTTAAATATGAATATTTTATACCAAATCCTGGTATTTGTCCAGGTGGTGGAAGCTCGAAGAATCCTTAAATTAATTGTATAGAGAAATTTCAAATAGCTAAGAGAATTTACTAACCGGGCTGATGATGTTGAGGTGTCGAGTGTTCTAAAATAAATGAGAATGAAACCAGATTTAATTATGTAAGAAATTTTGAAAAATTCAAATACAACCTGGTTCAAAAGGTGGATACTGAGGACCTTGAGGGGGTGCTGGAAATGGTGGTGAAATTAAGAATAAGTTTGTAACTATTCAGGGAACAAACCTCCTGAAAAATTTGCGATAATATATATTTTTTTAAATATGAACATTCTATACCAAATTCTGGCATTTGTCCAGGTGGTGGATGATCGAAGAATCCTGAAATTAATTGTACACAGAAATTTAAAATAGCTAAAAGAGTTTACTAACCGGGCTGATGATATTGAGGAGGTGCCGGGTGTTCTTAAATAAATAGGAATTAAACGAGATGTACTCGTAATTAAGAAATTTAGAAAAATAAATACAACCTTGTTCAAAATGTGGATGCTGAGGACCTTGAGGGGGTGCTGTAAATGGTGGTGAAGTTAAGAATAAGTTTGTAACAATTCAGGGAACAAACCTCCTGAAAAAATTGCAATCAAAAAAAATTTTTTTAATGTGAACATTTTATACCATATCCTGGCATTTGTCCAGGTGGGGGAAGGCCAAATAGTTCTAAAAATTAATTGTGTACAAAAATTGAAAATAGATAAGACAGGTTAACGGAAACTAACCGGAATCCTCATGAGATTGAGAAGGTGTCGAGTGTTCTGAAATAAACAGGAATAAAACGAGATTTAGTTAAGAAATTTAAAAATATCAAAATACAACCTGGTTCAAAGTGTGGAGGCTGAAAACCTTGAGGAAGTGCTGTAAATGGTGGTGAAGTTATATATTAAGTTTGTAATGGTTCAGAAAATTTAGACCTGGTGGGTGGGATTCATGTCCCATTGGAGGCATCAAATCTCCTTAAAAAGATTGTAATCAAAACATTTTTATTTTTTAAATGTGAAGATTTTTATACCAAATTCTGGCATTTGTCCAGGTAGTGGAAGGTCGAAGAGTCCTAAAAATTAATTGGGTGCCAATAGTTGAAAATAATTAACAGGTTTTATAAAAAAAATATAAACGGATACCGACCGGGTTGATAAGGCTGAGGAAGTGTCGAGTGTTCTGAAATAGCCAGGAGTAAAAGGAGATTTAGTTAATAAATAAAAATAGAATAGAATACAACCTAGTCCGAAATGTGGAGACTGAGGATGTTGAGGAAATGCTGTAAAGGATGGTGAAGTTATATAATAAGTCTCTAATAGTACAAAAAATACAGACCTGGTAGGTGGGGCAACTGTTCAGCACCAGGAGACAAAGCCTCTGAAAAAATTTAAATAAAAAAATCTGAAAAAATATTAAAATTCTCGTGCCTGGCATTTTGCAAATAGGAGTTTGCAAAGATAAACCAGGTTGAGGTGGGCCGAATTGTCCTAAAAAATTATTAATTGTACACAAGAATTGAAAATGACTAGGATAGTTTATAGAAACAATTTGATCTGTTACTAACCGGGGTGTTGAGGTTGATGAGGTGGCGAAAATCCTGGATAAATAGGAATAAAATATTTAGTTAAGAAATTTTTGGACATTTAAAATACAACCTAGTCCTAACTGTGGAGGCTTCTGATCTTCAGGGAATTCTGTAAACAATGACAGAATTATACAATAAATTTGTAACGTACAGAAAATACAGACCTGACAAGTCGAATAAGTGTTCGATTCCAGGAAACATACTCCCTGAAAAAAGTTGTTATCAAAAATATCGTTTGAAATGAGAAATTAAGTTGTGGAAGGCCGCATAGTCCTAAAAAGTTAATTGTACACAAAATTGAAAATAACCGATAGAGTTTAGATCAAATAAATAAAAAACTGAAATAAACAGAAACAAAATTAAATTCAGTTAAGGTGTATAGAACAACTAAATGCTAGTTAAGAAGGTATACAATAAATTTTTAGCAGTGCCCCAAATTCAGACCTAGTAGATGTAATGAATGTTCGAAAGCCGAAAGCAAAGTTCCTGAAAAAATTATAATTCAGAAAAACGTTCAAAAGATATGAAAATTTTCGTACCTGGTTTTTCTCCTAGATTTGGATATTGTAAACCAGGTTTTGGAGGACCGATTAGTCCTAAAAATTAGTCGTACAGAAAGATTCAAAGTAGCGCAGAAAGTTAATAAAAAAATAACATAAGCGGACACTAACCGGGCTGCTGAGGTTGATGAGGTGTAGAAAATCCTGTAATAAATGAGAATAAAGAGAGATTTAGTTAAGAAAAGCTAAATAGTGGTGAAGGGATATAGCAGGTATATAACAAATTTGTAACAGTATAGAAAATTCAGACCTGGTCCTTGGGGTAGCAAACTAGGAGGTCCAAACCCTAAAAAATTGTAATAAAAACATTTTTGACAGAGTAAGAATATTTAAGTACCTGGATGTCCAGATGGATAACCTGGGTGTCCAGGTACAAAACCTTGAGGCCCTAATGGAAAACCGGGATGTTCAGATGGAAAGTCTGGATGTTCAATTGGAAATTCTGGGTGTCCAGATGGAAAACCTGGGTATCCGGATGGAACACCTGGATATCCAGATGGAAATTCTGGAAGCCCTAGAGGAAAACCTGGATGTTCAGGCTGAAATTCTATGTGTCCTGATGGAAAACCTGGATGTCCATGGGGGAAGCCTGGGTGTCCTAATGGAAACCCTGGTTGTTCAGATGGAAAATCAGGGTGTCCAAATGGAAAATCTGGATGTCCAGAGGGTAAACCTGGAAGTTCAGAAGGGAAACCTGGCAGTTCTAATGGAAAACCTGGATGTCCAGGCGGAAATTCTGGGTGTCCAGGTGGAAAATCTGAATGTTCAGAGGGGAAACCTGGGTGTCCAGCTGGAAAACCTGGTTGTCCAGGTAGAAATTCTGGATATCCAAACAAATAATCTGGATGTTCAGAGGGGAAACCTGGAGGTCCAGATGGGAAACCTGGCGGTCCAGTCAAAAATCCAGGGCGTTCAGAGGGGAAACCTGGCAGTTCGAATGGTAAACCTGGATGTCCAGAGGGTAAATCTGGGGGTTCGGAGGGGAAACCTGGCAGTTCGAATGGAAAACCTGAATGTCCAAAGGGTAAATCTGGGGGTCCCGATGGAAAACCTGGATATTCGGAGGGGAAACCTGGCAGTTCGAATGGAAAACTTGAACCTTCAGGTGGTGCTCCTGAAAAATCACTTGTGCATGAAACTTGGAAACATTTTATAAAATATGAGATACAGGGTGTATTTTTAAAATGTGCCGAAATTTTATCTACGAGGTTGTGGCACAACGTAGAAGACCAGAAGCAATTAAAAAAAAATGTAGCTCAAGAAATAAATGTTATTTTATTTTTTCACATGAAGCCAGTAAATCGTGGTTAAAATTTGGTCACGCATTTCAATAACACCCTATATATATGTGCTACAAATGTTGGTAAAATTATACAGTATAAGAGTGCAAAAAATTCGGACCTGGTAGCTCGTGCGAGTTTTCGATACCAGGAAACAAATTCCCCGAAAAAAGTTGTAATCAAGAAAATCTTTAAAAAATGTGAAAACTTTAGTACCTGGTCTTGGTCCTGGAATTAGATATGATGAATTAAGTTGTGGAGGATCGAATAATCCTGAAAATTAATGGAACAGAAGAATTTAATATAGTTAAAATAGTGTATAAAAAATACTGTAAGCGAATACTAACCGGGCTGTTGAGGCTGATGCGGTGCCAAAAATTCTGTAATAAATGGGAATAAAGCGAAATTTAGTTAAGAAAAACTGAATAGTGCTGAAGGTATACGATAAAATACATTCACGTTGTTTTGCCATAACCATTATGCCATAGGCCGCATTTAATTTGGTAGTAAAGCTGTCTGTTGAATTAGGTTATATTTTTCTAAGTTTGAGGTTATAAATAGCGTCAATGTCTGCATTGTTGGCGTTTTACAAGTTTGCAACAGAAGAATACTCAGATATATATATAATAATTCAGGTTCATTTTCATAGGTCAGGCACTTTGGTGACGAAGATCAAAGGTCAAACAACCTTAAAAAAATAAATCGTGGTCTCGCATTAGGCCAAAGCAACGTGAACGGTTTTTACGTATATTAATAAATTTGTAAAAGTAGGTATAGAAAATTCAGACCTGGTTCTTCGAGTGGGAAACTAGGAGGCCAAAGACCTAAAAAAAATTGTGATAAAAATACCTTAAACATTAGTAAAAATTAAATGTTTAAAAATATTTCTAAAGAGTGAAGAAATGGAGTACCTTGTTGTGATGGGTTTGGTTGTTTGGGAAGGCCCACTAAAACAATTCCATAATACATTTATCTAAAAGTGGTTTAATCTAATTTAATACCTGAATCTATATCTGGAATTGGCCGTGTGTTATGGGGTTCTTCAACATACTCCCAACCTAGAATTAATAATAGTTAAATGCCATGCATTTTACTTAGTCGATGTGGTTAAATAGGGTATGAAAATGTTAGTACCTGGTTGTCCAAATGAAAAACCTGGCTGCTCAGGTGTAAAACCTGGGTATCCAAGTGGATAATTTGCGTCTTCAAATGATGAGTCTAGATGCCCAAGTGGAAAACCTGGGTGTCCAGGTAGAAAACCTGGGTGTCCAGGTGGAAAACCTGGGTGTCCGGGTGGAAAACCTGGGTGTCCAGGTGGAAAACCAGGGTGTCCAGGTGGAAAATCTGGCCCTTCCAATAATGAATCTAGGTATCCAAGTGGAAAATTTGAATGTCCAGGTGGAAAACCTGGATGGCCTGGTGGAAAACCTGCATGTCCCAGCGGAAAACCTGGATGTCCCAGTGGAAAACCTCCCAGCGGAAAACCTGGATGTCCTAGTGGAAAATCTGGATGTTCAGATGAAGAATCTTGGTGTCCAAATGGAAAATCGGGATATCCAGACGGAAAACCTGGATATCCAAAGGGAAAAATTTGGTTTCCGAACGGAAAACCTGGATGTTGATGTGGAAATTCTGAAAAATGAAGTGTGCTTTAAACTTGAAAACAATATGGTAAATGTAAATGATAGTGAAGTTATACAATAAATTTGGTAGCTAGATGTCTGGAGACATCTTTGAAAAATTAGTAACATTTTAGTACCTGGTTTTTGTCCAGGAACTGGATATTGTAAACCATGTTGTGGAGGACCGATTAGTTCTAAAAATTAGTCGTACATAAAAATTAAAAATAGCCAAGAAAGTTTATAAAATATAACATCGCGTGTTCATTTAAATTTTCCAGTCAAAGTTGGCGTTGAAACGTCGATTGTGAACGCACCACTCCTCAGTCTGCAGAGTAAAAAGACAAATAACGCAAAAAGTGACGTTAGATCTACTCAGTTGGTCCCTGATCTGTAATCCCTGGTGCGTTCACAATCGACTCCTCAACGCCAACTTTGAGAATAAATTTAAATGAATTTAAACTGTAATAAAAATATCTTAGACCAAGTATGAGAATTTTAGTACCTGGGGTTTGTCCTGGAATTGGCAGTGGAAAACCTAGAGGTCCAGAAGGAAAACCTGGATGTCCAGGTGGAAAACCTGGAAGTTCGAATGGATAACCTGAATGTCCAGTTGGGAAACCTGGATGTCCAAGGGGAAAATCGGGGTGTGCAAATGGAAAACCGAGTTGCTCAAATGGAGAATCTGAAAAATTAATTGTGCATGAAACTTGGAAACAGAAAACTACATAAAAGTATGTAAATCGTATAATTGTTATAGGTATATAATTATCTAATTATACAGCCTGTCCCAGAACTGCCTTCCCATAGAAAACAGACATGTGCCGACAGTAAAAAAGACTCCAAGATGGCTAAAATAAATTTTCCTGTAGCTCACATAACCGAGTTATGAAGTATTCAATTTCACCAATCCCAGAAGCAAAAATAATTATTGATATCGTAACAAAATTTGAAATTCGCGGTCATCGTACTTTGATGGTGCTCAAGTAGTCAAGTTTAGGATCTCTTTTCTCGATTATCGCTTAAGATAGGACTTTTTTTCTTTAAAATTTAGATTATCATATTTACCCAAATATTCCCTTTTTCTCTGGGGAGGCAGTTCTGGGACACCTATATAAAAATGAAGTTTGCCAGGAAAATGGTCATAAAAAACGTTATCGACAAATTTATTTAGCTGATTTAGTTAAATCTAATAACGTACCTTGATCAAATCCTAAAAGAGGCGAAGGTCCATTTGGTTGTTCCGGACCAAATATACCTGAAATATTTATGGTTAATGAGAATGTTTTTAATTATTCGCTGACTGAGTGTTTTCATTAGTACCTGGTATGAGTGGTCCCTCAGGAAGCAATAAACCTGAAACATTTACATTGTTAATGAAAATGAAATGTTTAAAAACATTTCCAAAGAGTTAAGAAATGAACTGTAGATACCTGGTTGTGCTGGTTTTGGTGGTTTGGGAAAGCCCACTAAAACAATTCCATAATTCATTTAACTAAAATTGGTTTTATCTAATTTAATACCTGAACTTATATCTGGAATGGGCCGTATGGTATGGGGTTCTTCAACATATTCCCAACCTAGAATAAATAATAGTTAAATGCACTGCATTTGATAAAAGGTGGATTTTACTTGGTCGATGTGGTCGGAATTTGTCACCATGGTGCGGAATTTCTGAAAGAAAAATCAGTTAATATATTGTAAAACTTTACTGATACGGGACCACCTGATTGCTTAATCCCCGGTCGTTCATGAATTAAACCTGGCACTCCTAAATGATCAAAACAAAATAAAAATGGTTGCGGAATTTTAACAAAGGCAGTACCTAGGTCGAATAAGTCAGGTTGTGGAAAACCTCCTGGTATACCTGGGAAATATGCTGAAAATAATAAAGTTACGAATTTAACAAGTGTCAAAATTGCTGAACAATTTTGTAAAATAATAAATCAAATCAATACCACTTGGAAGCGGCTGTGGGCGTGGTGGGACACCTAAAGTTCAATTATTTATTATATATTTTTAAATTAATTCTCAAATGTAAATACCTTCAGAGTCCACGCTATTATTTTCCTTGTGATTTGCTGAAAATAGCATTGTTTAAGTTTTGACAATTGTTATTAACAATTAAAAGTAAAACCTGGTTTGTGTAGGAAAATTTTTGAAATGAATTTTATAAAATCTTTTAAACCTAAACCTGGTGTTCCTTTCCAGGGAGTTTTTTCTCCATGTTTTGGACTCAACAAATCTAATATGTCGGACCACTGAGGTTGTCCAGGTGGTGCAATTAAACCCGGTGCTCCAGGCAATTGAGGTTGTCCAGGTATTGTAACTAAACCTGGTGCTCCAGGCAATTGAGGTTGTCCGGGTATTGCAACTAAACCTGGTACTCCAGGCCATTGAGGTTGTCCAGGTGTTGGAATGAAACCTGGTGGATGTTTATTTTGATTTTGACTTAGCAACGGGAAAAGCTCTGTAATAAGACTGTGTCACGAATCCGATCTAAATCTATGACAATATTGGGCTACCTGCTAGGCCAGGCCTCCACGAGTCCACAAACTCGGGAAATCCATAGTCAGATGTGTGGGGACTTTTGTCTAAAAAAATATGAGGAGTGTCCGCAAAATAGTTTCCTATAGTCTCACCTAAATAATTTTGTAACACGTTATAATTGGGGCTGTATATTCCAAAATTTGGCGGAGGTTTTTGGCCAGCTGCACCACCACAACTTGTCAACTTTAGGTGCTTCAGACAGCTTAGAAGTTTTGTTAACAGTTGACAAAAAGTTACGTTGTTGGATTTAGTTGCACCGTTGATATTTTCGAAAAGCCGTGTTCCCAAGTCAGGAAGGAAAGTGCGTAAGCTGATGGCTTCTAGAAATTTCCAGGCATTAACGACAATTAAAATTTATTTGATTGGGTTACTTGGTGCGTCCGGTGGCTCCGGGGGTACATTTCTTTTTACATTTTCGCGTACGTCATCTAATTGTGTATCTAGAAAAGAAGCAGTTAATCTGCGTCTTTTCAATTAAGAACCACCCCCACAACGATGAATTTTCTGTTCTCGAGGCACTTTTTCAAAAAAAAATTACTTACCCTTAGAAGAAACAACACAAAACTAAAACAACAACCGTTAACTCATTGCACTAAGGGTTGAGGTAATACTCACAGAAAGTACCAAACAGAAGAGTAGACAGAGAGCACTTCTCCCTGCCAGCATTTTTTCAAAATGACTTTGGTAAGTTCGAGGTAGCCAATTTGTAGTTAATTGAAAATTTTACATTAATCCACCGTGCATGTATTTAATTATATCTGAATCATCCTACATGATCTTTATGTTGTTATTTAATGGTGCGCAAAACAATGATTTTTGTATTATTTAAATATTGCGTATTGTCCGATGGTATAACTACTTTCGGATTAATAAAGTGTCTTACACTCGACGCAAGCTTTGATTTATTAGACCATTCGTAAATGTCGATCAAATTCGTAATGGACCTTTTTCAACTTCATTTTTCACGAAATCCACACCACCATTTGCTTTAATTCTTTATTACTTTATTTGCCGCTTGCCGCTCAATTGATAATGATAATTACTGGATAATGTAAAATGGTAAACTTGTTAACCAACATTTGTCACGTTCATTTCTTAAATTATTGTCAGTGTGGACACTCTTCCTAATCGAATATAAAAATCTCCTCAGTATTTTTACATTGCACGATTTTAAATGTTTTCTTTTTTCAAATTCCTGTCACAATCTTTAGTTACTTTCATACATTACAAAATGATTATTTTCATATGAGTCGCGCTGTCAGATTACTTTTCAGGTATGAGACCGAAATTTGAAGCACGAGGCGGTAGCCGAGTGTTGCAAAACAGGCCGAATACCTGAAAAGTAACAGCGCACGAATATTGAATAACATTTTTCGTGTTCGTTTGGGCAAAGTCTTAAAAAACATTAATTAATTGTAAATTTTGAGGTTATCTTTGACAGATGTCAAGTTAGGTATATAACTGAAAAGTTTATATTTTTAGTTATATACCACTTTTCACGTTATGTATCTCTGGAAACAAACACGAAAATGCTTGTTTTCTGCAAGAAGCTCATCTAAAATACTATGTATAAATAAATAAATTATTCTACCAATAATATTTCGTGTCCAGAGACTACGAAAACTAATGGATAAATTCGCTCTGTATTTCTTGAACTAATTCTTGGTTTTGTTTTTTGCATATTTTATTGATTTTCTCCATATTTAGATGGTTTTAAGATTTTACAAAAAAAAAATCTAAGAACATCGTCAAAGATCTAATTTTGTGGATTTATCTTGGTTTAAAATCACAACCACCTATTTTCATTTCTTTATTTATAATTCTTAAAGAACCATAAAATTTAAAAATATATCGAGCGTTCAAAAATATTTTGTTAAATATAGGTATCTGGAGCGTTCAAAAATATTTTGTGCTCAAATAAACCGTAATTTTCTCTCTCTTTTAAAAACACTTTGAAATGTTTTGATATTTCCTTCAGATGCACAACTACATTTTTGCGGAAGAAATCATTCACACCACTATTTGTTCGCTGAATAAATGACGTTTGACACATAAGATTTGACAGCTGGACACCGATCACAACTTCTTTTAATTCTCTTATACTTTTTTTTTCGGATGAGACAGACGAGGATGGTTCGTCATTTATCCCTAAGGTAAAAGATCTGGTTTGATACATCTAATCACATCAAATAATCCAAAAATTTTATATTTTTCCATGACAAATTAATTTCACGGCAGGAAAAGCGAAGGAATTAATTTTTGAGATTTTGATAGAATTGTCTATTTACTACACAACAGAGGAGAAAGAAAAAGTGACTAAATTATTGAAGCAACCTCCTGTTTGCCAGATTTAACCCCTATTACTATTGTTAAAATTGAAGGAGTCTTCGTGTTACCAATTTTCCGGAAAATGATTCGGCATCATACCACCAAATTAATCTCAGGTGAAAATAGCGAGAAATTGCTTGTTTTACTAGTTCTCTTGGTTCCATATCGGGGACAATAAATGATCAGCGAGCCACCCTCGTGAAATTTGGAAACTGGCAAAAATCGTGATGAAACCTATTACACAAATTGATTGAAACCGATATTATAAGTTAATTAATTTTTCCATTTTAGAAAATAATTTATCTACGAAATGTGCATTAAAAATGGATCGTTTCAATGAAACAGAAATAATTACACTTTGTCTTGTTACTGGCATTTTCACAATGACAAAGATTCAAACCGATTAAACAATAATCAACTGATTTGTGCCACACGAATTATTTCACTCCCTTCTTTTTTCATTTGCGCAAATTCATTTTTTTAAATTAATTTTAAATTTCACACCTCAAATAGAATAAAAGGTGTAAAATAATAATAATAATAAGAACGACAGTGGTAATACAATTAGAATTAAGTTTGCAGCAGTCGTAATTAAAGAAATATAATTATAATAACGATAAAAATAGAATAAACAAATATAATAATTCGATCTGTGAAGTTAAGCAGTGTAGAACGCGGTCAGTGTTTGGATGGGTGGCCGCCGAAGGAAATCGGCTTCCGTTGTAACATTTTACAGCTTCATTACCTGATTTTAGTATCGTCTCTAATCCTTGATGTTGTGTAATACCAAATGAATAGCAATTTCAAAGGATTTATTATAAATAAATCCGGCCTTGATGCTATGCCCCTTTTTTATAAACCAGGGAACTGTTTCGCATGTTAATTCACGACATGAATCATCCATTTTTATAATAATTATTATTTAATAATTATTAGAATTTTCACAATTAAAACAAAAAACTGTAGTATTTGGACACACAATTTTGTTGCGTTGAACTATGTCGAGCCGTTGAAGCCGTCAAATCAGATGTCAATAGTCAAATATAAAATTATTAAATCTTAACGTCAGTTGTGAGTTCGATGTCTCAATTGTTTTGCTTGTGATTTGCTTCATTTTTTCTATATTCTAATTACTTTTCATCTTACAACAGTCTTTATTAAAAAACTGTCATTAATGGACTTACATAACCTTTGTTTTGGTTTTGGTACTACAATATGCTATACTCGTAGAGCGGCAAAAAGCAAATATATTCGAATTCCAGAGGACTCTTGGTATACATACATTCTTTTATAGACACTTTGTGGAACGGTGTTAGATAGGTATTTACCTAACCGTTACCATTTGTATACCTGTAAAACAGTGTACAATAAACAGTTTACTTACTTACTTACTTACTTACTTTGTAGATTGTGAATCGTGTGTTTTCTAATTTGCAGATTGTTTTGTTTTATAAAAGTTTTGCTTTTAGTAGTACGATGTTAGCTGTGGTATTCACAAAATCTAAGCATTATTTACTAATACCGTGATTTGTGATCGTGAGGCCCATAAATATTTTTCACTTGTCACAACTTTTTTATTGCAATCTTTCGTCATTTCCCCTTTGTTTATTTAATGGATATAATGTTTTCATGTTTGTTTTTAGTTTTGAGTTCATTTAATTTCAATAAAGAGTTTTAATTTAATCTTGATAAATAATTTAATAAAGAATTGATGCAAGTTACAATTTGTCATGGTCATAATTGTGTAAGGTATTTTGTATCGACGAACGAAAACAAATCTAAATTATTACACAAGATGTTCGAGATGAAATGAATAAAATACCATAACCACAGTTTTGTAATTATTTTAACACCGAAGAGGCTAAAAAGTAACTTGGTCCAACGATGTGCAACAGGGCGTGAATTATGATAAATAGATCGATTTTTAAACAATAATAAGCCATCTGGTAAATCATGCCATAAATAATTTTTTAAAAAACCTGTAATGTATTATTGGAACCTAAATGGAACATCATTTATTATAATAACTAAGTTAAATACAAAAAATATTTACAATCGCCTTGCTTTTTTTAATAGTCTGTGACTGATACAAACGTTCTTATGTGCACTAATCTAAATTTTTATGATAGCAATTATTCACCCCACTGTTTTATTCGTAAAAAATGTGGTGTGTTACACACATTTGACTTTCAATAATTATAATAATTTATTTTGGGAAGGGTATTGAAAACCCAATTATAGGAATAGGTGAAAATCATAATGACAACATTAATATAACACTGGAATTAAATAATTCATTAGCGTAGGAGTTACCTAAGCAAAGCATTTAGTTCCGCAAAGAAAATAATTGAAAGTGTAACTACGTTTAGCGTTTAGCGTAGGAATCAACAATAAATTTGTTTCTAATAAATAGACACGTCAATACTACAATAATTAATCTAATCATAGAAAAATTTCGCTATCAAGGTTACTCGTTTAGGGTTTAAATAATATGTGCAAATAAATTTGCTTAATTGCTAAAATAGATGGAATATTGATGGACGAGACAAATTAAGAAATTTTCGTTGAGTCTGAATGTGTATTGCGTAAATAGGTGTAAAGTAGAAGAGCACAAACACTGTAAAAGTCTGTAGAATTTCCAACAAAGCTCTATATTTTACATGCTTTGATACACAGACCTCAAGGTGGTCGACGAAATAAAATGTACAAAGTGTTCCAAAAAGGTTGTGGTATCGTAAGGTGCTTGAATCGGAAAAAATAATTTGCCACCTTTCGACGATAAGGTCCTGCACTACACTCCACCAAACATAACCTCCAAGCCGGTAACAAATGTCAAATATCATTTCTGTCATTCATTGCCTGTTGTCATATTCAACAGTTCACAATAAAGTAAAAAGTCCCGGGTTTACCCAATGAAAACTAGTCAAAACATTTTATTGTTCTAAGGAGTTGTAATTGGTTTAAAATCATTACAAACTGATTTAGTTAATATTGTTTGGTTGATAAACCTAACCTCTTTTATACCTGTCATTTTGACGGTTCTTGATAGTTGGTATCACCACAGAATAGAGAATAATTGTTCTCTATTCTGTGGTATCACTTTTCAAGTATGGGTCAAAATTCAAAACACTCAAATTGTCAAAACATTCTACGATACCATAATCATTTTGGAACACTTTGTATAACCAAAAGTCACTCCCTGATCTTATCTCATCGAGTTAGGTTGGTTCTTTTAAGTGAGTAACTCAGAGTTGTATTTTGCTACTCGAATAGGTAACAACCTATCATTTGCTTTTATGTAAATTTTTTGGAAATATCTACACCACTAGACACAAGTTTCAAGTAAAGAGCAATTTCTGAGATGAAATGATATTAATAACATGATCAGTAAATATCAGAATAAGTAGTGGTCCCAAGTGAGAACCTTGAGGTACCCCGGATCGGGGAAAAATTATTGAAAAAATTGAAAGTTCTCTCCCAAATAATATTAAATATTTGGAGAATACAAATGATTGTACTATTAAATGATTTATTTGATCAAAGGTCTTATTAAAAGCGGTACAAATGATGTCAACTCCACTCCTGTCATTTACCGGGTGTTATGGAAGTCCACGTAATAAATTTAACCATCAATAGGACCCGTTAAAATAATTTTTTTTTTATTTATCATTTTTTCCGCAAATTCTTCAAAAAATTAAATCTAATTTGAACCCTACAATTCATACCGTCTCATGTGTTTACACATCCATTGATAACGAAGCACGAAAAAAAATTACTCGATTAAAATACTAGAATGAAAAACAGTAAAAACTGTTTGTATTAGAACAGCGATTGTTCTTTCTTCAAAAAAAACTGTAAAGTTTTTATCGCACAACAACATTTTCACTCACTTTTTTGTTTCAATTGATAATTATCCCATGAGCGAAGTGTCAAATTAGCGGTTACAAAAATGTAAAAAAAACATTCGATTAAAAAAAGAACAATATGTAAAAAATGTTTATCTACTTTGAGTTACAAATAGACTCATTATTATACCGAAAACAGTTTAATAATGAAGCATATTATTAAACTGTTTTTGGTAACTTTTAGCTTTTGTTATATTGGTAACATCAGCCGTTTGACGTCAGGCGTCAAGGTAACGAATGAAGCTACGAGGTACATTTAGTAAATATAACCTTACATTTTTGTGAAAAATGTATTCCTCTACGGAAAAATGTCTATTACCAACCCACGGGAAAGTCCCTAGTCTAATATGAAAGCTTGAGCAGCCGAAATTTCAGGGATTAGTAAAGCAAAGTAGATAAAATAGTATATTATACTCGTTTAATAAGACGTATTATCACATTCGTTCCATTAAAGCACTCTTCGCTACGCTCGTCGTGCTTTAAACACACTCATGTGATAATAAAGCGTTTTATTAAACTCGTATAATAATATACTATTATTTGAAAGAGTTCTATTGGTGGTTGAAGTAGACAAGATTACAAACTGTAGATCTCTTTTCGGTACATTCGTTAATAAATAAATCTATCCAAAAATGTTTGCGAAACTGTTGAGTATAGATATCGGTATTATCAATCATTATTTATTAGCTCAAATGATTTTATTCCTTGTGTTTTTTTATTGATTAATTTTCACCACCTTCAAAATGATGTATCTAAAATCTAGAGTTATTGAGGGTGGTAGGTTTGAAATGAAAGCATTGTATTTTATAATGAGATATGAGTGATAATAAAAATATTATATATGTAAAATGTTATTCTTATTACGTCCACTCACTTCAATTAATTGACAAACTTGATTGATGATTTTTTTTTTCATTTTTTATGGATTCTCATTTACTATAATAGGTACTCTTAAGGCTGTTTGACATGACGTTAAATTTATCATAAAATTCTGTAAAAATGACAAAGACAGACTATGATCTGATCGAGGTTCTCTCTCATTTTATAACAAATTTTATACAAAATTTATCATCGCCTTTAGAGGTTTCTTTATTACATTTTTTTTTTTTATTTTCAACGTCATATTTTTGTATGTATACTGATTCTTTATTTGAATAACAAAACAATGGCAGAGATGACAAATGTAATTTGAATTAGAACGAACACGACAAGAATTTGAATGTTTATTTATTATTACCGTTATTACTTATTTACGACCAAATATGCATCTTACAGTGACATTTGCAATTTAAGTTTATTTACAACCCAGCTTGTAACATTGTAAGTATTATGCCTATTCCATTAAGTTGTCAACTTGTGAATTAGTTATTATTATTGATTATTGCCGTAGTCATTATTTAATTATAAAACCCCATTTCAATTAATCAAAAGAGACACTTTGATTAATTTATGAAGTTTCGTAATTAATGTGTACCCGAACATATAAATATGATCCGACTAGTTCGTTTCTGCAAGTCAAAAGATATCCATCCACAAGTGTTGCCAACAAGACGTTCGTCATTAGTTTGAGTTAAAAGTCGGTGTTTTCTTTTTTAACAATAGAAACCGTGGGAGATATGATAAATGTGGGCAGCCGAGAGTATACCACAGCGACATGTATTTCTAAATTAATCATTGATAAATCACAATAACCGTAGAAAAAGACAATATTGCAATGGGAGTTGAACTGGGTGTTCGTAATAAAGAGTTTTACCCAAAAAGTAGAAAGGGTATTTAAGGGGTATTGAATTACAAAAATATGAATGGAATTGGTATAAGAAGACATTCTCGGTTGTTTTTTGAAAATTTTAAAATATAGTGCAAAGCTTCATATTATAGAACCAAGAAGAAAAGTCTAGTGTCCTCGGTTTTGTTGTGTCTTTTTGGACAGATTTCGTTTAGGATTAATGATTAAATGCCTTGGGTCCTGCAAAAATACCATATATACAACGGGACTATAGTGCCTTGTCATCCTTCTTGTAATTATTGTCCTCGCCGCGCTTACTCACTCACTGTAGTCCCTCTTCATACAGAGTGATCAACAAGAAAACAAGTCAAGAGTGCTACCTCACCCTTTATTTTATCGAAACGTCTGTCTTAACGTAATCGTACACATATGTATACTTGCTATACACAGTTGTTTTATTGGTTGTCTACCTCTCGAAAAATCTATTATTCATTAATTAATTATTATCAATCATTAATGTTTTATAAAACTCATTTTACTACTTAGCCTGCGATAATTTTTACTTACAATTACATACAAGAAATGTCCGTAAACTTTGCCGAAATCGAAAACTTTTTTTCAAGGTTAACGTCAACACCGAAAAATCTGTTTACCAGTGGCGTCGGGTTTGACAATAAAGCTGGTAAATTACCCATTCTTACGAATGTAAAATGTTGCTCTTGTGTATTTTATAAATTTTCTACATTATCAAATAATGATAATAAAATACACAATTATAATTTCAACGTCTTTAATTCATGGGGTATGATAAAGTAGCGTTTGAGACCACAAATTGTCTACGCCCATGCCTTGAACGGTTATTTGCATAAGATTCCGCTACGACATGATCGATAATTTGCAACGCCTGCTCTGTTTAATACACTATTTTCACTCCTCGGTAAAAAAAAAAAATCCAAAGGACTAAAGTGAACATAAACAAGGGGTTGTCATGGCAACCAACAACTGTCAAACCTGGCAAAATAAATGTCAAAGCAAATGTCATTATTTGTTGTTAATGAAGTTCTGAGCCCTCGGAAGCGGTGGAAGATGCCGCTGTCAAAATGACAAGATTTTGCTTGTTACAACAATTTTTATTCCAATTATTTGAGAGTGCAAAAATAGAGTTCATCCTAGGGGCTTAAAGTGCCTTTTAATTTCTTGTGTGATTTTCTTCATTCATATTCAGAAGTAAAAAGAGGGAATTGAAGGAGTGTTTGATTTTTCACACTCCCCATAATTAATTTGAATGATTTGATTAGCTTTTTTGAAATCACAAATTTTGTTGAGGCTGCGAAAGAGACACTTGGGGCCTCCTCAAATCGATTATCGAATTGTGCACAATCGAAATTAACCATCGATGATGAATTCACGTTTTGATAACAAATTAATCGTTTTTTTAACCAAATCAATCGACAGTGAATCGACGCTTCATTTCTGTTATCCATTTTAACGATTAATTGTAAAGAGAAAAAATCCTATCCGAGCGCCTACCAGATGTTAATTTTAGTTTTTAACGAGTGCGTGTTCAACGAATGAAGTGTATTTCATTATAGTGAAATTTTTTACTGATAAAATGTAACGAAAAAGTATCTACATTGTATTGAAAGAGCAACTATGTTACATGTTGCAACACGCTAACATTTTACGCCATGTTTAATCAATCGCGGTGGACTTGATCCCATAAAAACATTTTATAGCGCAAAAAACAACTGATAGCACAAACAGAAATCATCATTATGCTTTCGTTGTTAAATGAGCCACCGTAATTTGCACACGTTGTTCTGCTACACTCAATTGCAGCTTAAGTCCCGTGCTCGACACTCCTTTGAGCCATGTACATGCATGCACACGCATAATCTTGTCAATCTGATTGAATTATTGCTTTAATTATTTTTGTGTTAATTGCGTACTGTGGCTTACGATGTTAGACGGTGGTAAGTGTTTCCACCCACATTTTCCTTTTGTCGATGAACAAGTCGATAAAGTAATGAACGTAACCCTTCAAAATTATTTTTAGAGACGTTCCGATGGTCACTGAGGTCAAAAGCGTAATAACTGAAAAATTAAAGAAGAAGAAGAGGAAGAATGAAGAAATTACACGGGTCGACAAAATTTTACTTTATGAATGCGATTGTGAAATATTTCAATTTGGAAGATTTAAAGCTGCTTGCAGAATGTGCAGGTTGTTCTTTTTCGGGCACGCAAGGATCAGAAATAAAGAGGAAAAAGGAAAATAACTCAGTATCTGTAATATTTTAATTAACATTGGTCCTATTATTTTTTTCTATCAAAAAAATCGTTCTCAAAAGCTGCGAATGAATATTGCATCAGCAGTTACTAATGCCTTCTTGAAGAACGTTTTTTCTCTTCTTTTCCACTGTTTGTATCTACGTCCATTTTCCACTGTTTGTATCTCCGTCTATTTTCGGATTCCAAGAGTAATCTGCCATCAAGTTTACGTTCGACTGATCTTGCTTTCTTCTTTCTATTTCTTCGATATCTTCTTCACTGACAACACCAAGATTTTTAGGTAAAGTAGGCCAAGTGTGACAAAAAATTCGTTTTAAACTCACATTAGATTCCGAGTTTTGGAATTTTGTAACATTACTTCTACAGGGTTATTATAAATGTTTCTCTAACATCGTAGGTGGCCGTGTGCTTTTCTTAGGGGCGCTGCTACGCCAACTAAATGTTAGAAACACTTGTAATAACCCTGTACTATAGTCCAATTTTTACCCTTTTGAGGTGACGTCATTATCTAGTAACTTTACACGTATGTTTGAGCTAGGATCAGAAACAAATTTGAATTGATCATAATAATTAACTATAAATGTGTCAAATTTGTTGACAATTGCTTCGAAAGGTTATGTTTGTAATCAATGTAATAAGTGAAAGAAATTAAAAATTGTCAAATTGACAGAAGCATAAAATAACCTCAAAATGACCATCAATAAATAAACGTGCCTTTTTTTTTGTTTTTTTCTGTTTCTGTCGTTTCAATAAAGAGCAAGCGAGGAAGGAAATCGTGACGTCACCTCAAAAGGGTAAAAATTGGACTATAATAACGTGCGATCAATAAAAAAAAAATCGAGTTACATGGATTGCGCTATTCTGATGCTTTGATTGGTTCAAATCACCATTTTCGCCTACACTAATTTTTTTTTATTTGATCGCACTGTATTTTGTAATCAAGGCTTTTAGTGTTGCCAAGAAAATATTTAGTTACAATTTTGCTCTGCCGCCATTAACTTGTGGACAAATAAAAATTCTTTCTTAAAATATTGAAAACACTTACCCTTTTGTTTGTCCAAAACCCTTGTATATTGTTTCATTAAAGTAAATTTAATGTGAAGAATTGAGCAACTCATTTAGTTTGTTTGAAAAAGATTAAATAAGAGCAATTTATTCCTTCACTTTCGTGATATTTTTAATAATTCTTTCACAACTGACATCAGTTCATTTATCATTTATTCGAAAACAATACGTGCGGGGAAGATATTTACAAACATAAGTAATCATATTTGACGCTGTCCACTCAACAGCTTGGTGCTTCAAATTCTAGATTTATGTGAGTCTATTATTTTTTGTAAATTGGCCCTAGATTGAGATTAATGACAATAATATTAATAATAATTAATAACAACTAATTCCAAAGATGTTGACAATCGGTTACTACATGTTGGCTGTGAAATTTGCCACCTACAATCAATTATAGTGTAACTGTACTTTAAAAAAATATAAATATAAATGTAAATGTAAGATAACGTAATTTAAATTAAAAAAACCTCACAAATTAAATTTAAACCCCGCAACAAATTTCGTCTATTCAATCGATTAATATTTTATTGAAAAGTGATTAAAAAAATACAACAGCACAGCGGACAACACTGACACACTCGTCATTGTTGAATACTCTATTTTATAATAAATAACGCATTATCCGGTTTTAGGGAATAAGTCGTTTTTCTTGTTGGTAAAATCAGAAAGTGTGTATCTTAACGTGTAAAGAAAATATGTAAGTACAACTTGTTGCCGTAACTAATGTCATGCACGAGATAATCTTGAAAGACACTCTTTTGCTTTATTAGCCAACTCAAAACAAATCATTTGAAAAATAATAAACAATGAAAACTGCAAAGTGACAAGTGTAAGCTGTCAAATGTCAAATTTACAAATCTAGAAGAGGCGGCAAATCGATACGTATACCTACCATAAATCACAGCCAACTATGATGTAAGAAACATTTATAATAACCCTGTACAAATTGATTAATAACAAAAGAGATAAGAGGCGGCTGTGGAAAGCTACATTTCTGAAAACGTGGGGCGTAAGCGTAACTTAATATGTAAACTGTCACTTGTCAATTTTCATATTTTAAAAAGTGAATTTTACTCGAGAATACAAAATATTCCTGACAGAATCATATTTGCAAAATGAGAACGAAGAAAACGATGACCGGATTTACCAGTCGCAACGGTTCTTTTTATCATCAGTTTATCACTGTTAGTACGATTAAAGCTACGCCATGCGTTTTCAGAAATTGTGTTTTCCATAGCCGCCCCTTATATTTTTTTGTACTACTTTAATAAAGAAAATGTATATGACTAATTAGAGGAAAAAATGTACTTCCAACAAATTATTATTGTTGCACTCACAGGATTTTAGACAACTCTAAATAGATCTTCACCAAAACACTTACTGAAGACAACAGTGGTACACAATAATTGAACAGTCTTTAAAAAATTAAATTTTGTCATTTTCAAAAGACTACTTGAATTAATTTTTATTTCACAATCAGTTTTTGTTTGAGTGTACTACTCATACTGACAAATAAAAGTTTTTCAAGCGGAATAAAATATGATAACGAACGTGTAGGAGGATACACAAAAGAATGTATTGGCGTTAATAGAAAAGTAGGGAAGTAGGTATATAAAAAAAAACAAGTAGGAAATTGTACCATTTTCCAAGATATGGAAAAAAAATTAAGTAATTTTCCTGATTCAGCCAATGAGATGTTCCATTTTTCTAACTCTATAATTATTTCAGTAACAACATGAACTAGCAACTGCTGACATAAATCCCGTTGCTTAAAATTTCTAAAGCTTGTTAATTACCTAATTTACCACGATACAGCAAATTGTAACGAGTGTTCAAAAACTGTCAAGTTTGGAGTTAGCCACGACTCGAAACATGTTCGTCGTTGCTTGACCCACACAAACTAAAATTAAACTTACGACTATGAACAAAACGTCAACTGTGTCTTGAGACGTACAAACAAAAACGCACAAACTATTCCATCCGCATTAGATTCTGCGTGCAGGTTACAAATTCGTTGATCGTTCTTGAATGAACCTAGATACAGATTGTTTGCACTTCTTTGGTTGCAATTAAAAATGATTCACTTGACAGATTTTCCGATAAAACTCCTACCATTAAATGTAAAATCACCCACAATATTTCCTTGATTTATTTTGTTAAATTTGTCGCATTATTACCTTACAACAGTCACCAGTCACCTACCCAATTTCTCGAAATGTAATTTCACCTGGAATAATTTTCTTACAATATTTACTTAAATGTTAAAGTTAGAGGTATTTATATGGAAATATGTAAATAAATATAAAGGAATCACTGCTTGGCGTACGCTTGGATCTTCCAAGATGATTTTCTTCCATCCACAAAGTACGTTTTCCCAAGAGATGTCCATTTAAAAAACACAAATAACAATTAAGAATACTGAGCTACTGCTTAGAATGTCAATAATAATTTACTAAACTGACTTACTGATTTTGTCAGAATTTTTACGTTTTTTCATCACGGTTTCCTCGAACAAATTTCTTCTATTTAACAACTCAGCTGGCAACTACTCACAGCAGAATGAAAAGAAATCGAGATCTTGTTATCTTAAGTACCATCCCACCTACAGATTTATTTCCAGATAGTTGGTAATATATAATCTTGCTTTCAATTTCATCCCACTTTCTTCCTTCCAAGGTAATAAATAAATAATAGTTATTTATGCAACGCATTTCTGTGTAAATTGGGCTTTTCTAATTGCCCGAGGGACAAGAATAAAACACGAGTGTAGCGAGGGTTTTAGACCTCGAGGGCAATTAGAAAAGCCCAATTTACCCAGAAACGAGTTGCATACAAAATTTTATTGTTTGAAACGACGTCCCTGAAGCTTCCAAATCTTTTAAAAATGGTTTCGCATTTGCTTTTGACAGTTTTGACAAATTTTTCAAGACCTGTCAGAAATGTAACGTTGAATGTGTTGTCTAGGGCGACGGTTCGTTATCTGCGCATTTTGCTTTAGGGCAGTTAAGAGGCAGTTTACAAAGGGGAAAAATGAGAATTTATGACAGTTGAAAACAATAATTTTATTGCGAAACCATTTTTAAAAGATTTGGAAGTTGTAGGGACGTCGTTCCAAACAATAAAATTTTGTATGCAACTCGTTTCTGGGTAAATTGCACTTTTCTAATTCCCCTCGAGTCCTTAAAACCCTCGCTACGCTCGTGTTTTAATCTTGTCCCTCGGGCAATTAGAAAAGCCTCGTTGCATGAAAAGCCTCGTTGCATAAGTAACTATTAGAAAAACTAACGGGTCTTCAAATAAATTTATATTTAGAGCAACCTATGGAAATTCAATTGTTTGCAACATTTTTCAAGCGTAGAAAATGATACAAGAAACGTCTGACATTTTAACGAAATAAAATTAGGTTAGAAAATATTTTTAATTTTTGTAGTGCATTCTCCCTATTCCCCCTCCACGGGATATGACAAGATGAAATTGGGAAAAAGCTTACTATGTAACCTGTGTAACTCCGGAGAATAATTGGTTACCTTCAAAAATTACTTTACACTGTTAACAGAATTAGAATGTCGCCTACGCCTACTCTAAATATATATTTATTTGAAGGCCCGATACTTTCACAATGTATAGAAAACTGTCTTTAAGGAATCAATCAAAATTATGTACACAAAAAAAAAAATCCTAAGAAGAAGACAGTTTCGTCATTTCATTTTGCTCAACGAGCAAGGTACTTTTTGAGGCCTAAGAAACAAACATCATCCTTGTGGTATTAATCTGGCACTCTGTGAATTTTTTTTTTTTCTTTTGATTAAAGACAATATGCGAACTTTGCATCCCGATTAAGCCCTTGAAAGATTTAAAAATCTTATTTCAGAAGTAACTCAGTGGAAAAATAAGATTTGTTGCTTGAGCTTGTAGAAACTTTCGGTGCAAGGATCGGTCTGTACTGGCAAAGAAAGCGTTCAGGAAATATTTTTTGAATTTAGAAAACTATAAACCACTGGAAGTACCTACAGGGTTTGTTGAACATAAAGAAGAAATTTCAACAGTCAGATACTTTTCATGGATCAGCAGAATGATCAAGCGTGACAAAGGATGTGATAAGATAATATTTGTGGAAAAACAGAAACATTTTTTGCTTGCTCTTCTCAGAAGAAAGTAATTACTGATGCAAATATTTTTTAAAGCAGGAAGCGTGAAAGATAAAAAGCGCGATTGACAAGACTTCCAAGTCAGATTCCCCTATGAATAAGTAGAAGTAGAAGAAGAATTTAAGTAGACAATTTTTTAATATTTCTTTAATACTCATGAGTACCTAGGTTACATTTGAGTAATCATTTGATTGATCATTTCATTAACTCCTTCAAAAGGGAGAGTTAGGATCTGTCTTGAAAACACAAACGTCAGATCTGCTTTGGGCGCACTTCAGGTCCGGATTCGGCAGTTGCACACGGTACCAATCACTCGAATCAGGATAATAATAGTAAATGGTGTCCCCCGGCATCTTGCCACACATTTGCCGATAATCCTCCGTCGTGATCAGAAGAGGTTGTCTTCCATCTGAGCCGCTGCAGCTAAAATGTCCATTATTATTAGACATAGACAACCCAGTTTGGTCGGTGTTGGCGATGCACAACACGTTGCCCATCTGCGAATGTCGGTCAGAGTAGCAGAAGTCCTGCTTGGTCTTGATCTGGAACTTCTGGGTTCTGCCATTGCAGAAAGGCGGCTGAAATACGACCTGTCCCGAACACTCGTAGCTCTGGCCGTTCTTGTTGATCAACACTTTACCTAAAACACTCGATTAGGCCAAGAAACAGCATGAGGCGTTTTTACCAGGCGAGGCAACCAGTGTTACACCTCCGATCCCCGCCTTCATCTGTGCATGCGTTTGCGCAACTCTTAGCGGCTTCAGGTCTTGGTCGAGCTGCTTGCGGATGTTTACCAGCGGGGAAAACCCGTCGTGATGCGGGAAAGAGAGGCTCCGGAACGAGGGCGACTCGAAATGGGAGCGGAAATAGGGGATAAAGGGAAATGGGACGACAGTGCCTGCAAATTTTATGTCTAATAATTCTGTTGAATTGACTCGTGAAGCTTAATTAATGTGTAATATATTGGGGATTCCCCGAAAAGATCATAAAGTACTCCCACTTAACGGCAAATATTTTCAGGTTAGAGTAGTGAAGTACAGAAGTACTTTCTTGGAGCAAATGTTAAATTGTATCGCGTCACTTTTGGTAACCTAACCTCACTATTACAATGACGTCGTATATGATGTCTCGTCGAATAAGAACATATAGCGCCCATAGACTCTATTGTTGAGTTCATGGGGGTCATACGATCACATCATATGACTATGAAAGGCCCTTAAAAACTCTATCTAATAGAGTTTAAGGGCGCTATGTAATGTGATCACGTGACCCCCACGAACTCTACAACTGTGTTTATAGGCGCTACGTAATATGATCATATGACCCCCATGGTCATATCATGTTCATTTCACTCCATGAACGCTACAATAGAATTTATGGGCTATAAACTCTGCAGGTGTCTTTACAGGCGCTGTATAATATGATGTGATCATATAACTCCCATAAAATCTACAACTGTGTTTATACACGCTTTGTAATATGATCATATGACCCACATGATCATATGACTCCGTGAACCCTACAATAGAATATATGGGCGCTATGATTATATGTTATGATCATATCAACCCACATGAAGGCTGCAGTAGTAGGCACTGTATAATATGATATGATCATATAACCTCCCTGAAATTTACAATAGACTAAGTAATATGATCATATGACCCCCATATTCAAATCATATTGACTCCATGAACCCTACAATAGAATTTATGGGTGCTATGATTATATGTTATGAACATATGACCCCCATGAACTCTGCAGTTGTATTTATAGGCGCTGTATAATATGATATGATCAGATAACCCCCATGAAATACACAATAGATTTTATGGGCGCTATGTAATATGATCATCTGACCCCCATGAACTGAAATATTATGATAATTAAATTTGTCAAGCACCTGTAACCCGTTTTACAATTGTTTTAATTGTTTTAAGCCGGTAATTGCTGTAAACCTTTAATTATTCTTTGTCAGTGTTATTGAATTAATTTTTGTATCGTAATTTTTTTTGAACGTATGTCTGCTTTGTTCCAAAGAGATCAATGTTATTTATAGATATTTACAGATGAATGTGGCTTTATAATGAAACGACTTGTTTTAATTGAAACATTAATGAATTCGCGAAGTGGGATGCAATCCATCACTTTTATAATTTCAAGGCAAGTCTATTTGACAATATTTAATAACTATTCTTGATGTGCTTATGAAATGACTGGTCCATTTTTCATTCATAGAAATAGGACAACTATGTAACGCGCGTTCAAAAAATAATCTAGAGCAGCCTGCACATTTTTGAACATACGTCTCTTTAAAAGACAGTTGATGTTTTGATGTTTCCTTCACGTTCGTATGTTAGGTTATGTTTTATGTCATACGGGTCAAGTAACGACAAGCTTGTTCGGTAGCACGGCCAACTCCAGACAGGTCAGTTAAAAATTAACGTAACGTAGGTATTACTACCTATTCAGAAAACTTCAGTGATATTTGCAGTTTTAAATGTTTATTTCATAAGTACTGACCACCTGATATTTTAAATGGCTGTAGATAGGACCTAATCATCCTATTACCGTCCCAAATTTCAAAAGATTACATTAATTATATCATTTTGGGAAGCTCGAAATGTCAAAAATGTCGGGAGTTTTGTGAATGGGTTATAGATGATTTTATTAATTCGTAATTATTTTTTTTTACAATTTAATCAACTATTTAGTTAGAATTTGGAACATCGCAAGTTTACAAACAAACTTGCAAACACATAAAACTTTCCACAAATGGTTAATTAAAATGATGAATGAAAAATCATTAATGGCACTGATTGATCGCTTTTGTTGACCAGTCATGTTTTATGTAATTAATACAATCATCACAAGTTGCCATTAAACGGTATTTACGAAAATTGACGAAACACTTAATTAAACGGTTGATTATTTTGTTGTAATTGCTTTTGGCAATTATTGTTGTTTTGGAAAATCTAATATTAGCTGGCCATGAAATTGGTACTCATAGCAAGGACAAACGACAGATATTGATACACATATCTGACGCTCACTGTACCTACTTATCTGCACGCAAATGTTATCATGTCAAACAAGAGGCTGTCGTATCTCTGCAAATGTTAAAGAAGAAGCGTTTGTTTTCATCTTTGAACTGATAACGGAGGATGAGTGGAAAAAGTACTTACCAAAATGAGCATGGGTCTGTGGACATAGTGGAAAAACTCATTAAATTATTATTTTAATTGTGTACGTTAAGAGGACATTTTCTTACCGTTGTTATGCTAATTATCACGATGCACAGAAATTTCTCGATCATTGCACTTGGTTGCTGCTTATTCCAACGAACGAAATGTACAAAACTGAAACACAAAATAATTAAAAAAACTGTAATTGCAGAGATTTATAGCTCTGTAATGTACAATCCCAATAACAATTTCATGGTTGAAATTGTTACTTTTAATGAGATCTTGTTAAATCAAGATTTTTGTGTTCTTTTTTGTCGGCATCTTCATTTATTTCGGAAGGGTTAATGATGCAGATTGAAGGTGGGGAGCGTTAAAACCGGTGGCATCTGAAATAATGAATTAAAGCACAATAATATAATACCGGGTGTATTATGAAAAATCTTTGGTGCTGTAACTTCCGTATTCTTCATAGGATTTTAATAAATAATGTGTCAAACAATAGTTATCTATTTAACGAGTTCTTGTGTAAATTGGGCTTTTTTTGGTATGAGTGGGCCAGATTAAAACGCGAGTGAAACGAGCGTTTTAAAGGCCCACGAGTGCCAAAAAAAGTCCAATTTACACAAGAACGAGTTGATACAACGTTTTTTTGTTCGACGACCCCCTTAAAGGCTCCAAATCGCTTAAAATCTTTAAAATTAACTTGACGTTTCGTTTTGACAAGTTGTCACATTTATCAAAATCCGTTCACACAGAAGAAAATTCTCAAATTTTGACAGTGTCGAACAAAAAAAAATCATTTTAAATGAGCTACAATTTGAATTGATCCAATATTTGTTCTTGAGTTCTGTTTTTGACGGATGATAGTCAAGTTTTTTTTTTTTTGTACTATTAACTTTTTTGCTCAGTTTTATAGAGATTCTTATTTTGAATATGAAAATGTAAACAACCATGTAAATAATGTATTTTTTTTTAATGAAGCAGTCACATTAAGCAGTAATAAAAGTGCATTCTAATTTTGCAAAGTGACTAAGAGAGCTAAGGACATTCAAGACAATGTCTATTTGACTTCGGCTGATAACAGATATGATTTAGTAAGAAGAATCGTAGCAGTATGTGAACAAACAAATACCACCAGAATTTGTATTAAATGGGCGTCAGTGGAAGGTGTCGAATGTGCCTTAGAGAGAATGGAGGTAATTTCGAACATTTGCTATATAGTAAAGTTATGGTTACTTGATTTTTGGAAATTCTATTTTTTTTATTAAAAACAAATTTTTGATTTTTTATTTTAATGTTTGTGTATTCAGAAGATAAACATCTATCAGAATAAAGATAAAAAAATATACAGTGCAACTTAAAAAAACAAAGTTAGCTGCGGTCTGTCAAAAGATATAATGTCAAAAAAAATCATAGCATGTCGGGCTGTAGTGTTTCTAAAATGATTTTTTTGACGTATCATTTATTAAAATCGGAAATTATAGCACCAAAGATTTTTCATGTAATTTAAAAGTCAGTATTTAACCAGTTCAAGGACAGACTTATTTTGAAGTTTGAAAAATACGAATCTCTATTTTTAATACGATAAGATAAGATAAGATAATTTAGGAATAATTTTAATGAATTTAAAAAATGTGAATAAAATACGTTTCGTCAATTTTTTTACATTTGTATCGTTAATTTCGGGAAAAGATCCTCGAACAGGCCCAATTGTACTTCTAAGTTGTCATCTTTTGGCATAGATTACGGTTTTGTTTTCCACCCAGTGGCGGTGCAAGGGGGACAACTTAAATATTTTAATGGGCAAGAGAGATCAGATGTTAAATTGTTTGAATGGATTTTTAGTCTCTTTACAAGTTTAGTTAATAATGAAGAATAGGGGAGCCTGGGGTCAGTTTTCCCAATGGGTAGGATTAGTTGTAATACATGTGAATATAATAAAATATATGTAGTCTTAGTACACTTATTGAGTGAAAATCACAAATAACAACCACTAATAGAATTAACAATCTTTAGGGCACAACATTTCGACTATTTGGCTAAATAAGATCTCAAAATATAAACAAAACAACAAAAAGGGAACAAAAAGTTAACCATTCCTTTTTATTTTTACTTCCCTCTCTTGGCCACTTCCCTCCCTGTTATAAGTTTTTTCCAGTGGCGTACATGAGTTGTCCATAGGGGTCAGAAATCTCGTTTTTATGATATAATAATGGCATTTGTTTCCAACGCTTACTTAGTGGAAGTCGAAAAACGGTAGAAATGAAACTGCATCAAACTAATTGTTTATTTGCTAAAAATGTAATGATTCCGAATAAAATAGTATACAAACCTCGGGGGAATGTGTTTCATTCCTGTTTCGAGCATTAGCTCACCTCGGCTACGCCTTGGAAAACTATCTTAGCTCTCGACAGGAATGAAACTCTTCCCACCTCGGTATATAATCTACTATTTTTGTGAATTGGCTCCTGGCAACAGAAAGTCATAATTTACTTTCTCAAAACTAATACATTGGGGTCTGTTGTAAAATTGCAAATGAACCCAAAGAAAATCTTTACAACTGTAAATCTATGGCAGCAGTGACAAAAACAGGTTACAGAAATACTAAACGAATACTTAAATTTGTCCTTAAATATCCAGAGGATAGATGAAATCAAAAATAAGAGGTAGATTCACGAAACTCAGATAATTTACAAATCGTTAACGAAACGGCAAATACAATCCATCAGCAATATCAGTTGTGATGGTTTTGAATTTGCAATATTTTATCGAGTTTACCGGGTTTCGTGAATGACCCCCTAAGTCTCTCTATTTTATATAGACTTTTTTTTTAAACCTGTGATGTCAAAAATACTTACTTTTGCTTTACAAAACACAATAGTACAATAGTAGTAGCTTGCTAGCTTGTCAAAGTCACAAGCGTCTGTCAAGGGGGTTGCAACTCGAAACATTGACAAGCAGGTCCAGACAAGGAAAACGTTGTCTTACTCCCGTGGAGATCTAAATTACCATAATGATCTTACTTTACCTTGCTCTGCCTCTAAGTAATGTGTCAGAATGATTTTGTCCTAAACCTAAAAATAAACTAGTGAACAGAAAAGTTCTTTGAATGGCGAAACCACATTGTTTTTATTCCTTTGATTGTTCTTTTACACGTTTCATCCCTTGAATAATCTTCAAAACGGCAGAAAACTCTCTTGAATGCTCTTTTCCACTCTGTTCTATTTCCTATTTGTCCACTCCAGTCCGCCATTCCCACTTCATTCAAGTCGCTTTCCACCATTTGCATCCACTTTTATCTCGGTCTGCCTCTTTTTCTCCTTCTGGTAATTCCCTCATCAAAGCTTGTTTTGTCGATATGACGGTATGTCATCGTTTAATTTTGCAACGTGCCCTAACCACCTCATGTTTTGCACCCTTGCTACATTACTTACTGACGGTTCGCCAAGCATTTTCTGTTGTGTCAAACCATGATTTTAACGACCAGTTTTTTTTGCTCGCGACAGTACATCGCAATTTTTTGAAGTGAGAGGAAAATGATGTACGAAATTCCGTGTCCCTAACTATACATCCAATGCTTTAATATAATTTTTACATATTATGATAAAAGCCCATTCTAGCAATAAAGTATTCTTATAAACTTTAAACTACTGAAAAACTTTTCCAGCACTCCAAAAAAATTAGTGTTATTATAAGTGTTACCTCATCAATTCTTAATCCTCGTCAAATCATAGGACGCTGAATCATCTTTCATTATTTATACAAAGTCTTCCAAAATGATTGTGGTATCGTAGTTGGTTTTGACAATTTGAGTACATATTTTGAATTTTGACGCATACTAGAAAAATGATGTAAACTATCAAGAACCGTCAAAATGACAGGTATAAGAAAGGTTAGGTTAATCAAAAAATATTAACAAAACCTGGAGTTGGAAACGAAGAAATATAAGGCTTGGAAAACAGAAAAAAGACGACGAAAACACGCAATGAATGACAGAAATTATGTTTGGTGTAGTGTAGTGCGGGATCTTATCGTCGAAAAGTGGCAAACAATTGTTTCCGATCCAAACACCCTACGATACCACAATCATTTTGAAACACTTTGTAGTATAATCTAGAGTATTTTTTAACATCTACTTTAGACCATAGACATGTCCCTTTTCGTTTCTTTTTTGATGATTTAGAATAACATTGACATTTCTTGAAAACCCTTCTCTTCTGCGATTAAATGGAGAAGCCACAGCATATCAGTTCACTTATAGTTTGTCATGCCACCATTGGCGCTGCATTTGCGACGACATATTAAATTTTTTTAGGCTCATTTCAACCGATATAACCAAGAGAAAATAAGATAATTTCTAAATTATCACTTCCTAATACCTGTTCACGTTGGATTGAACATTAGTGGTGCAAATCGCACACATTTGGCATTAACTTTCATATGAGTTGTCTAGTAACAGGTCAGTCATTTGCACCACAGCTGTTCTTCCCAACGTGAACAGGTATTACTTGAATATAAAATGTGGAAAACACTCAAACGCTCAAAAAGGCACAAATATTAAAAATCAAATTAAATTAAATTTTCAAAGATTGTTTTTTCTTGGTATAGTCGTGGAGAAAGTATAGTCTTCAACTCGCGTATAATGGCTATTATTCGCTCGGACGATTCCACCACTCGCCTACGGCTCGTGTTGGAATTTTCATCTTCTTGAATAATAGCCATCATTATACGGTCGTTGAAGAATGTACCAACAATAGGAGTGCCTTAAATCATATCAATTCACAAGTAATGTAGGAGGATTTTTGCTCATAATGTCATCAAGCCGCAAACAGTACTGCCATCAGAGGACAGGAAACCTTTTCAGAACCACCTCCACATTTAACAGTGGCGTACGCTTGGGGATTCGTTTTCCCGCCGAATGGCTGCAACTCACATTTGTCCATCACAATTTTGATGTAATACCGTCAAAAACAACCACGTTTGGTTTCATTTTTCCCTAAAAGCGGTTTTCTTGGGAAAAACGCCGTTGCAAGAAAGATTTCGGCAAAAGAAAATTTAATCTATAATTATAAATTGCTTGCTTTAGCAATCGAAGAGAAAAATTTTCTGGACTTGACCAATTGATTAATTCCCGTAAAAATGATCGATTGTCATTTTAAAAAATAACCATTTCTCAAGTTCTGCAATTTCTGTACCGTGAAGATATGACAACTTTTACAAAACAACGATTGTTGGCAATAATTCCGGCCCGAATCAATTGCTTTTATTTTTCTATGGCAAAAAGTACATAAAATTAAACTGGGAATTTAATTTGTTTAAACAATTTAAAATGAATTGAAAGTGTACAATGTTACGATTGTTTGGAAATAAAATAACAATGAAGAAATGACACCGAAGAAACTGTTAACCGAGATAATTTACGACACTATTGTATACAGATCAAAATATGAAACTTACACCTGAAAACAAATTGTTCCAGATACCATCGGTGACAAATCCACTTGTTGGTACAACGCGTCCTATTTTTCTTCCCCCATTTTGAATTAATAACAAAAACTTTAAACTTTGACACGTCATATGGAAAACCTTCACCCACATCAAGAATAAGCACGCGAGCTTTGATCTGATTCGTCCACTGCACTGCACCTCAACAAAATTGTTTTACAGTTTTGTCAGTTGCGTTATTTGTATTTGTTAAAGACATTCGCTCTCTCTTAAAAGGATTAATAGACTGGCTAATGCCAGCTGCAGAAGTGTGGAAATCATCTCGCTGTAATAAATCATAGCAACAAAACTAAATCAAAAACTCATGAATTTTCAATACCACGTAAGTAATTAATAATTATTGTTATTTTAATTTACGATGGAACCCTGTACAATGAAAAACTCTTGTGTGCAACAAGCGAATTGAATCCACCTAACATGAGAGCGCTGTTATCGCCAAGAACAGGATCTAATTCTCTCCTCTCCCATAAAGCAACGAGTGAATGAAATAAATTGCATTTAAACGTGTTAAATGCGTAAATGTGGCGTTTAACATCTGTAGAAATTTTTCATTTGAAATTTATGTGATTAATTGTTATTTTAAGTGAATTTCTGGTATTCACCTTATTTCGTTCTCCGATCGAAATGTAACATGACGGATTTATCAGTAAGGTTCGTTTTGGATTATTTACTTTCTTATTTTCATCTGTTTTAACGATTTTCTGAAATTTGGTAATTATACGCTTCATAAGGAGGCACATATTACACCAGTTAGGCAAAATGCCATCAACTGTGACCCATGTAATTAACACAACTACAGTAGGTGCACACAATTTGGGTGAGATCATTGTTTTAATTTTCATTTTTAATACTGTCGAGGTCTATTTGCCAAATGTAATAGACGCGTTGATTCCAAGATAAATCTTGCCGAAGTCCTTAAAAGAAATTTTGTTTTTCTTCCGTAACAATTTCATCTGGAGGTGTCACAGCGTGCCTCGAATGCTAGATTCTTCTTCGAAGAAGAATACAATTCAGAGGTGCAATCTTCATTGAACAACTATCGGTTTTTTCAAGTGCGTTGATGCAATCTAAATGTATCGGTGGTCAAATATTTGGTAGATATAGTAAGGGAGATATTCTATAATTTTTAAAGGGGCGTTAAAATTTTAACGCCCTGATTGGTCATTGCTATGACAACTTAATTTAACGGCCTTTAAAATTTAGCGGAGCAGTTACAGAATATGCCCCTAATTCAGAAATAAAATTAATGTTGTGACAGTTTTATTCCTCAATATGCCATCAAGTACCTCCAGCAGAGCACCTCCAAACTGTTATAGAGCCACCTCTACGTTTAAAATTCGTATCTTCTCTTCAATGTGGTTTTCTCTACACAAAAAAAGGTTTCCAGGAAAAAACATTGAATCTATAAATAAGTGAAGCAAAACAATAATTTTCTAGATTTATTTACGCTTTAGATTGATTAGATTGGCCGATTTCCATAAAAAATTGATTGATTGTCGTTTCAAAGGAGGTTTTAAATCCAGGAAAAACAATTTTTCAGCTTCTGCAATTTTGAACAGATTACTTTACCACAAAGATATGAAAATGTTTGTAAAACAATGATTGATTGAAAAATCAACAGATTGGATTCTAGTTTGTGCTATAAACATTAAGCGGCATTCGTTAAGAGTCGTTATAAGTTCCAGATGAAGTTGAAAAACTAAAAATCACTATTGTGAGAATTACTCTGAAAGACAATCGAAGATTTAGGTTTAGGGAATCTCCTTAGACTAAAGTTTAAAATTACATTCTCTTGTTTGAGACAGAAGAAAATTAAATCGTTGGAATGTGCAAATTCAGCGCTCGAAAAGTACAATTATTATTATACAGGGTGTCTCAAAATTCGCGAATTCCTAATTCAGACGGTGGTAGGGAAGGACCCAGTGGAGCTCGAAAAATACTTAGAAAAAAAAATTTAATACATAGCAACCTTCATATCCACAGTGACAAAATACTAATAGCTACGTTGCCGTTCCATTTTTAAGAAAAATTACAAAAATGTAAGATTTTTTTACTCCAAAGTAAAACTATTCTTCAAAAAATTGTTTTACGTTATTATTTTCCACAATCATCTACACCACAAATAACAATAAACACTGAACTTTTCAGCCTGTATTTGAAGAAACCGCACTTCAAAGAATGCACGTTCAGACCAATGTATCTTTGTGGGGGGAGTCCCGATTTTTTTTAAATTTCCATATTTGGACTACTGAAGTGATCCCCTACAACGCTCTGAATTCGGAATTCGCAAATTTTGAGACACCCTGAACTTCATCATAAGTTCAATTAGGTATTGTCCCTCTATTTGTTATAATAATAAATAAGCAGTTGTAGGTAATCGATTACCGAAGAAATAAAGGTATATATCGCGCGTTCAAGTGAAATCCTGGGCTGGGAAGGCGTTGGAAATTGTCAATTGTTGTGCTTTTTTAAAGCGTAGATTAACAGGAGCATGTTGACAGCTGACCTAAAATTTAGAGCCAAACATTTTTTCTTTTTTTTCTTTCTTTGCTGTTTTACATCAAAAATAGAAAACATAACGATTCCTATTCTCGAAGCAAATATCTAAGGGCACACATGTTCAATTATGTCCCGATTAAACATCATAAACAAATGTCATTCGTGTCAAATGGCGGGAAATTCAAACTTTACACTGTTCTAAACGGTTTAATTTTTCCAACGCCTACTCAGCCCAGGATTTCATTTGAACGCCCGATATTTCTATATTTGTTAGTGCACTTCTGCATCCTTAAATACTGAACTGATTTCGACGAGATTTTTATCGGTTTTATCGTCCATTTATCCAGGAGTGATAACATGCTATTTTATCAGCAGTAGATACAAGAACTAAATATAGAGTTGTAATTATTACCTCATAGATAAGCGTGAATATCTTAAAGTTACAAATAAACAATTTAGAGACAAAATATAAACAAAATGGACTTTTATTTGACTACATTGAATGAACAATATAAATTTTTTATTGCTTTTGTAGATGTGTTCGTCGTGGGCAAAGCCTTTTCATTAAGATTTTATTTTCAAAACTTTTCATTTAATTCTTGTTCGGATTACCAATCTCTTCTTCAACTTAACCAACAAATTGTAATTCTACCCATGCTACTTCGAGACTAGCATCATTCAAAACCTAATTTTAAAGTCATTAGGGAACAGATGAAGTTTTATCGATTTTTATGAAAAAAAAATAAAATAAAAACTAGGTATTTTACTATTAGTCGGGTTTGGGAGGCCATGATTTCTTTTTTTTAACGTTGGACACCCTGTTTGATTTCCGTTACTAAAGTACCTGACATGCGGACCTATCAAAATGAACATAACATGTCGCTGAATTTCCCGATGTTTGAATATTCTTCTATTGCAAACTCGTAAAACTGACAACAATGCACTAGACATCGAGGCCATTTATAACCTCAAACTTAGACAAACATAACCTAATTCAACAGACATTCTTATAAAATAAAAATTAATTGAACAACTATTCATTAATTTAATTTTAAAATTTTGAAATGCAAATTAGATGATGACTTTGAGTTTCTGTTGTCCTTACGTTGTTAATTAAAGTTTTCTTATTATATTGCACAGCTATTATAAATTATCGCTTAAAATTATATTTTTTGCATATCGTAATGAAAGTGACACTTTTTTACACGGAAAATCTTAGTGAAAGTAGCACTTTTTTTTCACGAAAAATCGTAGTGAAAGTATGTAGTACTTTTTTGCATCATTTTATTCCATCTCCTTGGAGATGATTGTCAAAGCATTTTAGACCAAATTTCTCAACTTACATCGATATGCAAGAAAATTGTGTGTACAACACGTTATGAAGTCTCTTTTTTTCACTTATTTTCTTGATTAACTCTGGCTACCTCCTCGTTAATCAATCTGCAAATTCGTGAAAAAAAGTATGACTTTCATAACTAGTTGTACAATAGTTATTTATTTAACGAATTCGTGTGTAAATTGGTCTTTTTTTGGTATGAGTGGGCCAGATTAAAACGCGAGTGAAACGAGCGTTTTAAAGGCCCACGTGTGCCAAAAAAAGTCCAATTTACACAAGAACGAGTTGAATACAACATTTTTTTGTTCGACGACGCCCTTAAAGACTCCAAATCGCTTAAAATCTTTAAAATTAACTTGACGTTTCGTTTTGACAAGTTGTCACATTTATCAAAATCCGTTCACATAGGAGAAAATTCCCAAATTCTGACAGTGTCGAACAAAAAATAACTATTTGTAACCCTTTATTAACAAAACACTGCACTTGTAGCATACACTTCTTTATTTATGTTTAATCCAGAACAAACATACATGTATGTATTTTTAATATGTTTTCAACATAACCAAGCTTTTCTCAATTTACAAAACTGTTCAATTTTGCGATCTTTACAACGTTTAGAAAGGTCCCAACATCTGTGGACCCGAGGGCTGTTCCTCCGGAAGTCCGGTCAGACGAAGTCCGGCTAGTCGAACACTGACGACGAAAATACAAAAATACAGAAAATAAAATCGGAGTGCAGATTGTAAAAACGCCCTCCCAATAAAAACAACAATTGCTTTAATCAATTTGTGTAGGCTAAAATCACCTAGAAATTGGGAAGGCGCCGATTAACCCAATTACATTATTGAAAACACAACCGTAATGTTTTTAAATATACGTACGACACTTTAAATAAATCTTGAACTTATCTTGGACAAATATTAATAAATTAAAAATATTTTTAGACCACAGCTCAAACCCCATCGACATGTAGGTGCGTTAAACAAAGAAAATCTATAATGTTTATATTATAGATTAAAAACCTAATGGGACCACTACATTTAATTCGTAATTGTCCAAAAATTACTCCACATTGTGCAGCTCATTGTTTTGAAAACAAAGCGCTGTACGAGCAACCAATTTGCGGTGCCTTCATTCCTTTAATATTTTTTAGATTCGTTAGACCAAAGTACAACTGCCCCCTGAGCAAGCTAACAGCTAACGTTTTGCACAATCTCTCAGCTTTTCAATCAACTTGTTGATTTTGCTCTAGACCGCAATAGACACGAGTGAAACGGATGCAAGTCGATTTCTCTCTCCTGCTCTACTCACGTAATGAAATCCGGGGGCGTTTATTACAGATTCCTTTTCACAAAATGCAAATAGAGGCTTTTAGGTTATGTCCAAATCACTGTACCAGTTGCAAAAAGTACTAAAGAATTACAAAACAACGATATCTTGTCATAAACGGGTCTAAGACCTATCTGGTTAGATTAAACCGAAGCGAGATAACGACGATATCGTTGTTTTTGTGCTGCATTAGTTCGTCGACTCCAATGCTTATGTTTCGCCAGACATAACACGCTCCTTGTTTTTTGTAGTTGGTACAGTGGTACATTTGTATCTCTTTTCTGGAAGACGTAGAATGGCAGAAGGAAAAATAATACAGGGCCCAATCATCCACTGTGTGGACCCCTACAGTTTGACAGTGATTCAAAACGGTTTTGTTATCGTCGATAACGAAGGCAAGGTAACAAACATAATTTTCTGCAAAACTACACAACACAAGATTATCCCATAAATCATACAAATTAATTTGCGAAGCTAATCGACTAAATTGATACTGCATGGTTTGTGCCATCTGACAAAATGTGACAATGTTTGTTGTATAAATTCAAACGATTGAAATTTCGACACAGAATACCGATAGCAAATTATGGAAAACGTATTGAGTTGTTGGGGTTAGGCAACCAACAATACACGCTCGACTGCTCGCTTTCAGATTGCTGCGGTTGGTGACGCTGCCGATCTCCACACCGCCAAGAAAAAATTCAATTTCGCCAGGGAAGACCTGATCACGTTGGGTAAAACCCAGCTTCTTCTCCCTGGACTGATAGACACGCACATCCACGCTCCGCAGTACCCCAACGCGGGGCTAGGGTACGACAAGCCGCTGCTGGAGTGGTTGGACAACTACACTTACAAATTAGAGAAGCAATATAGAGATCAGGAGTTGTGCAAACGCGTTTTTGACGCCGTGGTGGTGAGTTTTGTTGTTGTTGTGGCCCACAGTTGAGTGTCAATTGTCTAGAGGAAAACTCTGGATCATGGTACCACTACCGCGTGCTATTTTGGGTCGCTCTTCCGTGACAGTACTCTGGTTTTGGCCAGTTCGGTGACGAGATACGGACAAAGGGCGTTTGTGGGAAAAATTAATATGACTAAATTGGCTCCTGAGGATTATGTCGAGACGGCTGAAAAGTCAATTGAGGATACGTTGGAGTTTGTCAAAGAAGTTAAGAATATTGGGAATCCGCTGTTACAGCCTATCATTACACCAAGGTTTGCTTTGAGTGTTGACATGGAGCTTATGAAGAAGCTTGGGGCTATAGCGAAAGAGCAAGACCTTCATATTCAAGTATGTGCTAAGACAAGTCAAATCAGAAATGACTGTTTTTTTCTAGACGCACATTTCTGAAAATAAAGATGAAGTCAAAATGGTGCACGAGCTCTATGACAACAAGTCGTACGCCGATGTGTACAACGAAGCAAATCTTTTGACACCAAAAGTAAAAACAACTTGATGGTACTGATGTGTGACTCATTTTTTGTCAGACTGTTTTAGCCCACGGGATCTACTTGAGCGAAGATGAAATGAAGCTCCTCAGCAAGACTGGTACCTCGATTTCGCACTGCCCCGAATCAAACGTCAATTTAGGCTCAGGAATATGTGATGTGCGAAAATTGAAGAACCATGGGATCACTTTGGGACTAGGAACTGGTAGTACTACCTCGTGATAAACTAAAGCAGCTCCTAGATTATTTTTTGTAGACGTAGCCGGAGGAGCATCACCATCGATCATCACAGCCATGAGATCGGCGATCAGTGCCTCAACTAATCTCTCTTTCGCCGACGAAAATAGCAAGCCCCTTACGTACATCGACGTATTTTATTTAGCGACACTGGGTGGGGCTAAAGGTAAGTCACAGCCTCGCACCCCTCAAAATGACGTAAGTTTGTCACAGCTTTGGCTCTGGACGACCAAATCGGCAACTTCCAAGTCGGGAAGAGTTTCGACGCCATCATTGTCGACCTGGACGTGAAATCGTCGTCGGCGGATTATTTGTCGACCGACCTGACCCCTCAAGAGTTGCTCCAGAAGTTGGTGTGTGTGGGCGACGATCGAAATGTTGTTAAAGTTTTTGTTAACGGCAAAATTGTAAAATGAGGAATTTTGGGTTTAATAAAGGAGGAATTTTGAGTGTTGGATCTTTTGCGACCGGTCGTGATACAGAGCGCTGCAAAGTCGACGAGACTTGGTCGAGTGTTCACAGGTGGCGCTCCCATTATTGATTGTGTTCAAATCTATAAATAATAATTAAAAGATCAGATTTAATTTAACATATTTTAAGAAGTACAAAAATCAAGAATGTGTAGTTTCTGGCATAATACTTGTGTTAAATTTGAAGTAAATTGTGAGAAATGAATAGTGTATAGTTGGTTGCAAAAAAAACGGGAAAAGAGAATTTTCCTAATGTAAATTTGGTTTTGTCCATTTGAAAATTAAATGTCACAACTTGTCAAAACGAAACGTCAAGCTAATTTTAAAGATTTTAAGCGATTTGGAGCCTTTAGGGGGCTCGTCGACAAAAAAATGTTGTATTCAACTCGTTCTTGTGTAAATTGGGCCTTTTTTCGTCTCGTTTCACTCGCATTTAATAATGGCCCACTTGTGAGAAAAATATCATTGAATTTTGACCATAATTTTAACCTATTTCTCGTAAGAAGGTTTCACATTATGAAAAAATTGTAAAAATGTGTCAATTTTATTCTGACAGTTCCCAACTGTACTACCACGTGGGCATGATCCAGATCATATCTGTTATAACATTAAACTGTCACGAAGATCTTCCCTGCAAGTTGAACCGTATCGTACACTCTTCCTATTCAAGCATCTCATTATTCCATCATACTATCCACTATGAATCTTCCACGATCCCCCAAGCAACGTAAAACAGTATAATCAAACAATTCGGACGTGCGAACTATTGCGAAACGAAGTGCACATAAAAAATTAATCTGCTCTAAGCGACAAATTCCAAGCACCACCTACACGTTACGTAACAAAGAATATCAAACGTGTGTCTTAGCTTCCCCGACAAGTGACATTTGTGACACTTGTCTTATCGCGGCTACAATATCGCCGGCCCAAGTTCGAACATAATTTGGGTCAGTCATGACATACAGACATTTTAAATTGTTTCCTTATCGCACCGAGCGGAACAACAAACGTTGAGGTGTGTAGATGCATTGCAGCGTACCGAAACAGGTGATATAAACCGAGATAATGTCAATGGCAAGCATGCCACGCCGACTTCCCTGTTGCGTCAGTTATTACTTAGTAATTAACGTGGCAACATTGAGGCCAACGCTTTATTAAATTTTGATCATTTAATTAACACCTTGCGCCACGACCGGTTGACAGATTTGCGGTTTCGACAATTCAACTTGTCAGAGTGACATTGACATTTACACTCTGATTGATCGATCACCGACACATTTTTGCGGCAATTATGTTTATTTCGTAGAAACACCAGGTACAGGATTGGTTCACCTGTGATTGATATGACATGCTTTGATTTGCCGCCTCTTAACTGTTGTGCGCCAGAATATAAATTTGACATTTGACAGCTCGCACTTGTCGCTTATAATTTTTCGAAGTGCAGATTACGTCTTTTGCGTCAGTTGAGGTGCCAAATGAGTCTTTTCAAGACTGAGCCATCTGGGAGAAGAAAACGTGTTGTTTACACCCGAGCGCTTTAGCAACAATAAAAATGGTTCATTCTCTAAAACAGGATGCATTTATTGTGATGCCTTATCGAAATGGAGCATTCAACAATGATGAGTGGACTTGTTCTGACTTGACAGCTAAGAATAGATGCCTCACAAAATATCCTAACGTTGCAGACCAGGAAATGTCTCTGGTGGCTCTCATTAGAGATCTAATCAACAGATTTCTTCAAGTTGGAAGTGTAAATGAAGGAAAATCAACTGGGAGGCTTCCAAAATCTTAGAAAGCTGTTAAGGACTAAAGAAAAGTCTAGAATATTTCAAAAAAGTTTGAAGACTATAGGGAGAACTTACTGTCCCGAGCAAAAAATTCTGGTCGTCAATGTCATTTCAAAGTGTCAAGAAAATGAGAAAAAAATGACAATGAATGTCATAATTGTCATAGAACATGATGATAGGTTATAATATTTACGACCGTTTTACAATGGAGCATTTTCCATTGTGTCAAAGCATGATTTTGACGACCAGTTTTTTTTTCCTCGCGACAGTACACTTTACTGTGCCAACATTTTTGTAAATAGGTGAAGAAGAAAGAATAATCAAGGGTAACGAACATAGCACTGAACATTTTTCATTTGAAAACAATAGATACCTTTTGTGTTTTTTTAATAGAAGAAAATTGTTGTGAGATGAATTGAATTTAATTATTTATGACATTTTTTTTAATTACATTAGAGTCCCTAGTGTTTAGGCAACCAACTATTCGCATCAATTTACCTTTGGTACAATGCAATCTAGTATAGGTACGTTATTTATTGTAGGCGGCTAATTTCACAGTCAACTACAATGTAAGAATTGTTTTTATAATAATATGTGTAGTATGGATTCACCGGAAGTATAAGTGGCAAATTTCCACGGCACACTACTACGTCTGTGTAGTGTGTAGTATAGGTTCACCAGAATTATGGGTGGGAAATTGGCTGTGTTAGAAACGTTTATAACAAGCTGTAGGTACCGACTTGATGGCAAAAAACGAAGAACAAATGAATTCAAAATTTCTTTGTTAGTTTTTCGTAATGGCGTTGTAAAATGTCGGCAAGTTGTCACTTCTAACATGAACTTTATCGTTGCAAGAGTAAATTTTATGCAAATGACTTATTTTGCGTATCCTCCCGGCCGCCGCCCACTGCGGGTTCTGCCGGCAAGAAAAAAACTTTGTAACACATCGTTATTGCTTGCAAATCGCCCACATTAATCTGTCGGACACGTGACACCGAATTGTCTACCGTCGCAGTAAGCATTTCCACGTTATAGCCGCCCAAGATGGACGGTGTCACGTAGACAAGTTTCCCATAAAACCGAAAACCGCATTTTTACGATCCCCGGAGCGCAATCAGGGAATCACGGCAAACGGCAACAATCCCATTAAATACCGTCACATCTCGGCAGTGGTTCAGACTGTCGCCGCGCCAACTCGATTTTTTGCGATTTCCCGCTGACGTCCATATTGAATTTTCCGTCCGCCATTAGGCGCAGCCGGCGCTGATAGGATGGTCGCGGAAAGTGTTGTCGTATCTCGGTGGTCTTCCTCAATATCGGTGTTATTAGAGCGGCACGTGCGGGTTATGGGCGCGATTTGGGCGCGCCCGCCGAAATCCCCGGAACTCCGAAAATTGAAAAACTGCACTCGTCCCTGTAATGATATAATTTAATGTGCACGTCGTGATGCACCGCTTGGGTGGTCCACGGCGAATTGGCCGAGTCGTTCAAATGAATCTCAACCGGCGGAACCATAATTGCGGTCATAATAACAACTTGGCCGGCCAGTACCACTGGCACTGGCAAAAAAGTGTGTTGCACATACCTGTAATTATATTCCGGTTGCAGAGTTGCCAACTTTTTAATTACGTGCGAACGGACGTCGCCGATCGGAGCGCCACCTGGGCGACGGCAGGTCCTAGACTTTCGGGTTAATTACCGCCGATGCGATCTTAAATTAATATTATTTATGTTTATGGTTTGTAAAACGTTTTATGGACGCGTCTTTCACTACTATTCCACTAACAAATCATTTTGTTTGAGTTTATGTCTTTATTATAAAAATATTCGTTGCTTCTAACTGGTTAATGAATCTTACGGGCGAATTATCATGATTTATTGCGCCGTTACTGCATAAATAATAGTCGCCGTTGTTTAAATTAAAATTTGTTGGGTACTTCGGTTAACTTTTGCCTTCGCGATCGTCGCCGTGATTTATTCGGTTTTTGCGAACCGACTAGCTTAAATGACGCTGATTTATGTCTCTTTTATGGCAATTACTCGATTGTACGATGAACTCCGGTAGCTGAGTGCGGCGCGCTTACGGAAGATGGCGTGCAGGTTACCGATTCGCGCACGGTCCGACGCCGCACGTCGAAACCGGGGCTTAATAATCCGAATTTTGAAAATTTTAATTTCTCCAAAGTATTTATTGCTCCCTCATCAAATAAATTAATTAAAAATGTTCTTTGTGGTAGAAACAACATTTTAAAAGTATTAATACATAATTCATTTGATTTAAAACAAAATGTACCAAGTCTACGAGAAATTCTTTACATTGTAATTTTCATTTAAAAAATCAAATAAACTCGGATAGGTTGATTTTATTTTTTCGAAACAAACATTTCCCTATACATATTTTCATTTTTCCGTCTTTTTTCTTTTCCGGGCAATGGTTTTATCGTATTTTTTTTAATGGCAGCTATCGTTTTTTCTTTTCATTTTTTGATAAACTATTGAATTCTGATTTTTGCCCATACCCCATGTACGACCCTTGAGCTGATGGTTCCTGAAAGATCCATTTTTCAAAGTTGAAACAGGGTGGCAGTAAAATTTCAAATTTCTTGAATAAGAATAAGAAAATGATTCTCATGTGGCTGAATTTGTATGTTTCAACAGTGCCGAAGTAATTTTAATATCAACGAACTAAAAGAATAAATTGAAGGCTAACAGGTACACATTTTTGAAACTGAAGAGCTCTTAAGCCGATGGATAATTGAGGATTCCTGAGTATGTAGTTGGATTTTTCATGAGGTTATCAAAAGCGAGGTTTACTTCAATTGACCAATTACTACTGAGGAATGGAATAAAATGGTATGAAATAAGAGCATTCCAATCCGAGACTCCTCAAAATATTCATTCATTCAAGAAGCAAGTGGCAATTACTTTAAACATTTACATACTTTGACTGTTGTCTTGGCACAAGAATATATTTTTTCTATATGTAATTGCTTTAAAAAATTGGTATTCACTCACAGTTATCTATGCGTGAAATGAGTCCATTTTCTTACATATATTTTTTTTTACAATGTTGTAAGATTGAAACTAACATAGCAGTGCGTGAAATGCGATTTTACACACTTAAGCTTTTCTGTTTTTCACTTCACGCACTGTTTTCTATTAGTTACCTAGCAACATGGTTACTGCTTTCATACTTCAGATTTCCTACAAAAATTTGAATTTTAAAATTTAGTTCTGAAAGCAATTATTATAGAAAAAATATTGTTGATACTTCGTGCGTGAAGGTGTTTTTTGTGGATTGAAAAGATTTTACTGCCTCGACCTGCGTCTCGGCTTAAAAGACCTTTGCATGCACAAAAAACACTCTTCACTCACTTAATATAAATAGGTATAACTATTTTAGTTAAAAAAATGTGCATTTTGGACGTTCTACTAATTTGTTTTTTAGCTTGTTGATATGAAAATTACTTCTACTTGTTTAAATACTTATTTAAATATCGAAATTCAACCGTATGAGTAAAGAATTTGATTATAGAATTTATTTTTTGTGAAAATTTTGGCGCACCCTCTCTTTTCCTTTATAAAAATTGATATTCCAGGAACTAAGAAGGCGAAGGTATAGGTATGTGTATAAGTCATAATTTAATAGTCTGTCCAAAAAAAATTGGAGGTTGCCGTTTAAAAAAAATGGCGATGACATTAAGCGGAAACGGAAGTAGTGGAAAAATTTAAATTATCTGGAAATATTTCTTTTAAAGAAATAAAAAAAAGTCTATTTTTGAAATAAAGATGTGAAAGTCTGAATACAAAAGAAGAAAAATGTATTACAAATTAAAATGTCGTTTTTTCAAAAATATTGTATACCTATCTACCTAACATAATAATCTTGATAGATCCAGAAATGAGCATTTTTACCATCTCAAGTAAAAAAAAAACTATACATATTTTAACATTTTTTAAATCGGTATGGCCAAAATGCCAACGCATTGCTTCCATAATTAAATGAGTTAGAAACTGTAGTTTTGGAAACATTGATGCCTATAAAAGAAATAAGTACATTTTTATCAGAAACAATTTGTATCAAACAATTTACTGATGATCATAGATTATTGGTAATTTATGAATGACTACTCTGTTAAATTACACGAAATACATACGAGTAGGTACGTATTTTTATTTTGGTATGTTGTGATTAACTAAAAAAAAATATATTTTTTTTATTTGTTACGTACTACCGCGAGCAATAAATTTTGGTCGTCAATGTCATTTCACAATTTGGTTAGATTGTCACAAATTTTAAAAATTTCCCTGCATGATTAAGCCAATATCAACAAAGTGTCAAAAAAAAGAGAAAAAATGACAATTAATGTCATACAACATGATGATAGGTTATGATGATATTTACGACTGTTTCACAATGGAGCATTTTCGAATGCGTCAAAGAATGACCTTGACGACCAAAATTTATTGCTCGCGACTGTAATATGTAGCACTGGAGTATCGAAACGTTAAAATAATCTTATTAAAAAGCTGTTAATAGGACAATAATTAGGTATCTAAAAAATGCAACTGTATGTGTACTATTGCGGGCAAAAAAAGTGGGACATCAACGTCAGTGTCTTGACTTTTAATGTGAAATAACCCTTATCTGATGCTAACCCTACTTTGAATTGTCATTAAGTATTGGAGATTGTAGGGAATAAGTGTAAGTAAGCACGTAGTGAATATTTATTTAATGCAAAGTCCCAATAAAAATCTACCTTTATGAAAAGAAGAGGGCATTTGAAAAGGAAAATAGGAGTATAAAATAAAATTTTAAACTGTCAGCTAGAGTAGTGTCAAATTTCTATGACAATAAGCAAAGGCAAAATGACAATAAAGCTTGAACTACATTGAATTTTTCAAAACTGACAGAAGTTTGATGTCCCACTTTTTTTGCTCGCAATAGTACATACCTATTGTTGTTAACTAATTTGGATAGATTTTTTAAAAATGGTTAAAATAATTGCTAATGAAGATAGAAGAAAAGACACTAACAACAAGTAAGATGAAATATGGATTCATTATTTGATAAAAAATTTAAATAAATATGTAATTCACTTTTTTTTTTATTTAAATGTTAAAGTAAAAGTATAATTAATCAACTTAAGTAGGTACATAACATTTTTGGTTTACAATACAAAAACTTCTGATAATAATGCGGAATCTGGAAAAGTGCTCCGAATGCTTGCAGCGTTTCCACGTTGAATAGCAAGGGAAATCCTCTCAAAAAGGAATTTCTTTGATTTTGAATCGCCCGATTTCGCAAATGTTAAAGTTCGTTTTTTCTTTAAAACAAATGTCAAAGTGTTGTCATGTTGGTACGAGCCACTAGCTTTTTGATGGTTATTAGGTTCCCAACGTAAAATGTTAATTGTATGTCAGCCATTTTGATGTAAAAAGACGCTTGCGTTACTGAATATGTTCAATTGTATTTTTCAGTGTCATTATCGTCTTCATTTCTTGTCTTTTGGAATAAAATTTGCTTACACCTGAATCTTTTCTGACTTTTGAAAATTATTAACATAAGCTCAAACCTGATCTAGGGAGATTTTACGATACAGATGTTCCGAAGCGAAATGTTTTAGGGTGGTACAGGTTGGTCTTTGAGGGGATTTTGACATTGACAATTGTTTAAAAAAAAAGTATCTACCGGGTGATCAAGAAGGACTGTTTAAGTTGGTAGTACAATTAAGAAAATTTTTTAATTCGGTTACTTATAACACTGCAACTGGATATGTTTTGTTGGTTTATTTGACAAATATCTGATATAGGTATATCATTAATAACGACAAGCCACCAACAACCGGAAGTTACTCCTGTTATACGATTTAAAATACGATCCAGTGTTACCAACTTAAACAGTCCTTCTTGATCACCCCGTAGTATAATCTGTTTCAAAATCAAAAATCCACTACCCGTTGAATTATGTTGGCAGAAACAAAGAAATCCCTAGAATAAGTTTCATTTTTTTGGGTTGGCCCAACGCCCCGCCAAAATTTCAGATCGAAAAGTTGAGGCTCTATAATAACAGGAGATGTCTATAAGGAAACAATCAGAAAGTTGAAAACTGTCATAGGTATAGCAACAAAGGCCCCACAACTAATAAAAAAATTATCCTGCTTCATGACAATTGCAGAATTCACAAGCTCGCCAAGAGTGCGGCTTTGTAGATATGGAACATCCACCCTACAGCCCAGATTTTTCACAGCGTGACAATTATTTCTTTCCTAAATTAAAAAAGCACTTGAAGGGATGCCGTTTTTCTTAGGATGAATACCCAAAAAAAATTGATGGAGGAATTTTTTGAGGAATTTAAATTCAATTATGTTGATCTGTTATATTTTTAACGATGCTAAATTTTTTTGTAATGACATTCAGCACTGAAGCAGATTTGTTGAAAAACTTGTCACGAAAAATTTAAAATACCTCATTGAAAATAAGAAAAATCTGTGTAAAGAAGCATCGGCGGCGATCTTTATCTTCACATGTGGATACCGAAGAAATCTCGACAAGCCAAGTTCCACGAAACACTCTGTACAGTACCGATCAGACCACTTGTCCACATTCTGTGCAACTCGCAATGATAACCTCGCTATCCACATGACCTATTGTGGGCCCCAATTGGTTCCGGTCGATCACTCTTTCGAGCTGGATTTGCCCAATAATATCGATGTAATAGAAGCGAAAAAAACTCGTAGGAGAGTTAGTACCGGGAAAAGATGGCGATCGCATCGAATCCGAAGTCGTCGATTTAAAAACCATCAACCTGTTAAAAAGAACTGCGTTGCTTCGAACAAGTCCGAGACTAATTGTTTGACGTGTTGGCGTTACAAATGATGTCAAGAGTAACGAGTTAACTTGAGATTTCGTTAGTCCACCAAAAAAACGCCCAAAATAAATTGATCGTGAGAAAAACAATCCCATCGTGACTACCAAAAATACGAAATCATTAATTGTCGACGCTATTGTCTCTAGACACAATTAACGGAAGAGACGCGTTCCCTCGCAAAAAAATCTCTAATCACTTGGCGCAGTGAAGAGCTTTCCTCGAAGCTCCCTCCGAACATTACCGTCTCGATTTATTTCGAACATAATGAACCTTAATTGTCCACGATGGGAATTTTTTCGACGTTTCGGTGATCGCGTATGAGCGCCAGAACCGAATTTTTTGGTTGGAATAGACGCAAGAAAAACGTGACGAACTGTTCCACGCTTGTAATTTTCGATTTTGGAGAGTTTTTGTGATTTTTTCGTTATTTATTGATTCGTGGCTTCTCGTTGGTCGAGGCGAGAACTTGACGGTTTTTCTCCTCTCCTCAGGGTTATTGGACAGGCCCGCCGCCGCCAGGTCCTTCTCCTTTTGCCGCCTTTGTTTTAATTCGTAATTTTGTAAGTCACGGCATGGTTTCAGTTGATTCATAAATCACAAATCTGTCACAGAATAATAGAGAATATAAATTCGGTTAATTTAGCTCGGCTTAAAAAAATGTGAACCACTACCAATTCTCAGTTATTTATTCCAGTTGATGAAGTTTTTAACATTCAATAAAATTTTTGTCGCAAAATGCACAACAGCTAACTGAAAAAAAAATCTGCTTAATTTGCTGTGACAATTCAAATTATTTACGGTTAATTATTCCACAATCAGAATACTACACTATTAGAATCAAATTATCTATAGATAAATCAATAAAGTTAAAATCAGCGAAATGAATGACGCAGTGGGGCTAAAATAAAGGAAAATTATTCTTAGAGTAATAAAATAGTTATTTTCGATATAAGTGCGCTGTCAGATCAGTTTTCAGGTATGAGGCCGAGGTTTGAAGCACGAGGCGGTAGCCGAGTGATGCAAAACAGGCCGAATACCTGAAAAGTGACAGCGCACGAATATCGAACAACGTTTTCCGTGTTCGTTTAGGCAAAATCTTGAAGAACATGAATTAATTGTACATTTTGAGGTTATTTTTGACAGATATTAAGTTAGGTATATAAACTGAAAAATCATATATTTACATAGTTACTTTTCACGATATGTATCTCAGGAAACGAACACGAAAATATATTTCGTCTCTATGGTTCTCTGTTTGAGTTCACTTAACCCAAAAACTTACAGATCAATTTTCTTCAATCAAAATTTTTAATAAAAGAAAAATTCCTGATTGTGTTCTCCGCTTTGTTTCATCACGATATGATCTCAGAAAGCCCTGCAGTAACCATAAATCTATTTCGAGTGCTTCATCGTGGTGTAATGAGCTCGCCCCGTTCATTTCTGTTTCATCGATTTTATTCCAAGCGGCTTGTGTTTCTTACATCACATCTGATTTTTTTTTACATCGCAAACCTAAGAAAGTAATATGCCTAATCTATTTGTAATAAACTGAAAAAGTCACATCAGAAAATAATTAAGTAGGTATGTACTATATTATTGTACACGCATAGGTACATCTGTTCATTGCAAACCAAAGAAAACATAATTTATCAAGTTCTTCCCAGCGAATAAACTTCCCCCGGAAACGTCTGTTAGCGAATATGTTCCCTCTAGTGCCACCCATTATTACAACCCCCTATCCGTATACTTATGCAAATAATATCAGAGAACAAAATGACATCCACCGAGTGAAACCCACACGAGCACAACGTCCATCATCAATCGAAAACACCTGAAAACATTCCCAACAAAACCAAAACCGAAATCACTTCCGAAAATCGTCAAATAGCGGCAATAATGTGTCGAGCCCATACGAGATCGATTGGCGTCAGCCACGCCGCAAAAACAACCAAACAGAACAGTTGGCGCGATGATAAAACATTAAATCCCGTGATGATTACAGGGACAGAGCCATCTATCAATTTGCAAGATATTATTGATATTGTGCGGTCGTCGATAAACGTGTTCGGAACACGAGGCGTGTTCGCTTAGTGGAAGCGACGGCAGATGCGACTGCATGATGGATTCTGATTGGTGGGACAACCATTTGTTCGACTGTCAATGGCAGTGATGTGCTGTGTCCGCCGTCTTCATAGAGGGCTCTCTCCTCGACGGCATGTTAATGTGACACATGTCACATCTCGCGCACACGGCCAATTAATAATAAACCGAAGCGGGAATCAAAACTGACAACGACTCAATCAATAACGGGTTGGCTCCGTCAACGTCACAAAAGAAACTACGTAATTAGTTTTTGATTGTTATTTAGTGAGGTTAAATTTACAGGGGCGATTTGTACCTTACTTCAATAAATGGTGTACTTATTTTTTCTTGTGTCGGTGTTATTGTAAGATTATTAAAACTACGACTTACCACAAGATAACACATTTTTCCGTCAACAATAACGAAAAATGCATAATTTGCTATTTATATTTACAAAGCACACAACAATGTCAAATAGCATGTACTACCAACTGATTGCTCCGTGTGTGTAATTATTGCCAACTTAAACTTACCTTTTACCTAAATTGTGGGAATGATTTCAAATTGAAATGACAATGATTGAAACACTACGTCATTATTTGAAATCTATTTTCAGAATCAGTTTGCTCGTTTAGGATCAGGATAAGTCTGAATCAAGATGTGACATTTCGGGGACTGTCACTGAACTGTCAAATGTCAAGTGGAACGATGAGAAAGTTAAGCAAAATGTTATTTTTTAATAAAAATTGATACAATGAGTAAAGTAAAACAAGTTTTGCAAGCTTGTGGTGGCAGTTCGCTTTTTGGCCTCTTTTTCACAAGAAAAACACATTGTTGTGATTACAAACGACATGATGATTGCTTTCATCAATGCTTTTTCATGTTCAGGACACCCTACAAAATTATGAATTTTGTGTTGCTGGATTTTGAACAAAATTTCAAGTAATGTGTTTCTTTGTTTCAAATTTTCATTTTTCAGTTTGACAGTCCCTCGCTACTATGGCGACATCTGGCGACCTGGCATCGGTTTTGAACGGCAAAATGGCATCGAGTTGATATATCATTCTTTTGAGATATTTTGGTCTTAATCAACGGTGATAATAACGGAAACTGATGGAATTATATTTAAATGCAAAAGAGAAATACTTGTTTTTGGCTATCTGTTTATTTTTGTTTTCATTGGAAGTTCAGCAACATTATTAAAACTATGACATATCATATAAACCTACAAATAATTAATGATTTGCTATTCATTTATTTACATTTACAAAACACACAATACATAATGTCAAATATCAAGTATCGCCAACTGTTCTTTCTGTCTAATTATTACCAACATAAACTTTACTATTTACCTAAATTAAGATAATATTCTCGTTTGAAATCTTTTCTGCAAATGGTATTACAGATCTTAAAGATGATAAAGAGATCTAGGCAAATATTTACTTTCCTCACAGATTGTACATAATGTAACAAATTATTAGGAGTTGATGGTTCAACGCCCTCAAGAACATTTTTTATATTTATTGCTTTACTGAATGTGGTATCACTCAGATATTATTGTATTGATAATGTTGTAAGGCTACCCTTTTGGAATCTGCTTTTTGAATGAGAATAAGATTGTTGGAGTACGCGGAAATTCTTGGAAGTTATTCAATTACGATCGCCACCTGCTACTGGCGTGTAATTGGAATTAACTATATGTACTTATAATTGAATGGTAATTGGTAATCAATCATGGGAGTAGTGATCCGTTTATGTAGTATCCTTGGGGCCGTTCTTGATGGTAATCGTCGGGTTAATGCGCCTCGCTCTTCTTAAACATCCACTCTTGAAGTTTACACTTTTTCACATCCATCACGTGCATAACGGAAGAATAATGAAATATGGGTGTTTTTTGACAGTCCTCGTTGTCGAGAAGTTCACATGAATTATCGTAGCCAGACGAGGTTTTGTTTCTTAATGGGTGTATTCCTCTAATGTGGTTTCTCGCAATGTGAACGTTTTTCTTTTGCAATCAGATATTTTATAACCACGATTGGTACACGTCGACAGCAAAATTACTTCTCGTCGTAGTTTTTCACCGGATTGTTTGAGAAATGCCAAACGTTAACAATAAAAGGGTTTCTAAGATCATTTATTGTTGGCTCTGGCCAAAATTGTTCTTAGACAAATAAATTTAAATTCTTTTCATGATCAGAAGATTAAATATCAGGTATTCATTAAATGTCTCCTTAAAGCAGGCGTTGATGATTGAAGAGTCGATTGTAAACGCACCAGGCATTACAGATCACGGATCAGCTGTTTAAATCTAAATTCTAACCTCACTTTTTGCGTTGTTTGTGTTTTTAGTATTGAGGGCCAGGATGAGTGAATTAAACTGAGTGTCATAAAACAATTCCAGTCTCCACTCTATGACGCAGCACTTCATTAATCCTCTCATTTGAAAATCCCGTGTGGCAAGGATAAATAAATCTTCTATATTTAGCACATACCTACAAGAATCTACATGCCATAAAACTTCATAACCCGGATCGATATTGATTTTTTCCATCTTACGAGCAACACGAGCCAAGCAAATTGCTTTAACACAATATGTTCCAGTTTACAAACAATTTTCAATAACTCTATTACCAGTGGATGTGCGTCCTTGTGGCAACGCACCACAATTGGTTCCACTTAATACACTTCGTAACTAATCGTTGTGATTCATTGCATTTAATAGATGATGGAAGTCCATACCGCCATATAAAATATACAAATCGGCATTCGCTCAAACGCAAATCGGAATATGACAATCAATTTCCAATCACACACCTCATTGGCTCCGATGACACTCAGGTGTACCAAACGTGATTGTGCTATTTTTGACACGGTCGGTCTAACAGAAATTTATTATATCGACCGAAACCAATACCAAGCAAAACTAGTAAAGCGTGGGCGTACACAAACTGAAAATTCACTTTTCCACATTAATCTGTCAACCGTTCAAAAATGTTTACAAATTAAAAACAGTTCAATCAACTAGAATTATTGTCCTGGTACTCTTGTGCGATACGATGGTTTTTTCTTTGACATTTCGCGTACCGACAAAAGACGATCAGTTTGTAAACGAGACTACTACAAACTTTTTTGAACGGCGGGACAGTTGGTTTGTACCATGACCAACTTCATTCATATCCGCTTCGCTTCTATATGGCCGTCTCAATTTAGCAAAAATTTGTTCCCGCAAAGTAGTCCATGAAACGTGCATCATGTATCGCCATCTTCCGTCAAGTTGACAATTTATTCATTCTAAAGTTTAAATAAATTCGGGACTGTTAAGTTGTTTTTTTAACAAAATGGGCAGAAAGTGTTTTATTTGTGGAAATTTGAAGCCTTTTTTCCAATTTCCAAGCGATCCCGATCAGAGAAACAAATGGGTCAAGTCTCTTAAAAGATTTTGTAGTATTTTTCGAATAATAAAATTTCGTATAGAAGGTAGTTTATTAAATGGTATTATAGATCTCAACAAAATTACAGATCATCTTCAAAAAAAGTGACACTCACTAAAGATGCTGTCCCATTCGTATTTGTAGGAACTCAGATCCAAAATATACAGCCTGCAAAATGTTTTCTTTAGTTATTTTAGAACCCTGTTGTTGTTTGTACGAATTCATATCCTGACCCAGTCCCCAGATGAAAATGAACCTGCTTCTTCCCTGCAAAACAATACATATACAATACATACTTGTCAAAGTTATCTTTTATGTCACTTTTATCCATCATCATACTAGGATCTTTGTTAAGATTAATAGCCCTTCCAAATTGGAGTCAATTGCTGTATTCCAGTGATTCATTTGTAGGCATTATTAAGAATTGCGAATATAGTTCAAAAACTGTTATGTACCATTTCTACAATATTAGAAACCATGTATTCATTTGCATGACTTGCTGTATGATCACCTCCTTCAAAATTCATCGTTTTCCTGTGCAGACCACAAAGCTGCAGTATGCAATGTTATTATTAAAACGGCTGCGAAACCAGTCCTTAGTAATATTTGTGTAGAATAAACGGATTCTTTGAAGACTAAGCTTGAACAATAAACCACTGAGCTGAAAAGTTTTGAAGTTATAAATAGTGCTCTTACCTTTAAAAATGTGTTTTGTTAGTGTTGTCAGAGGTGTTGTTATCTAGTTAAATTAAACCCAACATTTTCGTCTTCGTGTTTTTTTTTAATGGGCTGATAACAGTAATAACATAAAAATGAGGCCATTGACCTTGACGTTAATTAATTGACGTTAATGTCAAATTCATTTGTAGTTTGGTTGTTTGTTGAGGAGATGTCGCTAGTAGATGTCCATCAAATGGGAACATTTGATTGCATGTAAAATTCAAAATTGAAACGGCCATATAGAAGCGAAGCGAATATGAATGAAGTTGGTCATGGTTTGTACAAAGCTAGTTACGACATCAGTATCATTCGATCAAATTTTATTGTGGAGCTGAGTCGATAAATCATTGAAACAAATTATCTAGGAATTCTTTGATTAATTGAGAAATCGGTTTTAACCAATCGGCTATTTATAAAGATGCCGTTTAAAACAAAACTCATGTCGTGGTGCCGGAAGCAATAAAAATACCTGGCATTATGTAATAGTAAAAAAAAGATTGATAGCCCCCATGACAGATCAACTATGTAGTTCTTTTTAATTTTTTTTTTTGGTTAAGGGCGTTTTCGCCTACTGCTGCAACTGTCAGGTCATCAGGCAATGCTTCTGCCGTTGGTAATTTTTTTACTATAAAAGAAGTCTAATGATGCGGTCAGCTCCTAGTCCAGCTCCCCCTTCCGCTACCACCAACATTCGCCCCAATTCCTTGCGATCGCCACTTATCGACCGCCTTCCATTCTTCCGCGACCACAGATTTACCACCGATCCTGTACTTTTCGCATTTCGGGGAGCCACCCAACATCCGGCCCTGCGCCGCCAATTAGGGTGCAATTCGTGCGCGAGGATAACAATTCGCGACTTCTGGTAGCTGTTGTTTGGACAATTAACTCCCGAACGAGGAGAAAACCTCAAATTACATTACCTAGAGCACTCCGCAATATGGCGTCCACCGTTTGCGGCTTGATTGGTCCATGGAAAATGTAACAGCTGCACATCGGGCCATTAATGGGGATCATCAAAGCACGCTGAGACCAATATTCGGTTTAATGTGTTCCTGTATACCTGGACCGCCTCCCTCGGCCCCGGCCCCGGCACCGCCAGCGGGGCATTTATACGCTTCTCAAAAGAAAACAATTAGCACACGGGGATTCCACGATTTTGCGGCGCAGGGCCGGAGCGGGAAAGCGAGGCGAAATGGGACCAGGGGCGGATTCAGGGGCACCTTAGATCTAGATTTATTATCGCAAAAAATTACAAATCAAAAATGTAAAAGCCTGCTGGATCAAAAACAACTAAAAAAGTAAACTTATTTCCAGACACAAAACTTTTTAATTACAAAACAATTTTCAACTTTTGACAGTTCGAATCCGCGTGAACCAATCTACGACTGGACTTTTGTCTTTCGCGGCCAACTGTGCTCTCTATCTACTCTCTGTTCTCACAATTAAATCGCGTTTGTGATGAGATTTTTGTGTCACAAAAAATAATGTTGTAACAGGGCTGAAGTGGTGCGGCGTTCCCATGAAAGATTACTTTTTCGTTTTGTCGCCAGAGGGTGGAGTGTCCCCTTGCGAAAGGACACGTGTGTGCGACACCTTTGTCCGTTGTGTAATGTTGGACATTTATTTCATCCCCTTTTTCGATGATGCAACGGATCTGCGGGGTTACGCCTCTTAAATGTTGCCAAATCAGCTCGCGTTATCGAAATTATGGAGGCGAAGTGTCAGGGGAGCCTGATTTCTATATCGGTTGTAGAGATTTTTTTAATTCTGGAATGAGATGATTCGATTAAATTTGTAGTTATAAAATCGTTAATTGAGTTGAGTGCGTTACGCAATGGAATGCATCTTGATGGTCGGTAATGTATGCAACTGCACGGACAGGTTCAGAACATGGAAACATTTTTAGAGCTGAACTAGTAAAATTCCTATTGTTTGCGCAACCGATAATGGTGCTCGAGAGGGCGATGATAGGTGAGATATTTACAATGAATTAGAAAGTTTGGGAAATTTATTGGTCTAAATCGCCCAAAAACACATTTACAACAATCATAATTTATCAATTAAATGGATTGGTTTTTAGGTGGGTGTCAAAACGTGAGCTTTAATTGGCTATGGAGAGAAATTCGGAATCGTTATACTTATAAAATATCGATGGAATTATTACGAAAGTTGGAAAAAAAAAGGATTGAAACGTTTTGGGAGGGGCTTGTTATAGAAAAAGTCATTAATTTTGTTAAAAATGTATTATTATTGATGCTTTTAAATACAAGGTTGGAATTAATTGGGTTAGAGGAATCGTTTATCATAGGTTTAGCCTTTGGACATGAAAAAATCTACTTTCACTGAGGCACCTGCGCCATTACAATTTTTAAGTGGGAGGATTTTTCAATAATTTTTGGTTTTTACTGTTTTGCTTAAACTACAATTTTTGTTAAAAACTCAAAAAAAAAAATTTTTTTAATAGCAGTTACTACAGTGGTATTATATTGAATTCCCTTCGAATATAATGTAAGGGTGAAAAGGTAAAAAAATAAAATAAAACAATGTAAAAGTTTAGTTGTTGGAAGGACTTCTTAACAAATATTTACGTCTCATTGAAAGAAACATAATACATAGATACTCATAATAGCTGTTTGTATCACTAGGCCAGAAACGGCACGTTTGCGTGTGCGAGTACAATTTTGCGGGCCGAGGCGATAGCCGAGGCTTTCAAATGCGAGTATGTATTAGCAAAACCGTTTCTGGACGTGTAATACACAATTAGTTATTTGTGTATCAAGGCCAAAAAGTGCATCTTTTTTGTCCGAGTCTGGGTTTTCTAGTCGAGGCGGAGCCGAGACTTGAAAACAGGCGAGGACAAAAGGCATTTTTTGGTCGAGGTGCACATTAAATTTTTTAGGCAACCGCACGAACTACAAAGCAAAAGACATCCCTGAAAAAATTACAAATTCATTATAGTACTTAATACATTTTAACTACAATGGTGCAACAAGAAAAAAATAACTAAATACAGTAAAAATGTCTTACTTGCTTTCTTTTCACAAAAACCGAAGAAATATAAATCTTCGACTTTATGGTCGATATTTTCAATGTTATACAGGTCTCCAGATTTTTTTCGGAAGCAAGTCGTGTTTTGCAGCTCTTGCTTCGTCTGCAATGTCCGGCGGCGTATCAGTCATCGCTTCGTCAATTTCATTGTCGCTCCGTCAACGTTCATTTTCTTACTTTTTCGCCAACTAACCACTACCAGAAGTAAACGATACAACATTTGCAAATAAAACTATTTGGTTAGGTAAATTTAATTATTAAATATTCGTTGATTTTCAGTCGGTTTACTCGGTTTTGTCATTTTCGATGTTAACTTACTAAATAGACCAACAGATGCCTTGAAAAATGCGTCCCAAAAAATGCGTACGAAAAAGTGCGTCCGAAAAAGAATTACTTCTTGTCCACATCAGAGTACGTAAAATTACCTTTTTCATTAAGATTTTTCTCTTAAGACTATTCAACTATTCAAAGTACAATTGCTTAAAATTAATTAACAATAAATAATTTATTGTGCATTTCATTTGCGTCAATGGGCCGGCTACCTCGTTTGTATCCTTAATGACCCGCTGAAAAATGGGTAAAACAATAAACGAAACCCGGCAATTATTTCTATACACGCCGAATGTAATAACAAAATGATTGCCGCTCGCTCATTTGGGAACCATCTGTACGAAAATCAAGACAAAATTAACGAGCCAACTCCAAATCCACTTAAAAACTCATAAAAAATGGTGTTCAAGATTAATTAAAATGACCACGCCACATTCCACCACGATTTATTTAGACGCACTCGGGAAAGAGAGATTTCTTAATAGGAAAAAATGCAGATTCGGCCATCACGCACCGATTGCCACAAAAAAACAACTCTTCAGATCGACTGGGAAACAAGTTGAAAACGTCAACGAGACAAATTTGTGGCGCGTCAATCCGCCTACAGGAGCTTAATGTATAAAATCGACTTAAATACAAAGGATATTGAATATTTAACAACCCCATACATTATCGAAACAATGGAGCGACTCTCCAGCTCTTGTTGATTGTTTTTGTGCGGCGATTGTGGCTCAGGATCAAAGTGGAAAACTGAGAACGAGGTTAAATCCTTGATTAATTTACTTGTTTCGTGTCACGATCATTTTTTGTCGAAGAGTGGGTGGGTGGCGGGTTGACCTCCCATATCAGTACCATTACATTAGAACGCGCTCCATAAATTACCTCCCGTAATTAACCAAACGCGCTTTGCGGGCGCGCAGTCACATTCTATTGCGTGATGAAAGAATGAGAAAAACCAGATTAAACAGTTGCGCACAATTTATTGGCGTTTTTGTTTGTCATTGTTGATTCTTGGTAGAACCTCCAGAAAACGCGAAACCGGAAGATTTTCTTCATGATTCAAAAAATAAATCAGGACATGATTTTTTTTAGCTCCTTGTCTGGTGTGAAGTGCTAATAAAACTGCCATCAGCTAGTACCTCACGAGTTTATAGCTTTTGGGAAGGATTAAGTCGGTAAATCATCAGGTGTATCTCTATTTGAAAATCGCGTGAGCGTCATGGGAGATTTTTTGGGAGGTTTTGTGGGAAGAGAGAGCGCCCATTAGGGTCAATAAATAAGCGAAAAGGCATTCGCGAGCGGCATTACCGGCCGTGTAATTTGCTTGTATTCCGAAAGTTGGGAAATAAATTAGACAAGCACAAGTCAAAACAGCATCATTGTCCCTCTGAAGAACGTCGAAACGTCAGCCTTGTAATCTACCGACAAACGCGCCGCCCCTTTGGCCCAAAGTCAAAATGGTTTTCTTACGGGTGGCATCGTTGTAGCACCTTCGATCACCAACAAAAAGACATTCTTCCTATTCAATTGAAACTTCAACTGGGCAGAAAAATTAGCCGGCTCCGTTTCACTCCGGCATAAAAAGATTAGTTCGCTTTGACAGTTTGCGGTAAACAAGGTTAAGTAATTGTAAGGTGTGCTGTGTAAACATATATCATTGCATTGTACGTCAGGTAGAAGAGGACAAAGGAGAACGGACGACATAAAATTGCGGCTTCGAAGCAAAGGGGCCTGGGGTAGGGCTTTGTGGCGTGCTCTCGCATCTCGTCGGATGTCACTGTGCAATTTGGACAAATGATATGTTTCGAAGGTGCAACGAGAGGGAAGGGTCGCGGGATTTGACAGGGAGACTAGACCATAGTATTTTTCAGGGGAGAAATCGAAATTATATACTTTCACAGTGGAAATGACATGAATCAATACGAAAATAAAACAACAAAATAATGTAGCATCAAAATGTGGTCAACTTTCTTAGAGAAACAAAAATTATTGCACTTAGACAAGATTCAAAATAATACTGTTTTCACACTATTCTTACATTCAGACGTGTAGAGCACGCGAGAAATGAAAAGTACACACCACGTGGTGTCTGGCCTACTTGCTCACCACGTTAATCATAGAACCGCCCCTGTACTTCTCGATTTGCACGTACTCTACTTATTTATTCATCAAATAAATATTCTGCAAATTGTGATTCTAAATTTCCTACGTATCTGCTTCACTGTCAAAAGATTTCAAACAATAAATAATTTTGAAATTATTTTCCGAAGAATTTTAAAACTTTTCAAGACGAAAGTCCAATATTTAATACCTTTCTGCAATATTGTTCATCTTTTTCTTTAAAAAAATTTAGTCCAATCAATTCGCTACCAAACAGTTATACAAAATGAAAAATTACTTGTGTTTTGAATTACAATCCGTTTTTTTATAATCAATTGTCACTGTCAAAATACAGAAAAATACCAAACTGTATATTAAAAATCATTGACATTTGGTCCAGTTCTATCTCAATTTCACCCTAGATTTCCCCTAGATCATTATTGAGGTTATGTTGCATATGTTTATGAGTGTGACACATGTTTAATTTAAATTGTCAAATGTGACAATCGGTGACAATTTCAAAAGTCACTGTTCCAAACATGATTTATAAAATTCACTGTTTCAAATTTTCTGCCAACCTGACAACACTTTGACAATTGATAATTAAAAAAAACGGACTTTAGATACCTGAACTAGATTTTATTGCTTCTGTGAAAAAAACCGTTTATTTGTGTAGAATCGGGAATATCTCTTATACGAAGCATCAAAAAAAGTTAATGTGGCAGTATTTGAATAAATTGTGGTATGGATGGATAGTTTGATGTAAGAAATAACGAATTGAAACGAACACATAAATATCATCATTAAAAAAGATCGTTTCCAATTTATTAACGTTTCCATCATCGAAGCTGTGGTTAGTGTTGATATCATTAGCATTACAAATATCCGTCATGTAAATGTAATTTATTACATAATAATGCTAATGTGTAACCATGACGTATATTGCTTTATGTATACCAGCACTCATCCATACTGTTATTTAAATTATGGGTCTCGGCGCGCTATCATGATCTATTTGATAGAGCCAATTCTATGCAGTATTATGTGATTTAATATTGTGACTATGTCGTAAAAAGGCTCGTTATTAAATATACACCTCAGACCGGGGTATTAAAAAGATATTAGTCGATCCTCGTGATGATAGAGAAATCGCCTTGGACGTGGTCTCTTTTCGGCTCACTTCAAACACTCCACTCGAACATTTTTTACCCCGAATTTTTCAAACGTTAATTAAAATAATTACAGATCGGATAGATTCGATCTGATACCTAGGGGCGAATTATTGGGAATTATCTCTGATAGCTTATCAGTTTATCACGAACGCCACAAAATTCGGGAAAGTGGATAGTCGTTACGAGCAAATATGGATTTCGTGCATGTGAAACCTTTCACTGGTACGGCCCAGGTGTGAAAAATGCGTCTGTGGGTGGATCGGGACTATTTTAAGACGTGTATCATCACGAGGATGTCTATGAATCAAGCTAATCTGCGAGGTGTCAAATTTAACTCGGTTGCACATTGTGTTAAATGCAAATTTTTCCTTTATCTTGGTAGGAAATATCTCACTGTTGTCCCTGCAACGATTCTTCATTTTTAACACGCGCCTTATCACCAACCATTTGACACAACATGTGAGACTTTGTTGCGGATTTTTACTTTCGTTACACCCAAGGCTGCAACTCTCCCTTTTATGCATCAATCTTGCCGACAAGGTCTTTAATTGTTCAATTATTTTTCGCTATCTCGAATCTGCGTTGATACGAAACACCCAAAAAACTGTTGAATTATTCAGAATTTGTTAAGCAAAAGTATCGGGTGTTCATTTAAATTTATCGTTGAGGAGTCGATTGCGAACGCACCACTCGTCCGTCTGCAGAATCAAAACACAAACAACGCACAAAGTGAGGTTAGATTTAAACAGCTGATCCGCGATCTGTAATCCGTGGTGCGTTCACAATCGACTCTTCAACGCCAACTTTGAGGATACATTTAAATGAACACCCGATATAATACATATTTTTTACTACATATTTGTTTTGGTTTTTTGGTGACTCCTTTACAATGTCATCAGGAATATTTTCTGCGCTTTTCTCTATACAATTCACGATTCAGGGCATCACTTCGCTCTGTTTACAGGGGAGGGATCTTAATAGGGTTATCTTTTATGAGGGTTGGAGTCGCTGTGGTTACCTAAGTTTATCATGGAAATAACAAATAAAGTATTAAAGCCAGTTGAGCTTGAATCGACCACAAATTGCAACCGTTGCGTTAATCCCTTCTACTTGTTCTGGGGCACGAAACATTTGTACATAAGGAAGGGTTCATGTGAAAGATATAAAACGGAACAAAGACCAATAAGAGTAGATTATATGGCACTTTATTTTTTTTTTACTATAGCTGTATAGACATTATTATTTCTTTTAGGAAAAAAAGAATATTTAATCAAACTGTACATCCAATGTTGTTAAATAATAATTAATATCAAGTACCATCAAACCTGTAGTTTATTATTTTGTGGTTAATAATAAATAATTTTGGCTAAAGAAACAATCTGTAGTGAGTTTTAATTGGATTTCAAAATATTTTGCTACAATATTTCTTTTTTAAAAACAATGAACAAACTTTATCCTAGCCTCTCCAAGATTAATTTCCTTCATTTTAGGACTTTTATATAAATCCTCAAGAAAAATTTACATTTATACTTGAATGTTTTCCACATTACATTTTTACTGATGAGGCTTGGTTTCACTAACTTTCAAAATGGCGACACTTCCGGAAATACCGGAAATCGGCGCCATATTTGCTTTTTTAAATAGAAATATGTAACAACAAAATAATAAAAATTAAGCAAATTAACAAAAAAATATTTTAATGCAAAGTTCAATGTGTGAACGGTTTTCATTGAAACAGTCAACAATGTTGTTGTTGTTGTTGTCGTTGTAATAATGTTGGAATCTATTGGAATGCCATTTTACAATAAAAATTCAAATAAAACAATATGTAATTGCTTGATAAAAAAAGAGTACCTATCTATTTTATTCAAAAAATTGAAATTACGCCGAAACGGCTGGAAATAGGATTACATTTTACATTTATAATTCTAATGTCAGAAATAGTACTTGCCATTTAAAAAAATGAAGTTTTCGACATTTTTTGATGATCAAATTTGAAAAATTGTAGTAGGCGCATGAAACATTAAAAAAATGTCGCTAACAGCGCAAACGATCGGCCAAACCTTTAGAAATTCAATTAAAAAAAAAACAATTATTTATTTCCAATGGTTCAGGAGTTATAATTTTTTTAATGAAACCCGGCAACCCTGCTTTTTTGCGAAAAAGATGATGTAGGTCAAAAACGATGACAGATAAGTGTTGACAAAAAGATGTTCTAAATTAAAAATTTAAGGTAGAATCCAAATTTGAAATGAAAATGGGGCCTTTCTATTTAAAAAAAAAACAAAGATGGCGTGGATTTCCGGTATTTCCGGAAGTGTCGCCATTTTGAAAATATTTTATTTGAACTTGGAGTAGTCGATTATAGTCGGCTACCAATTTTCATTTTGGGAAATCAGAAAGAGCGAGCTCACCTGTATATTCCCCACAATGTTATGGAAATGTTAATGCATCCAATTAGTAAAATTGGCATTTGGATTGCAGCGTCCCAAAAGCAAATTATGTATTTTTATCACATTTAATGAAACTACCAACGCTGAAAGATACCAGAGACTCATTTTTAAACCATTTATAAATCAAATGGAATTAGCAAACGGCTATTTCCAACAAGATGCAGCTATTGCTCACACGGCACGAACATTATTTATTAGAGAAATTAATTAATGATTGATTGAATCAAGGTGAACATCATTTCGAACATTTTCTCTATGTTTGTTAAAATCTTCTGTGTCTTCTTTCTTTAATTGATTCAGTGAGTGCACACTTTTCACGCCCCCTTTGTAAGCGGCTACGCCTATGTCTCTTATAAAACACGGAATTGTCATCAGAATTATCAACAATTTGCTTTGCCAACATGTGAAAAGAATGACAGCTTTTTATAATCACAGGAAGATTTGAAGATCATTTGAAGCAGGAAAGCCAGCGGTCCCAAACAATTTCTCTTCCTAGAAGCTTTTTTTCCACCGAATTTAAAACCCCTCAAATTCCATTTTGTCTGAATTTTGCGACGAATAATAATTGCCTGTGGTAATAAACGCGCCGCTTCCGCCATCGGCGGGCGGCACGTTCCGCTTGTTGGGAATCACAAGGCACGTCTTCTCGAAATGTTTATATTGCATTAATCAGCGCACATAAATTTTTTTTATCACCTGAACAAATACCCCGGCAATTACGGCACGCCGCTTTTTTTCGGCCTTCGGATATTAAATCACGTATCCGTAGGTCGCGACCAGAAAAACCGGACGATATGAAGAAGAAACGCTATTTCGGGGTCCTTTGTAACGTAATGATCGTACCAGCAAGAGGCGTAACATGAAAACATATTAATCAAAGGTATGTTCGGAGCGAACGAGGTGTCCATGTCCTCAACAAAAGGAAGATGCATGTTGCCTCCATTATGATGCCAGTAAGGGACTTGTGCCTGCACTCCAGGACCGGACTCTAATGACCGCCGATTTAATCGCCCAACATACATCACCCACTGTGCCCGACACAACCAAAATACAAACGCACACAAATTATTGTTACCATTGTTAACAGAGCCGGCTCGAGGAAAATTACAAAAACATTTTTAAACATAACGCAAGAACGGTTAAGTAACCCAGTGTATTGTTTTTTAATCGATATTTCATTTGTTGCGATTTGATTTATTAATGTAAAAAATTACCATTTTAAATTAAAATTAGTAATTTTTTTGGGCAACCGTACGCGAAACAAGTACTTCGCGTACCTAAAACAGGCCGCGAAATCCAATTTCGCGACCGTTAATCCCCTTCTCCATTCTTCTGGTATCTTCTACTTTGCCTGATGATTTTCTTAATTAAAAATTGTAAATCAGAAGAAGATTGTCAATTACAAAGCGGTGAAAAACTTTCAAATCAACACTTTCGATGATTTTTTTCTTTGCGGAACCGTTTACAAATCCTCTTCCACGAAGCCCCAGCGTAAATTACCGATCCCCAAGTGAGGTCGTCGTGTTTCGCAAAATGCGTTTAGTTGCGGTTTTTGTTGACCACATCCATCCGAATTTACCATGGATTCGCCCACACTGACGATTTAATCGTCGCATTAAAACGACAACAACCATTTTGTTTCTTTTAAGTCAGACGCCAGGTGACCGTCGTAATTCCTCCGGTTTATTTCCCGACCGGGCCTGTCGAAATATTTAATGCCGGGGGGGCCCCACCATTAAGTACAGTCGGCGGCGCAACTCTACGTATTAATCAGGTCCGGGTCGGCGCGACTGTACCATGATGGTGGTCGGGGGGCGGGTTGGAATGGGTAAATTGGGGATGGTTTTTTGCGGCCCCATGAAAATTTATCTCTTCCGTCGTCCATCTTGGTTTTTTGGTAATCGGGGCCGATGGGAAATAATGAAATCATTAGTGGATAATGGCGGCCATTATAAGTTCATTTTGTGTTGATTTTAATGAAGCGGTTAGATGGGGAGCCTCTGGGTCGTGCAACCGGGGAAGCGTCGGAATTTTTTCTTGTTTTTTAATTGTTGCCTTTCGAATCTAATTTATGGGAATAATGGAGGTTTCGCGTTTGATGTTACGCTTGTTTCGAAGATAAGGGATTTATCTACGTATCTTAGACAAATTCGGTGCTTCCTCTCTAATTATTGGGCTGCAATAAACCAATTTTAATAATTACAACAATGGGATAATTATGCTAATTGGAACAGACAGGTAATTAGCCCGGGAAATCACCGGTCCCATTGGAAATTCGGTTTTAATTGCCCCGCTAAGTTATTAAGGATAAAATTACAAATTCACAACAACAGTTACACGAGACTATAATTCTGGACGAATTTATATTCAAATGGCTCAGATATAGAGATAATGTTCACCCGTGAACGCCTCTACGTGCTTTTAATAAATATTCATGGAAGTGCAAAAAAAGTTATAAATTTTTACAGAAGTGGTGCCGCCTCTCGGCCTACTCCGGCTCTCTCACAAATTAATGACTGATAAATAAATAAGAAAAATAAACGGCGAAAAGGTGTTGTAAATTAAGCGAGGCCTGGAATAGGTGTGTATTGGTGTGAAAGTTCAAACAATTTTATATTCTACTTGTCACACCTAAGGTCTACCGGTAGGGAGTAGTAAAGGTCAGAGATAACGAACGCGCCTCAGGAAATGTTAATTTTGGTTTAATATTTTCATAAAAATTAAATTAATCAAGAATCACCAGACATATTTACGGCAAATGGTTCTCCTTAAATTTTTACTAGTTCTGTCATATTTTAGACAACATGCAGATAAATTAAAAATAAATTTCACATTCCAGTTTTCAAGTGACTTACTGACTTCACTTTTTACTCCAACTAATCGGGCATTCGGCTTCGCCTCGTGCCTGAAACCTAATTTTCGCGCTGCAAAATACCCCTACCGCACTCTAATGTAAATAACTATTCTTATATCTTTATTAGTCTTAATTCTTTAATAGTCGTGGAGAAAAAACATTCTACAGGGTGTCTCAGCTAAGACTTTCGAGCCTAATATCTCTGTTATTTTCCAACGAATTTTTGTGAAATTTAAAATGCAGATATTTTAGACGGCGAAGAGTAATATCCTATTAATGCAATAACCCAAGTCTTAAAGACGTAATTTTTACATGCCTTTTTAAAATGTTGAATCACTTAAGATTTATATCAAAAAATTGATCGTCAATAAAAAAGGCTGTAAGGAGAAACTCGTCCTTGAAAAACGTCTGGTTTGCAAGAAAAAAGAATGTCATTGAAGTTCTTACGACACTCTCCATAGGCAATTTTTTTTTCCTTTTTCAACAATATTGAAATTTCTGCCACAATTTGACGTTTCTAATAAAGCGCGCCCAATTTTAAAGGTGTACAAAATGTTGCTTGGCAATTAATCATCAATTGTTTCAAAAGGTAACTGCTCAAATACCTTCAAATTTTACATTAAATTTTTAACGACAAAATCTAACCTTTCCGTTGAATCAGACAAGTGATTTACTTAATTGTTTGTGTAGACCCCTATTTTTTAATGTTTAACAATCTAATAATAATCGCGCATAATTTTCGATAAAGGAAACATGTGTTAAAATTACATTTTTTGACTTGAGGTAATTTTACTAATTGAACCTTCACGGTCTAAAATATCTGCATTTTAAATTTTATAAAAATCCGTTGGCAAATAACCGAGATATTAGGCTCGAAAGTGTTAGCTAAGACACCCTGTATGTATTTTTACAATTTTACGAAAACTTTTTGCTTTGACAATTTTACGAGTTGAATTTGGGCATTTTTATTCTGGTTAGGCCCGAGAGCTTTAGCTCGAGGGTTTAACGTTTGAATAAAAATGCCCAAATATCAACGAGTGAAATTGTCTAAAAGAAAAATGTTTAAGTGAAAATTCTAATGTAAATAACTATTCAAACATTCTCTGTATTTTTACAATTTTACGAAAACTTTTTGCTTTGACAATTGTACGAGTTCAATTTGGACATTTTTATTCTGGTTAGGCCCGAGAGCTTTGGCTCGAGGGTTTAACCTTTGAATAAAAATGTCCAAATATCAACGAGTAAAATTGTCTAAAGCAAAAATGTTTAAGTGAAAATTCTAATGTAAATAACTATTCAAACATTCTCTGTATTTTTACAATTTTACGAAAACTTTGTGCTTTGACAATTGTACGAGGACATTTTTATTCAAAGGTTAAACCCTCGAGCTAAAGCTCTCGGGCCTAACCAAAATAAAAATGCCCAAATATCAACGAGTAAAATTATCTAAAGGAAAAATGTTTAAGTGAAAATTGGGAAATTGATCAGATATTTAAAATTAGGTCGTGTTCTTTTTGGCAAGATTAATTCCAGAATACCTGCTTTATTTGTTTATAATACAGTTATTAAAAACAATATACCTAAGAATCTGACAGGAGTAGCAAGCAATTTTAATCACTTTTGACAGATGACAGAGTAGTAGGACGTTTTTATGGCGATAAACACTTTTGATTGGATGAAAGCAAGCGCTCTGGTTGGCTGAACACGCACGTTTAATGTATGTGGGAATTAATCTTGGTAAATTTTTTAAGGCAAAAGTTATATCTCTAAAATAAGTATCTAAAAAGAAAGAGATATATGTAATTACTTATTTTCATCTAAGGACGTTTCGAAGTGGACTTTAGAGATGTAAAATTTGACTAAATAATTAATCTTATTTTCCAGCTTCAATTTAAATTTTTTTTATTTGATTTGAATGGATTTTCGGAGTCATTTCTGATTTTCTCAATTTGAATGAGAAGTCCCAATTACTGTAACATAAAATCTGGGAGACGAATTTTTAAACAGTCGGAGTTTAATAATTTATTTTTGCATGAAGTAACGACTGCGTACAATTAGCGTGCGCAACCTCGATTACTTAATTCCAAGCAAACATTTCTTAATGCTGACTGGATGAGCCTAAAGCAACAGCGATTTGATGTCTGAATAAATTTAAAAAATTCCGAAACATATTAATCTGTCCCATTGTGGAATTTGTCGAAAGACGAAAGTACCGTACGGTAACATTCCAAATGGGCCACGATATTGGGTTTCCTCGTATTAAAAGCGTCCATTTAAAATTTATTGTTATTTACGAGCAGTTCATCCGACACTTACGAGTCAGCAACACGAACAAAATTCGATGATAACTGATAGATGTAAGCCAAAACGAAATAAATAACGATAATAATAATATATAATTATTAAATCGAAAAATCTAGACGTTTATTTATTCTTATAATTAGTAATTTAATTAATACTGTTTTTTATCAAGACCAAACACACAACCACTGATCTAATCTACACTCTGATTGTTTAATCTTGTAATAACGGACACGAAATGTTCGATTAAAAATGAGCACGAAACCCATTTTGCTAGAGCGACCAGAAAAAAAAACGTAAATAAATAAGTGGAAATAAATTATTTTGGCACGGATGTTGCGAACTAATCTAGGCCGATTAGTTTTAAATGAGTTTTGTAAATCTCGGTTTTGATTAAGCTTGAGAGAAATTGTCCGAACCGGAGAAATTGAGAAGTTTTGGGGATGTTGTGGATATGTAAATGTCCGGATCGGAGCCCCATCGAATTGTAATGGTGCTACCCAACAGGTGCTTATCGTCGAATCTGACTAATAAAAATGGTCCCACCGCGCTAACCCCCTTTTAAAAAATCTAATTTACTCAACACAAAGCATTAATGGCGTCCATATTTCTTAAATTTCGGTGGGAACGACGTGTGGCCATCGTTTAATTAAAAAGGGCCATTCCTCAACGACAATCCGTCGCATCGAAAATAAAACTGGAAACAAATTGACCGCGATAAAGCACTTAAGTGTCGGTCTATAAAAAACGTCGCCAATGTCTTTCGGTACGATATCGGGTTCCTAAAAACACCCAATTTATTGCTACTTTGGGCTCCCTTTACTGATGTGAACACAGATACGGCGGATTCAAGACGTTCCTCGAAACCAGTCAGCTTTTCTAAAAAATGGCGGCCGACTGCGGATGGAATTCCTGTACGACATGGATCACTCTTTGCAAACCCGAACGTTCTATTGTGTTAGGTCCTGTTGGCATCTGCGAGACGTTTTTGTCGGCCGGAATGGCTCATGAAATATGTGCGCCTTTTCGCGGTTCCGATCAGATTATCGCCGATCCAGAGACGAAAAACTTGACGAACTTCCGACGAGGACAGGTGGTTGCAAAACAAAACTTTCCGACTGATAGAAATCGAAACCAAAGCGAAGCGAAGAATGTCAGTACCTGAACGGCTCAAATATTGGTAAAAGGTGTCTAACTGTACACCTTCAAAAATAAAGAACTAAACGACCCTGGTGTTTCCATTTTTCGTACCACGTAAACCACTTCAAAGCAGAAATGTAGAAATCATTTCTGCAAAAATTCTTCAAAAAAAAATCTTGACGAGACCAGTTTTTACTTTACTTCACAGAAATTATAAAACTTGAGCAAATAATAATTTTTTCTACTCCTATTGGATAATAGTGTAATTATTAAAGTGTTTTTCATTGAATAACGGAGTCATTACCCACGGCCCGTTGAATAATAATTTCAAAACTGCAAATATCAACTAGTTTGATGTGAAGTCCAATCGCAAATTTTAATGCAATGATATTAAGTATACAAAGTAATCATTTTAAAACGTTTGTTTCAAACGTAAGTTTTAATTGGTCTAATAATGAAATTTATTTATCAATTTCTCTTCATAGTCGTAGCAAAAGTATACGGACAATGGCTCGGTCGGATGAATTACGCCACTCGCCTGCGCCTCGTGACACAAAATCATCCTCACGAGTACCCAATAGCCATCATTATCCGCTCATTGAATAATATACTATTGTTCGTAGAAATACCTGTTCCCAATTTATTTTGTTGGCAATATCAGAAGAAAAATCTCTGGGGGAATTTAAAAAATCGACTTATTGTATTGAAATAATAATATTATTAAATGGTTCATGTTTGTTAAAAGAGGTAAACACTTATTTACAAATAACATTTTTGTCTCTAAATAGGTACTTGTGTAAATGTATTTTCGAAATTTTTTTTTTTTGAAAAAATATTCAAAAACTTCAAATGGTTACTGACACCAAATGCTAAGAAACTTATTCCAGTCTGTTTTTCTTTTTTAATAAAGCGAAACTTTTCAGCTTCAACCCAGTTTTTTTATATGATTTGACTCTGCGTCTGTCAAAAAACGTGCGATCTATCAGTGTACGGAGTTTACAAATCTTGTTGTTCGTACAGAAGAACATATGAATAAACATTTAAAAGAACATTTAAATTTTCAAGAAGAATCAATTATTGGGACATGACAAAAAAAATTGATTACCAACAAATGCATAATTTATGTCATTCTTTATTTCTGAACAAAATTATTTCTTTTTCGACCTTCCGATATTTCTGAAATAAGTCGTAAAGTTTCCACAGAATACTTGCGATAAAATATTGTATGTGTTTTTTATTTAAAATTTTATTTAAAATTAATTAGTGAAACGTAATATTGCTCGTTCAAATGAAATCCTGGGCTGGGAAGGCGTTGGAACCTTCAATTGTTGTGATTTTTTAAAGCGTAGATTAATAGGAGCATGTTGACAGCTAACCTAAAATTTAGAGCCAAAATTTTTTTTCTTTTTTTCTTTCTTTGCAATGTTTTACATTAAAAATAGAATGACTGAACGATTCCTATTCTCGAAGCACATATCTAAGAGCACCCTTTGCTGAAAACAAACATTTTCAATTGTGTCCCGATTAAACACCAACAAATGTAATTCGTGTCAAACGGCGCGAAATTCAAACTTTACACTGTTCTAAACGGTTTAATTTTTCCAACGCCTACTCATCCCAGGATTTAATTTGAACGGGGAGTTCCACCTACCGCTTTTAATTTTTTATTTCTTGTGGTGTTACAACTTAACAGAAGCCCCGTAATTCTACGAAAGCACAAAAAGCCGATCCATTTCATCGATTCCTAAAACTGCGAAGCGGGTTGTATCTACAGCCTAAATTAGCCTGTAATTCGATATTCATGCGACAGGAACATAACATAGCTGAGTTATAGTTCCTTAAATTCTACACTCATTTTAATATGTTAATTTTATTTAAATTTCCCGTTTAGGTAAGTCGGCTCTGTTTGACGTTGAATCTCATTTAGACCGGACAAAAGTGTACACGATCGGGCTCCGGTACCTACGAATTACTCCGGAAACCGAAAATCAAACGTGAATTATTATTATTATTATGTAAACGAATCTGTAAAAAATTCAGTCCGGGGCTTCTCTAATTGGCCAGAATTTATGAATAATAAATAATGTTCAAAGATCTAATCTAATTATCGAAGTACGTTTGAAAGATGTTCTCGCTTATCTCGGCCGAAAGTCGGTAATTAAATTAGTTGTAATTACCATATTCGTTAATGCAGATTCTTGGCGGCGGGGAAATAATGAAGGTCGAGTCGTAAATTTTTCCCGGATAATAAAGTTAGTTGGATTCGTTAGAAACGCACTTAGCGGCGAGGATGTTCACCGAATTAACCAGTTTATCTGCGAATACCTAGTTCTGGTAATAAAAGTGGTCAGTTATTTCGTTATTCCGCCCCGATCCATCAATTAACGGATTATTAAGTCTCGAAAATATTAAACGAGCTGCCATCGCTTTGCCTTCACTCGTCCGCGATGGAAATCAATGCCATAAATAATCGAACGAGCGACGAATAATTAATGATTTAATTATCGGTTAAGGAGGCAATCGCAATTGTGGATTCGGCCTCGGTGGGAAACCCCGAGAAAGCTCCGTTGGCGGGACGGTGCAGCTTTTGGCGCACACCGACAAGGCTCGTTCAGGCTTTCCAAAAAGACATTTATTTCGGTGCTGACAGTGTTGATTTCGAGCAGATAGAGAATACCACACAACTAGACCCTGTGGGGCGCCGTGTGATGCTTAAATTACGGCCCACTAAGGTCGAGAATGGTCGACCTTTCCGTCCGTTTTTGACGCTAAATGCAGCTATTTACAAAACTACAGGTGAGGCGCAGTCAAAACATGGCATTCCTTTTCGAAATCGCCGCCCTTTTGTGTCCAGTTACCTTCGGAGATATCTGTCGGAATTTCCAGCGATCGGAAGATGGATTCCGACACCTTGGCAATCCTCAAGGACGCTTTGCGGTTGCGTGAAAGGCCACCCCAAAGCTGAGACACTCGCTTGGAATTTTTTTTTCAATAAAATCTGCAAACAGTCCACTTTGAGAATTATTCATTTGTTTGCGAGAAATGAAAGTCAGTTCGTTGATTAATTCGTACGGATTCTTAATTTGAGATAGAGTGCTGTATCAAAATGACTGAAATCCTTCTACAGGGTCATTAATTATTATATTATGTTAAGCTGAGACACTCGCTTGAGAATTTTGTAATTCTTTTGGAGAAATGAAAGTCAGCTCTTTGATTGATTCATACGAATTTTTATCCTGAGATAGGGTGCGCCATGAGAATGATTGAGAGCTGTAGCGTCATTAATTATTTCATAGACTTGCTTTGATTTTTTTGCAATGAAATATGCAAAGAACAAGCCAAGTTTGAGAATCGTGCAATTGTTTGCGAGAAATGAAAGTCAGTTCTGTGATTGATTCGTACGGATTTTTATTTTGGGACGATGTAGGTGTGAGAATGACGGGAGCCCTTCTGCGGCGTCATTAATAATGTGATCGAGGCGGTGGCGCGTATTAAATCAAATCCCGCAACCCTTCCACCGACAAGTCGACAAAGAGGTGGATAACTCGCCGCCACCGGGATCCCATAAACTATGCTTATCAGGAGAACGCGACCGCGCATTAATTAACCAACTAAAAGCTGAAATACACTCTCAAACATTTTATGCGGATTAAAACAGCATTTGTATTTAAATCCACATATCTCCGGAAACATGTGTATTTGAACAGCTATTCATACAGACCTGGTTGTGATCCCGCTTCTGAATGTTTATTGTTTCTGGTAACGACGTCGCCAAGGGGATGATGTCGTAGTCACAAAGGATTTTCATGCAAATTTATTCATCATTAAGCGGAAAACAGGATTTAGTCGTTTTGTTTAAATTCAGACGTAATACGTATGCGCCTACTGTTTCTTTCACCCTTTTGTTGGAAGGTTCCCAATTCAAGATCTTTAAAAAAAAAATCCTTCAGATATTGATTTGCTGTGATGAATATCAAATGAAATCCTGGGCTGAGTAGGTGTTGGAAAAATTTAACCGTTTAGAACAGTGTAAAGTTTGAATTTCCCGCCGTTTGACACGAATGACATTTGTTTATGTTTAATCGGGACATAATTAAACATGTTTGTTTTCAGCCCTTAGATATTTGCTTCGAGAATCAAAATCATTACGTTATTCTATTTTTAATGTAAAACATTGCAAAGAAAGAAAAAAGCAAGATATTTTTGGCTCTACATTTTAGGTTAACTGTCAATATGCTCCAATTAATCTACGCTTTAAAAAAGCATAACAATTGACGGTTTCCAACGCCTTCCCAGCCCAGGATTTCATTTGAACGCGCGATATTATTTTTCCCACTCTTCCAAAGATTTCTTAAATTTGTACTGATGGTCCTCCACTTCCACTCTTTCGTTCTACCCTTCCTGTTTCACAAAATATTTGACAGCTGATGAAGCTACCTTATACGTTCATGGAAACAAAAGCAAGCATCAGAGCACCTAACTACAATTTTTTCAACACACATTACTAAGCACAGTATAGTCGGAACGTTATAAATGTGGATTGGGAACTTGCCGTTAAGTTGGCACTACCAGAAAAATTCAAATAAAACAATTACTTGATAAAAAAAAGAATATTTTATTCAAAAAATCGAAATTACGCCAAAATAGCTGAAAATAGGCATACACAATGTTAATAAAAGTAGCCTTATATGTAATTAAATTTTACATTAAAAATTTTTTTTTTTCTTGTGACAGAAATGGTAGTTGCCATTTAAAAAAATGAAGTTTTCGACATTTTTTTTATTACCAATTTTGAAAAATTGCAGTGGGCGTATGAAACATAAAAGAATTTTACTAATGGCGGAAAAGATCGGCCAGGCCTTTAGGAATTCAATTTAAAAAAATCAATTATTTTTTTCTAATGGTTAAGGAGTTATACATTTTTTAATGAAGCGCTGCAACCCCGCCTTTTTGCAAAAAAGATGGCATATGTCAAAAACGATGACAGATAAGTGTTGACAAAAGAACGTTCCAAACTCAAAATTTAAGGTAGAATCGAAATATGAAGTGAAAATGGGGCCTTTCCATTAAAAAAACAAGGATGGCGTCGATTTCCGGTATTTCCGGAAGTGTTACCATTTTGAAAATATTTCATTTGAACTTGTAGCAGTCGATTATAGTCAACCTATTTTCATATTAATACGATTTTGAAAAATCAGAAAATTTTTAACGAACGGGCTATCATCCAGTATATGTATCTTTGTTTGTTAGTGTCCTTTTGTAGCTTTAAATACTGAACCAATTTCAACGAGACTGTTACTGATAATGATAAATAGCTTATTAATCCAGGAGTGACATAGGATCTATAAGATTAGGTATAAAAACTAAGTATTTGTGTACTTTCTCACATCTAAGCGTAAATATCTCCAGAAATAGAAATAAACAATTTATAAATGAAATGTAAAAAAATACACTTTTTATTTCAGAATTGTTATCACTGCACTTCCGGAATGCTTAGAGATTCCACTCTACTACATCTTCTTTTCCTTCTTTCCAGTTTGCGTTTTACACCGTTTTCTTTGTTAGATCTTCAACTAGCTCTCCCATCATTTCTTCTTCCTTATCCTTCCAAATCTCCTTTTCCAATCAACAACTTAACTTTAAAATTCAATTTCACTTCCTCTTTAATTTACTGGAGTGTTAAAAATAAACTGCGCCACTGGTCCTCTGTCATCATCAATTAAGGATGAGCCCGAATTGATCTCCTGCAACAGGACCTGAGAAAACTCTTACAAATTTCGCAGCTGTTTGCTAACAAAAACTCAAGCACAAAACATGTGTATACATAGGATCACTTAACTTTAGTAGCTCATCACCCCCTGCACAGATTAACGATGGAGCCTTTTTGTGAGGACGACAGTGGCGTAGTCGTTGCGATCGCACCGACACTCGACAAGCCACTCTTGTTCTTCCCTCGACAGTACTTTTATCGACAAGCTACATGCCCAAACATGACACCTTTACTATCTATCACGAGTGCAAGAGAACCGCGATTAAGGAAATAAGGAAAAGTTTGTAGTTGCAGAGTTGGACGTCCGCCAATGGCTTCGGTTCCGCTCAGTGTAAGTGGTTTAGGTGTGGCAATCTGTATCTGCGTTCGTTGTGGTAGCATCATCCATCCATATTGTGATATTGTATTCGCATTTGCACAATACACGCATTAGCTGATTCCATTAGGGGCTATTCATGTTAGGCGGCAAGATATTTACAGGGGGATGCGTTGTTATTATTATTATTTTGGCTTTTCTGCAACCAACTCCGGCCGTATTTATCTAGGTACACCCGAACGTCTTTTGTGCATGAAATCCTTCTTTCCACGTGTTTGAACACGTGTACAAGATGTTCACTGTCGTATTAATTTGTTTTGTGATTTGTTGTCAAAGAGAAATGACACGACGACTGTTTTAAGTGATGGTTCTCGCGTCAAGATGTTTAGATAATTTATGGATATTGTCGATCGCAGGAAATAAAGAAGTAATTACAAGTTGGATTTGTTTTTCGTACAGTGGCGGGGCTAATGTTTACACAGCTTTAAAAGCTGTGTCATTAAGCGTACCTTACATGATGGTAATTTGCATGCGAGAAGTGCGTGCTTTTTGTTATTTTCCCGAAATATTAGTAATTTACCTTTAAGTACAATGGTGGTCAAACGATTTGTTTGCGCGGGCAAATTTCAGGCGAGTACTTAGGCCGGAACTTAACTGTATTTCCTGAAAAGAAATTAAAATAATTGCAGCCGCATGTGCAGTAATTGCGGTGTTTGGTGCACATAAGTGTAAGGAACGAAATTATTTGTCAATCTACGTGTAGCTTTCAGCAATCATTTTTAAAATAAATACCAGGTGGAATTGCTCCAATGCAAAACACACAGATGGTAGGTTTTGATATGTCTTTCAGATACATAACCTCACTTTGAGGATCACTTCATTGTAAATTACATAATTAATTGACACCATCATTAAGAACATGGAGAAAATCAGGAAAATTCTCGTAAGCTAGATGGGAAAAGAATTGATTGTTCATTGAATAAATTGTTTGACAGCTCATGAGGTTATGCCATATAGAAACAAAATAATCACGAGAGCACTTGATTACACTTTTTTTACGGTCTATATTATTACTGTCCTTTTCTCCTTCCCAATTTCCACACTTTTCATTTTTCCTTTGTGATTCTTTCATTGATACTTTCTGCCTTAAATGTCTTTTCACTTGGATTCTTTCTTTTATTTCATTTTCTGTGTTTTAGGGAAGTAGATATTTTGTTAAAAGTAAATTAAAAATTAAGTAAATTTGTAATTTAACTAAGAATAGTGTTTCCTTTAATGAAAGATTTTTTATCATCCATTTATACAGGCTGTTTCCTAAAAAACGCCGCAAACTGTAGCTCTGTTATTTATTGTCCGATTTTAATAAACAAAAGAAGCAATACAATGGTTAAAAAAATATGTACTACAAAACGGCTTAATTTTTTATTTTTTTCAACATTAACTGTTATGTCAAATACGAATAGTGTCACTTTATTTTTTTAAATGGAAACATATTTATACAGTGTCCCCAAAAAAAAAGACGAGTCCATAGCTCCCTTATTTATCGGAGGATTTTAATTATCTATACACCAAATTAAATGGTTGTTAATAGGCTACAAAACGGCTTAATAAATTCACGTATAGCTCCAAGGGCTTCAAGACTAAACTGTCAAAATATTTTTTTTTTAAATGGGATCACATACTTTTTTTTAGTAATTCTGATAGAGATTTTAATTCTGAAAACAACAATGTATCACAAGTATAACTTCACATAAAAAAAAATAACACTAATTTTTGAAACAAATGACGAGCACCAAGCGAAAAGCTATCAAAATGCATTGCGTTACAATGTAATAACCAAATTAACGTAGTTGGAAAAACAAATGACAAATAATAACATGTGGGATTGCGCAAATATGCCGCCAATGTTTACCGCAAAATGGAACATAGACGATATTAGTGTTTTACATTTTTTTTTGTGAATTTTTGGTATTTAAGTGTATACTTGTGATACACTGTTGTTTTCAGAATAAAAATCTCTATCAGAATTACTAAAAAAAAATATGTAATCCCATTTGAAAAAAAATATTTTGACAGTTTACCCTTGAAACCCATGGGGCTATACTTAAATTTATTAGGCCATTTTGTAGCCTATTAACAACCATTTAATTTGGTGTACAGATAATTAAAATCTTCTGATAAATAACGGAGTTGTGGACTCGTCTTCTTTTTTGGGGACACCCTGTATATTATTTTTATTATGGTAGAGAATTTTTTTCTGATTTCAATGATGTCTAACACGTTGACTTTTGTGCAATAAAAATTCAAGAAAATAAAAAAAAATATATGAACTGTCGCGAGCAATAAATTTTGGTCATAAATGTCATTTCAAAATTTTGTTAGATTGTCACTAATTTAAAAAAATTAAAAAATTTATGCCCACGTTAACAGTGTCAAAAAATTGAGAAAAAAATGACAATTAATGTCATACAACATGATGATAGGTTATGATATTTGCGACTGTTTTACAATGGAGCATTTTCAATTGCGTCAAAGAATGACCTTGACGACCAAAATTTATTGCTCGCGACTGTACATATTACGTTACGATGTTTTATTAATTAATTTGAAAAAAAAAACAATGCCAGTGACAGTGGAAGTACGACCTAAATACTTAAATGACATTATCCCTTTGACATTGTCATCGTTTTCCACGGCGCGCTTGATTTTTTTTTTCAAATTTATTAATAAAACATCGTTACATAATAAAACTTTTTATTTATTTTCTTGAATTTTTATTGCACAAAAGTCAACGTGTTAGATATCATTGAAATAAGAAAAAAATTCTCTACCAGATTAAAAATAAATAAATATATGTTTCTATTTAAAAAAACAAAGTGACACTTATTTGACGTAACAATTAATGTTGAAAAAAATAAAAAATCAAACCGTTTTGTAGTGTTTTTTAAACCATTGTATCGCTTCTTTTGTTTATTAAAATCGGACAATAAATAACGGAGCTACGGCTTGCGGCGTTTTTTAGGAAACTGCCTGTATTTTACTTTTGTTGATAATTTAACAATGAAGATAAAATTATAATAATACATGAAAAGATACTTTTTTACGTTTCTACAATAAAATGTTTAGAAATCTCTGCAGAACAGTAGATTTTAAGACACCGATGTCATCAGAAATATTTATCCTCCTTAACTAAAAAAAAAAAAAATGGGAGGCCATAATTGATTTTTTTAACGTTGGACACACTGTTTGATTTCCGTCACTAAAGTACCTGACATGACATGTGGACCTATCAAAATGAACATAACATGTTGCTGAATTTCCCGCGATGTCTGAGTATTCTTCTGTTGCAAACTAGTAAAACTGACAACAATGGACTAGACATTGACACTATTTATAACCTCAAACTTAGAACATTAGAGAATATCGGTGGAAAATTAATTCAAAATACATTAGTATTTTTTTTCTAAATTTATAAAATATTTGTTTTGTCCTTTTCAAATTTAAAGTTTCCATAAAATTTCAAAAATTACAAATCGTAAAAAATTTTTCACTGATTTAAAAATTTTAGAATTTCCTTAGTGAAAAATTTCCTTTTTGATTAACATTAAAAACAGATAATAAAGAGATCGATAATCTGAAATCTTACATTTACCGATTTAGATTAAATTCCAAAAAAAAAAAAAATGAGAAAAAATTTCTAATTATTACTGACTTGTGGATAACATCATGTAAAACAAAGAGAGAGTTTCCAAGATAAATTAGACAGTCATTTGTCGCTATAATTATAAAGTGGATATTTCAATTGTTTTTTAAAACGTGACTAAAGACTTTACGAAGAAAAATCTAATTAGATCACTATAAAACCAATTTCTATCGAAAAAATTCAATTGTGACGAGGTAAAAATCATTCAACCAGTTAAAATGACGTGAAAAAGAATTTTCTTCATCGTTAGTTTCTTCAAAGTTCAAGGTGTTAATTAACTGTAGTACAGCTTTGTATCTATGACAGCACATCAATTTATTAATTTTGAATAATTCAGGTTGAATCTAAATTTCCAAATTAAAATATATTTCTGCGTTAATTATAAACAATGCGACACCTGATATTAGAAAACGTAGAAATTCCCATTTTACAACGTGAAACCATCGCATAAAAATTTTTTAATCACCCATCGCTCCAATAGGTGCCAACCCACGCCCATCCTCCATTCCATTTCGTCGCCTAATTTGTGTGCCTTCCTCATTACGAACCCAATTAAAACCTTAATTATCGTTTTTTTATTGTTGTTTTTCGGCATGTCCCCTCGTAAAAGTCCACCTCATAATAATTTGGTACTTATCTAGTAGATAGACTCTCCGCAAGTAATTAAAGCCGTGTCCGTGACATCTACGGCCGTTACGTTTACATTTTATGTACTACAGACAGAGTTGTTGCGGCGATGTCTTTCCATAAAATCTTTGTTTCGATATTTTATGGGCCGCCTGTACCGTACGCAGTCGCGGAGGCCTGGGGGGCGCGGGGGCCCTCCACAAAAACCAGAGCTCACCGACCAGACCATTGTGGTGTATAATAGAGGCCGAAAACAACATAATTTACGACAGGGGATGCTCTACGACCGACCTACAAAAACTTAATAGCTTATTTATTCAAAACGTGAAAAATTCAAAATGGCCGCCGACGTCGTCAGGTATAAGCTCGGCTCACGGCATAATGCAACCGGTCCGTTACGGACAAACGCGCATTGTGCTACTCCGATCAAATTAATCGAGTACGTGCTGGACTTCGGAACTTCCTTTGTTTCAGGACAAATGACGGCGCGAACGCAGGAACGAGCCGACTGTGATCGGCGGGCGCCATTTTTCAAAAATTTAACCAGTTACTTCAACAACAACAAACCAAAATTGATTTTTTTTTGAGCACGAAGGTCTGAAAAGAGCAAAAGTATGACGCACAAGCTTAGGATGAGAATCGCTGTGGAACACGTATAATTTTAATGAGATGGGATCCAGCGGCCATTTTTAAATGGCGGCGGCTAACGGCAGTCGACTTTTCGGTCCACAATTACCGGTCTAATGACGGGGAAGTCGTGGTCGCAACGCGGAAACCATTTCGATTTGATAACGAGCTCGAATTCGGTTTCTAATTATCGAAAAAAATCCACACAAAGAGGTCCGCTAGATTTTGGAAATTATCGACGTGAAAGCTGCATTACGGTGTAATCCCAAATTATCTGTTCGGTCCTATTTCAGAACGGCCGAAATTATAGGGTTTACGGTATGGTAACCGCGATTTACCTACCAAGAAAAAATTAGAAAGAGGAACAAAAAAACTACGCATCGGTCGAACAGGAAGGGATTCGATCGGTGATTGGCGAGATACGGTCGAATTCAGTTGTAAAATGTGTTGCTGATGGCAAATCGATAAAATCGTTAATTGTTTTGTTTAATTCGACGAGAATAGGTCGTTGTCGAGGAGTTAACGATTCATTGTAATAATATTTGGTTGTATAAAAGTGGAAATCAAACAAGAATTAAATGGTAATTTTATTAATCATTTACTGTTTTAATCAATTCATTATTCAAAGGACGGACGTTGGTAATAACGCTTTATTATGAGCAAATTGATCTTTATTACATTAACTTAATGAAAATGTGGCGTCGTTAAATTCATTATTTTCTCGATAAAATTTCTGTAATAGGCTTTGTTAATTACAGAAAGCGGAAAGGTTGAGTATTATCCGATATGCGCATTATGTGACCAGAAAAATACACAGGAAGAACGATCGACGGTCAGTTATTACTTCGATAACCTATAGTTGCTCGTTAAACATGATCGGTCATCAATATGTTTATTTTTTAAGGTCAAATGAGTTGCAAGAATAATTTTATGTGTTTAGATATTTGGACGGCGCGACGGGACAAAATTAAATTGGCAAATTTAAGAGAAAAATGTTGCCCAATTTGTTATGTACCTATCTAGTAATAAATACGTGCGAAGGTTGAGGAAAATTAATCGGTGGCCTTTGCTGTGCAATTAGGAAGTTTCTAGGTTAAAGATTTGCTAAAGTGTAACATTTATTAGAATTTTTAGTGAGCAAAATATCTTGTGGAATTTCTATCGAAACAAGAAATAGATTTGTTTTATTCAAATTAACACAGCTGATAGAGCTTTTTTGCTGAAGTCGTCAGGCGGAATATAATTTTCTTAATGTTTAAAACAAGGAAATTTGTGTGAAATGGAAGGACAAAGAAAACAGAATTTCATTACTGCGCTTTTAAATGTTGTAAAGATGTGAAACTGTGTTGGATGTTAATTGTTATGTTTAAAAAATGGGATAATAGAAAAAGAAAAATAGAAAATTCTTGTTTGGGGAGATAAAATGTTCGAAATGTTCTCATTACAAAATGCTTTCTCTGGAAATGAAAAGTTTCACATGATCAAATTGCACTGTGCTGTAAGAACCCTTCGGAATTAGATTGAAAGATTTCTTGCACCAGCAGGTTAAAAAAGAAATTCCTGATTGTTATCTAGTTGTCATTAACACAATTTTATTTTCGGACGAAAAAAGCTTCGCAATGAAGAATGCTGTAGAAATAAGTTGATTTAGCCTAATCTCTGAAATTTTTTTAAACAGACAATTATGTACTTATATATGTACCTTTATTTGTTACGATTAATTCCTACGTACATCAAACATGCATGTTCAGCCAATCAGAACGCTTGCTTTCATCCAATCAAAAATGTTTATCGCGATAAAAACGTCCTAGTATTCTGTCATCTGTCAAAAGCGATTGAAATTGCATGCTACTCCTGTTAGATTCTCAATTTGTTTTTAATAATTGTGTTTTTAATAACTGTATTATAAATAAATAAATACTTAACGTTAAAGTTTGTATTCTGGAATTAATCTTTCCAAAAATAACACGACCTAATTTTTTATATCTGATAAATTTCCCAATTCACTTAAACATTTTTGTTTTAGACAATTTTATTCAAAGGTTAACCCTCGAGCTAAAGCTCTCGGGCCTAACCAGAATAAAAATGCCCAAATTCAACTCGTAAAATTGTCAAAGCAAAATGTTTTCGTAAAATTGAAAAATTTATCCGATAAAAAAGTTATGTCTTGTTATTTTACCTTCGATTAAAACAGAATGGAATTATTTTGACGAGAAAAAGTAAAATTTAATAAAATTGAATTTTTTTAATGAAATGCTTTTATCATTAGTAACATTCCGAGTGTGTGTCAAGTCGATTATTATCTGGAGTGCGCAAATACCCACAATCGTCGACAATCTGACAGGCACGAGGGATATTTTGGTAGACTATTTCCTGAAAGAAATTTAAAACTTACAGAAACATAAATTTTTGAATGACAAAATACATTTTTTATTAACACACTAGTGCCATTTTGTTAATAATATAAAACAAATGAACGACGACTTCTTGTTTCAATAAAACGTGTGCTTATTCTGGATGTTTCTATTTTCTCTAAAAGATGAGTGTGCAACAATTTTCAATAACTTTTATGTCAAAATGAAATTGAAAAAAACGTAACACTAACTGACGCAAATAAATTTAAGCTGAAAAATATAATTTATTTCTGATTCAAAAACTAATTAGTTGGACATACGTCTTAGCACCTGTTAAATTATACAAATAAAAATTAAAACAAATTTTTAAATAACGTGAAACAAATTATTTCCGATTCTTGATTTCTTCCTTCTTCAACTTCCTCAATTTATTGTTTCCTGTCTCTATCTCCGCTACTTAATTATGATTAATTTTTGCTTTTTATTCCCACGTCCTGCATCTTCTAGCCAGGTGTTTCAAATATTTTGTTCTATTTTACATTAACTTCTGTTTTTAAAACTAATTACCGACCTTTCATTTTTTTAAATGCTATTTCTGTATTTTAATCGTGGAGTGGAGCTTTTATTCTCAGTTGCTGTTTCTTTCTTCCGTTAATTCTTTCTCTTTCTGGAAAAACAATTAACTTAGTGAGTTGTCTTTCATTGTCAGTATTTTTTATTTATTTTATCTACGATCGTGTAAAGTAGGCACTTTTTGTACTAAAAATCGTTGTCAAAGTTGACGTTTAGTGAAATGACGGAATCGTGCCATAAAACTTTTAGTGCACACTTTTATGGCACAGAACTGTCAGAATACAACAATACAATTTGTTGAAAACATTGTTTAGAAGTAAGTTGCTGAACGACGTGGTTCTCAAACGACTTTGATTATTCATAAAATATTGAATCAATGATAATTATTTTATACAAATTTATGTTGAAACCGGTGCGATGATCTCACGATCGTAGATAAAATGTTATAAGACATACGTGTAAAAAGTTCCTCTGTTGCACTCACATCCTTTAAAATACTCCCTCGTACCTCGGTCGTATTTTAAACCTGTTCGTGCAATAAAGGATAACTTTTTACACTTATATCTTAAATATCTATTATGTTCCAATTCATAAAAACTATAAATTTATTTCTCCACCTACTAAATATAATATTGTAAACCGCTTTAGCCTAACAAGTTGATAAACAATTAAAGTGAATTAAAATACAATTTAAACCTTTACTATAAATTTTAATGTAAAACATCAAATGCGATTTGCATTTGTTAAATCCAGAGAATAGTATGGGCCATAAACATTTACCGTGAATGAAATTGTTTAAAACAAATTATTTATAAAAATCTTTAACAGTAAATAAAATAAAATAAAAAGTTGCTATCTTATTCACAATTGAACAATAAAGTTATTGTTTTATTCTTTTTTATTTTTCACTTCTTGAGGTATTGGGTAATTCAAAATGATTGTGGATAATTATGGCAACTATGTCCGAAAATCTATGTGGCAACAGTGTGGATGGAGTAGAGTTGACATTTGTATGACATATCTTAGGCGTGCATTTGATTTTTTTAATACCATTGCACAGTGACTTGACAATTTTCAAAATTGCGCGACTATGAACTGTCAAAGAAATTTTGTCTAAATTGCTATTTGAACTTTCAAAATTGACAGCGTCGTCAGCGCCATCTTTCCAGATTCGCGTTTCAGTTTTACGTCAAAAAGTAGTACACTCGATACCATTTGATTCTCTTTTTGTCCCACGTTTATCTTCCCTGACAAAAGAAGGGACTATTCACACCCTCACTGTACAAATTTAAAAAGAAATTAAAAACCTCCGTCTAGGATTCAACTATGTACTTTAAGATTTGCAACGGAATAATTTTCGAAAATATCTTCTAGGATGGCTCATTTTTTGCCTCAAAAACGGGGAATTTGCCCCAAAACGCGGTAACACGCACCGCTCGCCCTCGAATGATTTCTCGGGGGTCGCGTGCGTTAAGGGCTCAGCAATTTGGAAATGTGATCGTCGTGCGTGCCGCCTCCGTCTCATATGAAGGCATAAACGCACCGAGCAGGTTTCCATGAATAAATTACGAAGAAAACGACTGGTTCGAATGTAATCCTTTTCAACATTACAAGATTGTTACTTCCATCGAGCGCGCAGAGCCGACGCGGGTTCCGTTTAGGTAGTTATAATGGACCATCAGCGTCATCACGAGGAAAACAAGGTAGAAGTAGCAAAAAGTTGACCCGACCATCGCCTCTTTTGTAACGAGCCAAAGACGTCCGTCAAATTTAATGCGGACGCAGATAATGGCCCTCGAAACGATGCTATTGGAGATATAATTTCTCCATTTATTGTCCGCGATATTTACAATCTAGATAGCCAACAAACACAGCACGACAAATCACTGAACACATTTAACTAGCATATAAATTAAACAATACAAAACACTTCCCATCTGGAGGTCTTGCGGGCCACGTCGCCGACTCCGTCCTCGTCTAACTCGGACCGCTCCGAAGAGGGAAGACCTGGACGTGCTCCTGATTGGCAGGTAAACCCAAGACAGATTTTCTGGGAGATATGGATATAATGCATAAAACATTAGTATTGTGCATTTGACAAGTGATGACGCAAAGGCATGTCTTGCATTTGCCCCCATCACGTGGGTGGCCCACACAAAGCAATCTGATCGATTTTAATTTGGCGATTAGATCGTTTTCACAGACCCCCTAGACTCCCGACACCACCTAGTACGTCGTGACGAACCAAATCGAGTCGTAGATCGACTCGTACCGGTGTTAATTGTCCAGCTGTCCGAATTGCGCAGCTTTCGTTGACAGTTTGGTAAACGAGAGCGAGGACTTGTTGCGGCTTTGTTCGAGCTTTTTCGAGTCGGTTGGACATCTTGTCCGTCCAGTCGAATGAGGACTTGCGTCGCTTATCTTCTTCAGGTGATTGTTGCACAACGATAAATACATAAACGCTGCGTTGTCGATTTTACGACGGGACGGCTCTTGAGCGGGGAGAATCGGTCGAGATTCAACTGCTGCAAGGAGTGTTAATTTCCTTCGGGACAGGTGGGTAAAAAATCTTACGTCTGTATTCGGGGTCAAGTTCAAATCGAGTATCATTCATTGCTGTTTCAAGTTTACGGCCTCGATGCTGCCAAAGTCAGATTTTAATCGTGTGGAACTAGCTGGAATATTTAAGAATGGTCGCAGGTTCATTCATCAAAATGTTAATTAAATTTAACAGCGACACAAATTATTGGGCGATTTTATGGGTCTTGAAGTTTCGTTTATGATGGCGAGAATTTATTTTCAAGCGGAATGCTTGTTTGCTTGCTTTTCTTGCGCGTCGACAATGGCATCTTCATAAATTTAAATCACATTCTACATTATACATTTGGCATCAGCAAATGCAACAATACAAAAAAATTGTGATTAAAGTGAAAGAAATGTCAAAATGTATAGACTGATGAAAATTTTTTGAACGCTCGTTATAAATTTTACAGATCTTTTTCCGTTTCAATTATGATTGATAAATGTGGGCCTACCTTCTTATTAATAGTTAGGATAATTAAAAAAAACACTCTAATTTGATAACTTGTTCAGAGAAATTTAGTTAAAAGAAAATATACAGGGTGTCTCAGCTAAGATGTTGGAGCCTAATATCTCGGTTATTTGCCAACCAACGGATTTTTATGAAATTTAAAATGCAGATATTTTAGACCGTGAAGGTTCAATTAGTAATAATAAAATTACCTCAAGTTAAAAAATGTAATTTTAACACATGTTTCCTTTATCGAAAATTATGCGCGATTATTATTAGATTGTTAAACATTAAAAAATAGGGGTCTACACAAACAATTAAGTAAATCACTTGTCTGATTCAGCGAAAAGATTAAATTTTGTCGTTAAAAATTTAATGTAAAATTTGAAGGTATTTGAGCAGTTACCTTTTGAAACAATTGATGATTAATTGCCAAGCAACATTTTGTACACCCTTCAAAGTCAGTCAAAATATGGCGCGTTTTATTAGAAACGTCAAATTGTGAAAATTTATTGAAAATGCTCTAAAAATAGAATACAGCGGCAGAAATTTCTATATTGTTGAAAAAGGAAAAAAAAATTGCCTATGGAGAGTGTCGTAAGAACTCAAGTTTAAGCAGTTTTTATGAAGTTCAGACCAAGACTTTTTGGTCTTTTATCTGCCAAATTATAATTCAAAATGGTTGTCAATGCAGCAGGCCATGAGTATGCCTTTACATTTAGTTACAAAAATCAAAAAAGTAACTAAATATCAATTTTGACAGTTGAGGGTTACAATCTAAAAGAAATGACAAGCAAAGTATAAAAGTGAATAAGTTTCAGTTTAAATTCACATCATTTGAATATTTTGGAAGTTCGTGATGACAACGACAAACTGCCCCACATTCTCTAACACTTAAAAATGACATTGTTCTTATTCTAAAACTTGAAAATTTTGAGAAAAGACCTTGAAATTTTTTTTGACAATTGAAATGTAAACCAAACAACTCTAAAGTTACTATAAATGCCAACTTAACAGGGCCAACTGCGCCGACAACCAATTTGAAACCGTGGAGTTTGGACCGAATGTTCAGAAAGTGGATAGTCAAGTGTGAATGTTTTGAAACATTTTTGAAAATCCAAATTTTAATAATCTGAAAATAATTATTTTGGAAAATTAATAATTTAGTAACGATGGACGGATTTTCAGCAATTTCGACCATTTTTACAATAAAATAATTCAAAAATGGATAAAACTAAGAAATTGTTGCGTACATATACAGGGTGTCTCAGCTAAGACTTTCGAGTCTAATATCTCAGTTATTTGTCAACGGATTTTTATGAAATTTAAAATGCAGATATTTTAGACCATTTATTTGAAGACACAGGAAGCGTAGTGAACTGAATTACCTTGCTAAAATATCTCGATCGTGTTTTAGTCCTTTATGGAAGAATTAAAGCATTCAGTATAATAAATTACGTCCAAATGTTGTCTTTAACTTTGTAAGTGTTTGTAAGGTTAGCAAGATAAACGTCAAATATGTCACCTGCGCTTCTGTGAAAAGGGATGACCAAAATTCTGCAAAATTGGGCGTTTGTTTCATACGCGTCTACGTTTTTGCATTTGCAGCCACGTTTAACACAGTTTTTTGCTTTTTTCTTGCAAACCAGACGTCTTTCAAGGACGAGTTGTTCCCTACAGCATTTTTTAACGATCAATTTTTTTATGTAAATCTTAATTGATTCAACATTTTAAAAAGGCATGTAAAAATTACGTTTTGAAGACTTGGGTGATTGCGTTAATGTGATTTTATTCTTCACCGTCTATAATATCAGCATTTTAAATTTCACAAAAATCCGCTGGAAAATAACTGAGTTATTAAGCTCGAAAGTCTTAGCTGGGACACCCTGTACCTATATTTTTTCATGTGTATGTGAAAATGTGTTGGGTAGTAAGTATGTACATGTTTTGTAGGTGCCTAACAGTTTAAAAAAAATGCCAAAAAACCAAAAACTTTTCTTATACAGGGTGCCCCAAAATTCTATGAACAGTTTAGCAGTTGGTACGTTGTTAAGTATGTAGTGATAAAATATCATGTAAAAATTTAAAAAAATCTATGTTCTTTCTTCTAAAAGATGTGGATTCATTTATTAGGTACACTAAATTTGGCAACATTTAAAAACATTCAATAATTTATCTCAATAATCTGCAAAAAATTCATTTTTATTTGTATCCATGGAAATAAGAAAGAGCAATCAAGGCCATGTTGCCATATGTTATTGGAGGTAAAATCACTTCTTGGAAATGCTGTGAATAATCAAGTAAATAATTGGGAACTTGATCACTTGATCAAAAATGTAGTAAAAATCTTTTTTATAGATATTTAAAATGAATGAGATCAAAGCTGCACCTTTTGCAATTCATTTTTAATTTTTTAAAGAATGTTCTTTACTGTTCTGAAAAGAAAAATCAATCTTAAGAAGCGCTTCATTTTTCAAGGACGAGTTTTTCCCTACAGCATTTTTTATTGACGATCAATTTTTTTATGTAAATCTTAATTGATTCAACATTTTAAAAAGGCATGTAAAAATTACGTTTTTAAGACTTGGGTGATTGCATTAATTGGATTTTATTCTTCACCGTCTAAAATATCTGCATTTTAAATTTCACAAAAATCCGCTGGAAAATAACTGAGTTATTAGGCTCGAAAATCTTAGCTGAGACACATATTTTGTCAATTATTGTCTGTAATATTTCTTGTTGATTAAACTTCTCTGGAACGATATCACATTTCCCTTTGCCCTGGATCCCCGTGTCCGTGTTTGTTCCATCCATGCCTGGCAAAATCTCCCAATTTCCCCGAACCGTCTGTTTACTGATAAATTTCGTGATTAGGTTCCGTCATTAGGGCATCATCGAGCACGACTCCGGGCGCGTTCCGATCGGTCCCGGCGATAACCGCCCCGTGGATGGCATCCAACAATATAATTTCGGAAAAGCCATGATTAATTCCGGCGTTGATAAAGAAATCTTTTTGTAGCGGTGCCAGGCCGAACAAAGCGATCGATACGCAGAAAGTGCGTGACGTTCGGGAAGGGTCCACACACAATCAGGGATCAGAACACACAACGCAACAGAAAAGGAAAACTTCCAAATAATTAAAATACCAAAACGTTATTCCAAATGCAAATTGTGCGTGCGTTCGGGACATTTCCTCCGGGCATAAAAATATTTATATATTTAACAGTGTTCGGACGCCTATAAATTGCTTGTTATAAAACAGTCTTCAAAGCGTTTATATTGCCCCGCAACTTGTAATTATAATCGCATTTTATACTGGAATTAATAACCTTCGAGTGGGTTCTACGTAAGAGGGTGCTTACATGTTATGGACTTGTTTATTATTCAAAACATTAACCCGGAGTATTTATGTGCGCTCCTCGTAATTGGTCAAGAGGGAATTATTCGGCTTTAACTGCAATAATACTCCTCTGGAATTAATACGTACTCATCATTTACTCTCTCCTTCCGGTGTGGATCATCCGCGTTGGAATTCATTCCTCGGGAACGCCCCCAATCAGAACCGAAGACTCTCAAAAAAAAACACCGACAATCTAATTACTCCTACTAATTATCAATTAGAACATATTTCCTGTATCGTTGCCGCATCTCAACTCCGCAAACATTCGAGCTTTTTCGCTCATTTGTAAGCTGTGACTCCTGCAGTTTTCACAATCCTGCGGTTTCACCGGCACGAAATGTTCATTAACTGTTAAAAAATGAGGCGCAAAGAATGCTCCTTATCGCTAAGACAATTAGGTAAACTGCGCCAAATAAAAATGTCTCTGTTTCTTTGTTTTTGTAGTGGTTTGCACACTTAAACTAAACTGTCATTGTCTGTGATAAATGAAAAAACTGCTTCTTGTGTTATAAAAATTTTGTCAAACAAATTAGATTCGGTTGTGAAAATGTACTTACTTACACCTCTCTTTCTAGTTAATTTTTTTACTCTACTAGTGATAAGCTAAAGCGATGTTTTATATCTTGTGGCACTCTTGGACAAATGGGCTATGCACCAGAGAAAGTCCTGTCGAAATCGGTACAGTATTTAAGGTGACAGAAGTGAACAAACATACAAAGAGACAAACATTACACCCGAACGCCCATTTCTTTATCTTCGGTGTAAACGCTTTTGTACAATTAAAATACAAATTAAATTAGGTAAGTTTGCAGAAGATAAAACATACCTAGTAATTTTTGGATGTTTTACAAATGACTTATTTAATTTAATTAAATTAGGTTGGTGCTTCTGCAATGATGATAAGTGAAGCAGGAGCCAACGCAATGTAAAAATGATGGTTTGCAATGCAGGCACGCAACGATCACATAAAGATAGGTGTTATTTATTTAACGATCTTCATCTGGATCCTGTCGTTGAACGATTTTGACAAGGTAAGATTGGGTAAGTGTGACGTCAGCGCAAGTTGGCAGCAAATTGACCCCAGACATGCAGCACGGTCATCTGTCAATGAATAATGTGAAGTTGCTGAGTAATGAATGATGAAGAGTGTTGTACAAATAAGAAACTAGAATTTGAATTTAAATGATCAAGCTCGTAGCCAATCAATTAAGATGTCTTGTCCCGGGGGCACAACACCACGTGATAAATTTGGAAAGTATGGGGAATGATGGCGAGGAAAGAAAAAATAGAAAGTGGATTGGATCGGTGGAGGCTTGGAATGGTGTTATGGCGTTTTCGTGTGGAAGAGCAGCGGCCTTTAATAAACGGCGTTGAGTATCTCGTACCTGCCAAAAGTATGGCCAAAAGGAGGAGAGATGTTCGACCATTACGGTGAGACAGCAGTAATAACAGGCCCCGATTGGGTTACCAGCATATGGCCGCATTCATAAACAATTTAATCTGCCAATTAACTAGTCGATAACTTTAAGGTATGTGTATTTATGGATATTGTGCGCGCACTCTCCAAAATGGGTGATAAATCTATCAATGGGATATAATGATCTTGGCGTGGAGCTCTAGCTGTGTGGCCTCTTCATTTTTTATTATTTATACGTTTTTATCGCCATGTTCTCGGTGCCGGTCGATGTATATTTGATGAGACGGTTTATCGCTCATTTTATGACCACTTTGAATACCATATGGCTGACGATGTCGCCAACCGACGGCCGCCTTCGTCGAGGCTCCGCCGCCGGACGTGGCAAACTCTTTCAGGCAAAATCGACAAATTTAGCGAGAAATGTGGAAATTACTATATTAAACCTCTTAAGTTAACTGTTCTGAATGTTATTGGAAATAACTGTTGGTCAGGCTTAACCGGTAGAAAAATTATAACGAGTGATTAATAATAATAATAATATTTTAAACAAGAGTCTTCTGGAAGGAAATGCGAGTCGAGGACGTGGGTGGTATTTTTAGACAAGTTAGTGGCACATGTTGAATTTGTGTCAAAATATGCCAAAACTGAACATAACCTTACTAAACCTTTCAAGAATAGGAAACGAAACAAGAAGTACCTAATGTATTGTATACAGACCTTCTAATTGTCTTTTTTATTCTAGGTAATTATAACATTTTGGAACACATTCACAAAACGAACTAACAGATCTGAAAGAGAATTAATATGATAAGGATGTATCGCGCGTTCAAATGAAATCCTGGGCTGAGTAGGCGTTGGAAAAATGAAACCGTTTAGAACAGTGTAAAGTTTGAATTTCCCGCCGTTTGACACAAATGACATTTGTTTATGTTTAATTGGGACATAATTGAACATGTTTGTTTTCAGCAGGATTTCATTTGAACGCGCATTAGAAGGGAAACCTTTTTTAATATTGTGCGTTACGTTTCCACAGAAAGATTCACTTGTTGAGATAAATAACGAAGTTTTTGGTTAATATTCTATAATTTCTGCATCAACCAACAACTTCTGGAGTACGTTTTGTTAGCCTTCTGCTATCTTGTATTCTTGTTAGCCTGCCGAATTTCATGGTATGTTCTAAATACTCCTGGAATTGCTTAGGTATAAATCAACGACAACTTTGTAGAATGTGAAGCTGAAGTTGTTACAAACAATGTTGCATTAAATGGAACCCCCCATCGTTGACCTTACGACCGCTGCGAAAATAACTTTATATCATAAGCACTTTTTGCTCAGTTGAGTAGGTAAAATATTTTAGTTTTGAAAAAATGGATGAAAAATGATGACGCTTACGTAAACACAAAATTTGAGGTGAAACAGGATGCTGTCTAAGTTACGGCATACGTGACAAAAGAAAAGCCAAAGGGTTCTTAATCAGAAATGTATTTAAAGACACAATACAATATACAATATAATCAACAAAAAGGAGATGAGAGGCGGCTATGGAAATCAAGACATGTGTATTTCTGTCACTATTTACAAGTGACAGTTTATTAAGTGACACTGCACGTTTCGGGAAATCTTGTTTTCTATAGCCCTCTTTATTTCGTCGTTTGTTGATCATGTTAAACTTGTTCATTAAAGTTTTAAAATTAGTCATAGGCTTTGTAAAATTTTCTTCGATAGATCTTTTGGTAACCGAGAATGTTTTGGTAAGCAAGAAAAAGCACTATTTTAATTGTTAGACTTCAAACAAAACAGCATTTTTCAACGCATTTCTGAAATTTGAAAAAATACTTTGTCATGAAAGAGTCTTGCTAAAATTGATGTTGCTACTTAAAACATCAAGTTTTTTGTGGAAGGTAAAATAACAAGACCTAATTTTTTTATCGGATGAATTTTTCAATTTTACGAAAACTTTTACGAGTTGAATTTGGGCATTTTTATTCTAGTTAGGCCCAAAAATTTTAGCTCGAGGGTTTAACCTTTGAATAAAAATACCCAAATTCAACGAGTAAAATTGTCTAAAACAAAAATGTTTAAGCGAAAATTATGAAATTTACCAGATATAAAATATTAGGTCGTGTTATTTTTGACAAGATTAATTCCAGAATACAAACTTTAACGTTAATTATTTATTTATAATACTTACAGTTATTAAAAACACAATTATTAAAAACAATTTGAACATCTGACAGGAGTAACATGCAATTTTAATCACTTTGACAGATGACAGAGTAGCAGGACGTTTTTACCGCGATAACCATTTTTGATTGGATGAAACCAAGCGCTTTGATTGGCTGAACACGCATGTTTGATGTACATATATGGGAATGAATCCAGAATAATTGTCTTTGTGATCCGTGTTCGAAATCATTATTCGCAACCAAAAAACAAACTTCAACAAAGCAGTGCTCAATTTTTTATATTTTTTCTTTTGTCGTATTATTTTGCTTTTTGAACTTTCACGACTGTATCTTTTGAAGCTTGAGTTTTTGAATTACTTTGTGCTAATTTGGACGCTCCAAAATAAATTCTATAATTTTCTATTATCAAGACAATTCTCATAATTTTCTTTTGGTAGAAACCCGTAACAAATTATTCATTCGACTTCTTTCTTAGTACCTTGGCAAATATTTTTTTTTAATGAAATATCCTGACTAACATGTTTTCCAAACTACGGCATAAGCTTTTAGAACCTGTTTCGCTATGATCTGTGCTTTGTTGTTAACTGTGTGACCTTTAACTGTCTCTCTTTCCATTATTTTTTCTTCACAATACAACTTCCTTAAAATTTGATATGATAAATGATATTCAGGTCTTTTCAATGTAGAAGATTTTTTTATTTGTGGAGGATAATGTACCTAACTTGCCACGAAATGATTAAACGCATTAAAATCGTGCTAAACTAGCATAAAGTACCTATACCAATGGACTAAACTGCCTCTTCATCCTTCATGTAATTATTAACCTTGTACCCTCGTGCAATAAAATTCTTTAGTTCTTTATCACGATATGATAGGTATACTATTATTTTACAGTTTAAGAAACTTCATTTCACACCTTAATACACTTGCGTTTAGCCATTTTGCTTAATTTGCTACAGAAATAAAGAAAATACAAAATAAATTTCCGGTAAAATATCTGGCAATGCATTATTATCACTTTCACCACCGTATCACTCATTTTATGGCAATCATTGTAAAAGAACTCTAAACGTGCACACTTCAACATGATGACATTTCTTGACTCTTGGCTTGTTACCTAAGTTACACAATTACAGCAGAAAATTATCATTACCTAATTCATATTTTGAATTAATTATTGTTTTCGCAACAATTTTATTTTATAGAGACCACGATGTTGCAAAAATTATGTGCATAAAGCACTTCATTCGCGTGGAATTATACACTCGCCGCGGTCGTGCGTGTACTTTTCCCACTCCTAAAAAGTAATGCTTTATACATAATTTGCATAAACAACTACTTATTTATATTCCAGTTTGAATAGGATATTTCTTATGTGCTTATGAATATTTTAAATATTTACTAATTGCAAATTCAATTGCTGAAATCGGATTTTGCGCAGAAAAAAATTGTTAGATATTCTTTCTTGATTTCTATCTTACCTAATATGAAGGTGTGTATCTCCATATTTTATTTTTACTCATTCACACATTTTTCTTAGGAACCCGGTCTTGAAACATTCATTTTCAGCTTAAAAGACACAAAAAAACTAGTTCTGTCTCGTATAGATTTTTTTACTGTGAAGGAAAGTCGTTGCTAATGAAAATACCCATGTAAACATCAATTTATTCTTCTTAGACGTCGTAGCTTTACAAATCATTTAACGGACTTTTACAGTTTTGTGTAGCAACCAGTTTAGATCTTATCAAAAATAGTCTTTTACCTTTTTCATCACCGGACACCTTCATTGCTCACTTACTAATAACAGGTTAGACCAAATGCATAACGAAATTATCACCTTCAATATTTGTATCAAATTGATATTTTAATTTATGTGCCTGGACGAAAACCAGCTGCTCCACCACCAATAAAAAAAAATAAATTAGCTAATATTCCAAAAGTGATTAGCCTCGTTGTACGGCTCTAGCCGTAATAACAGCGTTGGTGCACCTTCGGGAAACTGTCCGAGGAAGGCCCAGATGCCTCGGACGGTGTCATTCCTCCGGTCCGAATCCCGGAGTAGTAAAAAGAACTCGGAGCCATCGCCGAAATAAAACGCTCTAACGAGTTGATTTTTTCCATCAGCGTAATTTCGTGATACGTCAAGTTGGTGGTCGCAAGTCATCTCTGCCCCCGCGCCGCCACCGCCGCCGCAGTGCGAACGGCTTCATCGGCCCCCGCATGCATGACCCCGTCCACTCTTAATAGCTCTCAGCGGCACACCGAACCAGGTGATTAACAGATGTCTAAAAAATAATAATGTGTTTAGTAGAGTGCGGCTAGCAGGGGTTCATGATCGGCCATTGGTGGAATGGAGCGGGGCCCGCCCAACCCTCACCAAAACGACACGCACGTCTCCGTCGGGAACACCATGTGTGGCATATGACTTCGCCATGGAGGCGAAAAACGAACGCCGCACGAGGAGACGCCGTTTATTAAATCCACGAACGACTTTTGCTAAAACGTGACGACGACTGACACGTTTTTCGGGATTTTTTCAGAGGGAGGTCGAGGTGAGGGGCGCAATTTCTGCCGACGGAAGGTTTGCCGCCGGGGTCGCTGGTTCGACCAGAAAAACAGCTCCTAAAAACACCAACGGGATCCGAGTAAAATCAAATATAATTGATTTCATATAAATGTTCATCAAGTGAGCTGTGCATTTGTAAAAGCACCTTTAATTTAGTTACATTACAAAAGTCACATTTATGAAGGTCATGTCCAATAAATCTTTACTTGGTAAAAATACAAAAACAAAAACAAATAAGAATTACTTTAATTCAATCAGTAAAAAGACGTAACATTGCTTTTGAAATCAGCAATATTAAAATGGACAAAAACTAAAAAATTAGTCAAATCGAGTTCGCGCAGAGCAAGCAACTTTGAAAGTTAAAGTCACTAGCTTTAGCTTTACTACCAACAGAAAATCAGATTTTCATGGCTTGCTTAGATGCACATTTATATGAAATTGGTGTATACATAGTACAAACAACTTGAAATTAAATATGTATCTATTAGCAATTAGCAAATAATACCAAATATGTAATAGTTATTTATATCTACAACATACTGGTATGGACGAAGCAGTACTCATTTTACAAGTGGGAAAATATGAATTAGTTGGCATTAATTTTCACCAACAAATAATCTCTGGGGTTCCCAACGGTCCGTTCTAGGGCCGTTGTTTTTCATTTGTTTAAAAATGACTTAAACCTCGATTCTGAATGCTTTTTATATGATTTTTCTACTCTTAAAGACTTAAGCGTTACTTTACTTGATAATTTCTTCATCATTCAAAGTGTTAGGTTTTGTTATCTATAACTGCAAACATTTCCAGCTCTACCATACGTTTCTCTGTTTTTATTTTTCATTTGTGACGTCCAGTCTAGAATATGGTTGGATTAATGGGTCTCCAAGCTATAAAACCCGTTGCCTTAAAGTTGAAAAAATACAAAGAAAATTTCTTTCCGGCATTTTAAGTCGTTTGGTTTTTTTTCTCGGAGCACCTTTTGCCAATTTTCTCCGTTCAGAGGTCAGAAACAAGACATCTCATTCTGTCGCTACATTTTCTGTTTAAACTTGTGAAGGGTATGGTCGACTGTACTGTTTTATTAGGAGACTGTTCTTCCTGGTGCCTCGATCCAACGGAAGAGATCCCCACAATTTTTCTACGTAGAGTTGTCAAGAACAAATGTTCACAAGTTTGCACCAGTGGTTACCACATGTTAAAATTATCGGGCGTTCAAATGAAATCCTGGGCTGAGTAGGCGTTGGAAAAATTAAACCGTTTAGAACAGTGTAAAGTTTGAATTTCCCGCCGTTTAACACGAATGACATTTATGTTTATGTTTAATCGGAACATAATTGAACATATTTGTTTTTAGCAAAGGGTGCCCTTAGACATTTGCGTCGAGAATAGGAATCGTTACGTTATTCTATTTTTGATGTTAAACATTGCAAAGAAAGAAAAAAAAGAAAAATTTTGGCTCTAAATTTTAGGTTAGCTGTCAACATGCTCCAATTAATCTACGCTTTAAAAAAGCACAACAATTGACGGTTTCCAACGCCTTCCCAGCCCAGGATTTCATTTGAACGCGCGATATAATCTTCATAGAAACGCATTTGACTCGTTCAATTAAAAAAAAACTTGCGCTTCGAGTTGTAATAATTTGTAATGTTATGTAGACGTTTTTTTAACTATTCCATTAATTGGTTAATCTGTGAAGGTGATCGATAATAATAATTAATGTACATCTGTATGAGTATTTTTTCTTAAGTAATATTTTAATTTTTTTTAAATGTAGATATATTTCATCTATCTCTTATTCTTGTTAATCTTATAATAAATATACTTTTACAAAATAATTAATGTTAATTTAGATTTGTAATTTTTTGCATTAATAAATCAAATCAACTTAGGTAACCAGCTAAAAGAAAAAATAGAAATTTGTTTCCACAAAAGAAGTGAATAGGCATGGTGGTAAAAGTCAATGAAGCACTGCCGAATATTTTACCAGAAGTTTATTTTGTATTTTGTGTATTTCTATTAATTAAATAAAATTTGGTTAAGTGCGAGTGTGTTAAAGTGTGAAATAAAATTCCCCTGTAGAAACTTTGTTTGACACTGAAAAAATGTCCACTTTGTATACATGATAGCTATTGATTTAAAAACAGCGACTGTTAACAATGGTGATGCAAAAAATAAACTAGGTATCGTGTTTCTATTTTGTACTACATAACGGGCCTTCAAATAAATTTATATTTAGAGCAACCTATGGAAATTCAGTTGTTTGCAACATTTTTCCAGCGTAGAAAATGACACAAGAAACGTCTGACATTTTAACGAAATAAAATTAGGTTAGAAAATATTTTTAATTTTTGTAGTGCATTCTCCCTATTCCCCTTCCACGGAATATGACAATATGAAATTGGGAAAAAGCTTACTATGTAACCTATGTAACTCCGGAGATTAATTGGTTACCTACAAAAATTACTTTACACTGTTAACAGAATTAGAATGTCGCCTACGCCTACTCTAAATATATATTTATTTGAAGGCCCGATATTTGGTATTTATTATCGCTGAAGAACATCTAGTGAAACAAACATAAATAAGAAAATAATAATACTTAATATGTAATAAAAAAAAATTAAAATTGATCTTTTAAATAATTTATTATTTTGTAAAATTAGCGTTAGTAGTAAAAATCCCAAATCAAGAGATCTTGTATTCAATGCCTCTGTTGAGATTGATTTTAGTTCAACCAAAAAAGAATTTTAATTGGAGAATGTTTTAAAAATCTTGTTGAGAAACAGCATTTATAAAGAAATACATAATTTTAAATTCGACATTATCAAAATTTTATCACAAATAATGGCGTTAGAATTAATTAAGTAGCTTTATTTACTAATTAAACGTCGTGCCTGGTAACCTAATAACTACTTTCAGTACAAATTAGCAGTGAGTTCTAGCTTATAAATTCATACTTTCTGGGTGTTAGTTACACTGCAAAATACATTAAGATTAAGCAGTTAAAAAGAAAAATGACCGCGTTTAAATATTCTGATAAATGATAAAAGTTGATTTATTAACACAAATGTACAGAAAGTGACTAAATCTCGTTGGCAATAGTTAGATATTATCAAATTAAAGTGTTTCTTTACATGAATAAAAGTTGACTAAGCATATAAGTATCTATTTGTTGTAGGTACTTAATTTTATCAAAAAACCTAAAAGTTTTATATACAATGTGTTTCACGGTAAGAGTACGAGCCTGACGAAGTCTAAACGCAACACAAAATACATTTCACAATGGGAACTAGATTCATTAAAAATTATAAACTGTGGTTTTGGACACCCCCTAACTAACACAATCGCTGGGACACTTTTCCGCAAATGCGTGAAAAAAGGGAACTTTTAAAAAATTCAGGGATGTCTAAACTACTTTTTGTCAAAACATGATTTATTACACCTAATTAGCATCTTGAGATCGTCAGGCTCGTAGATAATCTTAGGTGAAACACGTCGTATATTATTATAATTTATAAATTATGGATATTAGAAAATTAAAGAGATTATTTTTCTCTTTGAAAATGATTTACTTGGAAATTAACACGAAAATCTACTTTTTCTTAGTTATCCCAACAACTTTCATCGCTCTAGAAACAGGTTTGTTGAGCAATTAGTGTTAAATAGATAGATACAGTTTTTCAGATATCAAAGATTTACCAATATTGAAATTTACCTCGAAAATAGGTACACGTGGCAACGCTGTCGAATGTTGATCTAGGGGAAAATTAATAGTGAAGTTTTGTAGTGAGCGCTGTCAAGTGACAGTTGGTACTTATCGAAGTTAAAATAATATCGAATCAAATATTTTTTACTTTTTATTCTTTTATTTTATGGTCAGCGAATTTCTCTCTTGCGCGCGATAGGTATATTAAATTTGATTTTTTTTTTCACAATTAAATTGAATTTCAGATATATTTACTCGTATTGTCTTCAGTTGCTGTATAAAAAGAGAAGAACAGCAGGTGATGGATCTTTGATATCCGAACAGGCTTTACCTATGTTTCTAACAAAGATATTTAAACTTTTTTTTAAAAAGGCCCAATTTACGCACAAACTCATTAAATAAACTACTATTTGCACTTTTAGCTTACTTAATTGTTCATAAGTTCTGATCGTTTTTTTTTGTAATAAATAAAATAATGTAATAATAATTTAATAATTTTAACCCATTTTTATATTTCATTAAAGTTAGTAGGTTATGTCCACTGACGTTGAAATAAATTACGAAGCAGTAAAACTGAAAAGCAGAAGAAAAAAGACCCAGGGAAACAATTTTATTAAATGAAACATTTAGAACCTAAATTGTAAATTTTAAACTAAAGAGGTGGACAAATATTTTGCTGTTTTAAATGCTCAAACAGTTTGCTAAAAGCCACTAAACAGTAACCTAATCGGTCTGGAAAATGGTAGAATAATAAAAGGCCATTGTGTGTATGTTTCTTGAAAAAAAAACACCAGAACCTGTAGAAAATTAAGTAAGCTACAATAAGGGTGCGAAAAATAATTTTGAAATTAGCAGTAGAAAAACCATTAACACGAAATAAAGTTTACACCATGTAAATCCCTATGGTTCATCGATAAAAAAAATTCACTGTATAAATAAATAAGTTATGCAACTTAAACACGTCAGAAGGAAAGAGAAAAAAACGAAAAACCTAATTAGGTGTTGCAAGAACCCATCAATAGAATGAGGTTTTTGCTGAAGCAGTAACTTAATCAAGTTCTTTAAAAATATGTTAATTTATTAATTGCTTTATTGTCTCAAGTGGTTTAGGAAAAATTTTCATTCCGATGTAGCAAAAGCCTTAGTATACTGAGTTACGACAGTTATGTCATTACGTGCAATAATACACTGCCAAATAGTCCGTCTAAATTTGCACCCTTTGAAGGCATTTATATTAAAAATTCACACACGCACGGCAAAAAATACCTGACTAATGAAATCACATTTGGCAACACTGTCGCAACGACACTGTCTTTCCCCCGGAGTATGTATCTATTTTAATTTGGGTCCATTAGGTTGGTACAACTTTGACATTATTGATGATGTAACAACCTTAACTCATGAAACCTCTGTAGATTTAATCTATATTATACTTATATGCATATTAATACATTTTTATTGCACGATTTATCCTTTTAATCTTAAATCTGCATAAAAAAGTAAACAGTTTTTGAAAATTTATTTACGACACAAACGACTGCTACTTTACGATTCTGATTCTCCAAAATGCCATCTATTTAGCAGATTTTCCTAAAAAATCTGTTTACATATTTGGACACGTACGGTCACGCTTGACCATGCAAATGAATCATCTTCATCATGTTCACCAAGCTTGGTAAAAAATTAATGATTTTGAAAATTATGACGATTGAAGTTGGCGCCTTAAAAAAAACAACCGATGATGTCTTATTATGGACGAAGATTTTACTGGTGCTGCAAACAATGTGTTAAATATGCAAAGCAGATTCGGGCATTACATGTGTCATGACATCACCATGATTGAGGATTATTGAAATAACAGTTTCTTGAAGATCATAAATTCGGAATCCGTTAGAGGAGGATATTTGTGAACGTCGCTAAAACGATAGTTAAGTGGCACTTGATCGGTAAATTGATCGTTCATTTATACGTTTTTAACGGAAAACGGGACGAAATGGGAATATTTTAACACAAATTTGAAAATTAAACACCGAATCAGCACGCAGAAAATGTAGTTTGAGCGCAACAAGATGGAGCAACCGCTCGTACCGTTCCAAGGTTGCTCTCACACAATGGACAATGGTCTTCTAGATCGATTTATCGCCTTTGAGGCGACACTCGGTGCGAAACAACTCCCATCAGGGGAACCTCCTCCACGTGGGAGTGTTCTCGCGTCCGTGTGCCTCACTAATTACATAATTTTCTCCGGTCCCGAAAAAGTAAAAAACCGGCCCCATACGTTACGTCCTGTGTCAGGATGAAGTAGTCAAGACCCACCCTAATAAATAATTCATACCCAACCCGAGCCTAATCTGCATGCAAATATGGCGTTCTTGCATTACTCTTATCTCCAGTCCCTAGCACTACCCGGTGTCAAAAATAAGTCCCGGCCATTTTCATAATTACATGGCCCGCTTAGATCCCAGTCCCAGATTCGACCGCAGGTATATTATGCAAGATAGCCTGGGTCTGCTGTTGGAACGGTGGAAAATAACACGACAGCGTCTGCAAGACATCAAGACAAAAGGCCGGAAAGGTCTCTTCAACATCAAGGTTCACGACACTATCATCATAATAATAATGAGATCGTTCGCCGGAACGTCCGTCAAATAGTATAAACGTCGATAACTCAATACCGTGGACGTTGTGATGTGACTGCGGATGAATTATGGAGTGCGAAACGCTCGATTACGACACAAGGAGGCCGACCAAGTCCGATACTGTAACGACTGTATGGTCCAGTTGGGAGAAGAATTGAAAGTTGTGCTTTGTGCACAGTAAACACGTCATAAACGGGACATTTTATGCATTAAATGACGCCGTTCGTTGCTAATACAGACGCATCAAGCACAATGCTCTTCAGTACTGATGCACTTGGACTCTTATTTACCAACACCGGCCCCAGACAATGTGTGCTACACCCACAGATAATTAATCATCAGCGAAGCTTCGATGGGGAGCTTGTCAAAAACTACATAAACAATCATCTGGACGACATACAATTAGACGATGGTAATGCGTTTGGGTGTGATGTATTTTTGTTTGTTTCTTCGTGTCTCTTTGTAGTCTTAAATACTGGACTGATTTCGACTGGACTTTTACTGTTGGATGGCTCATTTATCCAAGAGCGACACAAGATATATAACATAGTGATATCTTATCAGTAGCACGTACAAAAATTAAATAAAGCGCGAGTTGTAATGATATTTTTTTGTAAAAATCGCCACCACATAAGTATTTTTATTTTTTCTTATTTAGCATCTTTTTGTCCAGTTCTACAAGTTTTCAATACTTATTCCAACTTGTGTATGTTGTGTAGATAAATATGAATCAGTTTCTGACGTCCTCGGGTGAATTCTTTGTAGAGTCAAACAAATATAAATAAATGGGAATATCTTTGGCCTAGTTTAAATGTAGTTAAATTGGTGTCCTTTAAACGTTAATAAGGAGGGCAGGATGAGTCACAGCAATCTATAAGTACCAGTCATGAACTTGGTCTCTTCCTATTTCGTCAATTCCTCCAGATAAATATAGCCGTCGCTCGACAAAAATAGATAAATTTAACTAGCTTTCAACGTTCATGTTGGACTGTTATCCTGCAAAGGAAATAAGTAATGAGGTGGAACAAGTGAATCACAAGACCTTATTGCTTTGTCATCAGCAATAAACTGTGCACTGTTGACGGTTATATTTTATTCAAGCCGCTTTCCCAAAATACTGTTTTGTGCTTGTTAACTCATACCTAACTATTGTTTATTGCTCATCTCTACTATTTCGGGTGTAACTTGTTAATAATTTACTGGAATTATTTAAGGGATATCGATTGGATCGAAAGCGTTCTGGGTATATCCACTCTGTAATCCTTTATGAATATGCAATTATGTAACGGGTATTAATAGGACGATAAAAAAATTTTTTTTTGATGAATAAATAATATATTGTTGCATTGTTTGCCATAGATTTACTGGTAGTTAGCAGTATGTCAAGGTTGTACTTGTTCAAGACGGTAAACGTTTTTCGTAGAAATACGCATCAAAGGTGGGTGCTAAAAATACATAGCGTAGAAGAATATTCTAGAAGATATTGATGAAAAGAGATATTATTTTTTTATATCAAAATTTAACTAACTAGTAAATAAACCAATACAAGCGAAACATTTCTTTTGTAGTATTTTCAAAAAACTATCAGTTTAACTGTTGTTATTATCGGTGAAAGTGTAAAAAAGTAAAATATCCTATTTACCAAAATATTATTTTCACTGTTTGAAGAGGGGTTAGCTAATTGGAGAAACTGTATCGGTGAACGGTTGTTTATATCGATGGCGATTTGCTTGGTGCTTTTTTGCTTCTAAGAATTAGCAATTGGTCAATAAAGTTTTTTTAAGGACTCAAATCGAAGTCCGAGAAGTTATAAAGTATCACTGTAAATTGGGCTTGTCGCCGCAAGAAATCCACAAGGATAAAGTGATTAAGAACTGGTCTGGAGATTTTAAACTTGACTTGCGATCTCGAATCAGACCCTGGAACCGCTGTGACAAAAGGAAACAACAATTGTCACAGTACAAGTGGCCAACAACAAATTTTGCACAATAGATTAGGATAAAAAAATGAGACCAGTTCAGAAATATTTAAATGTTTATTTTATGTCTTGTATCAATCCTAGATAAATGAGCTATCCAGCAGTGAAAGTTTTGTCGAAATTGATTGAGTATTTAAGACTACAGAGGTGTTCTAACATACAAACATATAAAGAAACATATATTACACCCAAACGCATTACTTCTCCTTCTTCACTAGTTCGGTTAAAATAATAAAGAAAATATTTATGGAAATAAGAAGGATATGATTGTTTCTCTTCATTGCAATTTGTAACACGGTGTAAGAAAACAGTATATTATGTTATAAGGAGCAAAAATGAAATTAATGTGCTCACTTCGTTCGGCAGCTAAGCTACCCGCCTCAGCACATAAAACTTCATTTTTGCTCCGAATAACATATTATTAATTATTTAAGAAACGTTAAGAAACCAGGAATTATTTGAAGGTAGAAGATTTGGTAGGTAAATTGATAAATTAATGTAGCTTGTTTTGGAAAACGATACTATGATTATGATGACTATATACAGGGTGTCTCAGCCAAGACTGTCGAGCCTAATATCTCGGTTATTTGCCAACGGATTTTTATGAAATTTAAAATGCAGATATTTTAGACCGTGAAGGTTCAATTAGTAATAATAAAATTACCTCAAGTTAAAAAATGTAATTTTAACACATCATGTTTCCTTTATCGAAAATTATGCGCATTTATTATTAGATTGTTAAACATTGAAAAATAGGAGTCTACACAAACAATTAAGTAAATCACTTGTTTGATTCAACGAAAAGATTAGATTTTGTCGTTAAAAATTTAATGTAAAATTTGAAGGTATTTGAGCAGTTACCTTTTGAAACAATTGATGATTAATTGCCATTGCCAAGCAACATTTTGTACAGCCTTTAAAGTCTATCAAAATTGAGCGCACTTTATTAGAAACGTCAAATTGTGAAAATTTATTGAAAATACAGCGGCAGAAATTTCAATATTGTTGAAAAAGGGGGAAAAAAATTGCCTATGGAGAGTGTCGTAAGAACTTCAATGACACAGTTCGTTTTCTCGTGGAACACTATCCAAATGTAGGCTTTACAAAATGTAAGGTTAAGAGAGTCGTCAATTTATTTGAAGACACAAGAAGCGTAGTGAACTAAATTACCTTGCTAAAATATCCCGATCGTGTTTTAGTCCTTTATGGAAAAATTAAAGCATCCAGTATAATAAATTACGTCCAAATGTTGTCTTTAACTTTGTAAGTGTTTGTAAGGTTAGCAAGATAAACGTCAAACCTGCGTTTCTGCGAAAAGGGATGACCAAAATTCTGCAAAATTGGGCGTTTGTTTCATACGCGTCTACGTTTTTGCATTTGCAGCCACGTTTAACACAGTTTTTTGCTTTTTTCTTGCAAACCAGACGTCTTTCAAGGACTAGTTTTTCCCTACAGCATTTTTTATTGACTATCAATTTTTTATGTAAATCTTAATTGATTCAACATTTTAAAAAGGCATGTAAAAATTACGTTTTTAAGACTTGGGTGATTGCATTAATGGGATTATATTCTTCACCGTCTAAAATATCTAAAATTTTTAATTTCACAAAAATCACAAAAATGGAAAATAACTGAGTTATTAGGCTCGAAAGTCTTAGCTGAGACATCCTGTATACAGGTTGTCCCAAAAATGGCGTACTAACTACTTACTACCTTATTGAGGATGTTTAAATGTACATGAAAAAAATATGGAAAAAATGTTTCCGACAAAAATATCAATTATTTTTATTATTATTATTAACGGTAATATAATGTAAACAAAGATATATTCATAACAATTACAAATTATATTTTGATCGCACAGTTTTAACTGACATTCACATTCAGCATAACAGACCAGACATTATTATTTTAAATAAACAACAAAAGCAAGCATATTTTTAGATATAGCTGTTCCAAATTCACACAATATAACACAGACATATAATACAAAAATGAATAAATATTTAGAACTCTCCGTTGCTATGAGAAATCTTTGGTGTTTAGAAAAAATTTCGATTTTACCATTTATAATTTCAGCAACAGGAATAGTACCGCAATCTCTTTTTAAAAATTTAAAAATTTTGGGCTTAGAGAACACATTGGTGGTTGAAATTCAAAAAGGTATATTATTATACTCATGTCACATCGTGAGGAAATTCCTTAACATTGACACAGAACATAAAACACAAAAAAGTCAAAATGTGTAGGCGAGACGCCGGTAATTATGTTGATAAGCACTGCACTATTACTTGATAGTATTATCCGTAATAGTGTATGTACTCCGGCAAAATTGCCGTGCCGCCGGGTGGAGGTGGGATAGTAGTGTTCATACATCATTAGAGTGCATTTCAACGAGAGGTACACATCTATAAACTTGCGCAGAAATCTGTTTCGGTCTACGGTGGCGTGGCTTACGTAGACAGTAGCGGCGTTAGTTTGTATTTTCCAGGAAATTTTCGAATTTCATTTCAACTGCTGATTTATCTCGGGAATAATTCATTATTTCTGTCATGATTTTTAGGTCATACAACTCGACTTCTAATCCCGGCTGCGAAAATCTGATATTTTTTGTGTTATGAAAGTAAGAACAAAAATAAAACTCGACTACGCCAATGGACTAGCTTTTGGGTCCCCCTTCCCTTACATCTTGCGCATCTCGATAGCCACGCCTATGTACCTTTCGTTGAAATGCACTCTACCTTGAAATGTTACCGTAGTGGATTTAAAATAAGTTTTTCGATTTCCAAAGCTTCTAAATTCTCTATTACGCAAGATTAGATATTGGTAGTGATTGATCTTGTACTTTGTGATAATATGTACGATGAGAGATAGCTGCCATGACAATTTCATACATATATTTCAAAATAATTGACCTGTTAAGTGCCACTTTCAAAGACCTCTAAATCAGCAAATAAGTCCAATAGAATTTTTTTAACATTTTTCTGACGTGTACGGTAATCTCTTCTACACCGTAGTGCACCGTTAGTATGCCATTTTTGGGACACCCTGTATAAACAACGCTGTTCGTCTGTTAACCAGTTTTAATTTGGATAGATTTTGTAAGAATGTTTTGCAATTATCTTTCTTGATTATTCTTAATTATTATTCACTTGAGCTTTAAATATGTCAAGTTCAGAAACGAATTTGTTAAAATTTGAATTAGGAATTTCAAATGGTTTATCTAGTTTACTTTATCTGCCGCTCGTCAGCTTCTCAGATGGCACGGCAATGAAATGACACTTTAGCATTATCAATCTAGCAGTATAATGTCATATTTTTTTGACGTTTGAAGAAAAATTTGTTTATGTACTAATTGTTATAATTTCGTCTGTTTGTATTACGTGAACAATACTTTGGATGTTTGGAGGTTCTAAGAGTTTGTTAAAAATATTTTATTACTAAGAATTAATATTTGGATGTGTTTTTTTTTATTAAAATCCAACCAAGAGAAAGAATTTTCTTTTTCAAAAAATATTCAAATAATTCTTGAAACTCCAGAATTCAGTTTGAATTTTTTGTTATTAATATTATTTTACTCTTACCATTCTAGTAATGTCGTTTTAATTTGATTAATAAACAATTACATTTTTACTCTCTCTTGTTGCTGTTCAAAACGAAGAAACATCCAAATATGGTAAACTTAATTTACCCACCTAAACTCTTAAAAAACTGTCTTTCAACAGACTCTTCAGACAAATATTAGTTCGAAAATGTCTTCATGAGAACACAAAGAAAACTGTTGTGTGTCGGTGGAGTTTACAACATGTTCGCGGACCGTAAATTGCCCGCAACCTCATGCACCATTGTCGAACATGTGTCGGCAATTTCGAGTGCAAACGGCCATAATGTATTATTTATGTAAAAATGATTGGTCCCGCCAATCTCCACCGTGGCCACAAGCGTGTTGTTAGTTGTTACAACATTTTCTCTCCCTCCTTTGCCCGTCCATCTGCAACTGTAGGTGAAACGCATAATTTTCATGTTCGTCCTGTACAAAGTCAAATAGGTACTTACAGCTTGCACGCACAGTTAGGTGACAAAATAATGACAAGTTGCCGGATGTGTGGGCTGTAATGGTCGGTTTCCATGTCGAAATTGCGTGGCTTTTAATAAAGCGATTTTTTGTGTGTCATTCGGAGTGTCCGCAGTAATCAGAGGTCGCGTCGGTGGTTCGCTGGCGTGGTGCGCCAGAAGATGGTGGACAACGATGACGGCGGAGATAAAGGCGATTTATCTCGTCGATGATGGCCCATCTCGATGAAGACGCGGCGTTACAAACAACACTAATCGAGATGCAGCCTGTTAACTGCTTCTCCACCAATAAGGACGCTTTGGCCACAATCACATATTCAACTTGGGTGGTCTGCGTTTTGTTTTACTTGTTCCGATGCCTCTTTCGAGCTCGCCGAATTAAGCCGGTCGAGGAACGGCTATCTCTTACCTATCATCTCGCTCCCTTATGTACATCTAATTATGTATCAGACGGCCAGTGGCGTAACAGAGGTCTAATCTTGTCCTGTTCCAAACCCTTTCACGGAAACAAATTTGAACCATCCGAAAAGTAAAACGCAAAAATATTGTGTCTTTGTTTGGGGCTCTAATTACTTTATCACGTACACACACTGTATGTTACTCGTTGATATCACTTATTTCCTCAGTATTGCTCTACATAAGCTGATTCAGTAAAGATGAAATTGTTGTTAAACTGCTTATTTTAACTGTTGCTTTATACAGTGAGCGACAAAAGTATGGAATAAATCATTAAAAATTAAACAAAATTTTTTTCGAAAAAATCTTTGAACAGGTCAATTTTAGTTTATAAAAATACATATTTTAATACAAAATAAAATTCCAAGCAGTCATTTGTTTTCGAGTTATGACGTCATCGATTGTTTTTTTAAATAGAAACCCCCTATTTTTTTTTTATTCTGATAGCCCTTTTAATTGTATAAATGCCAGTATAAAAATTTTGTTACCTTACATCAGGAAATTTTTGAGAAAAAAAAAATAAAGTTGGAAAAAATAAATTTTATAACAAACAACAAACACTGTCATTTAGACAATTAAAAGGGCTATCAGAATCAAGAAAAAAAATAGGGGATTTCCATTTAATAAAACTATCGATGACGTCATAACTCGAAAACAAATGACTGCTTGGAATTTTGTTTGGTACTAGAACATGTATTTTTATAAACTAAAATTGACCTGTCCAAATATTTTTTTGAAAAAAATTTTGTTTAATTTTTAAGGAATTTATTCCATACTTTTGCCGCTCACTGTATAATTTGAAAAATATATATTTCTCGGCTTTACCTATACTATAAGCAAAATGTTATATTATGTGACTAAAAAAGGTTGTGTCAATTTTTGATAGGTTGGTAATAATTTTGCTTTGGTAAAGCCTTTGCTTAAATCAAGACACTAACGTGCACAAAAGCCATTTTGATATTTTGTGTTATTTTTTTTCTAAAATGGCTTCCATCATTCGTTGAGCACAACATATTATAGTTACAATGGCCCATTTCCGAAGCGGTTTTGTTGGTGAAAATGATTATTATAAATATCCACGACAATCGGTATATCATCAGCTTCTTGTTTTGTAACCAGAAGGAGAAGTGGAATATCGTGTTTTCTCACAGTATTGTGGAGGAGTGGTTGAACACTTTTTAAACTCTGGCAGTGTAACTATCGGGAAGTCTAGTGGACGTGCTATAGTAGCTACACCAGATGTTAAAAATGTTCAAAGAAATCATTATGTGCATTTATTGTGCATTTCTGTGCGTCTTTTATCCTAATAAATAAATATTTCTGAATTAACAATACATTTTCTTCCCTTTCCAAAATTAATTTCCTCCATATGCTAGATATTCTTTTTTTGTTTATGAAGTTTGGTTTTAATTTTTCGGTTTTGTTAATTCTCACAATAATAGAACTTGGCCAGCAGATGATCCCCACAATATTATTGAGATACCTACCATTGCATTCAGTACGCTCTTTTTTCTATTGTTAATCAATTCAATAAATTCACGTTTTTCACAACCCACTTCTAAGTGCGTACGCCTATGTCTATTGTCAAACATGAAATTGTTATCAGAATGACCAACATTTGAAAAAACGCCACCACTTTTTAGTCACTAAATTTATTAAAAATGAAAACGGTCAGGTTTGCTTATTTATGAACTTGATCCAGAAATCCCAAGATTTATTTAACATTTTTGTGCTGACAATGTAAACAAAACACAAGCCTAAAATGGCTATGTTCAATTTATTACTACAACGTGATCAAGAATGACTGAGTCTGTTGGTAGCAATGAAAATTTGAATGATTTTGGTACCACTGTACTCTAAACGCATTTCCGGTTGTCAGCTTTGACAGAGTTGACAGGAGAATTTGACGTTTACCATCAAAGGGTCATTTTTGTAATAGCATAAACATACCCGACATAACCAAATTTTTTTTAAATGTTGTGTCAAGTTAAAACATCCGGTCAGTGCAAATTACGAAATAGAAAAACACCAATATTTTTCAATTGTTTCATTGCCAACAGACTCAGTCATTGTTGATCACGCTGTATTATTAATGAAGGTTTCCCATAATTAATTCGATCGGCGAATAAATTTTAAAGATTTTATCGACGGATTTTCAACAAATTTTTCATTCTTCAGCTTCGAGAAAAAGAAAAATCTAGGTTTGCAGTTCATTTGTCATAATTATTGATTATTGTTAACTAAATTCTTGTTACATATTATTGTAACTAGAAAATTTGCCCTTCCACAGTTTGTTATAAAGATTATTTTTTCTCAACAAATCTCAAGTTACAAGACTTGCCGAAAAGTTTAAAATATACCTAGATACATAATCTCATAAAAAAATTTCTTTCTTGTTTTCAATAACAATACTGTCATTTAGATAGTTTTTATTTTCACTATCTTACTATTTCCTAATATATTTTTTATAAATACACTTCTGTCATTCTTGTTATTTTTGTAGATTATTTTCTATTGCCCAACTTGTTTTTACTTCCTTAGCTCTGAAATAAATTTTTCTTCTTTTGGTAGGCATAAATTTTTCTTTATTTTCCTAATATCCTAGAGTGTTTTGAGTTTTGACATCTTTTTTTGTTAATCACACAATTTCTATTTTATTTTAAATCTAATTTACGCCTATTATTATCAACCGGTCTTTGACTTCTATTCATGTTAATTCAACTTTAGAACCAAACGGACTGTCTCGGGGTGATGGAAAACGCCCTGATGGATTAAAGGTCAACCTTTAGTTTGGGACGTTACTATTGTAGATACACTTGCAGATATATAGTTACATTTTAAAAACTTCTGAAGTTTCAGGTTTTGCCGCTGAAATGGCTTGCAAACGCAAACATAGCAAATATAGGTAGTTCAATTATTTTCTTCAAATTACATATTTAAAGGTTTAGCCTTTGAAACTTTAGGCCCTTGGTGCAAACAAGCCATCGATTTCATTAATGCCATCGGAAACCGACTTATTGCGGAATAAGGCGATTCAAAATCAAAGAAATTCCTTTTCGAGAGGTTTTCCTTGCTATTCAACGTGGAAACGCTGCAAGCATTCGGGGCACTTTTCCAGATTCCGCATTATTATCGGAAATTTTTGCATTGTAAGTCAAAAATGTTATGTAATTATGTTATCAATACAATTTTTATATTTAGCCCTTTTATATTCAAACAATTTTGTATTTTATTACATATTTTCTTTATATTTTTCTTGATAGGTACAATTTTCTCTTCTCTTCTTCTAGCTGGAATAGATATTTGATGTTTGATATCTCTCTATATTTTGATTTTATTTATTATTGTTTTTTGTTAGTATCTTTTTAAATGTATATCCTATTCACGTAAATTATTCTCTTCTTTGAATTTTATCTTTAACAAATACATTATTTATCTTCTTCACTACGTACCGCAATACATTGCACTTCTTGCTTGCATTGATACCTATTATTTTTGAAGTAATTTCCCGTTTCATTTCTTTCTTTCCACATCATTGAAAAGCTTCTTTTAACTTTTAAAAACAACTTTCCTGGACTTTTTTTAAATTTTGCATTATATTACTATCATGTCTTTTTGTCCACTTATTATATCAGATTCCATCAACTATCCTCTTCTTTCTCTTTCATTTCATTCTTAATTCTTTTTATTTTCACAGCTTCCTTAATGATTCTTTCATTTATATTTTTCTTGGTACATTTTTATATTTATTTTCTTACTTCCTACGTTTCTACACTTTTTAATATTATTTTATTTTCTATATCTTTTTTGTATTTGTTTTTTCATTTTGCGGATTATTACAATTGTTCGTAATTTGGCTTGGTTGAAACATAAACTGTAAACGATGACACAAAGAACTTAACATTTGGATGGCACATTTTCGAAAAGCCGTGTTATTTTCCATCCGCCCGTGAGGTCGTGATCAGGATGGGCGCGGTCGTGGTCGATATCGCGAGCAATTGACCTCTTAACGACCCAGCCATCAATCACCCAATAAACGAACAATATCATCTCCAATTGAATTACTTTCGGATGAAATCAACACCCAGCATTGTAAAAGGTCGCACACGTCAACATTCCATTATCGTACGTAAATTGTCGTCAATAAATCAATCAAAATCCACAACATTTAACGGACGTCGCCACTGTTCCACCACGTCGATAAGGCCCGCTCCTGATATATTTATTCGATAAATTACCATTCCCGATTGATTTATCGCACCGGCAATGTTTAAACAATTTCCCATCCGGGCCACAACGCAAAACCGAAAACAGATCTGATTGAACGATCAACTTTCGGTCGCATCATACATGCGACCAGTACGGCGTTAGGGCTCGTTCACAATGGTGCTGTTTGACAGGTGCCACTTGCTTGTCACTCGTGATTGCCTCGTACATAACCCTATCCGGGGCCGCTTGATTAACTCAAGGTCGCTAACCTGAGCATCGATATGTTCGTGCACGTGACGTCCTATTTCAATCAATCATGTCTCGCCCGGTGTATGCTGCGGGGACGGCCTTTTAAGGATTATCGACGAGACCCGACCGATCAGGACGATGGGCTCACGTCACAGGACTCCGCAATTACACAATTTTACAATAACAAAATTAAAAAATTACAACAAGGAGTGCTACTTCGGTAACATCCTTGTATTTATTTTCGTCCCTTGGAAGTGAAAACGGAGCTGATTAAGTTAATTCTTTTCGAGTGGAATTGTTGCGTAAACGTGATGTGTCAAAGTAACAAGAAAATAATGTATGGAGAAAAAAATACTATTTCATCCCTCGCGTGATTATTGGCCTCGCCGCGCTCAGCATTTTTTAATTATACCTTCTTTAGTGCTTTTTTTGTCTTTATAAAGCCGAACAAACTGATTAAAGCAGCCTTTAACAAAAATATCACTTTGTATTCAAACAGGACACTCGGTGTAAAAATGAGTAATGAAGACACACGTCCACTTTCTGGCGCATTAACCGCAATCAGGCAGAGCGGACCTGATTAAACAAATATTTCAGCTAATGGAGGCCAGCGCCAAGGAAGAGTTTCTTCTCACCTGGAGGTGTGCGTGGTCGATTAATAAAATTAGTTCGAGTCAATATTCCGTCGGTGGAGATATTGAGCGTGTCAAAAAAGCTTAAATATGCGTCAGTCTGGTTGGCAGCGTCCGTTGATTATTCTCGGAAGCGAGAGATATGATGAAAAAGAAGAAAAGCAAAGAGCAATTTGAAAGCGAACAAAAGGTGACGGCGACGCGACAAAAAAACGACCATTATAAATTGAAATCGGTCCGAACGGCGTCAATTAATTCACCACACATATCAGACCATTTCATCTTTGGTGTTAATTGTAAATGGCGCGCATTGCTTAATGAGTTAATTAAGAAATTGCGAGCACCTCTGGTATTTGTGCGGTCATAACTCGTTAGGGCCGGTTCGCATGCAGATTTTGCCCGCGCGGCGTGACCACAGTTGCTGGAAATCTTTTGTCCAAATCGGAATTCTTTGATTTCGGTATGTTGGTGACGTATTGTGGAGGAATGTGAGGCTCCCAGGTTAGCTGAGATTAGATCGCGGATTTATCGAGATTTTATTGGCCAAAACGGAATTCTCTTTGCTGTTTAAGGCGTGAAAACGCATCATAAATACGGAGAGATTATAGAATTGCCATTAGCGTAAGCAAACAGGTGAAGACAAAAATGCGGTACACTGTGGCAATTAAACTGCGGCCGTAAATTACGACTAAGGTATCTTTGGGTGATATCGAAATTTACGAAAATAATTTATGTCGCAGGAAAATAACGCTGAGGTGTCAAAATTGGTGTTTTATTAATTCCTACTAGAATATTATAGGCTGGGGAGGGGTAATTATAAACTTGATAGAAATTTGAATTAGTTCCTTAATTTAAATGTTATTAAAGATGTTTGCTGTCGTTAAAATTGTAATAAAAGTAAAAATGTGAAGAGGAAACGGTTCGTGAATTCGCGGTATGAGGTGTTATCAAAAAGATAAGACCTACAGGTGCTCTGTTAAAAAGAGACATAAATCTATTACATATTTTAATCGCCCGTCTCTTTCTTTTTTTCACGGATGTCTCCAAATTTGTTGATCATTTGATCATTTCTCAAATGCAACGACTGTTCAAACATTTGTGGTCAAACGTCAGTTGCATCTTGATTTTATCGGAATTGAAATCAATAATCTATAGTAAAAAGCGTCATGTGTTAGTAAGAACACTGTGGTTGGTTGCTTCTAAGTTTGACGTACATGATTTGACAGTTGATGAAGCTACGTTGACAGAAACAAAACCATACAGCAGTAAAAGTACTAAAAAACTTATCAATTTTAGATCTTTCTTTTTATAGTTGAATTGAATCGAAAAAATTATTTCCGCAGATGGGACTTAAGAATCAAGAGATCCGTTTCCCTCGTGGCCCATAAAAAGTCCGCCGTGTGTACACTTGGGGGCCTCTTACGCAGCAATTTTTCTCTCGGCCTTTCTTCAGCATTCATGACGTCAAGAACACATGACGGCGCATTATCCACCCGGATTTGAATTATCGACTGGTCCCATATTTGCATGAAAATTCGGGCGGCGGTCGCCGCCTCCTCGTCGAACAATCTCAAACAATTATCCGTCCGAAAGAGGCCCTAAAACCGTTTGCACAACAACCGCCCGAAATTAGAGCATCCGATGGCCGTCTCGGTCTTTACGTTTGCACCGTATATTTTCATCCGTATCTCTTTCATAGCGTGCGGTGGTAAGTATAGCCGGAGATAAGGCACGTTTCGGCCATTACGGCTGAAGATGAGTGGTAGTTTGGAGGCTCGCCGCACCGCGCCGCCGTCGGCGCTGTTACATAACCGCGCCGATAAAGTGTCGGAAAGATAACTCTCAACGGTTTTATTGCTGTTAAGTATTATTTTGACAAGGCTTATTACCGGCCGAACGTCGGTAATTGACTCTCTCTTCGCATCTTCCATCCGGTTATTTGCGTTGCTGGTTAATGAGAATATGAGAAAATCAGCCGGTGTCGACGCAACGGCTGATCGGAAATTGGATAATTGAAAGTTTAATAAGGTGTCAGATGTTGGCGGTTCTCTTTTTATTCGAGTTTTGGGGAGTGCTGGACCGGTGTGAAAGCCGAAAAGGGAGAAGCGGCGAACGAGAGAAATCGGAGAAGGAAAAATAAACGAGCAGAAAATTCGACGACCGGGACGGTAATGATTATGGCCGATGAGCAGTGGCGTAACTACGAGGAATACGACTACAAGATTGTTTCAGTTTATTCTGTGGAATACGTTGTATTATTTATTCAATCAGTTTAATATGTACATACTAATAGGTAATTTTTTCTTCTTTTTCTGATAAACCTTCGTACTACCTAAATGATGAGCAAAAAAAATTGGTATTTTTGAGAAAATGACAATTGATAATTCAAAAATTTAATTTAATTTTTAAAGTAAACATTTTTTTTGGGTTTACTTAAAATCGAAGGTTTATTTTAATGGAACAAACAATTTAGAACATTTGCGGCAGAGAATTCGCGCTGAAATGGAAGAAATAAGCCCTGACATTATTGAGCGCAGTGTACAAAGTGTCGGTAAGTGCTAAATGGTTGGCGGGAGGCAGTTTCAACATTGCTTTGAATGTTATTGGTAACCTTAGATGTTTGTTTATTTTTTTAAAACCAATTAAAATTTTTACAATAAAAATTAAATTACATTTTTGCAGTGAAATTTGTCATTTTCTCAAAAAAATTGTTATGTAAGGTATGAATTTTTTTCATTCACCGTTTTGGTAGTGGGAAGGCCTATCAGAAAAAGAAGAAAAAAGTGGGGGTTGTCATTTAAAAAAATTATTGATGACGTCATAACTAGGAGATGAAAAGCTGTCAACACAAGTAAAGTATTGAAGAGTATGTACTTTCTAAAAACAAAGTTGACCCTTTCGAGGATTTTTCTCAGAAATTAATACTTTACGAACGCACTGTATAGAAAAACCTCGAAAAGCCACAAAAGCACAATTGACATTTATCAATTTTAATTTTTGAAAGATCGAAAATGCTCTCAAAATGTTATCACATAGCTGCTTTTAAAGAAAGTTTTTGAAGAGTAAAAAATGTTGAATGTCTTTATTTGAGCCAGACTAAATAGACACTTTAGTATAATTTTTTACTTGTTTGTTTCTTCTTTCTTCTTTACACATTTGAATTGATGAAATCAATTGTCATCATTTTCTCTTATACCTAACAATACCTACTTTTAGTCATTTTGCATTTCTTCCATTTTTTGTCAACGATTTAATTCTTCTTTCCTTTAGGTGCTTTTCCATTTATTCTGTATCAAGAAATTAAGTACATATTCCATATTTTTCTCCAAATTTCATTTTTACATTTCTTAACATTTCAGAGTCTGACAATACAGGTTTTTAAAATATTTTTTTCACGATCGGAAGTAGAAATCAACTTCTCGGATGTCAACGTCGTGACAGAAGTAGAACATTTTCTCCCTAGGGAGCAAATATTTAGCTCCCTAGACAGTTTTCATTTTTTGGCAGACTATACTATGTGTACTTTTATTAGTCTTGTTTTATTTTATTTATTTTTTCTTCTATGATCATTGCGATTCCTTATTTACCATTCTTTTTATTTTTCACTTATTGCTATCTTCTTAAGACCTTGTATTTTTTCCTCCAGTATGTACTGTCGCGAGCAATAAATTTTGCTCGTCAATGTCATTTCAAAATTTGGTTAGATTGTCACAAATTTAAAAATTTCCCTGCCTGATTATGCCCACGTCAACAAAGTGTCAAAAAATTGAGAGAAAAATGACAATTCATGTCATACTCGTACAACATGGTGATAGGTTATGATATTTGCGACTGTTTTACAATGGAGCATTTTCGATTGGGTCAAAGAATGACCTTGATGACCAAAATTTATTGCTCGCGACTGTACATCTATTGCAATTGCTTTAATGTCAAAATCTTCATTAACAGGACAAAAACTTGGGTACCCCTTATGAGTGTTGAAATGAAACACGTGTCGCAGCTTTATCCAGCCTTCTCTGGCAAATCCCCTCGCTCAGCATAAAAACTAAAATGAATTAGCAAACGTTATCGCTGTCACAATTAATTTGAAACTAAATCCACATCAATTCAGGCATACGTGCGAATTTTTTGCACTTGGACCCACCACACCAATCCAAAACCCAATCTAATCTCCGTTCGGAAAGCAATTTAATTTAAATAACTCGCCATCACCGCACCGCGAGGTGTCATCCACTTGACCCGCCACTGTTCCAAGAAGGAAAAAAAGCCGGTAATGGTGTCCATCGGTAGAGTGTCAATACGCATTAAGCTGATTGGCGCCACGGCTGACAATGCGGCAGCCGAAGAAATATTCGCAATAACCCGGCCGATAACGATAATAATGACATCCCTAACAAAGTACCGTGCATTTATCCCGCATAATGAGATGCCGCCTATTCCGCAAGATTATTCCCGAGAGAAAGAAAGAAGACGTAGCGCGCGTTGTTGTTGTCGGCATCTCCATAGAGGTTTGTTACGCGGCGCTCGTGAGCAGGCGAGTCGCTCACCTCGAGGACCACACACATCGATATTTCCCCTTGCTCCCCTGGAAAAACAAGTTCGGACACGCGCCGATAGGTGGCGCCAGCTACAGCGCCAAGAACAAATGCCGCTCGACCGTCCGACGGTAAAGCAATCCGACGTATAAATAACAACTAAATTTACACCCATTCGTGCAAATAACAATTATAATAATAACAACAAAGATGCATTTCCGGGAGACTATAATATCATCAAATAAATTTTTGTTGCACGAAATTATTGTAGCGTCTTGAAATTTTAAAGATGACGGAAAGCTTATCCAAACAGTTTCTTATTTATTTGATACTGCTGTGTGCGGACTGCAGTTACGCAAACCTAATCTGTTTGGGAGAATGACAGATGTCAAAATTGACAGTTCTTAGGTGGTTTGTCAGCGCAGGTGCGAATTACTTATGTTTGAAGAAATTCAGAGTTACAGGATGTTATGGTAATGACCTCTTTTTTCTCTTATGTCTGACTTGTTCTAGTTTAGAATTTTACGAGTTTATTTTGTTGGCTTGGCAGAAATGAAATATCAATTTCATATCTCGACACATTTTGAAATTAGAATGATGGCAAATCAGCTACTTTACATATCAGCTTTCAAAAATGTCGAGTGTACGTTTGAATTAATCAAAACGTGAACGTAGCACCTGCTCTGGGAACATGGTCGAAATAATAACTTGTATGTTTTAGAAGTTTGGTGAAAATCTTTGACTTTATGGTACCGGCGATCGGTGCTTTAGATATGATGTTTATTATTTATTTTTATGCATAAGGCTCTTATTATGTCAACTAATTGCAGTAAATTAGCTAAGAATGACGTCTCAAGGATACGGGACTGTTCGGGTCTACACCGTAATTTTGCATTTTTCCCTAATTATCATGCAAAAGGAACGGTTCATTTTTTACCGTTTATAAACGCGAACATTTTTATCGTAATGTAATAAAGCACTTTTCGTAGCTTATAAAAAAAATTAAAACGACTTTGTATTAAGGAAACATAAAAATATAATTTGAAAAACTCTTTGATACCCAAAAGGGCGTAGTTTATATTTTATAACTTTATACCTAACTAATAAAATAAGAATTGAACATATGACAAAACAATAAACAATTAAGAGAAAAACTTTATGAATCCACTTAGAAATGCAGATTATCATTTTGGTTGGCATACTTTGACATTTCCTTCTGATACATAACCTCTTTTGATCATTTTATTATAAATCAAAATCAAATCAACTGTTTTTTGTCAAGAAATAATCACACCACGACTTGTTCAGGAGTAAATGACAATTGACTCAATGGTTTGACAGTTGATGAAGCTACGCCATTCGTTAAGAAAATAAAAGCAGGCACCGAGCTAATTGCCTGGAAATTTTTTGAACGCTCTCTACCTCAACTGACAGCTAATGTAAACATTAAAATTACTGCAAGGTACTCGCACATGTTCTCAAAATGATATCATTTAAACACTCTGTATATGTTGATAACTACATTAGTAAAATTATCTATCATTTCATAAATAACTACCTTTGAATTCCAATAGCAATTTTATGTTAATGAATCTGAAGAGATGATTTTACTAAATATTTTAGTGGCTTAGCGTATTTAGACTGAGAGCTATTTTAAGTAAGTAATAAATATAAAAATATTTTTAATTCAAAATATGTAATTTAAATTAAATTGATTTTTTCTCAAGAATTTAATTAATTGAAGAAATTTCTTTTTTAATTATAAAATACTTGACCACCTGTTTACGATTTCTACATATGAAGGCCTGTAAATATTAATAATAATAAGAATGAATGTAAAACAGAAATTAGTGATAAAATAAAATTGTGGTTTCTCAAAGGAATTATCGTTACTTGGTAGAAATATACGATAAATAAATCCGGCCTTGATGATGTGCCTCCTTTTTTAAGTGCAACGATTATAAAAAAATATGTTTCTTCTAATTCCTCAATTGAAAGTAGGTATTTCCTCCTTCGTTTTAGGAATTTAGTAATTTTTAATCAGATTTTAAGTACATAAAATCAAATCACAATTTATTTATTATTATCTATAAATCGTACATTGTTAAAATTTTTGTTTTCTTTATTTATCAATACCAATCATACAACATTATTAAAACTGATTCCAAACATTTTCTGTTGTTCTTAACATGCAGAGGTGTTGGATTCTCTCATGGGCTGTGACCTTGGAAATATCTGAGCGAAGCCGGAGCGATAAACCAGTAAAAAATAAATGATAACTGAAAACGTTGACTACTTTAGCGACGAGGTAACACATGGAGGAACATTATCTACCCTTGAGGTACCGAATGACGATGTTTTCCGGTCGGTTTGTAGCGCCTACTTGAGACCGATATTCTTCGTTTGCGCAGATATGACTCACATAGCCCATGAGAAAATCCAAGACCTCTCCATGATTTTTACCTTTTCGACTTGCTTGAAAAATAACATCCTTCGTTTTTTTTTTGACATTTCATTCCTTCATTAATTTTTTGAATAAATCACATGTCGATTTCATCCTTCTCCCTGGATCCATAAATGCAATCAATTCGTAAAAAATTCGTAAAAACGATAAAACGAGACACAACCAACGGAGATAACATAAAATATTTATAAAGCGCAACCTTGGTAACGGCAAGTGTGCTTACTCTGATGCTCTGGTTTTGAGAAAGTTTAATTTCGATTTTCAAGGTAAAGAAAGTCCATATAAGTGTCGCTTCCTCCATTGGGTGATTACAGCGATAGCAAATAAAACATTTTTCTCCTTTTTTCTACAAATAATTGTAGATTTAAATGTATAAGGAGTGTACACGATTCCGGCGAGTTTCCTCTAGGTGGTCTTCTGGACTATGGTATTGTTATCCAAAATCAAAGAGCAAAAACTGCGGTATGGATAGACAATGGTCGCACAAACACACCCCCAACAACAATGACAATCGAACGCCAACTCTTCTGTATTTTTTATTAAATCGCTTTTGTGTTCTTTTCTACACCAAGAAAATATCAAAAAACAATATCTAAAACAGCAAGACCTTGGAGCACAAAATGTGCAGCCCCGATGTAGTCGTTTCCGTTCGAAATTACACGTTTGCAGAAGAGAAATGTGTCAAAAACCAGATCGAAAAAAAATAACAATGTGTCGTGTTTCTTTTATATAATCCTCTAAAATTAGAACAAAACAATGGGACCTGTCTGCCAGAACACGTTTCGTTTTCCGATCGCGTGTTGTTCCCCGTGTGGGGTTAATTGTTTAATAATACAGTCATCCATAGAGATTTTTAACCTCGTTTTATATAGGTTAGCGTCGTCGCAACTGAATTATTAAATTATACGAAACGTAACCCTTCGCTATAAATAAATCTGGTTGTACTCCCGGTCAAAGAATCAGCTTGAAATCTATATTAATCCGGAGTTTCCATAACCCACGACGAATTTATTCGGAAGCTCCAACATTTCCTTCTTCGGGGCGCTCCACATACCATCATGCACGCACGCCTCAGATGCGCACTCGTTTAATTGCCGCCAATCGTAATTAATCCCGCAAAGGAGAGCTGCACCGGAGCCCCCAGCTTTTTCACCGGATCAAGCTATAAGAGCCCCGCGCGGAAATTATCCATGAAATGATCAAACCTCCACACCCTCTCCATCCGATTAACCGGAATGCCTGCTCACTCTTTAGTTTTAAGCGAATTGAGTTTTTGCCATAATACCGTGGCCGGAAGCTCCGAGCGAGACTGGCTCCTATGCACCCCCTCGATACGGTGATATTGTTATCGATTGATTGGTGGGGTGGAATCTTACACCTTGTAAGCGAGGGTGCGGAATTCAATTTTCTACATCACTTGTAAATAAAATCAAAGTGTACGGGCTCAGAAAAGACATGGATCGATGGGAACGCAAACAGGGGTGGATATTGAAAACACAATTTTAGACGGCGGGAGCGGTGTTTATTTCCGACGGGGAATTAAGGGAGGTTTTGCAAATATGACCGACTGGGGGTGATAATGCAGTGATATGCGAGGTGACGCGAAATAAAAAGAGTGGAAGTGGAAGCTACTTAAGCTCTTCAGCTGCTAAGCTCTCTCGATAAGTATGTGTGATGGTGTTACTTAAGAACTTTGTTTGGCGTTTACTTATCTAGTGGTACATGTGCGGGTTGTTGCGCTTCGACGCTTCCGATGATTTAATTTTTTTTGCCTTCTTTACCATCTCGTGTAAAACTACTGTTGGCTCATATTTTTAAATTGGATTTTCTGAGTGGTCGATCATCACAATCGACACAAATCGTTTAAGCCGAAGGTTTTTATTAGAGATACATTTCTTTTTTTCGACAAGGAAGAAAGGTTAGTTGCTCTATGTGAAGATCGATACGACTACGCTGTCGCCCATTCTTCATTTCTTCTGCTTGGTGTCAGATTTCTCCCCACTGATTCCCACATTTGTCTCCTATTTCACCTCGCTAGTATTCATCTCATTCCTTTTATTTGTTTTATGATATTGCTCTTGGACAGAGATTTATGAAAACAATTCAAACTAAATTTCAAAGTAAATATAATTCGATGAAGAAAGAAATAATAATGTAGACATTTGACGAACACTAGACGACAAAAACCGAAAAGTTAAAGACATAAATGATATCTAATAGAACTGTAGAGTAACGATTTTACAAGATACCTAATTTAAAAAAAAAAAAATTATAAAAGAAAGATAAAAACTAGAAAAAATCTCCCGCTGCTGAAGTTTAATTTTTTCTAGTACCTACATTTTTTTTTTTAGAAAAAAGATAACTTTAAAATTCAAGTTACAATTTCTTAAAATTAGGGCATCAGAGTAAGCACACTTGCCGTTATCAAGGTTCCGAAGTTTTGAAGAATGGTTTCCGGTAGTGACTAAGAAGAACTTATCTTCAAAGAACCTAAAAAGACATAATTGAATTTATTACGAAAAAATCTAGAGCGAAGAATTAAATAGAATATGATTTATTCAAAAAGTAGATGACGAAAAGAAATGGCAAAAAAATTAAAGAAGGTGTCAAAATGGGTTATTTTTCAGTTGGAAAGGTTAAAATCATATTCCCCGTTAAGAATAAAATGATTGAGGAAAATATTTCGAGTTGTAATAATGTTGTGGTTAATAAATAAATTCTGATTTTTTATAAATCCTGTTACAAATTACAGGAAATGATATTTTTTGTCAAATTTTCGAAAAATTTCAAATTGACGTATCTTTGACATTGAAGATTTCTTTTTAATTAAATAAGATAAAATACGACCAACATTTGTAATTATTTAAATTTAATTCTACTTAAGATCAAGCTGATAAGTTAATGAATAAACAATTGTTTCTGTAAAAAGAATTAAGCAAGAACTTCCTAAAATAAACTTGATGTCATTTACGGCCGCATCAAATTTATTTTGGTGACTTGACAGCCGGCAGTTGTTGATGATAATACAAACATTAAAACGTTACAAGAAAAAGAGAAAAGCGAACGAGACATTACATTTCAATAAAAATCTAATTGGCATAAAAGTTTTGACATACACAAGGTATTTATTTATCTTGATGTCTTGTCAAAGAGTGCTAGGTCATCTGATCATGCTGAATCACTCGTAATTTTAGTTATCATAAATTTAAAATGTTTATCTAACAGCATGATAGACATTTAAATACAATAATTATTATTCAACATGATGTGATACTCTCGCATTGAAAAAAAAATACACTCGGAATTTATATGGGAAATTCCGTTCAAGGCAAAAATCTAAAATTAAAATGTCACAATTTTAAAAACAAATAATGCACACCTGAGGCCACGCCTCGAAAACGAACAAGAATAGCTGTTTCTGTACCTACAGGTGTTCTGTAAGTACAACTTCTAAATAAAAATCGGGTCAAGGGTGCTGTGCTGTGACTGATTTCACGAACGCACGTCTAGCATAATATGTTAGGTACATTTAGCTAAGCGACGAACCATTAACTTGTACTTTACAGTCGTGAGCAATGAATTTTGGTCGTCAATGTCATTTCAAAATTTGGTGAGGTTGTCACAAATTTAAAAAAATCCCTGCCTGATTATGCGCATGTCAAAAAAATGACAATAAAATGTCTTACAACAACATGATGATAGGTTATGATATTTACGACCGTTTTACAATGGAGTATTTTCCATTGCGTCAAATGACATTGACGACCAAAATTTATTGCTCGCGACTGTACAGTTGATTAAAACGCTTGCGATACATGTTGGATATTCGTTAGTAAAATAAAAAATGTCTGTTAACAAAAAATGTAACACAAGTGAAGAAATAAGATGTTTAATCAAAAATTAGAAATTAAACTCTTAAAAAGCGAAAGGTGATTCGTAGATAGATGCATACGAATCTTCAAATGCTTTTAATTTATCAGCTACAGTATAACAAGTGGTATGATTATGTCCACTGATATCTACGAGCTTCAAATTCACTCCGTAGGACGCTGCTCCGGTTTCACGAGTCACACCATCGATTTATTAATCACATCACGAGATTATACTCGTATTTGATGAGAATTATCGGATGTTCATTTAAATTTATCCTCAAAATTTGCATTGAAGAGTCGATTGTGAACGAACCATTCGTCAGCCTGCAGAGTAAAAACACAAATAACGCAAAAAGTGAGGTTAGATTTAAACAGTTGATTCGTGATATGTTGCGGTGCATTCACAATCGACTCTTCAACGCCTACTTTGAGGAGGAATTTAAATGAACACCTGATATAATGAATGAATAAAGGAGGAACACTTAGGCCCGGTTTCTGAAAACATTTTATTTGGCCAGTTAGTTAACTCTCCGATAAATACAAAAATCATGTAATGTGATTGGTCACTTTCTAGCGTTTCTATAGCAACGCTTGATTTAACCGGCCGTTAAGTTATCGGACGCCACTGGCTGTGCCACTTCATAACTGTAGTTTTTTATTTTTTTTATTTGAAAAAACACTTCTAGCTGTCAAATTTGACAAATGTCATTACCGTTAAAACCGGAGCAAACTAAGATGGTAGATTCTTTTGTTTAATACATATTACCACCGAGACATCCTCTTACTACCCTATTTCAGCCAATTAGAATCGTTAAAAAGACCTCACGTGACACATGAATTACATATATTCTCTTTGATTTTTTCTTGATTACCTATCTGTATTGTAAAGCTTTCAGTTGGAAATATTTTAAGACGCGAAGACGTTATAACAGTAATTTTTATTTTGACAGTTGGTACCGGTATGATTCAATCTACGAGTCGATTTTGGTGTGTCACTTCACCTGATCGAAATATGTACTATATTGTTCCGAGTTTACCTAGTCCCTAAGTGACACCACCTCCTGGCACTTGACCACTTCGAGTGACAATCGTATTTCTCGTCTGGTCGGAGCCGCGACTTCTTCAGCGCGGTTAATTATGCCCGAGAAGTATAAAGAAGAGTGTCAGGTTACATCCTAACCGTTTCGAAGTCTCAGCAAAAGCTCCGATTTCGCGTTGGCGCCTTTATTTATGTGTCGATTGTGCGAGTGAACGCGCCGCTCCTGCCATCGCCACCGCCAAACGTCGACTTTTCCCAAGCGAAGGAAAGCTGCGACGGTCCCGTCGTAAATTTCCTCTTCTCAGGTGGGCCTTCGGCGACATCCGGGACGCGGTGCCGTATTGTCATCGTGCGGACCCCGCGGTGACAATGGGTTCGCTATTGTCGGCCGGCTGTGCTGTTGACCTTTACCACAAATACGAAACGACATCCACATCACCAACTAGCCGTTTCACGAGGCGAAGATAAAAGCGAATTAATGAAGCGAGTACATGACTAAACATCGAACCGTTCCCTCTTCCATCAGTTAAGATTTCAATGAGGTGAAGCGCCTATTCAACCCGAACCTATTCATACTGATATCTCTATAGAATTGCGGCTTGCTAATTAATTATTTCGACGGAGTCGATGCCAAATCGACCAAACTGAAGACCGCTGCTACCGAATCGAGCTTTGACAGCCAAAACGATTTATTTCAATTTGGAAACGGCTCACACGAAGACCTGCGAATGCCATAACGCAAGTCGTAGATTGTCGAGCTTGTCCAACGTCACGACCAAGAGTTTTGACACAGAAGAGAAATTTGTACCAGTTGTCCCAGTTGAAGACACGAAGGGTGCTGGCAACTAAGGAAGAGAAAAAAGTAGTACAAAAGGAAAGTGTGTAAGTTTCAGAGTTTCCCTTGTTTGAAGCCTCGGCTGCGCCTCGGCCAGAAAACTCAGACTCGACAAAATATGCACTTTTTGAACTGGATTCACAAATAATTATTTATTCACTCCAGAGAATAACGACTTCAGAGATATGCGAGCTGCGCTCGTGCAAGTGAATTTCCCACTTTAAAAAAAGTGCTTCATAGATACATATTATTGCAAAAATAACTATTGTAACAAATTTTCAATAAGCAAATATCAACCTGACTCCCTAGTCCTTTCTACCTACAATAATACAGGGTATTCCTGAAATGCGCGGCAAAATTTTAACCACGAGCTACTGGCTTCATGTAGAACACGGAAAAAATATTTAAAAAATTCTATGGCAAAAAATAAAACAACATTTAATTTTTGAGGTACAATCTTCTACGTTGTCCCACAACCTTGTAGGTAAAATTTCGATACAATTTAAAAATACATCCTTGTACATATATCATATTTTATAAAATGTAGGTACGCCAATGCCAAGTAACCTCTAGGAAATATGCTTTAAAACAAGGAAAACGCATTGGTGAATATTTTATAAAATATCATATACAGGGTGTCGCAAAATTAACGTTTTCCAAGTCGGGGGTCTTGTAGGGAAAAATCTCGAAAAAATAAAATAAAAAAGACAGGGGGATCTTTACAAAATATGGGTCTGAAGGTTCAAACTTTTCATCATGTTTTCTTCAAATAAAAAATATAAATGGTTGACATTCATGTTAAAATATGGTGAGGATGATTATGTAAAATATTAAAATACAAAAGAAAAGACATTTCTTGAAAAAGCAGCTTTATCTTGAAAATAAAAAAGTTTTATTTTTCCAATATTTGTCAAAAGGGAAGTACAACATAGCTAGAATATTAATCAAGTACTTTTGAACAAATATTGGCAACTTTGATATTTTTTTTCAAAGTGACAGCAATTTTTTTTTTAACATTTTTACTTGGTCAACAGGATGTCCCCTACTAAGCCCCGAACTCGGAATACGATAATTTTAAGACACCCTGTATGTACAAGGGTGTATTTTTAAAATGTGCCGGAATTGTACCTACGAGGTTGTGGGACAACGTAGAAGACTAAAATCAATTAAAAAAAAATTTTGCCTCAAAAATTAAATGTAATTTTATTTTATGACATAGAATTTTTTAAATATTTTTTCCGAGTTCTACATGAAGCCAGTAGCTCGTGGTTAAAATTTTGCCGTACATTTCAGGGACACCCTGTAGTATTCCTCCATCACTCTTGAATTAATTTTTCAAATTGGCAAGTTTAAAATGACTGAAATTATCTGAAACCCATCCTTAATTTTTCAGGTACCTGATTGGTTCTTTTCTTTGTCACTTTTCAGACACATGACAGAAGTTACAATACATCTCTTGTTACATTTTTAAATTACTTTATTAATTTTTCCTCAAAGTTGAACAAACGTCAACCACCGATTTACGTTAATTTGCTCTTGCAAAAAAATTATTTTGTGATTTTTATGAGAATAGCTAGATTTGTTTTTTTTTTATTGATTTGGAACAGGTCTCGGTAATCCGGTAATTCGCCCCTGCCCTGCGCCCCTCTCGTCTGCGCCGGTGGGAATGGGAGCCCTACGTGCGCTGTCATGGATGCTTTATGATCCCCCGTTTAATTGTTTTACTTCCAAAGAGAGAATTGTTTCGGTCTGTACCTTCGACAACAGTTTTATTGCAGCGTCTTTTGTCACCCATGCGAAGAATGCTTTTGTAAACCTCAAGGCATACATAAAATTCGCCATAGATTGTAAATCTCGTCTGGCGTTGACACGGAAAAAAATCCCTTTCATTCCGGTGAGTACCCACCTTAACACCGGAGCCGTCGTGTTTTGATGAGAACGCGTCCAGCGGATTATTTCGTCAGATGGGCCCTTTGGACACACCGTGTCAAGGATTTCCGCAAAATCCTTGCTCGTTTCAGACGCCAGACTTGTTTACTCTCGCGTTTTCGCTCTGTTATTGTTGGATTTTTCACGGTTGCGGATGCAGGTAAGTGTTACGAGAACTGTTCGGTGTGACTAAACACCGGAATACATTAACAGCGTGTGTTTTTGTTAAAAGTAAAATATTTTGTAGTATTTTGACAGGTAGGTGTAGACAGTTTAGATACGGATCGCAGGACGCTGAGCTCATCGCATTTTCAGTTTCGGGGAATGGCGAAGGAGAGGCAAAAAATCTAAATTATGCACGCACCGAAACACTCTTTTAAACGACGAACCAACGTTTCTAGTTCATTACACACCGGAAAAAATTACACGACATTTACGCTATCTTGGCATCTGGGTTAAGTTATAGCCAGTTTGACAAAAATTGAAGCGTCAGGAAGTGAACCATAAAACATTTGATAAACTGGCACATGCGTATGTGTCATACTTACATGCACAAAGTGATTCGTCGAAGAGAAAACCTAATAAGTCACTCAGGAATGTCATTTGGTATTATCTAAGACATTATTTTTGTTTTATTTGGCGGCAAAATAACACTAGTTAAGAAAGGTGCGAAAACTTTAAACACCTACACAATACAGTGAAAGGTAAGAAGTGACAGAATAAAATACCATTCCAGGTAAAATCCATTCATATTGAGTTGAAAAGAAGAATTGTCTGTTTATACAACAACAGTGGTTTGGTAAAAGAGACGTAAAAACAATGCATAAATAGGGGGAAAATTTAAAATGGGGTGAATAAAAGATGGGGAATTTTTCATGATAATAAAATGAAGCGTTTGTTAAGATTGATTTTTCTTTTCAGAACAGTAAAGAACATTCTTTAAAAAACTAAAAATGGATTGCAAAAGTGCAGCTTTGATCTCATTCATTTTAAATATCTATTAAAAGGATTTTTACTACATTTTTTACTAACCAGTGATATACAGGGTGTCTCAAAATTCGCGAATTCCGAATTCAGAGCGTGGTAGGGAAGGACCCAGTGGAGCTGGAAAAATACTTAGAAAAAAAATTCGCTCTTCCTGAAGAAGATATAAGCACTTTAATTTTGTTCAATACATAGCAGCCTTCATATCCACTGTGACAAAATAATATTCTAGCTACGTTGCCGTTACTTCAAAGTAAAGCTATTCTTCAAAAAATTGTTTTACGTTATTATTTTCCACAATCATCTACACCATAAATAACATTATAAACACTGAACTTTTCAGCCCGTATTTGAAGAAAACGCACTTTAAAGAGTGCACCTTCAGACCAATGTATCTTTGTAGGTAGAGTCCCGATTTTTTTTTAATTTCTATATTTGGACTACTGAAGTGATCCCTACAACGCTCTGAATTCGGAATTCGCGAATTTTGAGACACCCTGTATGTATCTAATAATTCTTCATGTTCCCAATTATTTACTTAATTATTTACCGCATTTCCAAGGAGTGATTTTATGTCGGTTTTACCTCAAATAGCCTATGGAAACATGGCTTTGATTGCTCTTTCTTATTTCCATGGATACAAAAAAATGAATTTTTTGCAGATTATTGGGATAAATTATCAATCCACATCTTCTCCAAGAAAGAAGATAGATTTTTTTAAATTTGAATATGATATTTTATGGCTAGCTACTTAACAACGTACCTACTTACTTCTAAACTGTTCCGCAAATTTTGGGATAAGAAAAGTTTTTGGTTTTTTGGCATTTTTTTTAACTGTTAGGTACACATGAAAAAATATAAAGAAATGTAATTTAAAGCCACGTTTTCAGGAGTTTTTGATATGTACTTTCTTTAAGAACTTGTCAAGGAAGTAGTACATACAATAGTTTCCTTCACAGACTGTCATTTGATCTGGTTGGTATTTTTCTATTCATATTTTTTTTTAATATTTCATTTACCTATCCAAAAGTATCTAGATACCTAGATATGTATTTCCAAATTATGTATGTAAATATGTACCTATCTATTTGAAGTTTTAAATTTTTTTTTAAATACATACATAATATGTAGGTACATACTTCATCAAATACATTTAGATAGGAAAAATGGTATCCAGATGTTTTGTATTTTTTTAAACTGTTGAAAATTTTTAATTAGCTACCAGATAATTAACAACATAAATTGCACACCTGCGACAAACATCCAATAGAAACTTTGAATTTGATAAGGTGGTCATGGCAACAACAAAAAATTCCTGAACATTTTGATCATTTCAAATCGAAATCACTATGACCATGAAAATCAAATATTGTATTGACATCAATAAATACATCTGGAGTAACTACATACTTAGTACTGACGTGAAATTTCCTTGTCTAATCTCTCACGTGCATGGGATTTTTCATCGCTTTTCACTCGTTCTTTTATTGCCATTTGGAAATAAGGCACTCCTCTACGACTTGTGCTTCGCCCACGACAACAAAAGCGTTCCTAAACTTGGAAAAAAAATTGAAAATAATTTAGGCACTGGAGAAATTACAACCGAAATTACCGGGTGATTTTAAATTATTGTGACTTTTTTCTTAAGTTGGGAACATTTATCATAAATTATTTTGGCAAACTTGATACCTTAATCAACACATTGGCGTACGTACGTCATTTTGACATTTTATGTAGATATTAATAAATTGTGTCCAATAGGCGAGGACGCCTATTTTTATGTCAACTATCACATTAAAAAGCAGAATAACCAACAATAATATTACCAACCAATGAAAAAAAGTCACATTCATTTAAAATCACCCGGTATTAGGTACAGGGTGAGCGAAACTCGATGTCTCAGCTCTATTAAAAGAAAAGGACAGACGATAGAAAAAATCTGAAAAGAGGTTCTTAAATGGGATTGAGTAAGGTCCATTTTAAACCAAATTTACATATTTTTCCATATTTGGAAACTGAAGTAATGACGTCATCGATTTTTTTTTCCCAGAAACATACCTATATTTTGGCATAGGTATTTAAAAAGAGCTAATTTTTCTGAACAAATTTTGTAAAGAAAAAAAATTTGCTACATGTTTAAATCGTGACGATTGGGAATTCTTGATAATACTTTTTTTTACAAATTTGCTTATATGTAATTCTTTAACGGAAAAAGATAGCAAATTTTTTTCTTTACAAAATTTGTTCAGAAAATTTAGCTCTTTTTAAATATGCCAAAATATAGGTGTTTCTGGAAAAAAAAAATCGATGAATAGAGCTGAGACATCGAGTTTCGCTCACCCTGTACATCTGAAACAAATTCTTAATTATCTCTTAAATATGGAATTGAAATATTAAATTGAAAATTTGCATTGTATCAAATAACGTATCGTTTATCATGACTACAAAAAAAAAATCGGAAATTTTAAAAGATTAACAAGTAGGAATTATTTTCGTGTGTGCCATTGGCCAAAACATTTTTTAATTACCCACTGTTTTTAATTTAATTTGGTAGTAAAGCTGTCTGTTGAATTAGGTTATAGTACTTTCTAAGTTTGAGGTTATAAATAGCGTCAATGTCTAGGGCATGGTTGTCAGTTTTACTAGTTTGCAATAGAAGAATACTCAGATATCAGCATTCAGAACTACAGCAACATGTTATGTTCTCGGAATTCTCAGAAATTCACCAACATGTATGTTATGTTTATTTTGATAGGTCCGCATGTCAGGTACTTTAGTGACGGAAATCCAACAGTGTGTCCAACGTTAAAAAATAAATCATGGCCTCCCATTATGCTAAAACAACGTGAACGGTGTTTAGGTATCAGTTTCATTATTTTAATTCAGATATTGTGTAGGCAATAGGTACGGTTTATTTAGGGACTTATTTTATAATAAATAAACACGCTGTAATTTTTATTAAGTTAAACTGTTCTAGCCTAATTCTTAAAGTTTTTCATTTAATTATGAATGAATTAGTAAATTATCTATTGGAGATAATTATTTTATGAATTGTCCATAAAGGTCAGGCCCGACTCCAGTAAATGGACCTGATAGTTAAGTTAATAAGTGTTTTAGATATTCCTTGGTAATAAAAGAATAGCTGTAATAAATGAATATTAAAGTTTATGATTTTTAATTTACCAATCAATACGAAAACACAGGAAAGACGACTGAAATATTAAAAATGAGTCATTAGCAAGCTAGTTGGTCATCAGTGGGTTGTAGTTGGTACCATCAACTTCATCTAGAATTCCATTTCCAAAGGGAAAAAAATAATTCTCAATTAAAATGAACAAGTTTGGGCAGCAAGCGCGCTAATTAGCGATCAATTTGCACCGTCTCTCCAGAAATCTGTCAATTAGCAACAGATTGATAAAATCATTATCTAAACCACTTATTAATTCATACCACTTGTGTACGATATTGAATTACCACGTTTCCAGTGCAGACTCCGCCTCGGATCAACAAAAACAAACATACTTACGTCTCAATCTGGACACATCCATCCCCTCCACGCGACCTGAGCCAACCAGATTTGAATTTATCCGTCCACGCCCACTTTACCATTGGCAGAATATTACGGTTTGAGTGAGATGTTGACGGACCGCACCGGACATAAAAAAATGCCAAGGGAGACAGAGACGGAGAAGAAGGGCGAAAATCGATAGGGGCCCGATCGCGGCCGTCCGCTGCCGCCGCCGCCGCCGCCCTGGCCGTCGAAATTGGCACGTGAGTCGGCGACATTTTTCAGCAATATTTTCAGCGCTAATTTCAGGCGGCGAGATTCAGGGGAGCCGGCGGCGGGCAGAGAGAGAGGCGCGGCGGCGCAACAGACAGAGACAGGCGCGGTGAACCCGTGGGCGGGGCCACGACTAGACTTCAGTAATAAAGATGACTATTTTGAAAACTTACTCAGTTTGACAGCGTACTTTTCGAAGTAAACACTTGATCCAGCGCGAGCAAGACAAGTGGTTTGAGTGTGGTGAACGCATGCCCCTCGACAATGGCCTTCGAGGACCGCTCCAGCCCCAGCGCGGCCACCGACGACGCCGCCAAGTCCCCCAGCTCGCCCGAGTCCTCCAGGACGTCGCCCTACACCTGCACCACCATCCCGCAGGGCGCGTCGCCGAAGGGCGACTTCTTCCGGATCACGTCGTTCGCGCTGTCCAGCCCCAGGGCATCCCCTTCGCCCCCGCCGCCCCAACCCGAGCCCGTCATCCAGACGCTCAAGTACTCCATCCGCAACATCCTCAAGCCGGAGTTCGGGAAGAGCGCCGTGCTGCGAACGCGCACAGGGCCCAAGATACCCTTCAAGCCCTACGACCTCGAGGGCGCCGAGGACGTCAAACCCTTCTCGACGGCGCCGCTGGGCAGTCTGCGCCAGGCGGTCTCGCAAATCGGCACCCGTAGCCCCGAGCCCCAGCCCCGCCCGAAGAGCCCCCCCAAGGGGTTGCTGCCCGCTCCGGAGGAGATCAAGAAGGACGAGGGCTCCGTGCCCACTCTGTGGCCGGCGTGGGTCTACTGCACGCGCTACTCGGACAGGCCCAGCTCAGGTAAAGGGTTTTTGGTGGTTGAGGGCCTGATGGGACTAGGGTTGGGCACTCCCAGCCCACGAGGATCCAATGTTTACCCCCCAATTCGCACAGAAAGAATAAATAATAAATAACAATACTGCAGCAAAAGAAAAGCAAAAGGAAAACATACAAAAAATAAAAGAAATAAATAAATAAAAAGTATTTGGAGTAAGTACCTAAATATGTACCTACTTATTTTGCTAAATGTATTTCAGATTTATTTAAATTACTTAGGTACAATTTTTTATTTCTCTTAGAACAATATTAAATTAAGAAGGAAAAAATAATAAAGGGGGAAACCAAAAAATATACAGGGTGGATGAGCTTTGTACAGGGTGTATGGACTTTGCACCATTTTTTAAAATTTAACATTAATGAATTAATAATCACCTGCAAGGTTGTGACTTTTAAAATTTGAAAATCTTTACAAATAAATAAAAAGAAAAAATAATTTCCTACTTAAAAAATATAAATTTACCAAAAAAAAAAAAAACCAAAAAAGTTGGAGATGAATCCTTTTGCAATTTTTAACTCAGACACGTTTATTCCGTTTTTGCTGTAAATTTTATAGACAAGTCGATATTAGATAATAAATTGAAATTGAAATAAATAGAAATCTTATTTTTGAAGGAAAAATGATTTTCAAAAATAATCAGACATGCATATTATTTATACGTCAAACAAATTAACACTTCTATAATAAAAAAAATATGTATTATAAAAACAGAGGTGAACTAATTAGCACATTATACACAGGGTGTATCTGCTACCGTAATTAGGTACACAAGAGCTTTTTTATTCAAAAATGTTCCTGTTTTCAACGAATGATTATTCCAAAGAAATTTGACGAGAAAAAGTGTCACATCATGATCCAAATTTAACAGCTTAAATCCGAAAAAAATATTAGGCACATGAAAAATTGTTTTGTTGTTTCACCCTGTATGTGGGTAAAATAAGCGGCAATAAATTATGCTGCACGTTGCTAAATTGTCTCTGTCTAAAATGGGCCGTAGCCGCTTGCTTGAATTTTTTGCGACCCCCCAACGCTCCCCCACCCCCCGGTCGGATTGATTGCGGTTTTTTAATCTAAATTACTTCCAGACAGGTCAGCGAAATATTTGAGATAACGTTCTTATACCTGAAATATTCGGAATAAATTTGGTCGTTTTTGTAATGACGTCATACATCAAACCCTCAACAGCGGTCTTTTATCTCGAAATAAATGCGGCCCGAAAATAAAGAAACACAAAATCATGACACAGAAAAACTGACTGAATCGCTATCAGATCCCAGAAGAATACAGTAGCTTTGAGATAATTGCTCGAAAAGTGTCACCGAAAAACAATAGGGGAGTCGATGATCGATCCCAGACATTACGGTGAAAAATATCGGTTTTATCCTGGGCGATGTAGCGATGACGTGTCAATACATCAGAAGGATGACAGGCGAAAGATGGGAGCGATTGTTGCAGGGCCGTTGTGCAAACTCGTGTATATTTGGTTGCATAATTACGGAATTAAACTAATTCCCAGTTGTGATTTTTGGGATTTTTGATGCTTTCATCGATCGCCCGTATCAATACGTCAACTGTGCACTTAAAATTAAAAATAAATCCGCTAAAGATGCGTTTTTAAATTCGTACGTGGCCCTGTCAGCGCCCGGATAAGTGCTTTTTAAACGGTGTATTTTTAGGGTCGGCGGGGCGACGCTGGGATCGCACTTAATAGCGAACACACACCACTAACAAGCCATCAATAATGCCTCTTGCTCATCTTAAATGGCCCCATAATAAGTTGTACCCTCTGTCGCCATATTTCAGCCGAGTTAATACCTCCCTAATGTCCTCTCTGCAGTTCGCTAACTGCACCACAATTGCTCTAATTAGAGACAAATGTCGACCTTAGCTCGACTGTCGTGAATACCCTCTTTAGGGAGGTACAAACCGGCTATTGATCAAAACTGGGGCAGGGGGGAATTCCCACTCGGGAATGTTTTGCCTCACATGCAGAAATCAAAAATGCTTCTGTGCGTAAAGGGGTGGCTTGCGATCTTTTCACAACAGAAATAAAGTGTGGACACTTGGAAAATAATTTATTTAAGCACAAACTGGATATTAAACTTGACATAAGTGACAGCTGCCAGATGCTACGTAAAATAAACAAAATTTGTGACACTCTTGATCCAATATTTATCCAGCCACCCGATATGTTCTAGTTTTTTTTGGACAAATTTAAACAGAAATAAGTCAAAGAGGGCTTGACCAAACCTGGCCCTTTCTACCTCTTCGCGTGTTCCGATTTGACGGGGTAATTTTGTTGCAGGTCCGCGGTCCCGTCGCATGAAGAAGACCACGACGAAGGTGAGCGGCGAAGACAAGAGGCCTCGTACTGCCTTCTCGAGTGCCCAATTGGCGCGCCTCAAGCACGAGTTCAACGAGAATCGATACTTGACCGAGCGAAGACGGCAACAACTAAGCGCCGAGCTGGGGCTGAACGAGGCCCAGATCAAGATCTGGTTCCAGAACAAGAGGGCGAAGATCAAGAAGTCCTCGGGTCAGAAGAACCCCCTGGCGCTGCAGCTGATGGCGCAGGGGTTGTACAACCACTCGACGGTGGCGTGCGACGAAGACGACATGCCCTTGTCGTCGTAATCTCCGGCGAAACAGCTCTCAAGTCGATCTCATCTATTTATTCTGTACAAATTATTTATATTATTGTTGTGTAAATAGCGTAGCGTACCGGTTATGAAAGGCATGTCTCATACGTAGTTGCGTAATTTGTAAAGTAATTTTCGTAGCTTGAGATTTCGCATCAGAATAACAAGTAGATCTAGATCGCTGTGTATGATAAAAGCCTTAAAAATAGACTGATTAAATATTTAGATTATAGCAAATTGTGCAATGTTCTCTTAAGACTCTTCTTGTATATATGAATTAATAAATATTGTTCTTCCATCGCGATCGTTTCATCGGCCCCTTTCACCACGTCCCCGGATTTTCACCGGAGCCTCGGGCCCGATCCGGTCGCTCAATTGAGAGATGAAATTAAGGCATGCGAAAGAATGAGCCTCGATTAAGATCTCGTAAGGTTTTGCGTTAACGATATTCATAAACAACTGTCACGGCCCAATAAAGTAATTAACGGTGACTTAATTGACCTTATCTTTTCAACATCTGTAATCTCGTACTTCTCGTATAAAGTGGGATTTGAGCGTTTATCGTTCGTGCCGGCGCAATTGAGCAATTCCAGTGAAAAAATCGACGCGACATGTCGCGTCGCCTTAAGGCCGCCCCACATCGAACGAGCTCGCAGGCAGCGACGGTTTTGACAAATCGTCGCGATCGTCTGTTGTCTTGCCGAGCCGACGTGTTAATTAAGCGGAGGTGCGAACGAGGCGGCGATGCGTTTTTTAAGTTGAAGAAAGCTGTTTAATTGAAAATGCTAATAAAAAGTGAGGTTAAGCGTTTTAAAACTGTAGTTAACAGGACAAATTGAATTTGGTGGTTTTGCGTGATTTTGTAATGAGGATGGGAGATTATGATCTGTTAAAAACACTTTAGAGACTCGTTTGGGCTCTTAACACCTCGACACCGAGACCGTTTTAAAATATTTAAAGATTATCAAAAAAGGTAAATGGCTTTTAATCGGTATTAGGATGTAAGTGGGTGCTAAACTTTCTAAGTTAATTTATGAAAAATAATTCACACGTACGGCGATGGCGCCTCTTATGCTAAATGTGGAGTTTTTATGGGCGATCGGTTGGATTTTTTTTCGTTTTGTTTTGCTGCCAGATACAACTTTCGCACGGTATTTTGATGGTAATGTAGGATGGTTGATGCCATTATGATGCAAATCGAATACTACGATAGAGTAAATCACAAATTCCAGTTCTGACTCAAAATGAATATCAGAGTGGTCCAGGTGATGAGGAATAAGCCGATTGGTGGTCTACAAATGATACATTTCAGTTTATTTGAGAATAAAAAAATTTTAAAATGGAAAAATTAGATTGGAGATTCTTTGACAACGGAAGAAAGCAAAATGTTGATTCTGTTTTATCGCTCGCGCGATAAACCCTATTAAAAAACTAGTAAAAATTACGAAACATTAAGGTTATATTCCCTTGATATACCTAAGGCTTCATTTTGAGCAAAAACAATTTTTTTTCGTACACGCTCAATTAATTCAAAGAACACATTTATGAAATTGGCATCAAAATAAAATTATTCGTTTTTGAATTATTCTAATTTTAACATTAACAGTGAAAAATGACCAAGATTTACAACTATGTACAGTGTCATAAATGAATACCTCATTGTTGGTAAACATCTGTTGGGAACTTTTCTAGTAATTATTTCGTCCCTAAAGGGTAGGATAAATAACCCATCATGTCAACCTCTTTTGTGAAACTGACCGCCCAATTTAATAAGAAATCATAGATAAATTTTGCACTTTAATACAAAATTCGATTTATCTCAAAAACCGGTGATGTTTTCATGGTTTCAGTAACACAAAATTTTTCTTAAATGTTTGAAAGGAGTCTCAGTGAAAAATTATGTAAATTAATGTAGCGGTTATTGGATTAAAATGAAATATGTATTTATCTGTTTCATAAAAAAATTTGAAATTTTTACAGAATATTCTACAGCGATTCACAATTGTTCCTGAATTTTTTGAGAATTTTAAATCTATAAGTGGGTGTTTTCGATCGGGCGGTAAAACTTGAATCACCCTGTATATAATGTATGTATTGAAATATAAGAAAAAAACAAGTAAATGTTCTTTCAAAGATAAATAAATTTGTTACCAAATCGGAGAACAAAAAAGCCATTGTGGATAATTTTTTTTTCTTCCGTTTTCGGGAGAGAACAGTGTGAGTTAGGTACGTTCTATTTTTTACATCCTCGAAATGAATTTTCTTTCTTCACAAAAAGAATAATTCCTCCGTCACGAAAGTAAAATTTTCAAATGAAATATTTTTAATAATTTGGGTTAAACAAAAAATAACAAAGCAGTTAGTAATAAGTATGTACTTACGATATGTGTCGTAATACAAAATTACGAAACCAATCAATTATTAACCTAAGATAAATGTTATTTTACCACACCAGTTCGGTAAAGTCTGTCATTATATATCTATTATGACAAATTAATGTGATAAAGTTTGACATTATGTACTGATAGCAAAAAAATTAATATTCTTATTCAAGGATGTGGTAAACGCCAAAAATGTTTCAAATAAAAATTGCAATATGTATATAGTTGTTAAAAAATAATTAAAATATAAATATATACAGTGTGTCTAAAAATATTTCTCATCATTAGGAAGAACATCACTTCCAACATTTCTTTTAATTATTAACATAATTATTTAAATTTGTAGTTACATTCATAATTCAAATTTCTAACCTCAAATTTCACACCTCAAATTTCACAAGACGCAAACCTTTGGAACTCAAGTTACGACGTAGTTTTATACTAAAGAAAATGTTCCTATCAAAGCTAACTTTGATGAGAAATGGTTAGACATACGTTGCTCACGTGTTCATAGAATTTGCTTACGTGAAAAAGTTATTTGGATTGAATCAAGTGTGTTATCAATGTCAACAAACAGAATAATTAGTAGTGACAGCTTCATCATGTTTTAATTCAGATCGAGAAACGTCAAAAATACGATATTAGAACCAATGAGTAATACTCTATTATCTACTTATATGGTAAAACTATTAAAATAAATATGAATTATTCAATCATTTTTTCTGAAAGTTAATGCTGTGAAGATTCCTAAATAAATAAGCCTATAAAGTTGTTTGCAAACATTTAGGTAGGTATGTCATTTCATCAATATTCATGACACCTTGAGATTCTTTGCTCCAGTTTAATCACTTCCATTTTTATGCTGTTTTGCACTTATTGACAAAAATTAGTGATTCTTGATCACTAAGACATCAGGAAACGGCTGCACCAAAAAACTAGATAAAACAGAAATTTATTAAAAAAAAGTTTTAAAAGAGATTTTATAATTTACATAGCTAAGCACCAAAAGCTCTTGCTATCCAATGATACATTTTTCATTTTTCGTAAATGTTTTTCAAAAAACATTTAAAATTTTATTATTGAAAATACCTATTCATAACTCACTTCAATACAATAGGGTAAGTCCGGGAGAGATGCCCCACAATTGGAAAAATATATTTTTTTCGAAAAGGTTCAATTTTTATATTAAAAAAATCGATGTAGTGGATGGAGTAACGTTTATTTAAAGTTTATCAATACAAACAAGTTAAGCTATAACTCATATAACAAAAAAATAAATCATTTAAAAAAAATGTATTTTGCCATCTATCCCAATCTGTCAGGGAAAGATGGCACAAACTAAAATCAATTGTTTGGTAAAAACAGGAGCATACAAAAATGTCTTACGGCATCTTACGCAATGCTTTCCATAATGTCCTTGAAGGAATATTGAATGTTTTAGAAGCTAAGTAAATATATTCCCATGTTATTTCTTATTGCTGCTATTGCACGTTGAAGGGCATTTTCCGACCAGGAACCTCTGGTCGAACCAGATTTTCTTATGTATTTGGTTGGCATCTGAAGCAAAAACATGAAAATAAATATTATGTTTCCCATATCACAAACATGTTTATGATCATATTTCTGAATATTAGTGCATATCGTAAGCCATCTCACCCGAGTTACGTTGTGCCATCTATCCCAAAGAACGGGTGTGATGCCCCACCTTACATTAAAGAAACTATGCGTCCTAATGCTTTGAAATATAGCCCGTTACATAACCTTACATTAGCTTCTTAAATGTCAAAAACATTACCACTCTACCTAAACGCATTGCCAAAATAGAAGCTTTAGAGTCAATATCCAAATATTTTCAAGCCTACTTACAAAGCAGTAAACATGATAACTTACCTTACTTGAGGATTTTTCCACACCACACACCGCAACTTATTGTCACGTCAAACTAACCAATCACCTGTAATACATGCAGCCATATCTGTTAATACATAGCCGGAATTACCCTACAATAGATTTTGAAGACTTTGAATGATTTAATGAAGAGTTGTAAATCGCAAACAAGGCAACTTATATTTTCCTCTAGGAAGACACCAAGTCGGTACCTACTATGTAGTATCTTTATGCACTTGCACTTCTCAAAACTACATTTGCAACGGGTGTAGGATTAGAAAACAAACAAACAACAACCTCCTCTAAACTTTGCTTACTTTTAACTACATTAGAGTCTTGGTGAAGCTCTCGAAGAAAATCTCCAAATCTCTCATCCGAAGAAACCAGCATTAGGTCTGTAAAAAAACACCACCACGGGGAAGTTTTCGATACGAGCTCGAATCCATAGGGAGAGTTCGTCTCTTCATCACCAGTAACGACGTTGTAGACTGTTCTTGTAGATTTTTTAAAAATTTCTTCTACACCATTCCATGTGTCATAATCTAGGAACATCTCTTAAAAGAACCAAATGATCCCAGTGATCTCCGAATGTGTTGTTATTAGCAATTGTTCCTTCTCGCATTACCACGGTGCGATCGAAAATAAATTAAACCAATTAAGCAACGATCTATTATGTAGTTGGCAACTCTAGATTGGATATTGGTGTATTTTACAACCGTCAATTTTCTCTATCAGGAGTTAGAGAACTTAAAGTCCATTCAAAAATCAAAAAACCACCACCTGTTGCTTTAGGTTGGTAAAATTTAAAAAACCCTAGGTAGATATTTTTTCATACTATGTTTCAATTGTTTTGAATTCCGTTCATATTGTTTTATTAGCAGCACGTTTCATTTATTTATTGATTCTTATTATTTTTACTTAAACATGCCCAGAAAAACAAGACATTTAATAAACACTTAACCTCAAAATTACAATTCATGTCAAATTTTACACTAAACAGCGTTGGCGATAGTAATTATCGAGGAAAATGCGACGTTGGTGGTTTTTTGATTTTTGAATGGACTTTAGATATGATTCTACGACAACAGAAACCAGGGCTGCCACCTGAACCATGCTTGTCATTATATCGCACAGTATACTCGGCTGTCATCTTCTATCAGCTTTGTTTTTTTAGGGAACAGCAAAAATTTCAAAAATTTGCTTTAGTTGTGTACATTGAAGTGACGAATTAAGTTGCAAAAATCTTCGGTGCAACTGAAAAAAATAAGCTGAAGTTCAGCATTACTGATGGAGTCATCAGAGAATGCTGTAATAATTATTATATCATTTGCTCAAGTAACATGAATTTTTGTTATAAAATTCCTAATTAATTAAACTTTAATTATCTTTTATGTTATTTTGGAAAAACTGTTTATTTCGTTGTTCTGTTTTAATAATGTTTTATAAATTATACAGGCCCCACCGGTGGGACGTCGCATTCTCGCTTATCATGTCAGTTGACATTTATTTGTAGTTTTGACAGTTAACGACCGAGAGACATGCGCCATCGATTGTACGTTCCACTTTTACCATTTCAATTTGCGGTGACTTTTCGCAAACGCACGTCCCCCCAGGTGGGGCGGCATGGGCCTCTTAGGTCTTTTAATCGTTATCGGTGCGGCACACGTTTTCCCATCATGCCACCTGCGAGCCTTGCAAATTAGCATATTTTCGAAAAGGATAAAATCGGTGGTGGTGGCGGCGGCGCTCGGCGACCCTCCCCTTCATAATTAATTTAATAAAGCCTCCGAGAGCAGCCGATCCTCGCGTCGATCCTATCTGGCGACCATTTGAAATTCATAAGAGCGCGTAGAATAATTGGGCCCCATTAATGAGTGAGCTAACAAGACGGGCGAGCGTGCGTTCGTAAGGGGTCTGTCGGGCCGCCGCCCCCCTGACCCTCGCTAACAAACGCCGAGCGCAGTTGGGCGGCAGTTGTCATGTGTCTTGTTAACATTTTTGGCGCTAGTGTCGGTGTCCGGTTGCGCGACCGAGCCACTGCCGCACACGGGTGGTCCTCTCTTGATTTATAACGCCGCCAACATCATTTAAATAAAACATTAAGTACATTACCGACTCTCCCTCTTTTACCAACCGAGACGGATAGAAAAGGCGCGACTCGGCGCGGTCGTGAATTAGAAACGGGACTAATTTTTTAAAACGCCGCCAGTTAGCGTCCCGACCGGGGGCGGCGGGTTTAATTGCACGGAATTAGCGCCGGGGCTATGCGGCGGGGAGGGCCGCACGACAAAAATCCAATTAAAACGAAAGTATGGTTTTTATAACGAAAGTGCGAATATCGAGGCGGCACGGTGGGGCGGCGGTTGATCAGCCACAACTCTTCGGGGTTTTTTCATTAAAAGACATAAATAAAAATAAAGGCAACGGTCAGTGAACCAGGTGCACAACACCTAGTTTATAAAATATTTTGTTTGAATTAAAAAATAATTAGGAAAAATAAGTTGATACATAATAAATTTATCCCAAAAAAATAACAGATAATTAAAAAAAAAATGTTATTTTTATTTAAGATGTAAAAACCAGTTTTATAAGTTTTGAGCGTTTTGCAGACATGTCTTATATTGAGAAGATTTTTTTATTCAAAGACGAATAAAAATAAAATCAACATTATTTATTATTTATTAAAAAAAAAAATAAAAAAATGAAGAAAATATTTGTGGTCAACTGTCACCTCACTCTACTAGTCCGGTAAAGTACATATTGTCTTATGTCATAATGACATTGTAATGAATCGGAAATTTACCGGACTAGTGTAGTAAAGTGATACTTCCAATGAATTCCATTGGGACCAATTTTATAAATTTTGAGTGAGTTCGAGACACATGTTTTATATGGAGTATCTTTTTTAAATTCAAAAACAAATAGAATTTACGTAAAAAAAGTATGTAATACCTACAATTTGAAACAGTTTATACAACATGTGTATAAAACACTACTTTTTGTCACGTGGAAAGTTTACCTTCACAAGCGCACGAATAAAAAAGTACCAGATTGTTTAAATCTTTTACCAAGAAGTTGAGAATATCTTCCAGATTATTGTTTGGTCGAACACCCTGTATATCTCGATTTGTACGGCAGTGTTTGTCAAGAGTTATAGAATGGATCTTGGAAAATTTGAAATAACAACAAAATGCGAAATCACCTTCGGTGGGCGATAATGTTCGTTTTGGAGCTTGCTGTTAATTAGGGGAGCCCCGGGTGCGACGCCGCCATTTCGTTAATACCCAAATAATGTCATGGAAATTTAGAGTACAAACGAGGCAAATCTGGGCAAAGTACCGGCATTATTAGTTTCGCTTCCTGCAATCTACATTACCCGAGGCAAGTAAATTGCACGTCGATAAAACTGTCGGCATAGTCACTCTCTCACCGGGGCCGTAATGAGCCCCCAGACCATGCTTCACCGTCGAGCGTGATGTTCAACGCAAAACTCTTTATTTATATTTACTCTGAACCGTGTTATTAATTTGTGCTTGCAAAGCGTGAAATCAGAATATTGTTTCCTAATATGTTTATAATTATCCTCGCCAGCGAAGAAGATAATGCGGCGTTGCCGCAATTACCTCTTTAAAATTACCGAATTCTGGTGGAGCCAAATTGCCATCCGTTTCGTGGGCTCTGGTCATGCTAATGTGGACGTTAACGTTCACTTTCTTCAATTTGGGGGCTAATTTGTCTTTTGTTTCTTTGCAAATGGACAAATTTGACAAATGGGGCTGACACGCAACCAACAGAGTTAACAATCCGAATCTAGACGACCAAAAATTTTCGAATTTTTTTTTTCCAGTAAGTATATCAACTTTAAATCCTGTCCTAGTCTAATTTTGAAAAATTATCAGTTTTCACTAAATAGTATTCTCCTTCTAAATCAAATGTATTTACTGTCAACATCTTGTTAGCGCAACAAATTCACCAAATTTCCAAAAACTGTCAAAAATTCTAAACATTTTTGAAAATAAGCACACTTAATTTTGACATTACGTTAAACTTGTATCCATTTCCACTCATTTTCATTTGAAAAATGTATTCTAATCAAAATACTTCCTTTTTCATCTGATCTCAATATCTTAAATGTCATTTTCGTTTCGAGTTTAGTTTTAGGACTCTTTTGAAAAATAATTTTTTCGGAAAATTTTAAAGCAGTTCCTCGACATTCTTATTGAAAACACTACTGCAAATCAATTTTATTTGCTGTCAATTTTTTTTTTTTATTTTACATCACTATCTTTGTGACACCTCTTCACTGTATTAGTTCAATCATTGCGGACCCGGCTCTCTCTTGGATCCAGATTTCACGTGGAACTTTATGGGCTGCCACAAACAATAAATCTTATTTTTGTAAATTTTTCAATAAGAGAAACGTGGAGTGGTCCCACAATTGGTGGATATTTATAACTTACTTACCACGCCATTTATGTCTTATGATTTATGCCACCCAAATGAAAGCTATTAAGCGCCTATTATCCATTCTTTAGATTGGATAACAGCGATTAAGATCAATCAAAACAAATCGTCGACGTTTTATGTCCACATTAAATTATTTTTAAGCGTAATAAATAAACTTGCACAACGCAACAAAACAACCAACGATATATTTTCATTTTCGATATAGTTGTATTTAAAACTTAAACTAATTATAATTTATGGACAAAAGAAAGTCGTGTGGGAGTTTCGTAATTTATGGGCTAGCAACATCAACCCATAATTATTGCTTGATATTTATTATTTTTTTCCTTTTTTTATATTTGCCCACAATATTTATTATCGATCATTAGCTCCGGGACACAAATTGGAGGTGACGTCACCCGAAACAACAACAAATATTTGGTTAAATAAAGCATAAATTATAATATTTTGGGGACCACCAATGTGGGAAAAAGTATCTCGCCGAGCTAATACTTCGAGAGGCTGCAGAAATGACTAATAATGTCCGGTGTCTGATGAATAAATATCTGATTAAGACTGCTGTGAAAAATTTTACGGATGTCCAGCATAACATGTTACGTTTAGCCAAGTGACGAACCGCGCTGATCGCTGTCAAAAATACTTTGACAAATTGGAGTTATGCTTGACAACACTGACAGCTACAACATTTCATCAATGTTGGAAAACTTCTTTCTTTTATTATGCTTTGCCAAAAGAGATTCGGATTTAGGTGTAGAAGTGTCACATTTAGGTGGTTTGGTTCAGTTGTCGCTCGTTTCCTTGCCTGTAATTAATCCACGGCAAATAAACCCCATCAGCAGCTAGTTTGATCGAGTTGCCGTCACTAAAATAGCCATTTATAAAAATAACCCGGCCGACTCTTCCATCATAAATCATAACACAATAAATCAGATGTGGAGCAGTTAAACTCAAAGAGTAATTAAATTTATTAGGAGTGTCATCCTGGCCCCCCGACATCTAATAGACCGTGCAGCGTGTCATGTCATTAAGGACCAAAGCAGGCCATGTATCTTCGGTGGTGCTAATGAGGGCGGCTCTTTTTGTGTGCGGACGTCTCACACTGTTACACTTTTTAGCGATGCATCTAAAATGTTTACGGAGGTGTCTTTTGTGTTTTTTAAGCTTTTAAATTCGGTAGTTAAGAGGCGACGGTTAAACGGTGTACCAATAGCAAAGACAAATAGCGCAACAATGGGCTCTTTCTGTTCGGAGCACCACCATGAAGAGTCACTTAAAGGCGTTAAACACTTGTCACAACATGCTCGCAAGATTAAGCAGATCATTGGACGAGAGCGACAGCAATTAGCGAAAATTATCAGCCACCAATTAAATCGTCACGACGGAATTAGTGCCATTTATAACGAGTGCAAGACGTTCATTTTGTCGAGTTATCTTGGACCCAGATGTAAATAAAAAGTGGGAAAATATTTTCGTCTTGTACAATATTTTTCTTCCCTGTATGGTAAAAGCTAATACAATTTTTTTTTGGATTCTGTGAGCTCCTGTGTCTAGTAGATTCTGTAATTTTCTCAGCGCCAACGTCGAAATGATAAACTAGTATTTGTCAATTTTATTGGTGTAGGTTGGGAAACTTTTTGATTTAACTGCGTAAACAAGCATAAGAAATTATTACTTTCGTTTGAATAAAAAGTGTGGAAATACCTTTTGGAATGCAAAATTGCGCACAAATTACTCTCTGTACGATCGCGAAAGTTACATTTTTGGTTACAAATTTCTCTTAAGATGTCTTAAGTGAATTTTATCAATTTAGGATCAATTTAAAAGTAATGCCAATTTGCGGCCATTGAAGAATGGTATTTTAATGTAGGCATTTCATTTCACTTTTTTAAACACTTAAAATAGTTTCAAAAAAGCAAAATTTGAAAATTGCTCATAATTTCTTATATTAATCTTTAATCGAAAGGTATTTTCTTGATTTACGAGCTCATTCAGAGCTAATAAGTTTCGAGTGAATTTCTTGACGATTACAAGAAGAGAGATAATTACCTACTTATGTAATATAATTTGTTGTATGTAAGGCGTTTCTTCATCTAACAAGTAGCCGTTTCGCTCTGGTAATTTTCAAACAGTAGCTTTGCATCTTGTAAATTTTGTATAATGTAATAAGCGTTGAATGAATTTTTACGCTCGTAGTATCGTGCGTTCATTTAAATTTATCCTCAAAGTTGGCGTTGAAGAGTCGATTGTGAATACACCACTCGTGTAAAAAGGTAAGATTTAAACGACTGATCCGTGATCCGTAATCCGTATAGTGCATTCACAATCGACTCTTCAAAGCCAACTTTGAGGGTAAATTTAAGTGAACGCACGATACCAATGTATAAAGAAATAAAATACCATATGTTTGAAAACATTTCTGGTCAAGAGCGGCTGTGAAAAACATAAGGTCTAAAAACTTATAACTGAACTTGAATCATCCAATCCTAAATGTCATAGGATTCCTATATGAATGAGTAACCGTTACTAACATTTGATTGTGCCACTAGTACTGTAATTCGCAAATTTAAAGTTAGGTTATGGAATCTTAGCCTGTGGTTTTATGTAGTAATGTGTAAAGTTATGTTACACATTTTTCAAGTTTTTGCTTTCCACAGCAGCTCTTGACCAGAACAGAATTTAAAACATGTTGTATATTTTATTGTCTATTTATGAATAGAAAATATAACAATACACAACATTAAATCTTTTATTGAATCGTTTAAATATCAAAAATATTAATACCCCACTGTGTTATCACAAGTTTCATTTTTTACTGATACCTAATTTGAATGAAAAATTAATAAAGAAATGTGAAAGATTTTGTGAAATTTGCTAAGGTCAAATCTCCTGAATATAATGACGATTAATTTTTTTTAAGTGTCATATAGGTAACAAAAGACAGTAGTCTTGTGGACAAGACGAGCAAACGTCGCTTCGTAGACTACTTCATACAGTTTTTCTTTTATTACTCTTGATAACATTTTTACAGTGCCAAAGAATCAAAGATTAATTAAAACATTTTCAAAAATTTAATCTGTGCAAAATCATGGCTTCAAAAGTTTGTATAATATACATGGCGACTAAAAATAACACAGATTACTTTTTGTTAAGATCAGTAACATAACTTAATCACCATTGTATGAAATAACTAGACAAAAATGCTGTTTATTAATGTAATGTTTTGCACCATTTAGCTCGTCTTGGCGGTTTGAGGTAAAATGTGTGGCACTAGGAAAACTTTTCTATTTTTGTTACCACAACACTCAAAACAAAAAAAGATATTTGGCGATGAGGAATGGACTTTTTAACAAGATTCTGCTCCAGCGCACACAAGATTAAAATAGAGATGATTTTCATGATTTCATTAGTAGAGCGGAATGGCCACTGTACTCACCAGATTTTAATACATTGAATTGCGTAGAGCATATTAAAGCTTTTCCAAAATCCGACAAGACTCGAGAATGTTTATGAAGTCATAATAATGCCGATTTTGAATATATTATGAGGTCTATACAACACTAGTGGACTAGTGTTTTTATAATTAAACAGTTTACTGAACATCAAAAAATGCAATACATTAAATTAGAATTATATGAAACAGGAATCTCAGATGAAATTATGTGTTGAGGCTTACGTTAACATTTATATTTAAAGATAAAATAAATTTTTGGGTTTTGATGATGTTTTAAGAACTCTTACAGAAGGGGGTGTTGGATAAAACTATGTATTACACTAGTGACGTAACAGCAAATAAGTCACTTGTATAATAAATAGCTATTAATTTTTTTCATAATCTACTATTTTTTTAATAACAATATCTCTAATGTTGTTATTAATGAGAAAATGTATTACTTAAGTCGTTAAGGATTGATACATTTTTTTCGCTTCGTCATTGCCACATCCTCTGAACTATAAAACGTTATGCTTGTGGTTTTGGTAATAAGTAAATAACATATAATAAGAGGAGGTTTTGATAAGTTTCTAGCCTAATGTAAAAGTCGACTATGTATTTATGTACTACATATTTGTCATTATAAATTATTGTAGTCCAACTTGGTGTGAAAACTAAATGTAAAATTTGTAGTTGCCGCTTCATATGAAAATGATCAAAATTATGTGAATAAGTGAATACAATTGACAGAATTATTGACAGTTCACGCCACATTAGAGTTATGTTTGTATAGAGCGGCAAAAAATTTATAACATGGGCATGGCTTTTGCTACGACTACAATAATTTGCAATGACCCTGTAAATAAGTATTCCTATCTACTTCAATTAACAGATCATTCGATGCATTTGATACAATTTTCTTAAAAAAATATTGTGGAAATAAATCGTTTTCTTGGCATGCCAACCACTATCTGCAGGATCGATCATGATCTCATTTGACGTAAATCTTCTTCATTTAAGACACTTTTCGAAACAAACTCGACGTTACCAATTTTAAAGCAGATTTCATTGATTTTTTCCACAAGAAATTTGTAAGATGCATTGTCCGGCAAAAACAACACATACCTTTAGTTCGGAGTTTCTTTAACACAAAACTAAAGTCTGTTTTTTTTTTATAATCAATTGTCAAAGTGTTGTCAGGTTGGCAGAAAATTCGAAACAGTGAATTTTATAAATCACGTTTGAAACATTGACTTTGATTGTCACATTTGACAATTTAAATTTAAATTAAACACGTGTCTTACACTCATAAACATATGCAACATAACCTCAATAATAATAATCTAGGGGAAATCTAAGGTGAAATTGAGATAGAACAGGACCAAATGTCAATGATTTTTAATATACAGGTTGGTCTTTTTCTGTATTTTGACACTGACAATTGATTATAAAAAAAAAACGGACTATAAATATATTATTTTCTCGTGATCACTGAAAATTATTCCATCCTTATCCCAACAAAACAAAATCAAAAATCTTTCTGCAAGCGAAATTTTTTGACCGAGGATCAACATGTTTCCACTTTTTTGACATTTCCTTGGTCTCTGGGTCATGATGCTAAAACCAAATTTCATCAATTCTTCCAGCTGCCTTCAAATTGGCCGCAGATCAATCCGGATGTTGTTACACTCATTCACTTTTGATCAGCATTCAGGCATTTGGAGTATCCATCTTGCTGATAATTTTCTCATACCTGATTCATTACGAAGGCTGTGAAAACACATATGATGAGACGTTCAAATCAGCTGGTATTCATCGATTCGTCAAACTTCCAAAATTATGTCATAGACAACGTAGATGTTTTCTGTTGACAGCAATCAATCTTCCAGGTCTCTCCTCGTCTTTAACTTTTTTTTAACCTCGCTCAGATGTTACAAGCCAGCTTTTCACCATTGAAGTAAAAAGGACATATTGATCTGTTGATGTTGTATAAAATCTCTTGCCAGAGAACCACTTCAAAATCATACTCGTATACTCAATCATTCAGGTACTTGCTTTTGGGAAAATTCAAAAATCATACTTAATGCGTAAGCGACCACACCTCTAAATGTCAAACTTCACATGCCTTCTCAAAGCCTACATTTGTTTCTTTGCTTTGAAAATGATTTTTCTAAATAGCTCTTCACGTTGCAGTAAAATTAATATTCGAGTCGCTTGATTTAGGTTGAACCGACGAAGTGGAAACTCTGTATGCACTTCGAATTACAGCTTTCAAATTCCACAGCGAAATTGCTTGTCGGAAGTCGAGACAATATGATTAACATTTTAGTGCATCACAAGCTAACGAGACAACGATGTGAGACACCTGTACCTTGGGACGTCTCTGTTTTGACAGGTTGTGCAAACGTTTTGCATTCGAACAAAATTGCGGTTGGGCTCCGATGGCTGGCAATTACACGTCCCAGGTTCGAACACCATTAAAATCCTACCTATTAAGCTGCGAGCTTTGATGTTAATCTAATCTCAAAGGCCATTAAATTCGTCCCAAAGTATTACATTACTAAATCTCCCACCCGTTTTGTTGGTTTTTTCCTGTACAAATGTTGTCGGTGGAATTTCAAAAATGTATCGAAATTCACTTAATATACGGACCGTGTTGGGTATTTAGGGTCGAATTTCATTGTTTTAATGGCGTCATTTACATTTCCAAGTATTTTAAGTTGGGCTTTTATAGCTTTATTTTATTGGGAATTGTAAACGGTTCGATACAAAATGGCTCGCTTTATTGCCGTGTTTATTTACCGGCGATACTTTTTCCAGCGGAAAAAAACAAACTGATTGACCTACCTACCTCCACGTTGCGATAATTATTGAAATTTATTCCAAAAGAAAAAAAAAAGATTGCCGAAACCCGGGATCGAACCAGGGACCTTTAGATCTTCAGTCTAACGCTCTCCCAACTGAGCTATTTCGGCACACACCTTCAAGCATCTCTCGCATTCACTACTGGTTTGACATAAACAAACTTTTGCAATTTAAATTGATTAATAAAAATTATTAGATGATTAAGCTTCATTCAGCGTACTTCTTGTTAAGTTTGAATTGAATTTTCCCCAATGCAATCTTCCCCCATGTGACAAACAATATGTAAAACAAGCCCGAAATGACTTGGCGTATTTCTTTAATACCATTAAGTCGTTGGGTCAATTTATAACCCACATAATAAACCTCAGTAGTGATTTATTTAATTTTTTTATTCAATTGCCCAATAAAATCACAGTGTTCTCAACTTTGATTAAGTTGATGGTCATAAATTATCATCTCTGTTCCCCCAAATCCCAAAAATTAAGCAGAATGGACAATACAATTAAGATAATTGATTGGAATTTTAGTTGAGACTAGAGAACACAAAAGATACAAAAAATTGTAATGGTTGTATTTTTTATTTTGGTTTATAACAATTGTAAATAAAATTGTTAATTAATACTGTTTCCTAAAATATATTCGAATTCTGACTCAAATTTCATCTTTTATGAAGTGAAATTAACATTTTTACGACTTCCTTTAACAAAATAATTAGTTTATTCTACTGAAGACCTCACAAAAATTACAGCTTTAATAGTTATTTCACAGAAATACTCTAAAGAAATATAATACCTATATAGGTATGTACATACCTTGATTGTTTAACAAATTCAGGTCAGTTTCAATAATAAGGAATTTCTATTAATTATGTATTTTCGATATAATTAAAAAAAGCATTGAATTATTTAGATCAATTATGAAAAACTAGCTTTCAGTTACAAGAATTAAAATTATTTGAAAAATATGTGTGTCAAAATCTCAATTACTATAAATAAGTACATATTTGAAATAAATATACATATTATTCTCAAAACTATTGGTTTGGTATATTATTGCAACATTTATTATAATTGTTTTCAACTATTACCTAAAACACGATTGGCAACAGAGAAATCACCGCTCGCTTGACTACAATTTTTTTTTTAACGCTCGTTATTTACAATTATTAAATCTATAATTAATTTAATGTCATTTTTGAAATTTTTATTTGATTCATAAATAACGAGACATGTCTAATTAAAAAAAAATAAAATTTTGTTTTTAAAAAACTGCGAAAACTAGATTATTTGTAAAGTCAAATAACACACAATCATTTTTATTTAGATAGGTTTCACTACTGAGCACATTTGTTTTTTGTATTACTTTCAATTCACTGTAATAAAACTTGTAAGTTTTTCACCACTATTTTATATCGCCCCAGAGTTGACAAGTTGATGATGAGCGGGCTCACCAATTGTTCAGGGATGCCAACCTACTACATTTACTTCAGCCACTTATCGTAGTTTAGCTTTTAGCTGTTATTACCTTCAACAAAATTTATCTAATATTTTGATATGACTTGCTACAGCGAAGGTTACATTCTATTCTAATTAATCTAAACGATAATATCACAGAAAAATTCTTTCACATCCTTAATCCACTCTCCAAACTTTCTCACCAGTCTTGAAATTTTTCGAAAAAAATAATTCAAAGAAGGTTCGTTCTAATTTTTCTTTACATTAAAATTTAACAGCTTGGCTTGACATCAAAATGTGAAGCTGGCATTATGTTCAACTAACCCCATTTTCGATTTTTGTCATTCTTGTCATCGTGACAGCAATAATCAAAATTAAAATTGGGAAAAGAAGCGTGCACCAGAGAGAAGTGCTACTAAAAATCAGTTATGCTAGTGGGTCATGATCTGTAAGTTACGAAAAAGGCGAAGGAAACGCCAAACAGCTTGAAAACCTTTAGTTTGACAAACTGACACATCAGTCATAATGACAATAAATGGTCGTTTGCATTGACTTTTTTGAAATGTTAGAAATTTGCCGGCCTAAATTTATTGTCCGCCATAGTACAGTTGGCTGCAAAAAAATGGAACTGTCAGAAAATTGATACATTTTTACAATCTATTTCATAGGGTGAAACCTTCCTACGAGATACGTATTGTCATTGCAACATTACTATAACAATAGAAAATTTCTTATTTTTCTATATTGTTTTCAACGACATTCGTGCTGTCAATATGACAGTATGTTGGCATCACTTGCTGTTTCTGTTTAGTAATTTTGAATTTTCTAATTTCGCAATTTACCTTGACGCGGCAAATTGACAAATTCAAATTATTATCTATCATTTTCTACAAATCAGAGAAAATATTTAATCTGATTCGGATTCCGAGGATGACTTAGTTTAACCATGTTTCACACCATGTTGAAGATTAAGTTTCATTGTTTGTTGTTGATGTTTCACGAAATATAATTTTTTTTTTACCATAACCTCAATTTTTTGTTTGATATTTTTTTTAACTAGGATTTGCTTATACCCTGAATCTACTGGTTATAAATTTGTGTGTACAATCTGCTACAACATATTAAAAATGATACTGACAGCACGGATGTCTTTCAGAATGACTATATACAAATACTGGGTGATTTTTAATGATTGAGACAAATTTAGTGGGTTGGCACTCCCGAATAATTGATAGGCCTAGTCATTTGTCTGTTGATTCGCTTTCTAGGTTAAGATTCTAGAAATAAATAATGATAATTTGATTTATTTTGACTTTTGAACTGTCACATTTGAATCTGATAGTCACGTATACCAACATAAAATCGTTAATGTGTTGCCAACCGAACAAAAATAATTTCAATCATTAGTGGTCATCCGGTATTTTACAAATTGTTAAAAAATAGAAATTTACAAAAAAGATCAAACCAAAGAAATAACAGTAGGTAGTGCTATTTCTTTGGTTTGATCTTTTTTGTAAATTTCTATTTCCGAATTGTTTCTTAATTTCTCATTTCTCCCAAATCCTCAAACACAACCGCCGAAAGTAAGTCAGACCCATCGGCGGCGCGTTTTTGCCACCCCCTCGGTCGCTGGTAAATTCCACCATCGCCCCAACCCTCGCCGTCATTCGCATTCGCCTCGGGTGCCGCCGCAGACGTGGTGCAGTGAAACGTGCCCGTCGGTGTCGTAGATGGGTGTCTGCATGCGTATTTGTTGGTATGTAGAGGAGCAGCGCGTATGTGATAACCTGGGACCACACACGTCGCTGATGCTCCGAGCTGATCTGTGATCCGTTGGTCCAAGTTCGCGTTCACACACTCGCATGGCTCTTATTTCCTCTCCAACAGTACCGTCCCGTCACAAATTAACCGACTTTCCATTATATCTAATTACAACAGCGACGCATCCAGATGGTCGCTAATGATGCACCGTTTAAGGGGAAATCACTGGAATCGCCGCCACCAGCGGCTACCGGCTCTGCGCCGCCCCAAACCGAAGCCTGCAATCAAAAATGCGATCATCGCACGTTTGGTGAGGGGATCTTCGGGGCAGAATGTTAAGGGATTTGTGGCTGAAGACATTGAGGAGGGTGGAACTTGGTGGTATTTGGTACAAAATAATTAAGGAAATTTAAAAAAAAAGTAGTACCTAGGTACTACTAATGTGTTGATGTGTCATAACTTGTGAAAAAAATTTGTAAAAAACGATAATAATTTATTTCTAAATAACAATTTACACTAAATGAACATTTATTTCTCACAATATTTCGTGTTCACACACTCCAAATAACTGACTCCTTTTGATTCCGATGCTGGTCCTGTCCGAACATTCCAGGTAGGGCTCAGCGCTTGGGCTCAATCATGATTATTATTATTCGTCGAAACCGGTGACATCATTTTCCAACTTGATCTGTCAACAAAAATTAAAATTATCTTTACTTTACTCCAATTAATTTATTATCACTCGCAGCCAATATCATTTACCTAAATTTTGCCCCAACTCTTTGTTCAAGGCGACTTTTTTAAAACCCCTGTGAAGTAGCACTCGTAAAAGGGGCCCCGGGGCAGGGCACTTCCGCCATTGCCGCATTGTAATTATGTCAGTGTGCCATAAAATTCTGACATTTACGCGTACTATTTCGACAAAATTTCAATTTCAAATTGGCTGCGGAAAAACGAATTTTTCAAGCATTACGAGACAAGTTTGTCGTGCATACAAATCATTTTAAAATTTATTGCGGGTCTCATACACCAACACCTTTTGACAAGTAATTACGCCGCTTTATTTTATCCAGCAATAGAGATCCCCGTCACTGCCTAGTATAAATTAAATACTTGTACTGGAGGTTTTATTGGGTTTTAAGTGTGGCTACAATGTTTAAAAAGCTAGTTCGGTCGCTTTTTGCATTTACATTTTTATTAACCTTAAAAGTCGAGTCGCGTTCCAACGTACGCGAACGCCTCCTAGGGAATTTGAGATGGTCAGGTTGCATCCATGCAGAACTGTCAATAGACACACGTTCGTTAATAATAAATGGCGACTTGACTAATTGACCTCGATTACAGCCCGACAGGATGCAGCGATTTCCTAGATGGATGCATTTTTATTGATTTTTAATAAGTACGAGTACGAGTATGACTGTCGATTAGGAATTTGCAACCAGCCAGACGATTGATAAAAAACAGTGTAAATTAAATTTGCGGAATGTTGCCTATTATGGCAATCAGGATGTAAACATCTCTCGAATTGTTGACCTCTGCAATGCGGGTCCTCAGGTGTCCAGGGTGAAAGAATTTACGACTTTCTTCGGTGAAACTCAACTTTTCGACAAGCTCAATTTCTTGTAACTATAAATTCCTAATTTGCAGCTGCAAAATTACTATTGTTGTCATTGGTTTGTTATTTAAAATGTTAATTATCACTAATTGGCAAGCTTCCAGTCTTACCGCACTTTCAGTTAATCATTTACCACGTACAGAAAAAAATTTAATATTAAATTACTTTCATTATAATCGAAATTGTGAATTTAAACAAACATCATTTTGATATGAACATGGTTGTCTTTGGATTACGCGGTAGATAACGTCATAGCAACGGTGTCAATAAAATTTTTCACTCTTGTGTCATTTTAAGTGTTGAAACGAATCATAACTTCACAGGGTTTTATCGATAACAAAACGAATGAATCTACAAGACTTATCATCAAATACAAATAGGTAATCGTCCATTTAGTTTAATTAATTGCAATAATGTACTATTGGGAGCATAAAAAGTGAGACATCAAATTTCTGTCAGTTTTGAAAAATTCGATGTAGTTCAAGGTTTATTGTCATCTTTTTGACAGTATTCTAGCTGACAATTTAAAAATTTATTTTATACTCCTATTTCCCTTTTCCAAATGCCCTCTTCTTTTGATAAAGGTAGATTTTGATTGGGACTTGGCGTTAAATAAATATTCACTACGTGCTTACTTCCAATCATTCCCTACAACCCAAAATACTTAATGACAACGTCAATCAATTCAAAGTAGGGTTAGAATCAGATAAGGGTTATTTCACATTAAAAGTCAAGACAATGGCGTTGATGTCCCAGTTTTTTAACCTAAATTCTAAAAGGCCGTTTCAAACTATAAAATTTAATAAAATCTGACAGAACTTTTTCTGACAGTTCCCGTTTTTTTTTGAAGCCAACCATAAGATTTTGAAATGTCACTTTATGTGCCTAGGGAGTAGAAGAGACACTTTAGTCCCTGTTATAATACATACAGCGTGAAACCTATTCGATGGGAACCAGATCTGCGAAATGGTTTCAATTTTATCGTTTTGTAAAATCTCGTTCGTTATTTTTTCGAAATTTTTTTGTGAAAAATCTCAGCTATGCGAAAAGTAAAAGGACAGTGATCCGTTGCCCTTAATTTATTAAATGTCTGACACTTATTTCTTGTTAGGAAAGATCGCCGGTTCTATTTGAGGAGATGACTAGTTATTAAAGTGTTCTAATTTAGCAATCAAGCGAGATATATCTCTCCAACAAATCTATTAATGTCCACGATAGAAGGCTAATCATTTACACATGTTGAGATACGGTGATAGTCGATTGACAAGTTAAAAAGAAGGAAACGAGTTTCGCGAGGGACACTTCGAAATGATCTACATAATAAATATGACGACCAGTTCGTTACGGGTTTAGAGCAAAAGGACGAGACAAAACAAAACTGGTGTCAGTTTGGGGTAAGAAAATCCGGAAGCTCTTGACTAATATTCATAGAGCAGAGAACATCCCTCGGCGAGCTTGAGCGCTTCCGTCGGCGCACTCCCCCACATTCTCGCCGCTCCACCCTTCCAATCCAATGATTTAATAAAACAAACTGAAGGGTGCGAGATATTCAATTTAAAAGTTTACGGAATGCGTGACAAATCTGCAATTCGCAATCGTTTTGGTTGTCAGCGGCTTGATCACTTGATGACGTGGACTTCATTCTTCGGAACTTATTTAAATTCCAAAGTTTTAATCAACGCCGCCGCCAATTACGAAACGGCGCAGCCGAAAGGGTGGATCGCTTCATTTTTTTATCGCCGGCTCCGGTTTCAATAGGTGGAATATTTGAAACCTCCCGAGATTAAAGTCTCCACGGTCGACTTTAAAATCGTCAAGAGCGATCATCAATATCGCTCGTACGTTCCGATAAATGTGACATGAAAAATTATCCGAACGCGGCGAACAATTGTCGCGCAGGCTTAATAAATGGTCGGGATATTGAGACGTCAGTGGACATTGTCCTGGCGGGGCCTCGGGGGTGTCTTCGGTCAATCGCGTCGATGACGCTCGTTCAGACACGAGGACATGGACGGGTTTTTGCACCGATTGTGGGAACAAGTGGGTCGAAGCGTGATCAAGAGAAGAAGACAGGGTGGACCAGAACGATCTTCACCGACAACGACGCAGATTAAAATCAATGGAAACATTGTAAAACTTTCACATTTTTCCTTGCTCTTGATGGACCAGTGTTATTTCCTACTTTTCGATGCCTTCGAGTGTGGACACTTCCCACTTGTTAAAAAGGTAGTGCTTTACGCACAAGTTACACAAATAACTATTTTGCACCACTATTAAAAAAATTGTTTTTTAACGAAATGCATACAATTTGTTTTACGGGTGAGATTACAACACTCGCTGCGCTCGCACGTGTAAACCTCCCACTCGTGAAAAAACTACCTGTTTTATACACTAAACAAATCAATTACTATTTGTTGTTGTTTTTTAATCAATGTTATTTGTTTCATTCTTTACTTTAACCAGATTTCGTTTGATTTGTTCCAGATATGAAGAAAATACAAAATAAATTACGATTGGTTTTCCAACTACCGCTGCGCTCGTGCCTGGACTCTTCCCACGTCGAAAAATATAGCATTCTACCTACACCAAAAATGAGTGTTTTCCAATTTGAAACGTGTGAAACTTGTCGCAACTAGGGAATTTATGCGTTGAGTCGGCGACATATAAAAACTTAATCGTCACTCATTAACGATATTAACGTAATTAACGTGGTGATGTGATGATTGATAACGTTAATCATAATTGTTAGTCATTAGTGCGAGTACTTTTTCCCAACTGTGTCGTATTCTTTGCGACAATCGGTGGAATATTCTTGTCGTCATCGCTAATGAATAGTCTCGCTATCGTTGCACTTGCATCAGGTGCACCGCCACAGATGTGGGTGTGTTGCATCGCGCTCTTGCACTTATTTCTTATAAATCAATTATGGATTACCCCCATCCACCTGATGGGCGAAGCCCATTATTACCTCGACTCTAATATCTCTTTTAAATACAATCGCACCTGCTGCTATGGCAATTTGTACGAATTGATTAATAAATTACCAAGTTTCCCCGTTTAATGCGGTTATAAATAACGCAGCCATCAACAGTGATGAGATCTAACGACGCGTCCTGTCGTATTTTATTGTCGTCGCGAATAATTTTTAATCTCGTACGGATTCAGGTGTCGTTTTCACCAAACGCTCTCCGTAATGGCGGAATTAATTGGATGGGATCGAAGAGAGAAAACACAATCGATTGCCAGATTCGGTTTCCACTTTTGTACGAATACGGAAATAATTAATAAGAATTTTAATTGTGTCGGGTGGAAATTTCTAGCGGTGTTAATGTTTCAACTGTGATCTTATCTGAAATTTGTTGGTTTTGACGTGGAACAAGGATTGCGTGGATGGATGATGGTGCCGCTTAAAGCGTGGTTTACGCAGATACGGTTGGGTAAACGTAAGGTAATAATCGACGTGGTGAAACCGCGCCAGGTTATGATTCTACTATTTTATTTTAATTTGTTTTATCACCGTTTATGCTCGTGCCTTTGAGGAAATGAACAGGTGGTTGAAATCTTCACGAGATCTTGCAAAAATGGAACAAATCGGTTTGCAATTGCTCTGTCAATGAAAATGAAAAATTATTAAATTGCCGTCATCATTGTGTGTTCCATGATGTAGTAGTGGAAATATTACAAAAATTCTAACACGTTATGATTTTTATTTTTTTTATAAACCTCTTCTATAAATACAGGGTACATTTTATAAAACATGATATACAAGGGTGTATTTTTAAAATGTTATTTTATTTTTTGACAGAATTTTTTAAATATTTTTTTCGAATTCTACATGAAGCCAGTAGCGCGTGGTTAAAATTTCTGCACAACTTTCAAAAACACCCTGTATACCTACAGTATAATGTTCTTCTTCCACTTGTTTCAAATAACTCATTTCAACACAGAAACTTCGCGTAATATCGTAGTTTATCTCCATTTTATTCACCTATTGAAGGAAATCTGTTTGGGTGTAATGTATGTTTCTTAGTATGTTTGTGTAACTCTGTAGCCCTAGATACTTTACCGATTTCGCCGAGACTTTCACTGCTGGATGGCTCCTTTATCCAGGAGTGACACAAGATATATAACATCACTCTATCTTATCAATAGTAGATACAAGAACTAAGTAGAAAGAAAGCTGTCAATATCTTTTTTCCTAAAATTTTGTGGCGCAGTCTATTTCGTGTTCCAAAAATTGAAAGAAACGGTGACACAACAATTTCTGTTTTTAATTGAGTATTGACCTGATCCAAATTAAGGTTAACAATAAGAATTGAAACGAAAATGTGTCAAATCATGGTGAAAGTATGGAACACTATTGGATATCCACCGAAATGTGACACTGCAAGATAAAAAAAACGTTAAACTTTTACCAATAAATTATAAATTAATCTAGCCCATTAATTGTAGAAACATAATAACTGAAAAATAGTACAGTAAGCGTAATTTACCAACTTTTTTAATAGCTATGCAACAATGAAAGAAAATAAAGCATACTTGAGAAATCATAAATTTGATAGGTCACAGCTCACAGTAAGTGCAAGTAGTGTGTCGTGGATAATTTTCCTCGGTTGTTATAAATTGTTTAATTATAATAAATTTAAATAATTGAGCGTACATTAGGTTGCAAGCAGTGGCGTGCTCGCACGAGAAAATTTCCTTCTCCGTCTCGATCCTGCAACTGCACCAGTTAATTGCAATTTAGCTCTAATCGCGTTAATTATATTCGCACTTATCACGACAAATCTCTCAATTAACGTAACGTTGACTGATAAATTGGTGCAAGCACGCGTAAAAAATTTGCTCGACCGTTGGAATTGTGCGAATCGAATTTGATTGGTGGAGATGCAGATTTGGGTAATCGATACACACGAAGATTTACGCGTATTCTGGTAATTAAAGCGGGAATTAGGACGGCCTAAACAAAGGAGAGCGTTACACGTGGGTATAAATAAATAAAAGCGTAAACGGATAACGGTAAATCACTGGAAGGATAACAGGCTGTTATCCCCAGCAGGCGATAATGGCCGCCTGTGAGCCCCGACTAATCACGATAACAAGGGGGCGAAAGTCTCCTATGATTTAATAACGGAGGATCGTTGGGGAGGTAACCCGGAGCTCGTATCGTGATGAACTAACAGCGAATCGAAGTGTGCGTAAGTCAATAAAGGCAGCATTACGAAGGCGATAAAATTTAAGTTAAGTAACAATAAAGGAGGTCGTTAAAGTTTATGTGCATGCGAATTCTTGTATTTTTTAAGGTTCGATTGTGTTAACTGAGTGCAGGCTCGATAAGACGGAATTCCTCGAGAGGAATAAATCTTGATTAATGACTAATGAGGAAAATAAGTCGACCAAAAAAAAATTTTTTTTTACATTTTCTGATGTGCTAATTCTAAGATATTTTTTATTGTTAATGAAACACGTTAAGAAGTGAGTGATGATTTAAAAAATATCTTAGAGCGATCTGTCGTTTTTGAAGGATCTGAAAAATAGAAACAAATTTTCTTAACTTAAGCACTTTCACTTACATTAAGATGACATTATTACCCCTTCTACATATCTCTTTATGTATCTACCTAAAATTAGAAATTATGATGTATTTATACCGATGAAATTTTTGATTTTGTACTTCCTTGCTACATTTCCCTTTTCTTCACTTTAGTTTCATTTTCGTGTGTTGACAAATATTCTGTCAATTTTTTTTTAACAAAACAAAAATATTAAACCATAAGGCTATTAAAATATGGATGATCCTTAATTTGTACCTACATGTTTCCTTGAAAAACGTTGTCCTCATCTGCAGTTTGCTAGTGCAGTATCACTGAACTTAAAATTTCATTTAAAAAACAAATTTCAGTCTCGATATCTTTTTGTTGTTGTTGATATTATATTTTTTAAATCTTTAATCCCATTTCTTCACTACTTTCTCTTTTCACATTGTTTTCAACTGTTTTCGATTTTTTTAATCTTTCTTTACATTAATTTTCAACAGTTCTATTGATTCTGTATTCTTAAAGCCACCAAAATATGAAATCACAATGTTCATTAAATACAGTGTGGAATAAAATGATTTACATCTAGTTACCTTTGGAATTTTTGCACATGTAAATTTTCCTGTACCGCTCTACTTTTTTTTTTCGAAGTGCACAACTATTAGTTCTGTCAATAAATGTCATCAATCGAATTGACAATTGTTACAATTTACTAAATTGAATTAACAAACGTTGGTGGCCACTTTCAACACTAGTTGTGACTTGCTTTTGTTAGCTCCTTTTTTATTTCAGTCTCAACTTTGCATTCATATCATCCCTTCGCAATAAATCACATTTGGATTTTGGATATATATTTTGAGGTTAGGCTTTCTTTTTTTTGTAGAGCGGCATTTCGTATTTTTACAAGGGTAATGCAAAGGTAACTAGATGTAAATCATTTTATTCCACACTGTATTAATAACACTGAACTACTAAAAATGATATATTTTTTAAATTTTTTCTTATCTCAATATACCCATGACGTCATCTGCTTTGCACTTCTGCATCCTTTTGTCTGAATTCTGTCCAGCTTTCCATCATTCATATTTTTTAGTACTTACTACTCGTACTTCGTGTAATATTTATTTACGAAATGAGTGCGAGAAGACATTTTTCGCGCTGAGCGCATTATTTGAGACACGAGCGACGAAAGAGCGAGTGCTTCATTTGTGCGAATGTGCCGAATACGTACAATATTTTTTGAAATGAACATTATGTCTGATTTGTCGTATACCTTTTGTGAATAGGATTGCGCTTGTCCATGCGATTGCCAAAGTGTCAATTGAATTAATAGCGATTGATTTTCACTCTTACGTTTATTATTATCAAATCAAATTATTTTCAGAATGCTCAAAAAGGCGAATATGATTTTTTGATGATTTCGCGCACTAGTGCTTCAAAATGGCCTGCGACAACATCGATTTCGCGCACTACTATGTGGTCGCGATGGTCATTTTGAAGGTAGAGTTCAAAAACATCTTTTTGTTACATTTTCTTGTGGAAAACAATCGATGTTCTCTAACTTTCAGTCTAACTGCACTTTTCATTTTTTCAATGACTTCATCTCCAGCAAAAACGGAACTGAAGGTAGAAGTCAGTGTAGATATTTATCCTTTTACTTCTTGTAAATTATAACTGTATCTTAACGATAATGATATCAGATCAAATCAAATTAAAAAAAAAAACATTTCATTTAAAGAATTCTTTTTCATTTTTGTTGTTTGTTGTTTTTTTAATACCTCATTCATTACAGAAAAAAGCTCTCTATGAAAAAAATAATAATTAATAGATCTGAATTCAGTATAATTTGCCATTTAAAAAAAATATTTAGAAAAAACACCAATATGGCTGTTTAGCTGCTACAACCTTGATAAAAAAAAAATCTTTTATTAAATCTACGTCGTTATGACCACAAAATTAAGAAAATTTTTGAAAATGAAATAAATTAGAGCTGCAATTAATTATGCATTATGATAACATAAAGTGAGACACAATAAATTTTGTACGTTGATGTTGAGAACATTCAAAATAATTTACCGAAAAGTGCTTGATCACTTTTTATTTATTTTGCTCTTATACTATGGCGGACAATAAATTTAGGCCGGCCTGTCATTGGCTTGACATCAAAATGTGAAACTGGCATTATGTTCAACTAACCCCATTTTCGATTTTTATCATTCTTGTCATCGTGACAGCGATAATCAAAATTAAAATTGGGAAAAGAAGCGTGCACCAGAGAGAAGTGCTACTACAAATCAGTTATGCTAGTGCGTCATGATCTGTAAGTTACGAAAAGGGCGAAGGAAACGCCAAACATCTTGAAAACCTTCAGTTTGACAAACTGACACATCAGTCGTAATGACAATAAATGGTCGCTTGCATTGACTTTTTTGAAATGTCAGAAATTTGCTGGCCTAAATTTATTGTCCGCCATACATGTGAAATAATACATATCGGGTGTTCATTTAAATTTCTCAATTCACAATCGACTCTTCAACGCCAACTTTGAGGAAAAATTTAAATGGACACCCGATATATTAATATCGGGCGTTCAAATGAAATCCTCGGCTGGGAGGTGTTGGAAACCCTCAATTGTGTTGCTTTTTTAAAGTGTAAATTGACAGTTGTAATTAGAGCATGTTGACAGCTAACCTAAAATTTATAAACAATAATCTTTTTGTTTTTTTTTCTTTCTCTGCAATGTTTTACATTAAAAATAGAATAACTAACGATTCCTATTCAATCATGTGCGGAATAAACATAAACAAATATCATTCGCGTCAAACGGCGGGAAATTCAAACTTTACACTGTTCGAAATGGTTTAACTATTTTCAGCGCCTACTCAGTCCAGGATTTCATTTGAACGCATGATAGTATATGACATAACACACCACACACACACACTTGATTTTTTTACTTGGTCGTAACATAGGAGAATGCCGTATAACTGTCAACGTTACATTATTCAATATAAGTAACGATTGTAACATAAATATAAATATTAATATGAAATAAATATGGGTATTCACTGTTGTTATTTCGAACATTTTGTATTATATTTTTCAAGGCTACTATTAATACATACAATAATACTTTATTGTTAGTTGAACAAATTACGTCAACTTAACAAACCCACCATCAATAAATTAACTTAATCGGTTGTACTTCTACTCCTAATGGATTAACTGCTTTGCTCTCTCTTTTGAGGAACTAAAACAACTCTTTATACACACAAAGGTCGTGCAAAAAATATACCTACATATTTCTTCAATTAAACTCTTGTCATAAAAATTCCTTCAGGGGAGATTACGAGTATATTCTGCTCTTTACTTTAGTTTTTCCAGTTATGTAGAACAACAACAATTCATTTCTATTTTTTTCATTTTATCGTTTTACTTCACCTGGAAAACTCTCGTTGGTTCTAGCTGGTTAGTTCCAACAAGAACCGCTGCTCGCGGAATAAACGGCGTTTGACATTCTTGGTTTGACAGCTGATGAAGAAGCTACGCCATACGTTCACGAAGACAAAAGCAACCACCAAGCTACTTGACCACAATTTTTCGAACGCTTTTTAAACTAGAACCACTTATGAATTACTATTTTCTGATTAATCTTACCTCCACACTATTCATAAGTACACTTATTTTTTTGTATCTTCACTTTTCTTTTCCAAAAATGATCTTGAATTGATTGATTTTCTTGAATTCCTTTCTCTTCATTTCCATGTCGTAAATGTTACTTTTCACAAAATTTCTCTTTTAAAATCACCGTTTTGTTCTTTGTTTTTTTCTTCCTTCAATATTTATCAATCCTCTTTTCTTTAATATATCCTATAGGTACACTCCCGCGCACTTAACTTCTTCTTCTCTTTTTTGTATTTTTCATCATTACAGTAGGAGTAGGTAAATAAATTATGAAGAGAGAAATCTATAATCTTAAAATAAACGCCATCGAAGTTAAAATTTGTAGAATTTCACCGAGAAGGAAATGGAAACGTAAATTAACGAAAGAAGAATAATGTTTACGGTTAGAGGATAGCAGGGCATGATTTTGAAAATATACAAATACCGTGAAGGTCTTCGCCAACATCATCAGCTCGAAGTGTGCTCGAACCAATAAAGCCAGCAGTACAAAGGCGATAAAACTCAAAGTTAAATAACAATAAAAGAGTCGTTAAAGTTTATTTAAAGACGCATCCTTAATTTGTCCGCACAGCAGTGAAACATACGAACGGAATTGAGTTGCGTGGGCCCGAATTTTCTCAATTTACAAAATCCCATTAGCAATAATCGATACGGCGAGATCTCGACTGCACGAAATACTCAACCGAGCGCACTTCCTGTACGGCCTCCTCGAGCCCCCTAATAAATTTCAATAATAGCTTTTTATTCCACATCAATTAAGGGAGCGCGTCTTCCAATTCCGGCTCCGTATAAATCAATTATTCTTGATAAGTAATTGAATAATAATGACCAATAGAGGAGGTCCGCGCCCATTTTCGATATTACCCCGAATTAACCGGACCACGGTCCAATAAATCAATTAAGACCAACCCCGGTGGACATTCCCCGCTTCCACCCTGCTGCCCCACCCTGGCGCGTTATGCTCGGCTAACACGCGATCTCTAAACACCTTCTGTGGCCCGACGGACGCGAGGGGTGGGCCCGCCCCCGCATAAATCGCGCCACCATATTAACCCATTAACCCCCCCATCACACGACGATCTGACGCTCTCGCTGATCTACCCTGCGACCAAACAATCATCACGAAAGAGTTCCTAAACGTCAAAAAGACAACCATCTGTCAACAAGAGCAGCTAATTTGAAGGTTATGTTGTACTGTCATAAATCATAATTATTCAACCTGTTCAAATCTAAACTAGAATATAGAAGAACACGTTCCATGTACATTTTGAGTCGTAAACTAGAACCAGCAGACTGTCAAAAGTAAGATTTAATTGTCAAATGAAATGACAATACATATTTTGCGGAAAACAAATTGGAATTTCAAATGACTTGATTTAATTTTATTTTTTCTGTTGATAGTTCGTGTCTGTCTATGGTTTAATTTTTTTAACTCGCTTCGAGTTTCTCCGATCACTGTGTAGTTTTGGTGGCGATGATTTACGTGGGCGAGGAAGGGCCCCCGTTTTGATGGAAGACGGCAATAAAAAGTGTCACTTTGTGTCGGCGACAATAAATTATTTTTCGATAAGGCCGCCGTAAAAAATTGAGCCATTTGGCCTGCATGGAATTATCACGCGACACCAGTCGCCGCCACTGGTGGGAGTGGACGTGGGCCACCCAAGCAGCCGATGTCGAGGTATTTGTCATCGACACACTGCCCCACTACCGCCGCTACTGATCTACATTTCTCGCATATCTCAGAGCCGGATTCATTTTTTTCGGGAAATTATCGCCCCCAGGGCTGGTTACGCCGCCATTTGTCCTCCGGGATTTCGGTTTTTCTCGTTGTTTGCGTCGACGCAACCTCAAAAGCGCATCTCAAGCCTTGGACTAATTTGCGTAGCCAACCGTACAGCTTGCAATTTCCCTAATGACTTGTGGTGTCGTATCAGCGGCATCTATCGCGGCGTCGTGAAAAGAAAGGGTTCATGTTGAATTTGTCGCGAGATATATGTTTGAAAAGTATGAATGAGTTCATTTATTACCGTATCATGTGAGGCAAGTCACGAATGATGGTGTTGCACGACATGGTGATAAGCTTTGCTAAAAACAATATACTACGGAGTGAAATAATGTGAAAAAAATTTAACGCTTATTTTAATATGTGTGATTCGAGAAATGGAGAGCTTGTTGTTTGGCTATCTCGAAGTAAGTGCTCGTTAGAAAATGGAATTGTAAATTATGAATCAGTAGGCGAAGAGATTGTGAAGATTTTATTGTTTTAGAGGACCAATGTTTGCGATAAGTTTGTAATTAAAATATAAGAATTGGATGTGTGGGTTTTAGGGGTTTATAAATCTAGATATTTTTTCATTTGAAAATGTAGAAAGCAATCAAGTACTCATGCTTGGAATTTGTAATTATAATAGCACGATAATGTACCAACAGAAGATTCGATATATGTATTCTGTTTATTAACCAGAGATAAAAAGAAACATTTGTTAGTAAAAGCTTGGTTTACTTCTACGAGTATTTTCATTTACTTTTGAAATTACATAGTTGTTCAGAATTTAATTTATTTCATTCTTCATTACAACCAACTTAATTTCGTCGCAACTGTAAAATCTGCAGTCCATTTCCATAATAATAATCAACAGTACAATCGTAAAGAAATTATTTACAAAGTTATTTCATTTTCATTAAAATGGTATAATGATAAAATAATTTCATGTCATTATTAGGGTAATTTAGCCGTTCTAAATTAATTTCGTGTATGCCCGGATTTAACAAAGATATAACTTCGAAAAGATTTAACATGACAAATTTTAAATTTATTATTTGTTTTAAAAAAATAATCGAGTTCAGTGTTTTTAGTTTTAAATTTAGTGAAGTCGAACTTAAAAGAGAGAATGCAGGCTGCTATTTTTGATTTTGACATCTGCACATGGGCGACTCGTGTTACACCACAGTGGCACCGGTTAAATATTGGGTAATAATTTCGTTATTTTGCTTTTTTAGAGGCCCTTTTTAATAGGAATAATTTAATTATTAAATATTTCGTGTAATTATCGATAAAGAAATAATGAAAAATACTTCAAATTACAAAAAAGCCACTTCAACCGTTTCTATAGAGATACACAAAGGCGCGGTTTCGACCGCTTGAAGATAATATTTAGTTATTTGTGTATCAAGGCCAAAAAGTACATCTTTTTCGTCCGAGTCTTTATACCTTTTTCAAATAGATAAATTTATTAATACGTATTAACAATTTTTTTATAGTATTTGTTATCAGCTTTCCAACAAAACTAGAAATTTACTATTTGCAATACAATTACTTATTTACATAATTTATGGTGACAGGACAATTATCGGTTTTGTCGGTTTCGTTGCTAACTTACTAAACAGATGGCGCCAGGGTCAGTGTCCGAAAAAGTGAGTCCGAAAAAGAGTTATTTTTCGTCCGCTTGTGAGTACGTAAAATTACCGTTTTCATTAATACGTTATTTTACAGTTTGGAGAACGTGATTTTATACTTTTTTTACACTTTACCAAGTTTCGCTTAATTTGGTAGAGAAACAAAGAAAATGCATTTCTGGTAAAATCACAATATTCATGGGTTTTTGGAGAAATTAAAAAAAAGAAAAATATCTCTAAATATGCACATTTCAATCTACTGACAGTTTTTTGTTTTTCATTTATAGCTTGAATTGTAAATTATATTTGTAGTAATATTTTTTATTTTACAGACATTGTTGCAAAAATGTACCTGTGTACGCAATTTGTGCATAAAACTCTTTTTCCTGCGTGAGATCACAAACGCGCTGCGCTCATGTATGTAACCTTCCCATTTGTAGAAAAAAAGCAATATTTTATACACACAATTTGTATTTTTATCATGGACACCCAAAACTTGAATGGTGGCATATGTGAGATGTTCTGGGCATCAGTCACATCTGAAAAGCTAAGCCGTGAGGTGCGGACGATAATCCGTCGCGCATCAGCCCTCTCCGCAAGCGGAAGAATGTGCGGGAGCAACGAAGGGTGGCAACATAAAGTGTACGCCTGTTACAAAAGCACGCAGTCCTCGGGTCAGATTGACACAAAAATGTGTCAGGAGTTAAGGGATGGCGCACCCCAGCCTCGCCCCAGAATTTCCAGAAGCCGGCAAAAATAAAACGAAAAATTAAATTCCGCTCAATATAAACAGTGACCCGACCGATTCACTGTGACCAGTCAATTAAATGGAATTGGTGGCTGCCATATATCAGACCGGGGGACCCCACACGTATAAATAATGGAACGCGACCAGGGGGCGCAGCCCTCGCCCCTCTCCACGCTCGCTGCTGGTGTTTCGTCAAAGAGGCGGCCCTGCGACCTCCACTTCCGCCTAATTATGCCAAAATATAATATCATCATTAGAGACGCCACCGCCATAATTGAAATATTATTGTTATGCGGATCAAATCGGGAATCGTGCAACGTTTTCGGATTGTGCCGAATTAAATTAACGAGACCAGGAAGTTGGCGGTTCGAGGGACCCCACACCAATAAATACCAAATATTCGAACAGTAGCCGGCCAGGTAGCCGCCTCTCCGCTCTCCGGTCGTTATTTTCGATTAATTGTCTGGATGCGACGTTTTGACGTTAAAGAAATGTCGGGTTAATTAATTTTTGTCAATTAGACAACGATGCCACCAACAATCGAAACGCTGTAATCACACGCACCAAGAAATCGAACCTGTTAATTAATTAAAGTGGAAATTTTCGACTGATTACCTTGGCTTCGTTAAAATTTAAACCGACTCGTTGGAATTATATCGGACCAAATGGCATTGTCGGCGAGCGTATGATTGTTGAAATTCTGTGATCGGTGAAGTTTATGGTGACATTGGGGGCAGAGCCGTGGAGAATCTAATTCTCCAACATCTGGATCATTTCCGAGCCAATTAAAGAAACTATTCGACAGTAACGTACTACACGGGGTTATTTACATAAAAACGAGAGAAATTTGTTAATTTTGGAATTCATTATGCGATATATTAATAATTTTTCTATTAACGTAACTAATTACCTGTATCACCTGTAGCTTGTTTATTATCATTCAGATATTTCGAATTTTAATTTTAACGCAACATGTCCAATTCCATGTACAAATAAAACTACATTGTCTATTTGCAATTTATTAATTATTATATTCATTTTGATGAGATCATTTAACGTCATTCCTTGATGACGTCCACTTCTCGACTTGTTAACTCTTTAAGGATCTTTTTCGCTTCAGATAAAGAAAAAATAAAAAATCACAGCTGCACACATTGTAGTAATAATCACAATTTGCCGTTTTTACTGAAAAATAAATACAGCAAGGAGTCATGAACCATGATATACCTAAAGCAATCTGGTGATTTTTTTGTAAAGCTATAAGAAATAAATGTATGTGAGGTGAATTAAAAACGCTGAGGATTAGGTAGTATTTCCGTATTAAAGTTCTACATTAAGCACAATTACCAAGTCAATGGCGTCGTTGAGTTTTTGTTAGGTAGTTGAGTTGTTCCTGATGGATCTATTTGTGTTAAAAAGAAACAATTATGCTGCACTTAAGAATTTGATTCTATTGATTCTAAAATCAATTGGATTCCTCTTGTGAGTTATCGAGAATTTGTGTAAAAATGTATGTCGATACATGTGTTATACTATATTAAAGAACGAGTTTTATAAGGGTTGATTTGGCGCACGAGTCCCAAGTGTAGAAAACGAGCGGTGGGGGAGTTTTCTATGGGACGAGTGAGAAAAAGTTTTTTTATGTTATTTTTTCGAATTTGCACCCTTTTTTAATTTTTAAATAAAAAAATTAAATTTTCAAATTCTAGAGAATTTGGTATAAATTGGTAATTCAAGGTAACGGATGCAACTACATCTGCAACAGATGTTAAAAAGTAGAGTTTGAACATTAATATTGGAAGTTTTTAGGTGTAAATGACAATAATAATTAAACTACAAGTGCTTTAATAGGTAGCCATAAACGACTCCAAATTGAATACAATAATAGACCTATTAGAGACGCAAATTCTAAAAATAATTTTACAAATTTTTCTAAGATAAATATTTATACTAAACAATTTTTATTATTGAAGTAAAAAAAGGTTCTGAAAAAATCAAGGAAGATTTCTAGCTTGAGCTATTAAGTAATAATTTACTTAATTAACTCTAATTTAAACTTGTTGAGTAAGATATTGTCAAACATGTGTATCTACGTTAAAAAAAATTAAAAACCTGACCACAAACTGAATATCTTGTTGTTCTCTTTTTTCTTGATAATCCATAAAACTTTATGTGCTCAGTACCTTCGAATTAAGTTATAATTATGTATATTGTTTCGGTTGAAAAAGGGATTCAAAATCCGAACATGAACGAGTGATCAAGAAAAAAATACTTATGTATGATGAAACTCTGTGTTCAAGAAACTCCAGTGCAAGAACAGGATTCATTTTATTTGTAGTTTGTTAAATAAATCATTTACTTGTATCTCTGGAGATATTCACGTTAGACGTAAGAAACTGTACTTACAATTCTGTTTGTCTTTCTCTCTCTACTCAATTTATTTACCTACTATTGATAAGATAGCGTGATTTTATAGATCCCATATCATTTGTGAATAAATTAGTTATCCACAAGTGAAACTCCTGTCGAAATCGGTTCAGTATTTAAAGCTACAAAGAGAAACAAACAAACTGAAAAACAAACAAAAATAGTTTACATCCAAACATATTACGAGTTCTTCTTCTCCTTCGGTGTTCGAGCAAAAAAAAAAACTAATTGGAGACTAAATATATTTTAAAATGGACAAAACAATTCCACCTGCAAAAATATCTATGAAAAGCGAATCCTACCGATGAAGTTCTACGAAAGAAAAAACAAAGTAACTCGTTGAGTATGTTTTTTTAGATACTCCATCCAGACCACTTTACGTACTCCATCCATAATCGGAAGTTTTCAATTCAGTAAATTGCATTTTTGAACTCACTACATTGAAAATGACATTTCGCAACCGCAACAGTCAACCGCGAACGTCGATTTTGCACACTAGTGCTTCAAAATCATCCAAAAAGCATTCTGAAAATAATTTGACTTGATAATAATAAAATCTGATTTACAAAACGCCATTTCTCCAATTTGGATGTTGAAAATTTCGAAAGAGTGAAAATAAATCCTTATTCCTTCGATTAACACTTTGGCAAGCGCATGGACAAGCGCCATCTATTCACGAAGGGTACACGACAAATCAGACACAATGTTGGTTTCAAAAAATATTGTACACTGCTGTGCAGAAAAATGTGAATTTTGACAACATTACATTTGTAAATAGGTTATAAACTGTCGTCAGTGAGATTGTCACTGTTTTATTTGTTATTAGGAAAATGAAACAGTTGTTTGACAAATAAAAAGTCAAAACCAATCCAGACCGACTTAACACAGCGAAAAATGATTTTTCTGCACAGCAGTGTACAAACTTCAATGCACGAAGACGTATTCGGCACATTCGCGCAAATGAAGCACCCAAAAATGTCTTCTCGTCTCTCGTAAATAACTATTTTCGCACCACCATTATAAAATATTAGTTTTTTAATCAACATAATGTGGGGACATAGCATAGCTTCCACAGTGTGAAATAAAGTAAGTGTACTTTATTTTACAGCTTTAGGAAATTTACTTCATACTTTAACACATCTAAGTGAATTATTAAAGTGTGGAAGTTGAGAACAAGTGCAACAAACTTTGCTTAATCTTCTATGGAAATAACAAAAATACAAAATGAATTTCTGCCAAAATACTTAGCAATGCTTTCACCACCGCAATCAGTAATCGCTCACTTTATGGTAATACATAATTGTAAAAGAATTCTAAACGAACCCACTTCAACATGGTACTACCTTATTCATAATTTTTTTGTAATAATTTTGTTTCACAGAGATTATGACGCGTAGGACCTGCGCTCGTGCGGGTAAAACTCCCACTTCTAAAAAAAATTATGGCTTCGTACATACAGCCTGTCCCAGAACTGCCTCTCCAGAGAAAAAGGCAGTATTCGGGAGATGTGTATTTTGAAGAAAAAAATGTCCAAATCAAGCGATAGTCGAGAAAAGATATCCTAAGCATGGCCAATCAAAATTCCAGTTGGCCAAACGTTTTGGTGATTTTTTGAATTCAGTAATTATTTTTGTTGCCTAACAACGACCCAAATTTTTCAGTGACACCTGAAGACGAGCTTCCAGGATTGGTGAAAGTGAAAATTGTGTAACACGATTATTTTAACTAAACGAACATTAATTTTATTTTTCTTGGAGGCAGTTCTGGGACACCTGTATACATGTTGCCCAAATAAACTTAAAAATTCTTATAAATTTTCATGTTTTATTTCTTTTCCTCAAATCAACTACAACATCCAAAGCTCTTTTAGAGATTGGAAGGTATCTCCTTATTCCTAATACATATATCATTAATTCGATATTTCGTATTTGACTGTTGGCAAAATTATTATTTGATATACAACTCCACGATAACGATTGTCACATTGAGAATAAAAATGTTTGACGCATTTTACATTTTTCCGTCTGATGGCCATCCGTTATTGACCTTTCCCGAACCGCCAATAATCCTAGAAAAAATAATTTCCGTTGGATGTTTTATGCAGACATTTGGAAACGACCCTCCTCGATTACCTTCCAACTAAATAAACCAATTTCTTTTTTCAGTCGATGTTAAGTGCCACCGTTCCACCGACAAAAAAATGGAAAACGATTCACGTAATCTCCTCTTTGTTATGTCAATACTCACGAACCGTTTTATTAAGCGTTTCAAATATCAGTGTAATTTCGGAATTAGACTTTTGATTTGATCAGCGAATAATTCATGTGATTAGGCCTCGTTACACGTACTTACTCCATACGTGGACTTTTTATCTAGATTCCAGGCGTAATGACAAACGATCGCCAACAACCTAATGCCATGCATCTATTTTTATGCGTATAATATTTTTCCATCAAACATGAAACCTTGTTAGGCTTGTGAAGGTTTTATCAAAGCCGTTTCGTTTCGGTTTGCACGCCAGGCATATCAACATTAACATTTTTATTTGTCATTTCCACTCCGCTAAATAAAATTAATTCTTAACGTTATCAACTTAATGACTTTATTCTTGGGAAAAAGAAACGAAATCGTCTTGTTGGGTATTTATTTAATTTATATAATCTATATTTTACAGGTCATGAATTATAAACAATTTTTGTAGGTACATGATTTTCACTATTACTTACCGAGTACATTATAAATAAGCTCTAACTCACAGACAATATTATATAAATATTTACAATAGTGTTTTTTTTTTAATATACATTAGGTTGCCTAATAAATATTGCTTTCGATTTCGAATTATCTTGCTAACACAATAAATAGTCTATCCCTAGTCGTTATCAATTTTTACAGTGTATTATGTACAAGGTCGGATCAAGAATTCCGCGTTTTGCACCGGTCTTTGGTAGTTGTGCAACAAAAACGAAACGAGAATATGATCCCATGCGATTTAAACAATAATGGCACCGTACATAAAAACTGTTATTTAGTACCACACAGCTTGCAATTGTGTTTAAATGAATGGTACATTAATACATTTTTTGTAACACGAAGCTCTGAGAATTGTAGAATTAAAGAAACAATGCTAACATACTCGAGGGATCGTCGCAAAAAGTTGCCCAACTCTTAAGTAGACCATTGACAGCTCACCCGAGTTCGTCTTTGGACAAGGTAGAAAAAGCCAGAAATCACCGTAAAAATTCAAAGAACCCACTCTCACCTCGTCCACGGACGAATCACAACGACATCACAATAATCAAGTGGAAGCATGGAATTATCACCACCGGAAACGCAAAACCGACACATTCCGGCCCTACGAGGGGCTCCCCTTGGGGTTGTGCATCTCCTGGAGCTCCTCCTCTTCTTTGGACAGGGGGATCGTCGAGTGGTTGTAGAGGCCTTGCGCCATCAGCTGCAAGGCGAGGGGGTTCTTTTGGCCGGACGCTTTCTTGATCTTGGCCCTCTTGTTCTGGAACCAGATCTTGATCTGGGCCTCGTTGAGGCCCAGCTCGGCGCTCAGTTGCTGCCTCCGCCTCTCGGTCAAGTAGCGGTTTTCCGCGAATTCGTGCTTGAGGCGGGCCAGTTGCGCCCCCGAGAACGCCGTCCTCGGCCTCTTCTCCTCGGCCGTGGGGGGACCCTGCTTCGCTCCGGGTTTCTTCACGCGCCGGGTCCGGGGACCTGGAACGACGACGACAATTTAGTGGGGGCGATTGACGCGGTTTCAAAGGAAATGTCATAATGACATATTATTCAACGAGTCTGTAATGATGGCTATTATCCACGAGGATAAATAAACGGTTTATAAAATGAAAATAGCAAACTGTCAAGTTAATCTTTACGAGAAGGAGAACGCCACAAACAAACAAGTACAAACATTTCTCATTAAATCTGCCACCCCTTCAAAACATCCCTCCTCTTCTCGATCATTCCTCAGTCTGTCCTACCCTGATTATCTTCCCTAATGTCCGTAATTTAATTTTTACCTCGTCGTGGATCGAACGTAATCCACCTTCTTCATTTTGCATCACTCTTATAAAAGGGAAAGTGATTAATGAACTGCTCGTAGCTAATTCACGGATGAACCCTCTTTGCACGTCTTGCTCGCTTTTTACTTGTTATACGGTCTTTCATGATGCAAATGACTTGCAAGAAACGCCGTGTTTGCGCCCTGCCTTTTCATCATTGACTTGGAAACTTTTGTGTTTGTGCTCGCCAGTTTCCTTTCAAAGAAAATTGATTTCGACGAGGACTTTTCCGAAATCGACCGGAACCCGAGGAAACACCGGAACCGGACAAAGTGACAGTGCGAAAATTCGTTGCGGACGTGTGATTGGTCACAGTTTGACGTTTAAGATGAGCGACTGGTGGCGCTTCTCGGAAACATTAAATGCGAAACAGGCAGGCAGGAGTGCCAACGTAAAAACAGCAACGAAAAATAAAATGTAATCGAAGGCAATTTGACAGTTGAAAATTCAATAAAGTGGCTGGAATTTGTACAAAAACAAATTCTCTCACTGTCAATTCTTTGCTTTTAGAATTAAATTAAATTAATTTCTTTAAACATTTTATATACGATGATTGGCATTTCATGGTCACCCGCAACCAGTCTAATAATGTAACGAGCGTTCAAAAAATCTGTCATCAAATGAGGTGTGGCTTGTTTCGTCAGCTGCCAAACAGTCAAATGTCATTTATTCTTTCTATTCGGTTCTTTTCAGAACTAGTCAACGAAGGTTTTCTTTTCTTTTAGAGCGATATATTAATGTTTATTTTGAATTATTTTTCATTTACATTAAAATGATGATCGATGTGTTTATGTATCTGAAGGAAATGTCAGAAGACCACAAATATTTTTGAACGCTCGTTATGTCACGTTTCCTTGCCTTCCACAATTATTCCTCTGGTCAAGAATGAAGTAAAAATTGTATTTTTACCTTGTTTCAAATCAACGGTTTTACATAAAAGGTAAGTATAAGTAATGGATTTTACCGGTTTGGCTTAGTATTTAATTAAACGATAACTTTACACTATTACTTTACTATTACAGAATGTTTTCCGTTTTTTGACATTGACAAATTGATTGCCACGTTACAAATGTGGACTAAATTTAACTTTGGATTAAATATTGCTGTAAATCATTGGTTAAATTTCAAGCCAAATGGCATATTGTAAGCATTGCAAATAATTAATTTTATTCTAATTTTCTCTGTTATTTACATCCAATTATGTTTTCGTTCGTTTCTTTGTAGTTTCTACACTTGACCACACTTGATTTCTTTCCAATGCATTTTTATCGGATCGAATAAAAAAACGGATAAGCGAGAGTAGTTCATAAATGTTATCCTGTCTAATTAACAATATCTGTTATCGAGAATATCCAGTTGCAAGTCAACTGCATCGGCTGCAACCGCATCATCGGACTGCATTCGTTTTTGCACCTCGCATTGCAAGAATAATTACGGCAAGACGCGTAGGATTATAATGTAAACGATAATAAAGAAATTAAATTTAATAGATACCCAATTAATTTAATTCTTAATTTAACACATTCGAGCTGGATTACTTGTTACCGACGTAAAAGAACCAGCGAGTCCTTCACATCCTTGAACGCATACTAATCGCCGAGTGCATTTTATGCTGTCTGCTCTGTGGTTTCCATATTTGCTGTGGAAAAAACTCCGAATTGATTTTATTCCGAGTCGTAATGAAGTCGTCGTTATCTCAAATCTGGGCGGTTGAATTTTATTAATTCGGACCGGCTGCGACGATGAAAAAAAAGTGAATTGGACCGGTCATAACCGAGATGGAATTATGAATCGAGCAAGTGAAAATATCCGAGCTGTAAATAATGATTACTGCGCCTCGGTCCGTCTCTGGTGGTGCCGTAAAATGAATATATCAAACCATTTTGCTCGCACAAACGGAAATAAATCGCAGACGAGACGGCCGATAAGTCATGCGGTACAGCGGCAGCAAAAAGACGAAAAGAACGGTGCTTTCGGGAAAGCGGCAGTAAAAACCGAAAGGATCGCGTTTACCGTAAACAGTGAACGTATTGATTGCTAAAATGATTAATGAATTAGGAAAGGCACAGAGCCTGCATGTGAAGCAAATGCCTGAGCAGTAAACACGGCCGCCATTGCCATGTTAAGATGTGCAGACCGCTTTTTCATCCAGTTTGCCCCTATATTTCTTCTTCTTTCAATTAACTTTCTGCACGTAGCTAACATACTCGCATTTTATACACCGCAAGATTAATGTTTACGTCTACTTCTTAATTATATGCTCTTAAACTCCACCGTCCCGTAAAGAGAGTCCAATGCGGTGCACATTGGCGTACTCGTGTGCTTTTCCAATGAGCAACGAAAAAACAGCCTACGCCTCATTATCAGTCATGGCGCCGGAACAATTTCGGCTGGCAGCATAATTATCCTTGTTCCGTCTCTAATATCGCCCAAACTGATCAAGAGCTTCTCCACCTGACAACAGAATGCGCTAATTGCAAACCTGTCAAGTTCCATTGTCTCAAGATGAACCAATATAACTGTCACCACTCACATCTTAGTACCCATTATTGGTTATATATCAACTCCCACGGCAACAAACGAGCCAGTTTTGCATTCTACACGACAATTATCCTGCCCAATGACGATTATTACGGAGAGCTTTTGTCCCAACTAGGAACAATGCAGCGATGGCGCTGGCCTAGCCCCAAAGCCCAAAACTCGACGAGCTAAACCTACTCACAATAAACAAAAAAGTTTCAACTAAATTGATGAATAAGTACAGGATGTCATTCTTTAAACGCACTTTTTTATTCACTTGCTTTGAAAATGTTTTTTTTTATTTGATTGCTTCTGATGGTGGGATGTATACAGCGGCGGATCTTAGCGCCCTAGGCTGTTAATCAAAGCGCCCCGTCTATCGCGCGTTCAAATAAAATCCTGGGCGGAGTAGGCGTTGGAAAAATTAAACCGTTTGGACAGTGTAAAGTTTGAGTTTCCCGCCGTTTGACACGAATGACATTTGTTTATAGGTATTTAATGTTTAAGAATCATTAAGTTATTCTATTTTTAATGTAAAACATTGCAAAAAAAGACAGATTTTTTGGCTCTAAATTTTAGGTTAGCTGTCAACATGTTCCAATTAATCTACGCTTTAAAAAAGCACAACAATTGACGGTTTCCAACGCCTACCCAGCCCAGGATTTTATTTGAATGCGCATTATTTGACGTAAAGAAAAGAACAAAGGTAAAATAAAAATGCAATTTTGATATACAGGGTGTAACAGAAAAAAATGCATTCATTTTAACTGGTAGTAGTACTCATCAATTACAACAACTTTTCTAAATAAAATTGAATTGGCATTTGTCCCCCTCTTTATTTTGATGTGCCGTTCGCTTTGAATGCAATTTCCTTCGTATTCCTCTTGATCACCCAGTATTTGTTGTAAATATAACATGTGTTCAATTGAAAAGTTCATCGAATTGGCTTTGACTTTATTTTTTAAGAGACAACAACATCGTAAATTAAGTTGGTTAGACAAAGATAGCGATAAAGATCAAAGCCAATTCGATGAACTTTTCAATTGAACACGTGTTATCTATGGTTGCGTTCATGCTATGGTGTTCTATGGTTCTAGCTATTGCTATTTCAAATGTTTTCAGGGCTCTGTCGGAATTTTTATAGATAATTTGACTAACAAATGAAATAAAGTTTTTCGTTAAAATGAGTAGTTTTCTCAAAAAATAAAATGTAGTCCACTGTTGGAGAATTTCTCTAATTAGTTCATTTGCCTGCCTAAAATCGCATTAGTTTTGAATTTTGACATACGTTAAAAAATTCAACTTTCCAGGTTTAAATTTTTTCTTTAAACCATTATTAAATCGTAGTACAATTTCAAAAAAAATACGGATATGCCAGAATTCGTTTATTTTTCTTTTTTTCTTTTTTTGAGAAAACTACTCATTTTAACGAAAAACTTTATTTATGTTTTAAGCCACATTTTTCGTAAGGAGTTCACCCTGAAATTTATTCCCAACCATTTACTAACACCCTGTATTTGAGTTTTGCCGCTCTGTAGCATATTGTGGTACCAAATAGAAAAACTGAGGTTATGTAACGCCATTAGTGACAGGTTTTTAATAAAGACTGTTTTGACATACGTTCTTTCACAGACATTTTCTATCGGGTGTTCATTTAAATTTCCCGTCAAAGTTGACCTTGAAGAGTTGATTGTGAACACACAACTCGTTAGTCTGCAGAGGAAAAACACACAGTGAGGTTAGGTTTAAACAGCTGATTCGTAATCCGTATTCCTTGGTGCGTTCACAATCGACTCTTCAACGCCAACTTTGACATCCGAGACTTTCTAGCGAAGTTAAACCCGTCGCAGCAATATATTGTCTAAAATTCCAGATTCTACTGATAGCAAAGTCAAACTGCTTAACTTTTGGCCGACTGTACTACATATTTAGCAACTCTTTTTTAATTTCAAATCTTTTTTCTGTTCATTCTGCAACGATGTTGCAGCAATATCTTCATCATTCAGTTTCATTAAATTTAAGAAAAGTCCTAAGCAATCTTTAATTCCTAATTTTGCATTTTGACATTTCTGCGTTGGTCGTGAAAAAGTAGGTAAGTCAAATAATTTCAAAAATGAGTTAACGATGTTTACACCTTAATAATAAATCATGGAATTAAATAATTCAGATTTTCACAGTTTAAAATTTACTTATATTTATATTGAAAGCAAGTACAGGTAGAAAGAAGTTTCTATTTAATTACCGGATTTTAGGAATGATGTGGAAATTTGAATCGTTGCCCTGAAAAATTAACATTTTCGACTTACCTACTTTTTCACGACCGCCACAGATTTAATTATCTCACTAATCAACAAGTTTGTCTATTATGACGCAATTTGTGTTTTCTGATATGTAGTATTTTTTTTATTAAACTCTGTGTCCGTGTGTCTCGCCATATAAAAAAAATGTTCCATAATTTCATATCTTTCAGTTAACACTGGCAACGAAAAAAGATTATACAACTCTCCGACCATCATTTAATTTAGCAGAATGAGACGAACATGGAACGAATTTAACAAATTTGTTGTGTTGCAGAATTCGTCCTTGCAGACCAGAGTGTCTACCAGACATGTTGTTGGCATTGTGTATTGGCCTTTGATGAGATCTTTGATATCTCACGAAGTTCTTGGGGAGTCTATTAAATCGTAGACTCCATGTAAATCGCCTTGTGTCCCATATTTGTAATAAATTTTGTAAAGCGTTCAATCACAGTACTATTATCAAGAATGTGCCGAAGAATAAAAGCTAATAATGGTGGTGGCTGCCAATGAAATAAATACCAAAAATATTATGATTGGTGAAATATACGAATACATGAGGCATAATAGAACAGAACATAAAACCATAACAAACGTTATAACTGACATGTATTTTATTTTATAAATTAATCTTCCATATTTTTCATTTTTTGGGTTGGCAGCGCCCCTTTTTACCACCTATACATATAGCCTAATGGGTAATCCCCCGCTGGAAGTACATGCAGGGTTACTATAAATGATTGTACCATCGTAGTTGGCGTTGGTGAGCGTTGGTGGCTAAATTGAATGTGCCGCAAGGTTGATAACATGAGTGAGATTAGCATCGCCGATAGGTGGCGCTACTGGCGGTAGTGGAAATCTGTCTACTAGTTTGTCTAACGTTGCGAAGCAGGCGGCACATCCAAAATTTGTGTGGGATTTCAACGCCAACTGCGATGGGACAATCATTTATAATGACCCTGTATATCGTAATCCAAAGAAAAGCTCATAAGCTAAGCTAAAATTGTTGCCATACGTAGTTTTCATTTAAACACCCCTTATACCTATAGTAAAATAAAATTTAATTTATCTACTATGTATTTGTAATCCTGCTCCTGTTTCCACAATTTGGTTCCTTTGTTTTGATTTTAATTAAAAACATAAAATGAAAAATAAAAAATATTTTTTGGAATTTGAATTATTTAGGTTTTTCTCTTCGTTCCTGGTAGCCGCTCTGAAAACTTACAGCCAAGAAAATTTTGTTGATTTGAGCACAGCCGGTATAAAAATAAAATATTTTGTTTTACCAATAGTGGTGTGTGTGTCTCTGATAACTTACTTCGTCCTAAAACAAAAGAAAAACAAGAAATTAGTAAGAATCCAATAAAAGCACAAATAATAATAAAAATTCAAATTAATCCCGTCGGAGTTTTATTTCGTGTGAAATTGAGATAAGGGTACGGGACGGTTTAAAGTTAAATTCCTCTTATACGCCATTTCGTGTCTAATGTAGCGTAATGTGAACGATGGTTTTATGTGATTTTATTAAATCTGGCCTGATCGAGTGTTTTTTCTCTCACGTCGGGGGGCGTATTTATTGGCGCACCACGCTTTATCGCTCTTGTAACAGACGTCTTTAGTTCCGTGTGCGAATTTCGTGATAAAATTAGCTATTTTAAAGGGTCACACTTTGATTTATTTCGTGTTGCGGTTTCACGAAGGCGGATATTGGACGGATGGAAACATTAACAGCTCATGTACGAAAAATAAAAGCCTCCGATCTGGCGAGGCCGAAACAAAGGGGACATCCATCATTGAACGATATCTAATCAAATCCCGCAAAAATAACGCGAATATTTGCCGGGATACGTGCACGAAATTCGAAAGGGATTGTATCTGGGTACTTAACAAACTATGCGTAGTACCTTATCAGGAGCATGATTAATTATACGACGTGATTCAGCTCGAAACGAACTCTGCAATTTTTTAAACATCTAGTTCAACGTTTTGGTGTCGAGTTAGAAAGACTTTCATAAACAAAAATGTGAAGCAAAAAATGGAACAATTACAAAATTTAAAAATACAAAAAGTGATACAAGAGAAACAAAAATTGACCCTAAGCTATTTACAATTAGAAGCTGTACCCTAAATGTTTAATTAGCCAGCCCATCCAGACCTGAATCTAATTGAAACTGTGTGGGTTTAATTAACCTTCTCCGGTATCGAAATTCACATTTCCTTTCCAATATGAAGTTTCCAATTTTTCTTGAAAATTAAGTTTTTTGCACCACCGTGTGCGATGACAACACTCGCTGCCCTCGTGCGTGCAAACTTCCCACTTCCACACCTTCCAAAAAAGCAGTGCTTGATACACATGTTGCATAAATAATTACACATTTTATAATTCATATATTTGTCTACAATACAAATATATAGGTGTAGTGCACATAAAACGGTATTCAAATTTAGTTTTGCACTTTTTCTTAAACTAAGTACATTACTGAACTATGTAGTACACTACAGACATTTCTGCACTAGCCCTCTTTGCAATCCCAGCTGTTAGATTCGTATTTTCTGTAATTGTTTTCAATGGTGTGTATTTTGGGTTGCATACTTAAAAATTACTTATCCCGCCAGATCTACAGTTTGGGGTAAAAAAATAAGAGAATGTTTGTAAAACGAGAATCTTGTCGGAAGAAGGTTTTCTTTGGTGGTCGGGGAGCACTGTGAGATCGACGAATTCGAGGAAGATGGTCCAGAATTGTGTCTATTTTAGTTGTCCGTCCCGAATAGCTCGTCGTAAAATATTAATGTCGGTATTTATTCAAGTTTTTTCGTCATTAATTAAGCCGAGCCAAACTGCGGTGTGGCTGGTCGCAGTATATTTGTATTGTAAGTACCAACGGTAGAGTACTCGATGTATATTTATGAGTGGCCCACCCAAATAGAAGTCAGCGTACTGTTACAATTCGACCAGACATCATAAGAATATTCTGGCGAAACGTCGCGCAATTTATCAGACCGTTTGCGTTCAGCGAGATAATTAAAAGTCATATTAAACAAGAATTATCGCACTTGCTAATGTTCGTGCGGCTCTTCTGCTCCGAGCTATGGCGGATGCTTATTTCATTATCACGGTTTTTCTTCTTTTTTTCTCGAGTTCTTCTTTTGGACGAGATTAATCGCATTTCCGGCTCACGAAATATCCCCACGTCACGTTCCTTTCCTCAACGGTTTCATTAAACTTTTACTAGATTTTAATATAAAGTTGATAGGGAATCTGACAGGAACATTTCCAGCCGTTATTACACCCGGAGGATCTTAAGTGGCTGTTGAAATACTTAACAACTGTTTTTCTCTTTATCCGCGCCAAAATAATGTCCCGCTTAATTTATGGATCGTTGAAAAACGCGACGACTCCTTCGATCTTTCTACCACATCAAAGAACAACCACAAACGTCAGCTTAACGCGACGGCTAATTAAACGCCATCTGATGGCGCACGAATTCCCCACTGGTCCAAAAATCACCACCCCACAGTCCTAAAGCTACATTTCCTCAGAAGGGTTTGGAAAAAACAAAGAATTAAATTTTGAACAACTGCAAGTGTACTTTATTGGCACCACACCACCGTGGTGCTGATGGAAACAGTGTTTCTTTAAATAATCAGAAAACGTGAAATTAACAATATATTTTGCCAAGTTGTGTTCCGAGGAAAATCAAATTGAGGTTAGAACGCTGTCAAAATCAAAAGCGACAAAAATTGGCTACCTGTCATTGCGACAATTTAGGTCAAAGCTGCCAACCATATAAAGCAGAAAATACTAGATAGTAGTAAGTCACTTTTCATCCACAACAGGTCGATAGTAATGCTGTTTCAAAATTTGGACGAACGTGTTTAATTTTGTGAAAGCACTGTATATTAAACAGAGCTTTTGTGTGGTTTGTACAAAGGAGCCAATCGTCCCCAAAATGCGAAATTTCAACGTCCCAACACTAAATTTTTCTCACCCTCTTCCACTCTTTCAACTCCGCCAGATTAATGCAGCGATGACGTTTTCAATATTGCCGCCGCGACCCCAACCAAGTCGATAAAATGATGTTCAGGGGTTGCCCGGACGATTTACAGAAACATTCAATTACCCAGCTGAACCGCGGCAACTGTTCGGTACCGATAACAACCGGAACACATCGTGAATTTATATTAGATCGGGTGGGTTCACTAATGGTTCCAGTGGCGTGCGAGTCCCACGCGGCGAAATCCCGAAGTGTACACATCCGTCGTTAAAAATCTGCCGAGTGATGGCATCCGATGAACCCCAAACTGGCGTATTTGACGTTTGTCAAAAGTGACATTTGCAATTAATTCTCAAAGGTTTATGTTAATATTGAAACGATTTTCGGTAATTCGACTGATTTTAATTAAGAAATACTAATCGATTCGTGTTATTAATTTAAAACGGAATAGTAATGAGTAGGTGGTCCTGCAGTACAATTTATTGCCTAATTAAATTTCTTGTCAATTGATATCAATAATTCAGCAATTAATTGTTTACTGGTTCGTGTTTTTTACGCTAGATTTTGGACGTTTCTTGTAATACACAGCATGTTACACGTGCAATTAATTCAAATTTGTTTGATTTAAATAAACCGCCCCTGGTACATTTGAATTTAAATTAGGTAAACCATTTGTGTTTCCATTAGGTAGATGGGCTAGTGGGGATTGGAAAAATAATAACAAACTGAGTAAAGGTCGGAGATGTCTCGTTCACGGTTGATACATAAATAACTACTGTCATCGATAAACGGTAAAGAACATGAATACAACTTAATTAAAATAACAAATAAAACCTCTTTCCAATAAATGTTGCACTTGATGGATTACAGTTTTCGGAAAATTAATGGGATTAAGTCGAGGAGTTAAACCGGTTGGAGCAATCGGATTAGTCGATCATTTAGTTATGAATTTTGGACTGACAATTAAGACCGCCGATTGTAAACAGGTTATAACTCTTAGTGAAAACCCAAAGTCAATAAGAAAAAAGTGATTTACACACTCGGCGGTTAGGTAACACGTCAAACAATCGCAATAAACTTTAGAAAGCACTTAATTTAGCTCCAGCGACAACAACAGCTTCGGCGATTTTCAATTTCCGCTCTCCGCTTGCTTTTCTTGCATTTTTCTCGTGTACGAAATCTGCATCTTGGTCGACATTTCTGAACAATTTATGAAAGTTCAACGTTGATTTGGAGATAGTGTCAGGTCTGGAGGCAAGGCCTGGCGCTCCAGGCGACGAAACAAAATGGTACTGTTGTGCTCTTCGAACAATGAACAATTGCAAAAATAGTTATTTGAGAACCGCCCGCCGAAGTGTCACCTAAGGCCACCGCCTCACTGTCTCGCGCCTAATCAAGCGGATATAAACGCGACCATGTTCTAGTCTAGACCCATTATCATACTAATCGTTCAGCGAGATATCTGGATCTTAATCGGCGGCCGACCAATCAAGCACTATGCCAATTTATCGATTCTTCGGAAAAAAATGTGTTCTACCTACGCGTATCCGTCATCTGTGCGTGTATTAGTAGTCACTGTCGCCAATTAAACTAGCGGTTAGTTGAAATTAGCGGTAAATCAATCATAGAAGCAAACTCGCTTTGATTTGAGCACAATGTAAAAGACATACTTAATATTGAACAAAATCATTTACTGTTTTTAGGTACGTCGATCGTTAATGTGATCTTGCGCTAATTGGTCGTATAACGATCAGTAGCAACCGTATGATTAGTGCTTTAATACTAGTTGTACACTAGAAGTATTAGTTCCGCTTATGCGACATGTGGGAACTAATTTAGCGTAATTCAGTAATCAAGAATTTATGGGGAAATTAATAAATTAATTGCGACGTTCTGTTGGTTTTCTCTAAATCAAAAAAGAAAATAAGGAGACACTCGTTTTTTCCGTTCGGTGATGGAATAAATTATTAGTGTTTGATGGAAGAGCGTTTTGCTGCAGGTGATAATTATAGACGTTTAAAGTGTATAATTTCGATGGGGAACGAGAAGAGACAAAACAAATACAGTTGTCTAATAATAGAAATGTCCGAAATAAAATTTAACAACACGTCATCGAATACTACTTAAATCGATCATCGTCGGTATAAATATGTTATTAGGGTGCATTTTTAAATTCCTTTTAATAATTAATCGCCACAATTCGGCAAACGTGGAAGGTGCTTAATAAATAATGAGAGACGAGTCACGCCGACCAAAATACTTCATCGAGTACAGATGAGTCCCGCGATTTGGACAACAAAAAATTACAAAAAAAAAATAGTTGGGTAATGTTACGTTTTATGGAAAAAAAAGACAGAAACTAAGAGTAAGGCTGAAGCCACACGAGCGTTTATCTGACGTGCGTTGTGACACGTTATAACGTGCGTTGTAGAAAGTCGTCGACAAGAAATCAACTAACAATGCAGCAGAAAATTAGCGCCACTCACCTAATTCACATTTAAAAGTTTAATTACTTATTTTTTGGTGTTAATTTTACATTACACAGGAAAAAATATGTATGTACGTAACTTGTGTTTAAAGCACGTTTCACTCGCTGCGCTCGTGCATGTAAATCTCCCACTTGTGGAAAAAACTTGTGTTTTACACACACGTTGTTGCATAAATAACTATTTTTGCAAGCGTACGTCAAATCTTTTGGATGGAATTTTTGAAATTCTGGAATTTGTTTCCTGTGGACAAAAACTCCACATCTTATTCTATTGCAACAAGTCCGTGCAGGTGATTTTTTAGTATTCAGGTAAACCCGTCTCGCATTCACAAGCAAAGCCGTTTTTTGATGTCTCAGCAATCAAAAGGACACCTGTACGATTCTTTGAAATTGCTCCGTACCATTGTGCCCATGTAGTGGTACCGTCACGGCGGAATAACCGAAATTTTGTGCCACGTCTTTGTCATGTTTGGTCGGTTTTTCGGCCCATTAAAAACATAATTAAACATTTACGTCGATTGATCCTTATCTGGGCTGATTTAAGATTCCTCCACCGGCATCGAACAGAAATAAAACATTAATGCGTTTATTGGTTTACAACCTGTAATATTTTCGTCTCGGGTGAAGACATTAATTGATATACAATGGCCATTAGAAGGGTATTAGTCTAATTTAAGATGAAAGGATATAAAAACTTAACGACTTTTAAGGACCCCTCAAATAGAGAAGTTAAACTAATTTCGTTGATTCGTTAGTGACAGGGCGATGTAAGAAATTTCAACAATAAAATCGGCCGGGTTAATTAAATTTTATTTGTATTTATTGCCGTAATTAAGGACGGTAAGTGCATTTCGAACGAATCCCCCATCGGGTGGCATAAATAAAAACAAAGCGCGATTATGCTAATTATAGAACAGACGAAACGGAGCAACGAAACCTAATAACGGCCAAAAAAAAAGAAATAATAAAGAATGCCAAGAGGAGGAAAAAAACCAAACAATCATTAAAGATTATGTTTAAACAAAAAGGTCCCATTAGGCCGGCGTTTATCTAATATTTGTCCACGGTTGTGTCTAAGATACCGTGGCCGGGACTACCCACGTGAGCACCAAAGATGGACTACTGTCAAAGCTCGTAAGTGCGAAAAGGATGAAGGGGGCCACACAGCTCGAAAGGCCGACCACCAATTAAGGATGTAAAGCACATTAATTTGCCGATGGACCTCCTATATGTGTAAACTAAGTCTATTGTGGCCTCGGCCGACGTCCGACGTGCAGTGAAAACTTTTTGACAGTTCCGTGGCGAATCTGAATACGGATCGAGGGACACTTTTTAATTGATAGTCGGCGCGATCTCCCAAACGGAATTAAAAGAGAGAGACGACGATGTAAATCGACACTCCATCGGCAAGATTATTCGCAGAAACAAGCTGTTCGTTTTATGGGGCTCACTCAACGAATAACGCACCTGTCAATTCCGGTTAAAGTGACGACCGTTCGCTTTTCTACACTACAAAGTTTAGTAAACATGTCAAGACGTATTACGAAATTATGGCGTATTAGTCAGGTACGGAATTTGATATTTTCAACGCGCAGGTGACAAATACCTTCTGTGAGACGTCGGTTTAATCTCGGGATTGTCTGACAGGGGTTATCGATACCGACACGGACACATGTTCGTGATTTTCCAACAGTCTACGATGGTGTTCCATTCGAACAGAGTGATGTCACCACAATCGACAAAACTTGAGCAACACTAGTCGATGCAGAAAGTACTTATTTTTATTTTGCGTTTGTAACAAAGCTGTTACAGCACTCGAAACAGTGCGTTAATAGCTGATTTGAGTGCTGTACCAAATCACGCTAAATGAGCGATATCACAATAACTTCAAATTGAACTTTTAAATGTTCCACTGTAACATTTGTGTTACAAAATGACATTAAAAGGCGCAAAATAGGAGAAATAGTGTATGATATCTCGTTTATAAGGCATTTTGTATCACTTACTCCTTCATGGCACTCCTCGCAATCTCATCGTGCCCTAAACCCGTGCGTGCTACAAAATGCTTTTTATATGTATACTACATAGTTTATTCTGTTCATTACCAACTCCAATTTACAGGAGGCGATTTGACATCGTTTTATTATTTATCTACTTCGTGATGTGTTGGTGGATATGAATTTATTTTTTCTCTTTTCATTATTTTGCTAGTGTTGATAATTTTAAAGTTTTTACTTCCAAATAGAAGATTGGAGAAAAATCAGAAACATGCTTTCATACCTATCAAACATTTTTCATTAAGCATCCTGTGTAACAGGTTACTAAAAGTCTTGAACGCAAATAGTTGCGATAAATTTATTAGTTTATCAGTTAATCTCATACCAAAACAAATTTAGAAAGCAAGTGAGTACAAAAATTGTGATTTATAAGTGTTATTTTTAAATTAATTTTAATTTATTGCCATGTTCTAATAAACATTGCAAAAAGTAGATACCCACTCGTAAAACGAAATGGTACCGTAAAAGAAAATAACGAGTTGTAAAACATTTTTATGAAGACTTATTTCATCCCGTTTACATAATTCTTCGGGGATTAGGTCCCAACTTAATTAATATGATTTAAAAATGAAATTACATTTCCATATTAACGTCATTTATCAAGTGTCTTCTACTTTTTATCAACATTTCGAGGTACTCATCTTAACGAAAGAAAATAAAATCCATCGAGTCTGAATGTTGTCTGCAGAAAAAAATTCCTTGATACTTAATGTGTAATAAAAAATCGGCAAAATGATTCTGTCTGAGAAAAAACTTTTAAAATCAAACTTGTAAAAAAGACCGTGTTATAAATACAAGAAATTATAAAAAACACATATGCGGTTTGTAATCGATAATAATTGATAAATGTAGGATTTGCGGAACTGAATGGGAAATAATTGAACACATAATTTCTTCTTGCACCGTTTTGGCTCAAAGCGAATATAAGAAACGTCATGATATATTCGCTAAAATTATACACATGAATTTAGCTGTTAAATTCAATTTATTAAAGAATACACAACCACATTGTAGTTATACACCAGAAAGTTGTTTGGAAAATGATAATTATAAATTATATTTTGATCGAATAGTTTTAACTGACATTCATATTAAGCATAACAGACCAGACATTATTATTTTAAATAAACAACAAAAGCAAGTATATCTTTTAGATATAGCTGTTCCAAATTCACATAATATAACACAGACATATAACACAAAAATTAATAAATATTTAGAGCTCTCCGTTGCTATGAGAAATCTTTGGAGTTTAGAAAAAAAATCTATTTTACCACTAATAATTTCAGCAACGGGAATAGTACCGCAATCTCTTTTTAAAAATTTAAAAATTCTGGATTTAGGAAACACATTGTTAGTTGAAATTCAAAAAGGTATACCTACATATTATTATACTCATGTCATATCGTGAGGAAATTCCTTAACATTGACACAGAACATAATACACAACAAAGTCAAAATGCGGAGGCGAGACGCCGGTAATTATGTTGATAAGCACTGCACTATTACTTGATAGTAATATCCGTAATAGTGTATGTACTCCGGCAAAATTGCCGTGCCGCCGGGAGGAGGTGGGATACGAAAAACAATTAGTAGCAAGATGTCCTTTTTCGGGAACTGCAACATCAAGGAAATAAAATTGCCGATTTGGTAACGCAAAAGCACTGATGATACAGCGATTTGTTGCCTTTTTGCAAGCCCAACAAAAAGATCTTATCGAAACCATATTGTGGTTCTTCGTTCTAATTCTCGATAAAAGAAGAACCAATGGAATACGCATCGCCTGGAATCCTCGCTTCAAAAAACGATAAGTTTCCGAAAAAATAAACAAATTTCTGACTTCAAAAAAATGTGGTACCACCATCACCATTTCCTGAGATGCACGATGAGTTTAAGGAACTGAACCAGTTTGTTTAAATTGATTGGAAACCGATGAACGAGTGAAATCAGAGGTTTTAGTGCATTTTGAAGAAGAATTCGGATTATTTTTACGACAGTAGAAACAGAAATGTTAATTGCTGGCTGTTTGGAAGGAAACTTACCAAGTACAAAGTCACATTAGAGATTGAGCAATGTATGTATTCCAAAAATGGGAAAAACTCTTGTGAAAATCTTTTGTTTACACGCTCGCGAACAAAAACAACTTTAATTGCAGTTAATTGTTTTTGCAAAATCCTAGCCCACGTCCAGATTCTATCACAATGACCGGTTGAGAATGTCGTCATCTCTTAAAAATATCAACGCAGAATGATGTTGGTTTTTCAACTGAAAACCGATACTAGAAACGCCATTGAATTATTCATCACTTCCATGCATTGTCGACTTGCACCGAATACATTTCTATCTACAGGTGTTCGGAAATAAATTAATAACGACCCCAACACACAAAATCCATCGTTTCAAACAATCATAAATCACCCAAATAATTGCACGTAACGAGCCTCAGGCTGTAGTCCCATTGTACTCCATACCTTCGAACTTGTCACTTTCCTTTCTATAAAATCAATAGGCGAATGTCGCATTGTGTACGCATTTAACCGACAGATAGCCGTACCTTCGAAATGAAATTGTTGTGTGTGGAGAAGCGATTGTTTCTAAAAGGAACAAGTACTGAGTCTCGTTTAGTGACGTCACACATGAGACTCGTATGCAGTGTTTAATTAGCTTAATGATTGCTCCATAGCGTACGAGCCCTCAACATAAATAACGTAACTTTATTGCTAATAAATTAAATATTCGAAACAATGACGACTAAAGGGAAAAACTCTCTTGGGGAACGAGAAGCCACTTTATCGCTTTCCTCTGCACCATGTTAGTTTAATCTAATGCCTAGTTAAGATTCCGTTTACATTTTAATTGGTCGATTTTATTGCGCCGTTTAACAATTAGCGCTCTTAGCTTTATGCCCGGTCACAAAGGAAAAGTCAAGACCAGGTATTTTTCCAACTGGTTCCGAGGAAAAACTTTTTCGGAGCGATTGTCGTAAAACCAGGACTCGTTTTAGGCCCAAATTGAGTGCTCTTTTTGGACGCTGTGTAAATAAACGAAGCAAACACGACAGAAGCGTTGGGCAGACGGTAAACAATTTCGAATTTCCGACGTTGTTTAAACGATTTCAAACAGAGCGCGTCCTAAGTTTAGTGTAACGGTTATAGACCCATTCATCTGTCATTAGTGATTTCTAAATTTTGGCCGGAAATCGTGAATTTGTCACTCGGTATGAAACTCCCTGTGCGTCCTGTCCGTCGTCGTGCCCCGAAAACTGCACTACAACAATTTTATTGTTAATTAGAGAAAAACATTAATTAATTGAATTACAACTTCCTCCGCAAGCGACGACCGAAATAGAATCTCCCCAAGGCTCCAGATTAAAAATTCTAATAAAAACACGCCTGAATTACAGAATCCGTACCAAAAAACGAAAAGGACCTAATGATATCGTGCATAATCAGTTTATATTTATAATACTAATTTACTGTGTCTAAACGCGTATTTTTCAGAGGGCGTCTCTCTCGGACGCGCGGCCGACCCGTCAGCCCGTCTTCGTCTGCCGTGACGTCATAAATAGTTCCTTGATGAAGACATCTCAGTCTGGCAGCTCCGTGTGTGGCATTTTGTATTTTATTCGACCAAATATTCCGGCGCTTAGGCCATCTCCGTCCCTCTCGTTTCGTCTTGCGGGCCGAAAAGAGAGCGGGCTAGAAAAACGGTTTTAAAATTGAACAGCATAACCCACCAAGTAGATAAAATAAACGGTAGTCTTTTATCTCTTTGAGACCGAAGTAGATGTAGGTTGGTACTTCACGTCCGTGTACACACACACGCACACACAGACACACGACTTTTTCAAAAGGAACACGCGATTACAACGACGGAGTCTCGTCAAGTCGCCTCTGACTGCACGATGATAATTAACTGACGTTTGATTTACGCTAAATACTGCCAACTTAACGAAACTTATTAGCGGCTGGGACGCGGTGGTAATTAGCGATTTTGTTGCGATGGGGGCCGGGGCAGAGTGATCGGACGTCGGGGCCGAGGCGCAGGGTTTGTTGACACTTGCAAATGCGTTTAGACGCGGTCTAAAAGGCCGTTAATTGAAATGGGTTTTTTGTTGGGCGAAGTGCACGATCTAGGTAGGGTACGTTCGAATCGCTGGCGAGTCGATTACTGCGGAGAATTTAAATTTCCAGCTGTTTGACTGCAACTTCAACTTTGTAATGACTTCATATGCACACACGGAACATGTCGTGACAATCCGCGACTTACGCAATTAACCGTTCGATAGTCGGAGGCGAATTTTGTCTCGGGGGCCGTCCCGTTATTCTGTGATCGATAGCTTTGTGGCACTTTCTTTTAATCTACATTTTAATTTCACACTTGAAAATCCACACAATGGCTTTAAATTGGGTTTTTTCGCGGCGAAGGGTCAAGCGACACTTAATGGGTGTGTCGCACACTTTACGCTCCGGAAAAAATACAAGCCGAGCTGGACACGACAACTTAATAAATAAAAACCAGTCCGCCCGAAATTGTTTATAAAATATTAATTATTCCGAGCGTGACCGTACGACGGAATCTGATAAAGAAAAAATGATTAGCTCTCGAATATAATAATTAGGCCCTAATAATAGGCCACGTTCCGTGTTTGTGTACACAAGATTCTCGACGGCCTACGCAAAAATCCCCAAAATCTGCGCCACGCCCACTCTCGTTGACACAGCAGACCTTGGATGCACCTTTTGACAGGTGACCCCACAGAACTGTGTTCCCAAGGAATTACTTTTTTCCTCAAGTTGATAAGTCATGTTAATAGGACTGGTTGGGGATCGGGAGCTTCATTAACGAACTTAAAAGATGAATTTTTTAAGTGGTCTTGATGCGCACTATCTCAATTGTCGCCACCGAAATGGAAACAATCTGCACCGGACAAGATTCGACTTGACAATGGAAAAGTTCCTCGAAGCTGTCTCACCAAAAAATTAAACATCTCACTTAAGTCGAGCACGCCGAGTTTCGCACTTGCTTACTGTGACAATCGCCGTTTTTGCAACGAAACAATTTTGGTTTTCATCGATTTTTAGTTGAACGTCTTTTGTTTCTATTGGCATGCACGGACGCCATTACAGAGGCGACGCAATCTCCAACAGCCATTACGGAAAACGGTTCCAATTTATGCAGCTTATTATAACCTCAAAATCATTCGACATCTGTCGCTCGAAAATGAATATTCATTAAAATTAATATTAATGGTGATAACTTTGTTTGCTTCTCGTCCACTAGAAAAGAAAATTCTGCTATTTACATTAGGTGTAATTTTGAAAACGCGAAGCTTATCTAGGTTAGTCTAATCACCATAATTCAATTGATCTTGTAATTAAATTTTTATGCTAATCCCAGTGAAACCCATTATATTGTTAATAATTGGTTACAGTTAAACGCAGGTTTTGCTTATTATTATTATTAAAAACTTGACCAGTAGGCATCTAGTTTTCTCTCTATTCTAACAGACAATTGATTGACAGGCCTTTCTCCAGATTAGCGAATTATGATATTTTTACTCCACACACTTTCAGCCAACTCTAATTGGTCTGTTGATATCATTTTGAAGCTTAAGTCAGCTATGACGTCATTAGAAATTTTAAGTTTCTTACATCCAGTCGCCTCTTGACGTTCAAAAACATCTGGACGGATTTTTGAAAAAGCGAAAGTACAGATATTGCCATTAAAATGTTTGTAAAAACAGTTGTTTTGAAAAACGAAGTTGAAGAATCCAACGAGACTCCAAAACTAATTTAGGCAAAAAATTTCATTTCAACCTGTTTATTTATTAACACTTGTAGAATGAAAAAAATCAAGCTGAAAAAACCTTTCAGCTGGTACCTTGTCATATTTTTCACTTTAATAGTAGGTATCTCGTGTCGTGGCGAAATTACTTTTAATTCTAACAAAGTTGTAAACTATAAATGTGTTTCGAAATGATATTACAACCCATTGCTAATTTGTCGCTGATTTATGGCACCCTGAAAATTAACAGTCTCGTTACTGAAGGTCTGAAATAGCTGACCTTGTTTTTACGCAGATATCTGAAAAGAACACGAAAGTGAAAAATGTCTGGCAACAGTGACTAACAAATTTGCTTCAATTTACACAATTTCAGTAAAGGTTGGCGTGCACTAGTCCGCATTGTACGCACCGTTTGAACTCGTTCACTTCTGTGTGTCATTTTATTATTATTATTATGTCGTTTAGAAAATAAGTGGATTATTAGGTATTCTGTACTATAATTGGCACGTCAAACTCGTGACTATCGGCTTTTATAATTGAACTTTGCTATGCAGCTTATTTGAATTAAGAGTGAAAAAAGATGCTCTCTCATGCAATTCGATTCAGTTACTGGCACGTGTCACGAATCACGATGTACTTAGTGAACGTAATTAAATTTAAAATAAGGCAAAGAACACTTTGCGTACAGCTAAGTTTCCACGAGTGAAGATTATTAATGGCGCCAGTATTAGTGGCACCAGTTTGTATCCCAGTTTCGAACAATGATGCAGGATTCAAGATGACACCAAATAATGATATGAAATATGTAAATGTGAAAAAAGAAGCGAAGGGGAAATTTCGACAACCAAAATGCGTTCATCCTAACTGTCGAACGCTTCAAGGAAACATTACCACTGATCAAGTTTTGATCAACTCCTGTTTTCATCACCTCATTGTTCCACCTCGCTAGATTAATTATTCGCTGATTAATGTCGCGACTCCAGACTTGTCTTTCTGCGAGATTTAGTCGAACTTGGTCGAGTTTAGCCGAACAGAAGACATCGATGTGAAACAGTATACAACGGGTTCGTGTTTTTCTAGTGCAATGATTAGTTGCGTTGCGCCAGGTGAATTGAAGTTTCAAAACTGGCGCCAGTAACTTTGGCACGTGGAAACCCGTCTTAAGATGCAGGTTAGTGTGTATCTACCTTGCGGCTTCTGCGACGAGTCGACCTCGCGAGCTCTTCAGAATACGCAACTCAACACCTTCGGCGACAGCCATTAAATGTCACAGTCAGGGAAAAAATAAAACGAATCACGTAACAAAGCTATAAAACGGAAAATTTCTTAATTAAAATAATCGATTCGAGTCTCGCGTGGGAGCCTCGTAGAATCATAAAAGAATTAGTACGAAAACGGTAGTTTTTAAATTGTAAACTATTAATTACGGCGGTAATTTCCCGACCCTCGCCTGGAGCCGTCGTCGAACCCCAACACGAACGTTTGGGCGTACCGAACAGGTTGCGAAACCTCTTGGGTCGCATTTGTTGCAAAACGTGCTTGCGCAAAATAAATCCGACTGACAGTTAATTAAAAACAACATAAACAAACAATGCGCGTACCACGTGTGGCGTTCACAAAGTGACAGAATCCGGTGTGTCGGTTTCCAATTCAGATCATATCTTAAGTACTTGGCTTAATTGAAAAGGTAAGCAACGGTTTTGGTTGAGACGGCGCATCTAGATCTTTTCTAATTAGAATTACATCCGCAGGACAGCGCCCATCGTGGCCTCCACGCCCTCCCGAGCCTGTCAAAGATGAGTTAGTGGCGGCGCTGCCGGTGTCACTTTCTTCTTTCGGCGCGGAATCCGAGATGGTGGCGAAGATAATCCGAAGAATCCGGCCGATAAGAGCGGAATTTTTCGGGCGCCATTTCTTTTTCGAAATTGCGCCCACGCCGGTATGCAAATGATCGTTTTCGCTGGTCGTAAAGAGCAAAGTAATCGCGGTAATTAGACTTAACCTCGTCCAATTACGTGTCGGCTGAGTTATTATTGCTAGGGGGTCACACATCGCAGACTGCGTTTTTAATACGTCTATTCTAAATGCAGTCATCTGTCCACTTTGTCACCAGCACTGTGGTGGGTCCCATCGACCACGTCGCTGCCTAACCTCCGTCTCTTTCTGGCCGGGACAGCGCCCATTTGACGTCTTCTTCCAATTTAATTCGAACCAGACGGACAATATAGAGATACGCACAATTGGCTGTTTTGACTGCGCTCGTTATTTAAGGCCGAATTTGACAGTTGCCGAGAGGCGACCATTGTCGACCATCGTCGCCCTGGCTAGGGCGAGCGCGTCCACGCATGTGTCACGACCATCCAGATCCAGATGTCTAATTCATTTTTTCTCCTGCGCCTTGTCCTCTTCTGCCGTCTCCGTCTCGCGGTTTTTTATTTTCCGCGTTCAAGGTGGGTGGCATATAATATAGACGTACACGTCAGACTTAATGATTCAATATTTCGGTAGCGCAGCGGGCCTAGGCTAATTACCATTCAGGATTTCATAATCGTCTTTATTTATCTATCGACGTGTATTGATCCGGAATTTTTTAGACCACCCGAAAATTACCATCGACCAATTTTTTTCAATCAATTACCGCTCCATTAGCGATCACCAGATGGTGGAGCGCGCCATTTTCAACAATCTCAATAAATCAATTACTCCTCGGCCTTTGATGGACTCTCGAAGCGAGACACCTACCTTCCGGGTGTTCAACTTCGATTGGAGATAACACATCATCACGTCCACACCACATAATGCATTCAAAATTACCTGTGAAACACGAACTCCCAAAATCGTCCGATCTTGCCCCACCCTGACCACCCTTTACTCCACCTTTATCACGTCATTATCGTTATTTCGCAAATTCTGGCGAAAATCAAATGATTCATTGCGACTCAACAGCGACATTGTTTTAAGCCGTGCGCCATTATTCAAGTGTGACATTTAAAAGTGACATTTTTACATATCAGTCCGGTCTCTAAAAAATAACTGGCTTTTATAAATCCTTTGATCGTTGCCGCCTCGCCAAATTAAGGAGTATCACGGGCTATTTTTAATTTTTAGAAGAAAAAGCGATACGAGAATAAATAAAACCTTTCAAAAAGTTGACGGCTTGTCAAGCAGCAGCGCCCTCCGGTGGCGGAGACACGACAAGTGTCAAATGTCAATCAGAATTGAGGGATTTGCGTGGCTCAAAAATTAACACAATTTTATGTTGGTAAATGATAAGATAACGCAAAGGAGCGCTTTACATTCTTGGCGGTGTAATGTGATAGGTCGTATTTGAATTTTCGCTCGGAGCGGATGTTTAAATGATGCATAAGCTGTGTGATAACTGATAAGGTTTGTAATTGACATTATGTGAAGAGGTAAAGCAGATAGATGGTCTAACCTTTTTCTACCGCGAATAATTACAATTTCAAATTAAACTGATTAATTATTGAATACCTAACTGTCTGGAGTGTATGTGATGTAAGCTGGCTATATTTAGTTGTAAGTCAGTAAATAACTATTTTTTGCCGCAACTTTGACAAGGATTGTCAATGTGTGTAAAAAGTAGCAAAACTGCTGTAAAAGAGCGAGTTCGTCGAGATTGTTCCAACATACGAGTACTCTCCAGTTCCTTAAGAAAACTTTAAAATAATTACAGTTTATAAATTTGTTGGTCAGGAACTTTTTGTAAGTATAATCTGTTTCAAAATCAAAAATCCACCAACACTGCATTCTACCTCGAAAATACAACCGACAACGTCGCCAACTTTTGTTTTTAATGTGTTTGCAAGCGTCAGAAAAAAGTGGGGTTATGAAAAAAAACTATTGACACTCATTTAGGTCGTAATTCATCGTGTTTTTTTGTTCTCATTTTATTATTATCACTCAAAAGTTATGATATGGTAGCTACCACTTTTTTGTACATAATAATTCTTTTGTGTTACGTACTCGTAAATAAACTCAATAGTTCAATGTCAAATTTTGACGGGAGGTTGGGCCAACCCAAAAAAATTGAAACTTATTCTAGGGATTTTTTTTTCTGGCAACATAATTCAACAGGTGATGGATTTTTGATTTTGAAACAGATTATATGAAGCGACTATAAAATTTAGTACGTTGGCACCCCTGAGTCAACTTGTCATGTCTTGATTCATTTTTTAGGTTAGGATTTTGGAAGTTTAGTGTTAATGTGAAAATTCGACATTAGATTTCATTTGACTAACATTTCCTACATTTGCAATTGCCTGTTCAATTCAGGAAATTTGTTTTTTAAGTTTGTATTATTTGGGATTGTAAAACTATGGTTAATTTAATGTTTTTTTTTATTCGATGTATTGTAATTTGCTAAATAAACTTCTTTCTTCTTCTTCTTCAATTGTGCGCTGCAGTTCTTACAAATTGTTTAACCTTAAAATATCGGTTGGTTTTTGAATAATTCTTCCACCCCTCTTTCCATAATGTTTATTACATATTATCTAATAGAAAAAAATCAAACACTCGGAGGCCAATGGAGATTTTTTTTTAATAAAATTAATTTGTAATATCTAAATATTTCTAGTCTAAAACAGGATACTTTATACGTTTTGGAGATTTTTTTTTACTGTCAATCTTTTGTATACTACTCAATTAATGTTTGAAATTACATATACAGGGTGTATCTGAAATACTTTAGTTATGTGTGTTAATTTTAACCAGTGGAAGAACTCGCCAATTTATGCAACTTTTCTCTATAACATTTTGCAAAATTTTTTACCAAACGGGTCGTTTTGTGTCATTAACTATACTCTATTTTTTGTAACCATGAGAATTTTAATTATTTATTTTTTCTACAACAATGTAATTTTTTGACAAGGCTCCGTTTCTACCGCAATAGAAAATTTTCCCTCTTACCCATAGGCGGGGTGATTTTACAGGACAGTTAAAAAAAATTCACACATATTTTATAAAATATGATAAAATCATATAAAATAGAAGGAAATAGAAAAAGATGAAGAATGACGTTTCACACTGCAAATACGTTTCAATATTCAGTAATGAATAATCATAGCAAAATGTCTCACCTATGGAATAATACGCGAATTAATAAACTGTTCTGGTATTTTGTTTAAAAACGTAATGCATAAATAATTTATTCCACGTTTGTATATGGCAATTTTATATTGAGACACTCTCGAATTAACATTCCCTTCAGATTTTTATTTATTATGTATAAATTTAATTACATTATAAATAAACAATAAGTATACAGTTATTATATCGTATTTTATAAATAACGGACGACAAAGTTCATTCCAATTAGCACCATCTGTAGTCAGTAGGTGTACTATATTTTTTTGAACTTTACATTTATATCTACCAAACTACCTTACACAATTTGTATGAAAAATGGATAATCATATCTATAAACATTCCTTTAATATTGTCTGTTTATTTTACTTTTTTAAAAGCTTTTATTCATACTGCGATACGTTAGGACAAAAAAGTTTATAAGATTTTTGTTAAATTCACTTGAAACACTTCCAAAAAGTAATGTCTATAAGGAAAAGTACATATTAGAATTTTTAGAATTAGAATAATTAGCAAACCTAAAGTTTGTCAGTTTGATTGTTTAAACTGTGATAAGCTAGGATGAACAATTGATTCTTGTGCAAATTCTATTGGAACATTTCCACAAAAATTAAAAAATAGTGCCATTTTTTTTCAATTTTTTTTGAAAACGCACTCAGCGTTATCGTTCTGCTCTTTAAAATTTTAAGCACGTTTTACAGCAAGGTAGTCGGCAATTATATTGCGGTTTATACTCCTGCAACCACGACTGGTATGTAACTTTACTAACCTTAAGTGCTAACTGTACAAAATCTTGTCTTTTATGACACCATAAATACGTTCCTAACAAATTTATACCACAATTCCGCCCTGTCACAACAGATTTGTAATTACCACCACGACCGTTCTCGAGCAGAAAAAATTTTACGAACAAGCTCATCTCGAAATGAATCCCACCACACACTGTATCTTTATCTGAAATGATGCAATAATATTTCCAAGAAATCAGTCATTAGTAACAACCATTACGCCGTTAATGGAGCGGACATATCTAAATTTAATAGTCAGAACAGTCGTTAAAACGGCTTTACGGATTGACAAAAATTAGTGGACAACCATTTAGACGAGTCAATTGCGCACCGGAAACGTCCGTTTCTGGGGTCGGGCAACGCTGCGCTGCGCTGTCTTTTTGACATTGCGCGGTTGTGTCATTAAGAGAACGATCTAACGCAAAACCGCGAGTGGGCTCGAATTTTGATTTAGTGCTCGTCCAGAGTCTATAATAAGCCGAACCATTAAAAAACGAATTCCACAAGCGGGCCTAATTGCGACATAAAATTATAAGTCGTACTACATGACGATGTTGATGAACAGAGAGTTAACGGCGGTCTTTAGACTCATCGTCTCCGTCAGAGTCTATACAGAAACGAAACGACTAAATCAACAGCACGGTTCGGTAGTATATCGCGTGCCGGAGACCACACACGTAGAAAGTTGTTAAATAAAACATAAAGCACGTTAACTGTTCGTCCTTTATTTTCCCATTACTTCGGTTTTTTACAAGACAGAGATAAGAATGCGGCCGTACTTCGCGCAATAATCCGTACGGCAAGACCGCCACCATACAGGACGTGTCAAAAATCTTGAACACCCGACAGGCCGGGTCATTGTTACCGCGGGGCCCTCGGCGGAAACGCCAGCGGCGGGGCTCCCACCCTCGTTTTGCAAAATTAACAACAAACATGGTATCGCATCCGCCTGGCACTCCACGCTTTTTGCCAATTCCACTCTTTCGGTTCTTGCCCCACCGTAAAACCATCACGAGATTACGCGTTTAGTGATTTTTCGCTTAACTGTTACTTTGACGCACCGAATCTTTGATCGTCTACTTAATGTCGGTCGGAGATCGAAAAACGTGAGAAAAAAGCGTGATTTGTGGGCGACGCTTGGGTAATATTTTTGCATAATTGACAAATTCACACCATAGATCATGGAGTTTGTTGAACTAGTTTTACGAAAAGGTCCACATGAATAAATATGATGTTGACAAGTTTTTGACTGGGCAGAGTGAATGTCACAAACTAATAATAATATCGTATGATCAAAAAGTCTTTGGATCGCGGTTTCCTTGTTTTAAAGCATATTTCCTATAGGTTACTTCGCATTGGCGTACATTTCATAAAACATGATATACAGGGTGTATTTTTAAAGTGTGCCGAAATTTTACCTACGAGGTTGTAGGACAACGTAGAAAACTAAAGGCAATTTAAAAAAATTGGAGCTCAAAAAATAAATCAAAAACAAACTGACCAGAAAACATCGTCATTCGTTACGTTAGTGTCGTCTCTTTCCCGTCTATTTGCATGTAAAGTACTTAGTCGACGTTTTCAGTTTTTTCACTGGTTTATCGCTCCGCCTTCGCGCAGATATTTCCAAGGTCACAACCCATGAGAGAATCCAACACCTCTACAGAATTCTGACAAGTTACTGATCTAAACTTTTTTAAATGGACCTGAGAACTTGCAAAACTTCTTGAATTAGCTCCTGTTGATCCCCGGCGAAATCGGGTGGTTCAACCCTTTACAGCCATAGCTTCAATTGTTGTTTGGTGAGAAAGATGTTGGAACGGTTGAGCGCTAAGTGATGAAATAAATCAAGATGAAACAGAAAAAAATTTATTACAAATATGAAAGAAGTCTTTTACTTTTTCCCAGGTTTGAGTAAAAATTAAAATTAATTGGTTACAAAATATCGCGTTCCACAGGCGTAATAAGGTAAATTTACTTATTTATTACAGTTATAAACACAATACTACTGTAGTGAGAATAATTTTCATTCGTTGGCCTGTGCGCCGCCGCTGGCAAATACCGACGTTAAAAATAAATTTGGTCACTCTGTATCAGCTCGAAACATCGACATTTCAAAATTAGATCTGGAAGATTATTATGAAAATAACCTTTCACGTAGCGACTACCGAATCGTGGCGTAGTGTAATAAATAAATCTGTTGAGACACCATGAATCAATCAAGGTAATTGTTGGGATAGACTTATTGTCAAGATTTTTTCCCTCACGAGCAATAAATAGAAGAAATAAAAGTGTGCGATTAATGTTAGTCGCCGTGATTGATAGATTTATCGAGAACTACATATTTAAATAATTGATCGAATGACCTTACAACACCTATATCGGAGAAGTATCTAGGTAATTGGAATCGAGCGAAGCAATTAAATTGACTTAATTGTCAAATTCCAGCATTGTGCCGCCATAAAAATATGTCATTATAAAACATCGCCAATGCGAAATTACATAATTCTGAAAGCTGAAACCGATTCGTATTGTTGACAATTTTTTGAGGCAGCTCGACTGTGAAAGAGAAAACATTACACAATTTATTATTGTGTGTGAAATTTTAAACTCGATCATAAATAACGTGATTGGCATTAAAGGCCGTTCCGCCAAGGAAATCGATAGAAAAATGGGTCAAATTTCGATAGAGCTCATTCAGACGCGACAAAGGCAACGTCTCAAAACGCGATCTGATTGTTTAGGGGCACAAGTTCAAATTTCGTAGAAAATCGTTCCGCTGGTGTCTGATTAATAACGAAGAGAAATCAGCCGCGTCACGGCTCGGGCACAAAAAGCTGCCAAAAGCACGGACGACGAGGAACTACCCAAAGCTCTTTGTCTTGCATTTTTGTAGTGCGTGTCGCAATCACTATTACGCATTCGGGTCGAAGAGTCCCGCAGAGTTAACATCCTTGTAACTCAAACAAATCGTTTCTTTGAAAAATCGCGACCCGAATTGCCCCTAAATCAGAGCGCGAGAGCCGTTTCGCCCCGTCCAGACGACGGCAGCGACTCGAGCTTTCCTTTTTGAATTCCTCGTTTTCAATTAAGGGTGGCATACCTGCGTAATAAAGCACGGTCAAAGGTTTAGAGTCTCGATTATGGCAGTCATATACCCCCGTTTTAACCTACCACATGGCATTCCACGAGATACATTTCTCTGAGTCATATACGGCCAGACAAAAAAGTACCATTATTTATTTTTATGGCCCGAGGCCACCGGGATGAAGTGTGATGGCTTAATTTTCGGAGGTCGCCAGCTTTTGACAGTACGACGTTGTGGGAACGGCAGCATCGTGGAAAATCCTCCGATTTACGCGTACCGAGACCAATTAATAAATCACTCGCTGATTTACGCGGTTTTGAGCCTGCCACGTCGAGGTAGGACGAGGTCGCGACCAGGACGAAGGAATTTGAATAAAAACGGCAACGTGGTGGCGCGAGCGAAAATCTGCAAGTGCAGAAGACGTTCCCGAAATAAAACGCTCGATCTGTCGCGGACGTTTTAATGAATAAATGCACTTAATGGATTTATGAATGATTACCTTCCTGGATTTATACAAACATCAATCTTATACAGGATGGAAATTTATAATGGTTTACTGTTGTTCCGCATTTAATCTATTATTAGAGCTTAATTACAGAGGCGAGTTTTATGGCGCTTTAAGAAGATGTAATTACTTGCAATAAATAAAAATAAATTTTGATTGAAATTCGATAATCGACTATGGAGAATTCATCAACAAACACTTTAGATAAAAATTAATAGAAAAACGAAATTCTTCGCATAGCTTTGCCAACTGTGGCCTCAAAAATGTATAAGCAATTTTCAGTTTACTATTTACTACAGAACAAAAAATAATTTTGAGTATTCAAATAGTTGCATATTTGTATATCAAGGCCGCGAAATTATTCTTTAACGTACCGAGAGAAAAATTGTCGCCGAGGCAGGACAATCTCGGCCAAAGCTGCCAACCATAAAAACCAAAAATCTTTTAAGATACTCTGTCAAACTTACATTTTATGTAGTAAACGGAGAGTAGTGAACTCTACTTTTCACATAAAAAAACAAAATGATTTCAAATTACTCTAATAGGACTACGAAATTGAATTGTTTTTTATAACACCATTCACCTTGTGTTTAGATCGTAAATATACACATATAATACAGTACCGTATTTTACAAAAAAAAAAAATCACATCAGAAAATTAATTTTCCAGCAAATAACAAATATTTCACTATTACTTCATTAATAAATCAAAAGTAATTTATCGTGGGATTAGCATTAATAACTATGTTATTATTGTATTTAATTACGTTGTCTTGAAAATACCACCGGATAAATAATTATGACAACAAATGTCATTAATTTTTTATGAATATCACTGGTTGTATTTCAGAAACTGACAATAGAACAAGACGAGGCGTGAATTAAACTGTCAGTACAACATTACAGGATTACAGCTTTATAATTTTCATAACTGTTGGCATCACTGTATAATACTCGGCCAAAAAACAACATCAGCTAAAGAAAGGGCCTAAAGTGGTACCGCGGGAAAGCCAAAATCTGATTGTCGCGAGTGTGAAACGGTGATACTGATGACTCTAACAAAGACGGGCGTTGCAGGTTGCGCAGCTGATCGGTCCTCGGTGTCTTCTTACGAAAGAGCGACATCCCCAAAAATAATCGTCGCGGCGATGTTAATCGTGTGAGTTTCGTTACGGCCCCGATATGATCTGCTGATGAGTGGCGTGTTTTTTCGAGAAAGTCAGAGGACGATCCGTCAAGTCAGATCAGAGAGATCACAATTCATCAGGGGGCCCGTGGGTTGCTATGCCGTATTCATTCATAGCATCGTGAGCTTCTTGGGTGGTCCGACGAACGGCTCGCGCTCAACTCCAATGAGCTATTATATTCGGCTATGTGTGGACTGTTGCTGTGCCCCCCGCGTACCCACAAAACAACAAACTAACACGAAATTCGCCATTTATGTAAATTGCCGACCGTACATGCACACACAGAAAGGGGCTTTAATCCGCCTAATTAGGGTGTGGGCACAGACGAGGCTCCCGAGGGGATCGTTGCGGCGCTGCTTATTGACGAAACGGGATCGCTCCGGAGACAGGTCTGACAAAAAGTCCTTTTTGTCTCTTCATTTCCTAATTGTTTTTGGAATGACGAAGGCCTGTCGAAAAATCCAACACGCTCTCGATTTCAGTTTATACTACAGTATAGATTATCAGTTTTTCCGCATGGTATGCAATTTGTATAATAACAATGATAATATATTGTTGTAAAGTTAAGCAATGTCGGGGGCGGTCAGTGTTTGGATGGGTGGCCTCCCGTGAAAACCGCGTTCCACTGCAACTTCATTACTTCATACTCCGACGTGGATGTCGTGTAAAAAGTGGGCGTAATGGAAAAATAAATGACAATATGAAACTAGTGCTTAAAAAAATATATATCATTATTTGATGGAACTGTAATAACCAACTTATTACACAACGTGCACAATACAATACGAGTACAAAACAAAACAAGAAATACGGGGTGATCAAGAATCTCAGTCATTCTTGATCACCCCGTATTTCTTGTTTTTTTGTTGGTAACAATGAAATTTGGTAAATTTAAAATTTACCCACGAAGGTTCATTTTTGTAATAGTAGAAACATAACCTGCATAACCAAGAATGTTTTTAATGTCATCTCAAGTTAAAAAATCCGGTCAGTGCGTGGTCAGTACCAATTACTAGACAAAAATCACCAGTATTTTCAATTGTTTCATTGCCAACAGACTCAGTCATTGTTGATCACGCTGTATAAAACATAATTTAAAATTACTTGTGATAAAATGTAATGTATGTATTTATTTAATTTCTTTTAAATCCAGTTCTGTTGGAAGTTAATTCGTAGAGAAAATAAAACTAAATCCCCAAGCAAAAGAATCTTCTGATAAATCATCTGCGAGATGTTTTCATCATACATTTTTTGTTTAGTTAGTAATTCATGTTGTCAATCATACCAAGACTCAGACCCTTAGCATTTATAATTAATAATTTCAAATAAATTTCCTCAGCCAAGATCAAAAGTAACAGAAAAATGTCTCCAATAATTAAAAATTAATTTTTATAATTTCACATAACTTGAAATGTTTCCTCTGTGGTTCATATTTGAGAAAAAAACACTTTCTGATTTTTAAATAAATTAAAGTGCGTTCAAAAAGATTTGTGGTCAGGTGGTCGAGCGCTTGCTTTTTTTCCGTTGACGTATAACGTAGTTGTCAAAGCACGGACGCCAAACGTCCTCCATTCGCGAACAAGTAGTGGTGTGAAATCTTTCTCTTGCAAAAAAGAGTTGGTTTCGTGAGTTTCTTAGTGCAACATGATGATTTTTACCTTAATGATTTAATTACAATAAAATGATGGTCAAAGTAGGGTTATGTATAGAAAGGAAATGTCAAAACATACCAAATAAAGAATGATGTACGGTTGCAAAAGAGAGAGAAATCTGCTACCTGCCTGACTATACATTTTTTAAACGTTCATTAATCGAAAATATTTTTTTAGAATAAGAATAAATTTACAGTTCAAATGTTTTTTTCTCTTTAAAGTTAACCGCCATTTGCCCTATTACAAAAAATAATGAAATCCTTAGCTTCTAGAATCTAGAGCCTTAATTTAGTTAATTTATTGATGAAACCTTGTAATTATGGATACAATGAGAATGAAACGACACTATAGCTATTTGTGCAATAAGTTAGGAAAAGTGATTTTTTTCCTTACGAGATGCGGGATTTTTAATCGAGACGAAGTCGAGATTAAAAACGCGTCGAGTACGGAAAAAACACTTTTCCTACGAATTGCACACATGATTTTTTCTACTGGAGTTTGGAAAATACATAAAATTTGGATATTTTTAATATACTATTAATTATTTCTAAATTAAAAAGCGAAATCAAAATTGTTCTGCTTTCGTTACCATAGAGAAACAATTTATTAATGAAAAATTGTGAAGGCGTTTAAGCTTTTGTCTCAATTAAATACCAGGTTTTACGTTACGTATCCCAGGAGACAACCAAAATTGAACTTTTAGTGTTGAAATATTATTTCCGCCCATAGTAGGAAATTTTTCACTTTTCCTAACTCAAATTAGTATTACAATGTTGAAGTTTTCCAAACTCTAGTAGAAAAAAACTCTTTTCAACTATTTTTTTCCAAAGCAAAAATCTGACAAACAATGAAGAATTTTTTGACAACATTGAATTAGTAAAAAGTAAAAGAAATAAGATAAGAGTCTTCAAATATTAAGAAACAAGAGATCTACCATACTTAGAGATAAAACATTCGGTTGTCTGGAAAATGATTTTGGAAAACCCCGTCAAAAATCAAAACGTTTGTTAAACCCAAGCCACAGAGCTCCAGCCACGTTCTCTCCTGGCAAACAAATGACCCACACTTAATTCTTAGCCTTAATCATCATTTTAAATGACCCCCTCGCATCCATGTCCAATTTCGAAACGAATTTTTGGCCGTCCACGTTTAATTAATTGCCCTCTTAAGACAAGCGATGCAAAACAAACGAAACTGCGTTACATAATTTTAATATAATTAATGAACAATCCTCCGAGCTGGAACAATAATTCACGTCAAACGCTCGATTTTCAGCTATTTATAATGACGTCACGAACACGCGAAACACCATTCGGAAAAAATCCGAACTGTCAAAATCGACATTAATTATTATTACATTATCCAGGCGTAGAACGAGGTCAGTCCTTGTAAAAAATAAATTTCGCACGAGATTGAGCAATTTTGAGAGACAAAAATTCGAAAATAATGGATACCAGAGTAATGGACGCGTAACCTTTACGATCGACTTTAATGGCCGCCCAGTTTACGAAGATTTGGCACGGACAATACACACTGGGACGATGTGCGACGCTTTCAAAATTTGTAAACGTGCAGAGAGCTTGTTAAACATTTTTTGATCAGATGCAAGACTTAATTAGTAATTTGTAACGATCGAGACATGACCAGAAAAGGCAACAGAGACGACACAAATCAGCGATTGCCAAAACGCCATCTTGCATCTCGCTTATCAGTTTTTCGATTCCTTCGCGGAACTAGAAAGTACAAATTGCCGTATAGTTATTTCCAACCATAGATGGGCTGTTCATTTAAATTTATGGTAATCTTTTATCGATGACATTTACATTTGATTTTCAATTCATACTGAATCTATTAATGTGGAATATATGTTGCATAAAAGCTTCTACAGGTGGTCTGGAAGTCGGACGTTTTTCTCACCACGTACCTCACACTAAAATCTAACGCTACCGAGCAAGAAATAAATTGACGCTGAAAAACAACGAATTTTCTTTCCATTTCAAATTATGCAAACACTTGTTGCGGACGCCTGCAACTAGTAGACTCCAAGAAACAAGTATTTATCGTTTATTAGAAGCAATAAATGGTAATCATAATCATAAAACAATTTATTACAGAAACGGCAGCGTGTCTGCCTATAACAATATTTAATTATTTGCGCCCGTCCATAAAATGCGACGAGCCATAATTTTGATTTTGTGATGCTCATTGTGCACTTTTCAAAACACAAATTCTTGGCGGATTGTTTTTCAAAAATGTCCACAAGTGACGTCGCATAAAGTGAGGTGAAGGAAACCCTAGACGCGACTGTTTCCAGTTGGAATTCTATTGGATTTACATATCGCATGTTTTAATAAAATTCCCGAATGGGAAAAAAATGTCATGTGAAGATATAAAATTACGGAGCGGCATTTCCGGTGTCGACAGGCGATAAATAAGTTCGGATCTGTTCGATTGGTGGGATTTCTTGTCGGCTGGTGAAGAGCAGAAGGAAAAAAGTGGAAGACGTGTCGGGTCGGTCGGTTTGTCTGAAGGAACTGTCATGCACGGCCCCTTTTTAAATTTATTACGAAAAACACTTTTATATCGGCGTGAAATTCAATATTGACGTTGTAAAACAGTGGGCCTAAGCACCGCAACATAAATATTATTACATAACCTGAAGCCTATAAAAGATGTGTTATGAGATTGTAGAGTCGCTTAGCTATTCATTTATGTTTTATTGGGCTTTTATTAAGGTTTTTATAAATCTGTAAACACGGCTCCTTCAGTTTCACAGTCCTGGAGACGTCGAAAAAGGCGAACGATCGAGTCCTCCCACAGCCCACTTAGTCCGCACCGATTAAGATGTAAATGCGCTTTTTGGCGGTAAATCGCTCGCTAATCTCGTATCTGTTCCGTTTGGTAAACAATGAACCCTGAATTATTTATTAGGGGTTATGGGACAATCGCTTTCGGATTTGGGTGCCCGCGCCTCGAATCCAGCGATTTATGAAAATATTTTTCAACATTATCGGAGGCAACTTAATGGTTTTTTTATGGTGTCCATAAAACCATCCACCCACACCTCAGACTGTCTTTTCAATTACGTTAAAAGCACGTTCTTAGAAGGCAGCATCGTCGTCGTCAGATTTAATCGAATTAAAAAATGATCCTGTCCTTGGCGAATCCTCTCCGGTGCGATAAGGAGGGACGAAAACACCACCCCGATGATGGAATTCGTCGGCCAGCGATTTATCTTATTGTGAATGAGTGAATGTGTGTCAGTGTGTGTGTTCTAGTTATTATGTGGGCTTAAGTTAAGTCTATTTTAGTTCGGCTTGAAACGCTATAAATATTGGGAAGGTGTGCGGTCTAACACTCCAACTTGTGTAATGTGTGTTTTGGAATAGTGGAAAGGTGTTAAAGTTTGTTTGCTGAAGGTGGGTGGGCTCTAATCTCGGCCCTGAAATGTTTTATTCAGACGCGGGGTCGAATTATAGATCATCATAATAGACACGGGCTAGCATTGTTTACACACGTACCAACAAAACAAAAAAACATAATCGATTCTGTGTACAGGGTGGACCACGACGGTTCACGAAGCCGGCGTGTCGAAAAGCTCGTCGATTTGGTCGCAAACAAATTAATTGCAACCGAAGCAGAGGCGTACACACAAAACAGTTGATTAAAAAAAATTGAAATAAATTAAAAACAAAATTATTTCAACTAAGGATAAAGCAACAATCAAACCAACAATTTTCTGTTCATCACAAATATTAACTTCTCTCTCTTGGGATCTTAGGATCTTTTATTTGTCAAATTGCTCAAACTAACCTAGTTTTCGCAGTGTAAAATACTCCTACCGTACTCTAATGTAAATAACTATTAAGGATGAACTGGAGTAACAATCACAGCAAAAAGTTGCGGAATTCTTATAATGCTATGAAACGTTTATTACGAGGAATCAATACATATTTGAAAAAAGTTTTCAATTTTTGGAAACGAATTGTAATCAGTTGCAAGTAAATTTTGTGTTTATTTTCTTGATATTTAGATAATTACTTACAGTCGCGAGCAATAAATTTTGGTCGTCAAGGTCATTCTTTGACGCAATCGAAAATGCTCCATTGTAAAACAGTCGTAAATATCATAACCTATCATGATGTTGGATGACACTAATTGTCATTTTTTTCTCAATTTTTTGACACTTCGTTGACGTGGGCATAATCAGGCAGGGATTTTTTTTTTAATTTGTGACAATCTAACCAAATTTTGAAATGACATTGACGACCAAAATTTATTGCTCGCGACAGTACATGGGATTTTACAATCTTTTCACTAAGACTGTACGTAAAAATAAAAAGAAGCACACTGAATTCAATTTTCATTGCATTTCTGTTAAAGTTCTTAACGTAACTGTAGTAAAATGTGCGATATGAATGTAATATTGCATACCGACGTCAATTATATGCATTTTGTTTACTTTTTATTGAAATTAAAACAGATACATAACCTCAAAAACCTTGTTTTTCCACATATAATTAGCGATTACATAGAAAATCCTCGACCAACTTTTTTTGTAAATTCATTAGAAAATTCTACGATATCGATACTTTATGTGTGAAAAATTTAAGAAAAATTGGCCATTTTGAAATATGTTTTTTATCAATTTATATACGAGCATTGATCGATTTCTCATAAGAACGCGTGTAAAATATCCCGAAACTTTAAAAGGTAATAACTTTAAAATTCCTGGATCAAATGTTTTTAAATTTGGCACAGTACTTTAGCATGGATAGAAGGACTATTGTACCAATTTTGAGCACTTTTCGCTATTTTTCAATGGTACTCCCGTTCATCCTTAAGCACTCATTTCCACTTCTTGAAGATGTCAAAGGTATAATAGTGGATCATGCACCGAGGGAGTGAAGTGCATGATTTTTACCGGAGGTGCGGTTTGTAGCCCGAGGGTTCTAAAAAGCACTGAGGGTAAAAATCATCCATTCCCGAAAATTTGTAAATTATTTTTAACTGTTAGGTTAATTTTACGTGTCATGTTGACAGATGATAAAAATGATGATAAAAATGTTTAACCTTAATTGGATCTACTTAATGGATCTACTTTTTACCGACCACGAAGGAGGAGAGGTAATGTGTAATGTATTTTTCTCTGCATGTTAGTGAACCTTTGTAGTCTTAAATACTCAACAGATTTTGACAGAACTTTCACTGTTGTATAGCACATTAATCCAGGAATGACACTAGATGTATAACATCACCCTATCTTATCAGCAATAGTTACAAAAACTAAGTAGAGCGGGGGTGCCTCGTAAACACATTTTTTCGCATCTAAGCATGAACGTCTTCAGAGTTACAAATAAACAATTTTTAAAACAAATTAAACTGTTTATTTAAATATATTGAACCACCCCCTATAAATCTGTTTTTCCACGCGCGGAGATGGTCTCTCGAGGGTGGTTTTATCACAAACAAAATTGTTCTTAGTTCAGATTCCGCAATCTTTTTTCAAACGAAACAACAAATTGTATAATATGCTACTTTGACATTAACAAGATGCAAACCTAATTTCAAGGTATTGAGCGGGTAAAATTTTGTGGATTAGGTAATATAGGAAAAAATCAATATAAGAAATTTTATTCGTATCTACTCGGGTTTTTATTTACATATTTGTTTTATTACATTTGCTGTAGAATTCTTGTTCTGCCTTGATGTTTAAAATATAGAAGAAATTTATAAAGTAATCAAAATCGTTTTGTAGCCGTAGGTAATAGGACATTAATGCATTAATGTGATAATTGTTGTAAAATCGGCGAGATTATCAGCTTAATTGGAGAAAATGTAATAACGGATGAGAAAGTAATTATAAAAAATGCGAAATAATTGTGATTAATTTGTAGATTTGCTCCCGATAATGATTGTTTATTCATTATCAGTTAATTATTAGGTAGGTGCCAGGATTAACCTTAATCGATACAATTTACTATATCGGTTAGTTTAGATTCAGCGCCTTACAGATTAACTATTAATTAGTCGAGCTCTTAGACATCATTACATTATTTCCCGTCGATTATTTAATACATTTTCTGATATAATTGGAAGATAAAATAATTCAAGCGTAATTACGGGTAATGTACAGTCGCGGAATAGAGATATGTCGACGTGTTGTGTGCTGCATAACCTCCAAATTAATTTGGCCGCCGCTGTTACGATTTGTTTATTTTTTTGTATGGGTATACTTAATCCCCGCCGCTTAGAGAACACCTAATTAATAAAAATAAGTCTGTGCCTAATTAAAGAAACAATCTATCATAAAATGCACAGGAAACTGGTCAGACAAATAATTTCCCGCCCAGCGGGGCTCACACACTCCCAAATAACAGACATTTTGGGTTTATTAGTTATTCCAGATTTCATTAATTTACGTTAATGTAATGGACACACTTGACGTTAATAAGGTAGCAAGAAGGTTAATTAGTCTTTGTTTTGGTTCGACCTTTGGAGACAGGAGTCGTTGGAGCAAACTTAATTTTATAATAATGCAAATGTGCTTCTTCCGTCGTCGAGATTCGCGCGAATCGTTAAAGAGAAAACGCAGCCGGTAGTAATGACCCACAATCTATCGAGTATCGGATGATAATAATTAAGTAATAATGTCGGTGGCGGGTAATGCAAGTCGTCGAGACACCCTGCGTAATGACCGGTTCATTCCGAATTTAACGATTGAATCCACCGCGGACAAAATCGTCCCCTAATTATATTTGACTTGGAAAGTTTTGTGTTTTCGTACGGGAAACCTATAATTACAAGAAATTACTGCTTGTACAAAGTAAAATTTGGATACCATTTCATCATTAGAAGAATCGATAAGAACAAGACCCCCTTCGAGTTAAATATTTAACCCCGACTGGTCGGCGAGACTCAAAACGACATCCCATCCCTGTTGACTTATTCAATAATCTCACTGAATTTTTCAACTGTTCGCGTATCGTCCAAAAATACAATTAATCTATAAGCTCCTCGTCTGGTGCGGACTAATTAGGGAATTAATATTTCACGTGAGGCTATTACTGAAATATTAACCGATATAGTCTTATTTACTTCGTAAATGGCTGTTTAATGTGAAAATGATTAAACTTTAATGGGGCGACTTCAAAAATATATTTTGTGGGGTTACCTGACGACGCTCGGGACGTCCAGATCGACACGGTACATACCTGAAACAAAGACATTTATTATTCATGGGGCTTTACGTTACGCCACTGGAAACGACGGTGTTTGGGCCACGTAAAAAATTGAAACTTTTTAGCGAGTCCCGTCTAATCTAAAATAATTGCAGCTGAAAAAAGAAGAGTGAAGTGGACACGAGGCAGTAATTAGCCCCTGCGACGCAAATTGAACAGGACATAAAATAATTCAATTCCAAATGGAAAGTGAGGTTATGTCAAATGCCGGAATCAGATCGGAATTTGCCAGATTTTCAAATGATTTCATCGATTGTACTATCAAAATACACTGAATTGTGTAAAACTCATTACTGCCGACCATAAATTGTTATTTTGTTGTGTTACGTGAGAAAATTGCGAATTTAAAAAGTAGGGTTAGGTCAGCGTCAGAATCAAATTCTTCGTAAAAATATTCCTTCGTGAGATCGTTTTGCAAGTCTTAACTGCTGAAAAAGTATTAATTATTAAATAATCATCACGGAGAAGCGTCTGTTGTGGTCCTCCATATAAAACATTATTTTATATAAATAAATCAATCACAAATGCACCGACACTTGACTAAATGGTGGTTGTTGCTTTATCCTGGGTTGAAGCGGAAGTGATAACAAATACAGTACACCAGTTTCTCGGGGCAATTAATCAATTTCTTTGCTTTATCAAAAACTTCTTCGTAAATAATTTGTAAATATTTGATGAGACTGTCGTCTGTCAAACTGTCCTACCAACAGCGCGTCAGAAGTTACCAAATGTTTGTATACTCCTGATCGGCTCGTGCGGTTTTCGATTTTGACACATCCTTAAGGACTCGTTAAGGAGCTGACATGGCCGCGCGGTCCCGCCCCTGGACTCGTTAAATTCTTGTAATTTTGCACAACTGTCCGTCGAGAAATTGGCCTTAAATTATCGCGGGGACACACCTCGTTGACATATAATTTAATTTTTAATGCGTTTTTAATAAGGCCGTGCGGGACTAGAAAAATAAAGCAAACCGCATAATCCCACCGTAGCTATAAATTATTACAAAGTAATAAGTTTGAGTTTAAAGACTTAACTCCCGGTTTTTGGTCGCTTATTTTTGCCATTAAAACGAGCGTTTCCTTCGCGCATTGAATGACAGCTCCAACAAGGATCAGCGTAATGTCAATAACTCCGGTCGTGATTATTGCATTATATGGTTGTACGACCAGTTTTAAAATTACAGTAATTTGTAACTGATTGAATATTGACTTATTAATTTATCCTTTGATGTTGTATGCAGGCTTCCAGCCCACGTTAGCGATAACTTGCCACCAGCAATTACCAAGACACCTTAGTTTTTGACAGCGAAATTATAAAACTCGTTTTCGGGAGGGGCCACTCATCGACGAAAACTTCACCAGAGTCGATGGAAATGAAGGAATTTACGAAAAATTCTAACGACTTTGCGGTCAACTTCTTTGAATTGTCCAGTACACAGAAATCCTTTTTTGGCGAGCTTTCGTCATCGAGGAGTAACCTTTGAGTGGTTATAAAACAGATTAACATAAAATTTAATTTTTATGGAGGATTTGTCACGAGTTAGATATGATATTCGATATCGTGGCTTTATTGTCATCACGTGGGTAAAAGCTAGTCAGATGTAGCAACGTCTTTAATAGTTGAAATATTTGGAATAAGAACCGAGATGATTGAAGAATAAATGGCGACTTGAAGAAAATAAATTTGTAGCTTCTGCTGTTTATGAAATTTCATAATCTAATTAAAATAAAAATAGGATAAATAAATATACAGTTATGCTCGTTCCACATTTTATCATCGCCGTACATTTAAATTTGCAGTTTATTTGAACTTGTACTGGACGAATCAAGCGTAGTAGAATGCATTTTGTTGTCAGTTTACTTATTTTTATGCTTGAACATTGCAAACAATGCATATTTATGACATTTTTCTGGACAATATAATTTTGGTAAAGGCAAGTGTGCTTACTCTGATGCTCTAACTTTTCCTAAAGGTGGTAGAATTTTTTTACAAGTCTGGAGTGAAGTGTCATTTCCTTTTTTGGGTGATTACAATTTACTTGACCTATAAAATGATACTTTCTTCCTTGTCAGACAAATTTTTATCATCAGCCAAAACGTTTGGGAAATAATTTGAGGCCTATCTCGAAGAAACTTTAATCGTTAAAAACTGATTCAGAAAAAAAAGAATAAATTTTATTTATCTATTAGCCTTCACAGTCTTCTGATTTGAAAAGATAGGAATTCACATTGATAGTTTAGTGATGGATGAAAAATCTGTTTTTAAAGTAGCCGATATTCTAATTTGTGTAAATTTGATGTAAATTGAACATTATGAAAAGCAAGATTAGTTCTTTATATTCTAGGAAAATTTTATAAATTGTAGGTGGATATTATACTCGTATTTTATTTTTATTTTATATTTATGCAATGATTTAGTGAAGTCGATTTTTAAATTATTAATGTCAAAT